>NC_134312.1:189947539-190622539 GCF_964195595.1 Calonectris borealis
AGTTACACAGATATTTGTTCCTGAAGTCCCAATATAAGACTTCAGGAGGTAAGTCCATCCCTCTAGGACTTTACTCAGAAAACTATATGTAAATCCATGGATCAATAACGTAGGAAGTACTGAAGGTTTAGTATTAAAAACCTGAAGAAAAGTTGTCAAAGGTGCCACAAAACAATAGTTTATTGTTGTTTATTTAAGTATATTTTCATATGTGATTTCCTTAGTTAAACAGGTTGCAAAGTCAGGCACCAACAGGTTACAAAAGTCAGACTTATCCATATGATCACAATATTTGATTGGACTGATACGTAGAATTATATATATTTTTTCTACATGTGCATTACATATCATCTATGCAAAATTATAAATTGGGGCAGAATTAAAGTGAAGCTGATGGTAAAGCTGGCACTTTAAATTTCTAGTGCTCAATTCTGCAAGATAGGATTTTTTTAAATGTAGTTTCTAATGTAAAGGATAAAAAAAACTTTTAGAAAAGGTATTTCAGAAATGGTGTTTGCACTTTCTTGTACATGCTCTGAATTACTACAATTATATTAGTCTTCATATTTAATTGTGCATTTACTACTTAATTATACATAAATTAACACACAAAAACAAGTTTGCCACTTAAACACAATCTTGCAGCATTTTCTCTCTAGAGAAAACAAAGAATCTAAATATCTAAAACTTTAGAAATTACTTACGTTTATATCTGTATGGTAAATGAGAACACACAATGCTGGCAAAATCTGAAAAGAAGTTCATCAGTCATTACAGTAGAATAAAATTGGCTGTACAATCATGAATCCAAGTACCGCAGTCACAAAGCTTAGCTTGAGACTGCATTAGCATATTGCATTCACACACTCCCCAGCAGCTGGTCGTTCCCTCAAAGTATGTATAAAAATACATAAATTATATTTAAAATTTGTAAAAATACAAGACAGTACTACATTTCAAAGACACACAGAGAGCAGACTATATTTTGAGGGAAAACAAGCAAACAACAGAGGTAAGACACAGAATCATAGAATAGTTTGGGTTGGGAGGGACCTTTAAAGGTCACCTAGTCCAACCCCCCTGCCGTGGGCAGGGACATCTTCCACTAGATCAGGCTGCTCAGAGCCCCGTCCAACCTGACCTTGGATGTGTCCAGGGATGGGGCATCTACCACCTCTCTGGGCAACCTGTGACAGTGTTTCACCACCCATATTGTAAAAAATTTCTTCCTTGTATCTAGTCTAAATGTCCCCTCTTTTAGTTTAAAACCATTACCCCTTGTCCGGTCGCAACAGGCCCTGCTAAAAAGTTTGCTGCCAAATCCCCCTGCTATTTTGAAAGCTTTGTTACCACACAATATAATAAAAATCATTAGCATAATATCAATATATAAAACCCTCTTGGATTAAAGTAAAATTTTATTTTTGTATTCACATCTGGAGAAAATATAAAACTGAGCGATGATAAGACTGCTTAGAACAGAGTTTTTTATTTGGTAAAGTATTACTTGTAAAAGTTTCCCTGTTCTCTGCTTAATTTTTAGAATTTTATTAAAGTTCAGTTGCTAACAATGTTATACTTCACATGGCTTCAAAAACTGTATCTACACTTTGGAATTTATCTTAAAATGAAGAACTTTTCGTACATTATAGCTATAGTTCTAGTCAAATAGCATCACTTTACTAGCTGTGCCTACTCTATAAACACTGCATTTGCTCTGTTCACCAGTTTAAAAGGATTTTCAGACGCTTCTCTTCTCAAGTGGGGACTTGACATTGACTGCATGTTCACAGCTAGTCAAGACACAAACTACACTACATTCAATAGTTTACTTATATTTCCTCTTACTGAAAATAATTACAGTTGAATACTTCTATGTACAGAATCACATTTGTAGCCTTTTTTTGATAAAAACATGAAATGCTGAGCGTGTTAACACTTTCTAGTGTGTTGATTTTTTGTTGTGTCCATTTTAATATATGGCTCATCAGTCTTTAGTCTTACTCAGTTTCAGATGTTACAAATACCTTTATTACAGCCTCAGTAAGAAGCACAAAATTGGTCAAATTACTTCATTTAACAACTGGTAAGTGGCACAAGACAGTGGCAAAAAACATGCATAAATTCATAGTATGACAATGTAAAACATTGGGCCTCTAGCCCAGAGTATAAAAAATTATCTGTCTCGTAAGTCTTTATTTACCTCCTGAACTGTCTCCATAGGCGGTGGGGGGTCCTTATTCCTGCAGAGATTTACAATGACCCATGTGACGTTCCGAAGGAAGGTGATGGGAATGGAGGGATTGATGAAGGACAGAAGAGGTTTGACAACTCCCAGTGATATGACATAATCTCTACACTGAGGACCATCACCTACAGAAATGAAAATTGTTGTAAAAGAAATTACATTAAAAATGGAAAATCCTGAAATGTATGCAATGACATGTTGGGATACTGAAATTCTATGTTTCCTCACCAATAGTCTACTACTAACAGTTCGTGTTCAATTAAATATACATACGTACAGATGTGTATGTATATTTTACGAGACACAAAATTTATCCTGTTAATATTTTGTGCAGCAAGTGATACTAATCTTTAGAAAAAAACAGGATGTACATATGTAATTCTGGCCACATGAAAAAATTACATTAAGCCACAGAATTTAGAGGAAACATAGTCTCATATGATAATGCCAATGTTCAAAAAGTCAAATTCTAAAATGAAACGCTCCCTGAATTCAAATAATTATAATCACGACAAGAGTTACCTATAATATTTCCAAGAGCCCAGACAGCTTGCTCACAAACATTCTGGTGTGGTGAATGAAGTAGTCTCAAGAAGAGGGGTACTGCATCTACAGAATGCAAAGATCAGATTTCTTTTTACTGGAACATGGTATATGCACAATACTTTCATTGATTAATACAAACACTTTCTCTACCATGCCTTATACTAAGATACATGTTTCTATTATGAAGAGCACACAAAACCTCAGTTAAACATTTCTATACATATGTAGAGAGGGGAAAAAACAGACTTGAGAACAAGCAACTGTTAAACAACAGTGCTCCCCACATTTAAGCATTTCCCCATATTTCTCAAAGTGATATGCAAGAGCCTCAAGTATGTAGGTTTAATGTCCTGGCAATTCAGATTTTCCAGTTGTCCAAGATCACAATACATACCTAGCAGAACGACATGCCTACTCGTGCAAACGTGCTTCAAATCTTGACTTTAAGAAAATAGCTTCCTCCCAAGAGGTGGCTATAGTTAGTTTCCATATGCAGTGAAGATTTACATCCATCTGCCAGTCCTAAGACACATTTTAATTTTCTCTTATATAACGTAGGCAACATACCAGATTAAGGAAGTGGTACTGATTTTAGATATCAGTCTCTGCTGAATTAAATAAATTTAATAGAGCTAAGAAACCATGCCTCTACTATTCCCATGCACTACTTCCCTTCGGACAACCCATACTGTTTGAAAGACAGTAATTCTTGCAGCAATCTTTTAAATCTATATATGATCATACTCATCCTATTGTCTTTCTGAGCGAAGTAAATAATTTATATACTGTTGAAGGAAAGAATACTTTTTGTTGTAGAAATAGCTTCAGAAATAGCTTCAGAAATTTTAAAAAACTGCAACAGAATTTGTGAGCAACTGTGAATCAATATTCTGTTGATAATTTAACATGTGATAATGAGCCAAAAACCCCTGATGTATTTTCCTGAAAAATACAGAGCGATGAAGAATAAAGACAACCTAAAATTCCCTCCCTGCCCTAGATGAGTAATTTAGCAATTGCCTACAACCGACAAGTTAGGAGGGACAGCAACACACCGTTGCTTAAGAACACTCTCTCTGTTCTTTTAACAATCATCCCACTTCCATTAGCTCAAGTGGAATATTCTAGCTTCCTTCTCAGTGATTACTGAGATTACATTTCACCCATACATGTATTCAACGTATTTCAGAGAGGAGGGTCAAGTATGTAGTTTGTATTAAATTGCAATCCTGGTATGCTTTCAAAAGCACGAATGAAATTATTTCATATCAGCACTTCAGCAGGAGGACAGTCTGAGAAAGCATGAGTTGCAGGTTATCTGATCTACTGCTCTCGAAAAATTAATTACTTCTGCTCCAAATTGGCTCCTGCCAAGATCTATTCTGTGTATATAGTACTTCTCTTTTGCTGGGCCTTCCACAACTGCCATCTGTCCCTCTTGATTGCAGGAGGCCGCCTTCTTTTGTATTTAGGCTGCACAAGCCTCTTCTATAGCTGCAAGGGTCTATTGCTTTGTTTCCTCAAACCATCCCTTATCTAAAGGGAGAAGAGTTGGGCGGCTGTTTTCCCTTAGGCATCTCCCAGCCAAAGCAGCAAGGCTTTTAGACTAAACTTCTTCCATTTTCTCTTCAGGAGTAAAGCTTGGAAAAGGCCTTTTGCTTCTTTAAAGTCAATTTATCACATTTTCTTCTTCTCAAGCATTAGCTAAACAGATTTTGGGAGAGACATATCCCAGCCTAAACTTCTAGTAATTGATCAAGTAACAGCAATGCTTTTGGCTGTGCTGTACATATTTTCATTCTAATTTTAATTTTTACTTTAAGATTTTTCCAGATTTTTTTCTGCAAAGTTAATACTATAAACAGCCTTTTCATTAGATTCATTCATTCAAATATGATAGCATTGTGGGACTTGAAAAACGAAGAAAACAATGATTAACCAATGAACAAGTTGGGAAGGATGAAAAAACTTGGGAATAGATTTTCAAAGATATTTAGACACCAGAAAAGCAATCTAAAAACAGAGGTGCCCAAATCACACCAGGATTTTTTGAAACAAATTCAAGACGTTCATTTTTTTTTAAAGGGCTTTGGATTTTTATCCAAAGCTTATTTTGATAAGCATTCTTATTCTATTGCTCCAATATCTTAACTATACAGAATCTAACAATTAGTGAGATTTTTTTTTGGCTATTAGAACATACAAAACAGCATTTTGATTTGAAAGGCAAGTTCATACACTTATCATTAAGTCACCATTTTTCCCTACAAAAACACTGAATATGAATAAGCCAAAACAATTTATTATATATTTGCTTATCTATAGTCTCCTGTTTAATAACAAAATATTGTATTTTGCATAAAGGCGATTGTTTTAAGATAAGCGTGCTGATATATAAAAGCTATATATATAATCCTGAAAAATGAATTTGAATAATTTATCTTCAATTAACTTTAGAGTTTATTTCCTATCTCTTTTCATAATGGAAGTCTCACTGGCTAGTTAAGCAAGAAACGAAGGCAGCACAACAAACTCGGTGTGTACAGGAGATACTAATCATACGGTCAAGGAAAGGATGGTAATTTTCTTAACTCTGTATTTAAATGGGCAACCTGACATAACTAAATGTATTTAACAACTTTAATAAGATTTATGAACATACCTTTGAGGTAGAAAGAATTATTTCCTAACATAAGTTTTAGGCATAGGGGAATGAATGGTACATGATTTCAGAAATCAATCCAAGAATTAGAAAGGACTAACATTTTATGTCAAACTCATTATATAATCTGTCATTCTCTATCTTCTTTATGGGAAAATCAGGTCTGGGATCTTTAATATTAATTGTTAGTGACAAACAGATTAATATTTAAGAGCAAATGTAGAAATTTTTTGAGAAAGAGGACAGACATGCATTTTTTTATTTTAATGGTTTTGGTAACAAATGGCATTTTTTATCCAAATATCCCCTTTTCCCTTTTACCCACAATATCCACCACCCCCCAAAAACCAAACTGTAATACTTACTAGACTGTACAACAGCTTGAGTCTGTGCAGAAGTGCCTGATGCTATGTTAGTCAATGCCCATGCAGCTTCAAATTGTAATGAAGGACTGTAATGAGATAATTTTATAGTAATAAATTGAAACATGATCTGCAGATTATTTTATGATTCATTTCAGTATTACTAGGTGTATCCACTATGAGATACTCTACATTTAAGCAGTGCTAAAAGTTTTAAAAAAAAACCTCTAAGCCTGAACATTTCAGAGGAAAAGCTGTAAGAAAAAAAAGATTTTACATTCTATAACCTTTTGTAAACTACCCATGTTTCTGACTTCCTATTAGTAATAAAAAAAAAATAAAAGCAGTAATATTGTTGAAGCACATACCAACCAGTGAAGCTGACCACTACTCTAGTCAATTATCTCCTATACGAAAGACTTCTAGCACCCCTCATCATAAAATTTAATTATGCCTCTCTAATGGGTAACAGAGACTTCTTCACATCCAGCTGATCCAACCACCATTCATATTTAGTGAAGAAAGTGCAACTGTCTTGCTGCCATTAGTAGTTCTCAATAAATAAACCATGTCTGACCATAACTAATAAAAACTTGGCCCTTCTAACATTACATCCCGGATCAAGTGTAAGCTGGATAAAGACATTTTTCTGCTCCATCACAGACAGGGGAAAGATCTAGCATCGGTATCAAAAGACAGCATCATACCTGTATTAAAACTGACTTATTAAATGCAGATAAAATTAGCTACAAATATTATGAAAGCTGGGGGAACACCTCTTCCAAGATGTCTGTCAACTTTTGTCTATGCCAACAGCAGTTTAGTAGAACAGTTTGCATGAACACTGTTGTCCAAGCAAATGCTAAAGGTTAAGAGTTCTAGAAGCTATAAAAGAGTTTACAGCTTATGGTGGTTAGCGTAATAGTAAGGTGTCTGGCTTTGGGAGGAGCAGAGAATATTTATTGTTAGGTGACTATTTTTCATTTCCATGCTTTTTTGGGTCTTTATCAATTATGTTTTATATATAGCCATAGTACCTGCTTCCTTTAAGCTTTTTTTGTGCATTAGTTTCCAAAGCATATTAAGGTTTTATTGCGGATGGGATTGGAAAAGAATTAGATAGGAGGGCCCAAGATATCTAAATAGGGATTTGTAAAAACAAATAGTACCTGTCAGCAGCTATCTATAAACCTTTGCATTCTAGGATCAAATGCATTAAAATTCTAGTTCTAGGTCAGTCCTTCTTTTCTTCCTCTTGTGATAAACTTTCAGTTATAACATGAACAACAGCTTTAACAATCTGTTATACAAAGTCTTTGCAGAGTTTACCTCTACTAAATATTATATAGCAATCACAATTAAAAAGACTGCTTAAGAAAATGTTGAGTTCAATTTCGAAAGGCTTATTTACATTTACAAAGGTAAATCATACAAAAACTAGACAGAAAATTCAAATTAAAAGAATTTTCACAGCACTGAACCATCTACTTCTAGAGCAGACAGGCATTCATGACCCATTTAAAAATGCTATCCTGATTTGAACATTATTGCCAGCTGCCTTCTAAGCAACTGTTTTGTTAACAAGCTAGAAACAAAGCTACTCACGCTTCATGTTTTTGCAACCACCAAATTATACCCAAAATGCCAGTTTGCATTTTTGAAGTTTCTAGCCCTCGTGGCTGCAGAAATAACCTTGAAAATGGAAATACTCTAAATACATTTATGGCTGCCTCAGACCAAAGATAGGCTAAAACATTTACCTCAAATGTGTTAATCCCTATCTATCTGAATAAGGAGCTCACAGATTGTGGAATATGGCATTTTTCTTACATGTCATTAAATTCTTGCAATGACACACTCAATGTTCTCTACCTCCTTTACTGAAGCTCTTGTTTTCCAACAAAGAATCATAACAGAGAGCATGCTCACTGTGTTGCACCATCACATGAGGGAGCAGCACAGAGCCAGAAGGAAATCCACCTTGCAGTGAGAACGAAAGAAGCTAGAAACTTAAGCTAATAACCTTAATGAAAAAGATGACAAGTATATTCTGGCAAAGAGAAGAGCCCTGCATCACAACCAGGCATGTTCTCTGCCTTCACACAAATATACGCAGTAAGTCTGAGCTGGGTTTCCTAAAAAAAGTTAACAAAAAAGTCTGAAATATTCAAAACCAATGAGAAATTTAGTAAGGTTTTCTCCATTAGCTGGATATGCTCATGCAAGCTCTAAAAATTAAAATGACATTTCAATGGCAGAATAAATACTCCTGGAGAATTTATGGTTTATCATGGTGGACTGTGATCCACTGTGTCAGACTATATGGTGCTATGAATCCTCAGTTTCATTTGAAATAATGAGACTGTTATTTGGATACAGATTTTCAGTAAAGATGAACATTTTTAAAAGTATACTTACTTATCATCCCTTTCTAGGCATTTTACCAGAATTGGTAAAATTCCTGATTTTATTAAGTCATCAATAGGTGGATTTCTGTCACTGGATAGGAGTTTTCTGTGAAATTAAATGTAAAAGTAAAATAAGTAACTTTCATCATGAAAAATGTGTAGGAAATACATTTCCATGCCTTTATTTATTTTTACCTTGCAGCTTGGACAGCACTCAGTTGGATCACTGGGTTGTCGCTTGTGGCGTTCTGAAAGTAAAATAATAGTAAAAGCTAAAAATGCACAGAACGCCCACTTCTAATTAGAAAAAAAATAGTTAAATGTAACATACCTGCAATATAGCTTCTAGTGTTACATTTTGCTTGAAAAGAAAAAAAAAAGTTTTAGTATTTTTGTTGCTAAATTATATTCTTTTTAAACATTTAATACAATCAAGCTAATTTTAACAGCATGTCAGTTCATGATTTTGCTTTCAAATAACTGCAAGACTTCCAGTGTTAAAGTAAAAACAGAATACATTGTTTGATACACCACCAAAGTTTTAAAAATAATTCCAGAATCAAGGAACTTACTGCTTTGAAGTCAGCATCAACATCAGAATCTTCTAAACTTTCTTCTTGGGGAACATTTCTTTTTTTCAAAAGATGTTCATCTCTTTTGTTCTGTAAAGGAATGGTGAAAAATAAAGACACTTAATGCTTATTAGTACAGGGTGACGATATAATGGCCCCTTTCAAAATAAAAGTTTAGATAAGATTGGGGTTTTTTTAAAGGCATTTGTAACTGCAAATAGAATTTGCAGTATTTCAGCTGTAAGAATCTAGCAGCTTGCTAACCACAGACAGAACTATGACAATCCATGACATTTGAATGAATTAAAACTTACAGCTTGGGGATCAATTTTCTAACATTTACAATATACATAGATCTGCATGACATTAACATTTAGCCACACATAACAGAAATTATGTTCCAGTGTAAGATTAGTTTTCAGCTAAACCTATTTCAAAGTTCCCTGGTTACGTGTATTTTCATCTTGTGTGTAAAGTAGCATGCTCCATGTACACTGACACTTGTAATATTTCCCAGTCGCACCCTCCAGCCTTAGTTCCTTTAAGGAATTACTGAAGAAAAAATTACCTTTTCAGTGGTAAAGTACTGATTTAACATTTCTACCTTGCTTAATTAGAATATTTGAACACCTAAAGCCCTAATTTAAAAAGAAAGGGATCAAATAATCAATTGTAACTGTATCCAAATGCACTCTTTTACAAATCTAAAATGTATTAAAAGTATTATTCCAAAAGTATGAAGCGCTCTTTTCTAAATTTTAGACTTTATCTTTTGTTTGGTATCTCTAGAAGTATAATCAAAGATAGAAAAGGCAATGGAAGATGATGATGCAGCATGTACATCTGAACACCTTTTTGTGGTTTGTTTGGTTGGTTGTTGGGTGTTTTTTTTTTTTAATAAGCGCATTCAGATTTCAATCTCTAATGAAGCAAAACTTTGAAAAGGTGTAAAAAACAGCTATAACACCTCAACCAAATCTATTATACTAGCAAGGAAAGGCAGGCTTTTCATTCTCCAAACAATTATCTAATAACCAAACAGTACTGACTATAGAGGTTGTATTACATCATGCCTTGCTTGTAATATATAAAAAAGCCTCCAAACAGAATCATGTTTTGAAGGAGTCCCCAATATTTTATTTTATTACATGTTAGAAAAAACAGCAACGTCAAGTCCAAAATTTCTGGGACTTGCTTACTTTTTAGACATTTTAAAAAGAATTTAAAACAACTTTTCCAGCCTCCCAAGCAATATATTAAGATTTTTTCCAGATAAAAGAATGCTAAAACAATAAACGAGCATGAGAATTAAATAACCCTTTAATGCAGAAGACAACATTCCACAAACTTAGCATAGTTTAATTTTTGTCAAATCTACGTACAGAAACTAAATCCTCAAAGAGTGCACAGGATCATCTAGATTAGCTATGGCAGCCTCTCCGGAGTTGTACAGTAGTGGCAGCACACTCGGAGCACATCCATAAAGACAAGCTCTAAAGGTATTTTGTTGTCAAGTGCTTTTGGAGAGAAGGAAGATGGAAATCAGCAGGCAGTTAAATGCTGAGAAAATAGTGTGATGCGAACTGCATCAGGCAGGTACACATTGACAGATGGATTCACCATAAAGACCTATAATGTATTTCTCTTATTTTTCCACACCAAGTACTTGGCACTGCCATTTTAAGCAAAGCGCAACCTTCATTCAACATCAGTCAATCTGGCTTTGCTCAAGTACAATTCCCTTTCCTACTGTTTGCCTAAACCATAGCCTCTACTGTGGCAACTGCAGGGACTGGACCCAGTTTCCAGAGGCCCTCTCCATGATCATGTCAGCTTTTCTCCCCAGTGCACAGCTACTACACACATCCACCTGCGGAGGAAGCAGTTCCTTCCTGCCTTGCATGAACGGCTCCTACAGGATCAGCTGTGCTGTTATGGTAAAACAAGCCGATACTGGGAGAAGGGGTTAAAGCTGGAGGAAGGTCCTGATGTCTTCAGTCAACTGTCCTCTTCCTACCCAGAGGTATCATCACAGATCATGGTGGTGAGCAAGTCCACAGATGCATGGATGTACAGGGAGACATGTTTAGTTATGAGGGTGGAAGACACTGGTCCAGCAGACGTTCCCTGTCTTCAGAAAAGGTGCAAATTGAAGGAACTGGGGTCTTAGTGCAGAACCATCGCCACTGTCTGCTGGAGCAAGTTAAACGTTTCATATTAAATCATTTACTGGTAAGGGTGAAGTTTCCTTGTCATCAGCAGCAAACTACTGTGGTACAAGGTAGGATTTTCCAATTCTGTTCCTTCTAAAATATTTGGCTGGATTTTCTACATCTCATGCTCAGAAAATTCAGGGAAAGAGCTTTGCAGGGTTTTTCTAATACGTTTGATGTAAGAATCATTACCCACACTGATTCACCTGGTGATATCTACTTGGTTTTCAAACAAATGATCTGGTATCAGTGGTGCTCAACTATGTGTTTTGCAACATCTTGCAATAAAGACAGGTGATCTTTACTTCTAAATTTCTGTAAAAAGAGGCCTTTTAGATGCAGGCCTCTTACAGATCCTTTAATTCAAAAAATGATGAATAGTCAAGAATTTAGCAAACAAACTATTTTTATTGAACTTACTGAAAAGAAAATTCTAGTTAGGAAATGTCACATTATCTCATTTCAGGTTTCTTCTGTCAGTAAAAAAGGATAAAGCTTTTTAAGAGCTCAAACTGTAGATTCTCCCATTTAGGTGTTTCACACCACTGTATTAGCAGATTCCCCCACCATTGAATCCTCTGACCTTAAGGAACTGTCCCAATATTTGGGGAGAAAAACTGGTATAACACCATTCCACACTGCTCCCCACAAAAGCATCTACGCTGGCACGGAATGGATGCACCTCAGAGATCTTCGACTGATATCCCTCCAAAATGTAGAGGGTATGCAAGAGCCATTTAAAGTCATATTACTTCACTGCTATTGTAAGTGGAAACTTAAATAAGGCCAAAGTCTTCTCAATTGTGTTGACATTAAATAGATAGCATCCACTTGGAACAAAGATCACATTACTAAAATGGAAATATTATTAGATGTTCACATACAGGTGGGCCGCATCTATCATGCACATTACTTCCACCCTCAGTATTTCTCCTCCCAAAAAGACATTAACCAGAAACAGTTGAAACCACATCATGCATTTTCTAGCTTGAAAGACCTAGGGTTTTGGATGCAAAAAGCAAAGTCACTCTGCAACAACTGTGGTACTGAATGTGTATCCCTCTATAGATGTGTGTGTGTCTTCAACATATACAATTATATCATTCTGAGTGATCAGTGTTTGTCAGGGTTGTGCCTCTACTAGAGTGTAACATAAGGGCTATGGTATCCAGTTACTCCAGAAAACAAGAACGAAGATCTATCTTGAGATCCTCTCTCAAACATCCTGAAATACCAGGATGGCAGTGGCTGGAATACAGCAGTGAATCATAGAATGGTTTCGGTTGGAAGGGACCTTTAAAGGTCATCTAGTCCAACCCCTCAATACAATACAGAGAATATAGTTGGAACAAAGCAAGAGTCCCACTGTGGGTGACTGAACAGCATCCTCACAGAACGGCAGGAATGAGCTGCGTGGCCTTCAGCAGCCGAACAGCTGGAAAATCACCTTCCACAAACACCAGGCAGTAAGTCTAGACCATGTGGGTGGACAAAGCACTGAATTATTCCATGTCACTTCACCTGAAGAACTTCATAAAGACTACCTGCCTGTAACCATTATTCGATACATACTTCATGTTTATTCACAGTGAGTGCGCTTCTATACAAGTTCTGTAAGCTGAAATACTTTGCCTGAGTAGTATTTAGAGGGGCATGCACAAATTTTCTCTGCTTGTGGCCACAGAATTGGCAATGAACACTTTTTTTTAAGTTCTTCCAATTCCCTAGAAATCTTTCAGGGATTTGGACAAAGAGGAAAGGAGGGCAGGTTGTAAATGAACACATAGTTACAGAAGAACAGTAACAGAACAGTAACTTGTCTCTCTCCTTCAAGCAATTGTCCACGCATACATTGATGGAGTGGGTATCTCCAAACAGTACTCCTCACAAAAAAAAAAATCCATTTACCTGGAGGAGAGTCCCATGAATCCCTAGCTGAACAGACACTGAAGGACTATTCTCCTAATGGCAGCAGCATGCTGAGAGATGAAATAAAATGGAGCTCCAACTAACTGTTCTGCAGCTATCAGGAACGGAGATATCCCACCGGCAGGCCACCAATGGTGAAGACGGTAACAAAGGAACAATGTTTCAAATTCTGGCCCATCAAACATACATAATCTAGGTTTAAATTCCACTATGGGACAGGGTCTCTTGACAAGAGCAAAACTGCATCAGACTAATTAGAAATCTTAGCTTGGTAAGACTGAGTAATGCTGAAAAGCCTTCCATTTGTAGCTGCATCTTAAAAATGGCCATAATATACACCATATCTTAGCTAACCAAGAGCCTAGTTCTCTCCCGTTCCAGCAAGCAAGTTAACTCCTCAGAGAGCCTTTTACACCTGCATATACAACTATCTAATTCCTTTGGCAACATGAGTATGCGTAAGAGAATACTTCTTAACGTTAACCAAAATAAGTATGAGTAAGTGTGTATATTCTAATGCCAAGATATTCTACCCTCCTTAAGAGAGAGAGCTGAACCTCATAGGACATAACTGACCGCAGGCTGACGCTAGAATTTCTACAAACGCAGGTAACATCTTCAGGTTGTCAGTCACACGGTGTAATGGGCTCTAGAAAAAATGACCTTAGCCAGGGAAAGTAAAAGCGAGCAAGAATGTTCCTGTAGCTACTCACTGTTTGCAGATGGTTGCGCTGAAAAACAACTGTCAAGAACACATATAGAGGAGCTTCCACAGCAGCCTGAAGCAGAGAGGCTAGTACTTATTGAGAAGCACTAAAAATTTCTTACTAAGGAAAAGCTATTCTTATTAGCATTTCTTATAAAGTCAAAAGGTTCATGGAACCTTCCAGCCCTAAAAAGTGGCTCTAAGGCTATTTGAAACAGCAATGTCCATTTGCAAAAGCGTCAAATTCCTGGACAGCTAAACCACTGTATACAGTAATTTGATAAGCTAATCACTCCCCTGCATAAGGTAAAAGAACATGATTTGCAGCTTGAGGCATGACCTTAAAATGCTTGCATTTTGTCATACAGTGACAAACTCAAAAGTTTGCCTAAAGCATAGCACCAGCCTCTTCTGCAGGCTCCTGTGGTGAAAACGCAGACAAATGAGCACACCTGGATACAGCCGTCCTGTTCAAAGCCTAGTGGGAGAGCCCTTTCAAAGGGAGAGGCATCAGATCGGAATCCCTGATGAAGGGTACGACCTTGTCACCAACAAAACAAAGCAGGTCTCCTTCAAAAGGGAAGATCCTCAACCACTGCCTGAACTATGCATGCTATGTACAACGAAGGCTGAAAGTTTATAAACAGCAGCTGACTGCTGGTTATAAGCATGTCAACATTCTGGTAGAAATCCCACTACAATGGTCTACAGAGGTTTCCGTACGAACAAAACGGACATATATGCCAGGCAAAAATGCCAAATGGTTAGAAACAACAGTAATGATACCATGAGTGCACTTTCTTGTTCAGTGTGATGATCTGTTAAGTTTTTGATGACAGATACCCATCGTTTGCTTCACTGACAGTGGGACGGTCAGGTTGCATGACCTATCAATGCAAACAAGTTTCAAAGACAACATGATTAACAGAACAAGAATCCTTGTGGGCAAAGAGGAAGTCCATCAAGCTCTGTGCTGCATTGCACTTAGTACTACTGGCCAACAGGATACTCTAATGGAGCTGTAAAAGGTGTCAAATATAAATTTATACATGCTTTTCAGCATTTGACACATGGGAAAACTCTATGAAGAGTCTCAACTCTGTTGGGAAGCTTCAAGATCAAAAGGGAAAAGAAACAAGCAAGAAAATCTTCGCCCTCAGGTAAAAAACACCATTATGAAATGCTTCTTCAGGTCAGGGAAAGGTTTAGGAACTCAGCAGCCAGTAGGAAGAAGTTCTTTTGGCATTAAAGTTAAAATATTTACGTTTGAGTCCTCTGGGGATGAAGAGCAGAACTTCAAGAACATCTCAACATTAGGAACTGTAGTGCTAGCCAGCATTGGCTATACTCACAGATGACAACAAGCAGCTCCTTCCTCTGCTCTTACATCCTAGGAAAGACTAAAGGATCAGGCCAGTGATGGAGGTAGATTTGGGTTGTCTGGACATCCCTTTTAAGCTACCACTGTTGCGACAGACTGAGCTGAACTTCTAAGTTTCACTTAAATGTAATCTCCAATTTTGGTTTTGGGGGGTGACAGCACCTGCCACAGTCCATCATGAAGAAGACGACAATGCCTACCACTCCAACCTCATCATGTTAAAGGGATGCTCTGAAAACCTCTACTGCATGTCCTCTTAATGAAAGTTTTCTTAGGTGGGCTATCTAGCCTGAGTGAATTTCTAGTAACAGCTCTTTGGATATGAACCTGGGGAAAGATTCAATTTCTTTAATGGTTGGAAAAGGACCATTAGTTGGCTCTACTCACTGTCTTAGAACTCATTAACACCTAGAGAGATTTAAAAAAAACCCTGTAAACCTGTAAAAAGGCTGAACAGGTCAATCTGATGATCCTAAAATCCATGGATATCAAAATTATATCCTACATGCTTAGCGAATCCTTGCATCCAAAGGCAGTCAAACAGATTCTAAGACTGTTCTTCAGATAAAGAGCATAGCTACAGATACGGCAACTTTTGTACATTTGAGTTCTGCTAACTCACCTTTGTGACAACAGACAGCAGTCACAATGTTCCTGTTTGGCTAGTGCACATCTTTCTCAGAAGATGAGCAGGTTGACTAAAAATAAGTAGACGTATACGTGTACATTAGTGTGCGGCCCAATAGCCCCAAGCACAGATTGCAAAGATTGAGGCCTGTTAAGTAAGACAAAAGCGTGCTCTTACTAAAATGGACTCAAGCAAGCCTCCAAGGAATTTGTTCATAGCCCTTTTCAACTAAGTCTCCAGAAGAATACACTGAGAATATAATTTTCATCCTAGGGTCTTTTCTTTGAGGAATCAATCAAGCCAGGGTAGATGCAAGATCCTTCCCAAGAATTTGCGCTGCTTACACTGGATAGAGAAGCCTTAGAAGAACATACTAGTAGTGCTTCAGTCTCCCTGTGACTGTAGCTGGTTTTTTTAAAGTTGGTGGACTTATGCCTAAAAGAATGTATTTTACAGTGAATGAAAAGCTATACATTCACATTGAACTGGAAAAGAAGTACAACTGGAGCAAGTTTTACTATCCTGAACCTGAAAATGTGGATTTTTCTTCTTTTGCATTCTCACACTTCCTAAGAATCAAAAAAAGATTTTTCCCACCCTAGTGCTCTCAGCAAGATGAAGACAGACTTCTTTCTTCAAGGCTCACTACTTTATTTAGGAGCTACTGTGGACATAAGCAATCTTATTTAAGAAAGATCAGAGGAGGACCACAAGTATAGTATGCCAGAGAAACAGGTAAAAAAGACATTTGCCCATGGCTCCTTAATCCATCACTTGTTTAGCCTTAAAGGAGGACAGGATCCTCTGTTTCTGCTGAGGTGAGGAGTGTTAAGGCTTCCTTTGAAGGGTGGCACCTAACTCAATGACCATAACATTGACCTGGCTAAGGACTACCTTTCTTAAGGCACACAAGTGGCCTAAGTCAAGCTTCCTCCTCATAGAAAGCCAAGCACTTAGAACCAAAGAATCTCTCACAGCAATGGAGTTACAGGTTTCATTTAGGTATGGAACCTTAAACTGAATCCTAAGCATTACTCACTCACCCCACTCCCCTTTAGAGTGAGACTAATCAGCTAGGTTAGCCAATTAATTTCAGGGTCCCTGTTGCTAACAGAGCAGTCTTTGGGTTTCTGTGATGCTGAAATTAAGTGATAAACATTCTAAATCAGACTTTGCCAAGACTCTAAATTGAGAAGTTTAAATTCTAAATCCTGAGACAGTGACCATCAACGAAACTGACATCGTTATCTTGTCTGTCTGGAAAGAGAGATGGCTACTTTTTAAGCTCTTAGGCCCATTGCTGCACTAACAAGATAGTCAGAGACCAAGACCATCTTTCTCGAAGTGTAGTAGGTCCATTCCCAAAATCCGTAAAACACATGTTCAGCAAGGCCAATATGGAATCAAAAAAGGGCACCTGACCATCAGGAGTGCCATCTGACTGGCTCCTGGTGCCAACCAATGCTTTGGACAGGATTCTGCCAGATGACTGCTACCCTTTTTATGTCAGAGATAGCTTTGTTAGTTCAATTCCTAATCAAATAATAGGTGACTGGGAACAGGGAAAAAAAAAGGGAGAAAAAGCAAAGTTTATTTCTCAGTAAGAGCTGTAGTGTGAAAATAGCGAATAGAGATAATCTATTCCTGAAACACAGAATGTGTTGCAATGTGCCTTGATGTCTGTAATCTCAAAAGAATAAACACCTCACACTAATGGATGCTGAAATTGTTTACTACTGTTCAAAGCTGTGATTTTTTTTTATTTATTCCACCTTACAAAACAGAGATGTAAGCAACCTCATCAGATGCATTCATTTAATATTTATACAAAAGTTGATTTAAAAGACAAACCCATGACTATGTAGTGCTTCAACTGTACAGATCAAGAATATGCTCAAATTGCCTGTTTTCTTCAAAAGCCAGGTGTACACTCAGCACCTGGATAGCTGGGATAAAAGGAAGATACCGCTTTGTTCTGAAGAGGCACTGGTGGATTACTAAGGTCATGCCAACACAAACATTTCCTGAATCTGGCATACTCATGCTAGGATAGCAGTGTTAGCCATAAAGATGAAGACTGAAGCAATGATATTACAGCTTATCCTTTCCACTGCTGAAGCCTAATAAAATATCATAGAATAGTCTGGGTTGGAAGGGACCTTTAAAGGTCATCTAGTCCAGCCCCCCTGTTGTGGACAGGGTCATCTTCAACTAGATCAGGTTGCTCAGAGCCCCGTCCAACCTGACCTTGAATGTTTCCAGGGATGGGGCATCTACCACCTCTCTGGGCAACCTGTGCCAGTGTTTCACCACCACCACTGTAAAAAATTTCTTCCTTGTACGTAGTCTGAATCTACCCTCTTTTAGTTTAAAACCATTACCCCTTATCCTATTGCAACAGGCCCTGCTAAAAAGTTTGTCCCCATCTTTCTTATAAGCCCCCTTTAAGTACTGCAAGGCCACAGTAAGGTCTCCCCAGAGCCTTCTCTTCTCCAGGCTGAACAAATATATCCCTTTACATTTCAGTCCCAATTCTCTACCAGAAGCAATGGCCTCACATCTGCCACAGAGTTACCACAGCAAACCAGTTGCCCACCAGCACCAGTTTAGTTGCTGCAAACCAACAACTCGGACACATGGTGAATCTCTTATTAAAGCAGATTTCTTCTGGTCTCCGCAGTGGAAGATGTTCAGCAAACATTCCAGAAGAACACAACTTCCTGCGTTTAGGAGTTCTGCAGCTGCTCTGCACTCTTGATTTACAGCCTGACCTACATCCAGCGCTTAGGCTTCTCTAAGTGTGTAACTGATGTATGCATGTGCAGTTTTCAGTGGAAAGTCACTAGCAGCTCATAGGCTTCCTCTTCCTCATTTTCACTCATGTGTTATTGGCACATACAAGATTCCTTCCACACAGACAATCCATTGCCTTGTCTTAAGTGTTTACCTTGCTCCCCACTACGCTTCTGTAATAAAATGGCCTTGAAATTGTGACCTGTTACAAAAAACAATTATGAGAATTAAATCTAAATTAAAATTCTTACTTTGCACTGCAAAGGTCTCTCCAAAGACTGCACTGGAAGGCTCGCATGCAGTCTCACAATTTAACCAGGTGCATGAGGATATGCTGCATTAGCTAAGCCATCTTTTACAGCATTGCTTTGTTAGCAGGCATAGGCTGCTCAAGTGCTATGAATGACTCTTCCCAGTGCAGATTTCACAGTTATACAGCTAGTTTTACACTGAGTCAACAGAGAGGACCTCTAACATGTCAGCATAAACTTCAACTGCTAATAATTCAGACATCAAAATTAATTCCCTGAATCTCATTTTAAGCAAAAACTGACTAATTTCATTTTTCACTTGGTCCCTGCCACTGTATGTAAAAGTAGCTTTCTCCACACATTGATCATCTGCCAGTACTGGATGACGCCATAGCCAGCTTAAGCTACACAACACATTCAGTCATGTTCAACTAGTTTCTTTGATTAGGAAAATATGAAAGCATTAAACAATTTTTAGATGACACATCATGCTCATGTAAGTACTAAGATTATTTTTTTTTCCAGTCATCTGGGTCCAATTAGGTTTCTTCAAATAATTCTGATAGTCTCTGGATGAATCTTAGAAATATTTATTTTTTATATTGTAATGAGATACAGAAGTTTTTCCATAAGACCTGAAAAAAGAAAAAAGAGTTTCTTTTTTTAAGAAGAGCAGAAGGATCCCAGGAAAATACTAGCACAAGATTTTTGGTAGCTCCTACATGATCGGGTGATAAGCGCAGACAAAATTTCTCAAAAACAAGTCAAGCTAATTTCTATCAACATAACTTCTATCTACAAACGCTTCACTTTGATTTTAGCAAGGCTTTTGTCTTCTCTCTGGGTTTGCAAATAATTAAAAAAAATATTTTAGATGAAATTGGCTGGGTGCACACTCCTAAGCAAGTACCACTCAGACTGTCAGTGATTCAACTGGCAAACTGGAGCTATGCATCAAATGGGAGACCCAAAGGAGCTTGGCCTGAATCTAGAATATTCAAAGCACACACTTCCATCAAGTCATTAATGAAAATACTAGAAAACATGGGTGATACCAAGCTGGGGAGGCCTTGAAGCATACTGGGGAACAGAATGGGAATTCAAGTTTAAAATGTCTGGAAAAAGCAGATGCAATTCAAAAGACAAGAAGCAATCATGTTTAAAACTTCTGCATTTATTTAACTATGCAAAGAGAGAACATAAACAACTATCCTAGCTTTGCGGTACTGTAGGAAGTGTCCGAAGGATATAACAGGTCACAGACTGAGTGCGAGTCAACAACATACTCAGTATAAATAGGAATTCTGTATTAAGAATTGTTTTTCACTGTCCAACCTCAGCTGTGGCCAGCATCCTTCCAGACTTCCACACGTCCAGAAAGATACAGGCAATCTGGACCTGTGGAGCAGCAACAAGTCAAATCTAGAAAACAGAATGTTCAAGGAAAGGGTGAAGAACTGAATTTGTCTCAACAGGATAAAACTGAAGGTGCCAGTATGAGTCCTCAAATACATTGAAGGTACCTGAAGGCAGATAAAAGTTTATCCCTTCTCTTTACACATATTGCCCAAGAGTAGTTTAGTTTGTGAAAATGTCCTCCAGCAGTAAGCCTTTAAGGTGCCTAGAAAGGCTGTTGGAAGTGTTATGAATGAGGAGGGTGTAACAAATTCTGTATTTAGGCAGAGCACTGACCTAGATCACCTCTGATAGTCATGATCTCCCCAGCTATATTGGCATTTACCCAATATAACTAAAATCTGACCCCAAAATTAACTCCCTCTGCAGCACAGAAGCAGTAATTTCCAGAAAACAAAATACAAGAACATCTGCACCTTCTAAATGCTAAAACTCTCCCTTTTCCCATTTGGAGACTTTAAACATTCGAACAACCGATAGCTTCACTGTAATAATAAGAGAACTGGTACAGAAACTGAATATGGATTATTTCCAAGCGATATACTGGAGGAAAGCAGTACTGTTCTGCTGTGCTAAGCTTAAGGAGTTGGAGAGTAAAACTAACATTAGAATCCACAGTTAGTAATCTACAAATTTACTACTCTTTTATACAAGTTTGGGGCCATAAAGCAAAGCTTGCAGTAAAATATTTAGCTAAGACACCAGAGCATTATTAGCAAAGTAACACAGTTGATAAACCAAAGCAGACTCACCTTCCGCAATTCAATTGTAACTTCATTTCTGTGTCTTCTCATAGTCTGTGAATAAAAAATAAAAAAGATTTGTATGTAAAGAAAGAAGTGCTTTGTTTTGGAGTCAGTTGTTTCTAGGTCAAAAGTGCAGCTATTCATCAAAAAGATAAGGAAAACAGTGTGCGTAATTTGTAACTCAATCTTTCCTAGCAAGATGCACGAGTTGTTTTTTGGGTTGGGTTTGGTGGTGGTTTTTTTGTTTTGGTTTGGGTTTTTTTTGTTTGTTTTTTGTTTTTTTTTTTTTTTTAAAAAGATTATGCACCTTTGTCATAAAGCTTTGTCATAAACCACAGTAAGTATCCCAAAGGCAGAAAACATTGACTTCCCCATGGAGTTTCACTGCAATGACTCGCCAGGTGTTTATATGTGCACACCAAAAGAAGCAGTAACTACAGGTCAGACAGTCTCACATTCACATATGATCACATTCACAACCTAAACATGTAACCTATGCCAGTTATCTGGCCAAAATCAACCATGAGTGACAGAAGATGACTGAACTCAATGCAAACAAGACAGACTAGACTCGTAGCAAAAGGAAACAAAGCAGTACAGTGGCACTGAGTCAACTTAGGATCTACAGCCTAAACACTGTAAAGGAAAACCAGCCCATAAATATCTCAGCTCCTTTAAGATACTGGGCATTCAGGACGCATTCCCTACAATGCTGCTGTACCTCTTAGCTAAAAGAGATCAAAAGATTGAGAAAGAACAATTTTAGCCTAGTGAAGGCAATCTCCCTAGGTTCATTTTACAATCAGTGGAAAAGACATGTACCATCAGACCACATGCAATTCAGAGAAAATCAGGACTGGATGACCGCTGGCAGCCTAGAAAGATCACCCACACTAACTAAAATTAGCCTTTTAAAATACTTTCTATGTCCTATCCTTGCTACTGACCTTCACTGCTACTATCACGTTTCTTTTGAGTTAGGGCAAATAGCTTCCCTAAGCTCAAAAGTATCAGTGAAAACCAGCAGTACAGAGAAAACACCAGCACTCCCCATCATCTGTCGTAGGAAATACCAAACATGCTAAAGCTCAAACACAGGTAAATGAAATGAGCAGACTTCACACCATGAATCTATACAGGATGTAGTTTCAGCGCTCAGAACATTCCCTTAGCTTCACTATTCTCAACCAGTTTGCATACCTGGGTTCATTTAATTATTTTAGATTGACTTAAGAGTAAGGAAGGCTTGTCTTCCTGTCCACTGCTTGATTGACCAACTCACTCAAGTAAGCACAGACACAATTCTCCTTTGACACCTACAAGCATGAACTATACCACTTATTCATTACAGTAAGAGGACACTAGCACTAGAGCATTTACCAGAGCTACACTTTCTTCCATCCCTCATTATTTTGCTAAACTATTTGATTCTTTTGACTATCTGAGCCTGCTGCAAAAGCAGGATTGCTGAGTAATGGGAGAACATTGGGTAGGCAGGGAATGGACAAATGAACCTGAAAAGTCATTGCATGTAACTAGCTAGACCAGTCATTCAAGTTTTTTGTTACAGTAGAATTTTGTATTTGAATTATCTTAAAAACTGCATCAAATGTAAGGGCACTAAATAGCCTAAAAATGTTTTTCAATACTTTCTCCCCAACATAACTCTGCATTTCAATGGAAAAAAGTAGTTAGACAAGGCTGTCTTGGATTTCTGCTCCTTTTCTTGATCATTCTGAATGTGCTAGACACCAAAGTCCTTCACAGAACTTCCCACTAGTAACACCACCCCACCTCCCCCTAAAACCTAATCTTTTATTCGTACTTATCTTAAATTTTAAGAGGTACTCTATCACATGACAAATCAGTTGAGTGTCCATTAGCATCTTCTCCCCAAAATCCAGTATTGTATGTGCCAGATTTGAAATCTCAGCAATTTAATTGATGAAAAGCACAATTTACTTTTAAATTTGCTCCCTAATTACAATTTACTCCTACATTTTTCATTTATCTGTGTGATAATACTCTACTTCTATTGAGCAGAAAAATCAGACCAAATCTGAAGCTCTTTAGGGGACAGCAATAACATTTGCCACCCACCATTCTTCTGGAAGCAAGGCAGATTTAAGAAAGACTATATGCTGTGTTCTACAGTTCAGCAGCTTAATATTTTTGGTTTAGAAAAAAAACAAATACAGTGCAGTCCCAGGCAAAGCATTACTATTCATTTACTCTAAAACCTCCTCTAACAATGCTTTGACTAAAGACAGTTACTCAGAGTCATCCATCCATAAAGGCTCTACTGGGAAGACTCTAAGCTTCTTTCTAAAGGCAAGTAATTCACTCAGCTTTTCAATTAGGGTTTTATCTTTGTTTCATACTTCCATTATTTCAGCCCCACTGATCCTACCCTATTACAATTCTGTTTCAATTTTTTTTCTAGGTTTTGCTTTTATCAATCTGATCTTCAAAATATTTGACTACTCCCATTATGGTTTTACATTTAATGTGCAAGAATCTCCCATCTTTTCCTCATTTAGAGAGCTACCACTCTTTAGAAAGATTCTTCAAAAAAGGTTATCAACCACGCGGACATTTTTGCTCACTAGTAGCATACATTTTCTGAGCTTTAATACTCTTCTTAAGGCAATCTCCATACTACCTGGGTTTTACTCTTTTAGCTGTTCTTTTGTATTTCCTTTTAAACTTATTATATCTAGTTTCTCTTTCAAAGCAGCTCTGGTACATTTTCTTTTTTCCTTCCTCCTTTAAAAGGCAGAATAGGCAGTACTCACCACTCAGTCCGGACCTGCTTCTCCATTCACAGAGCAAGTAGGTTGATAACTGGGGATATCACTTAGCCTTAACTTCACAGAATTGATGAGTGTTATCTGGCCTCCACTGAACTAAGGGTTCTCAGTCTTGCAGAGTCTCCTGCTGGCACAGCATCTTTAAAAATTCAGCATGTTGGGATCACCAGGATCATCCAAGAATCAGCAGTACAGTGTTAGGGCTAGAGTCTTCCCACAAGTATATGGGACTGAAGTTCGCAGAGAACCCATGGTGCATTCTGGCAATTACATTTGGTTGCCATGGTCAGATTATGACCAGTGCTCTCAGCTAGATGTATGCTGACATTATTTCTAACCTGATGATACCAGTGTTCCACTTCATGCCCCTGACATATGAGATGACCATGATATACCAATATATTTAAGACCAGGAATTCCACTTAATAAATGTCAATTGTTGCAATTATAGACTGTACATGAAAAACACATGTATGCACAAATTTTATTCCCCACAAAACAGACTTAAGTGATCCAGTTAATTTTTTGTCCTGACTTGGCATTTCATAAAAAGTAGGCATTTAAAGCTTGTGTTTCAGATGAAGCATTTTAGAAAAACAGCAGGTTATCAGCACCTTCCTACAGCCTCAGAAGAAATAAACATACTATAACGCAAAAGAAGCAATCTTAAGCACTAAAGCAAGCCTCCCTTTAAGGAAGCATTACCACTGTAAGAAGAATACCACACTTTCACACTACCTGCAAGCCCCAGCACATAGGGAACTGAAAGGTATTTACAAGGGATTTATACAGTAGTAGAAAGGTTAAACATTTTCCCCAGCTAACACAGGTCAGCTAAAACAGAGAATAGAGACCAAATTATTCTGCAACTTAACCCCATGGATTCATTACCAGCTTTCAGGCTGGGAGGACAACCATCTGCTAAAGTCTATATATCCAATACTAGCTGAAGCCTAGCAAGATGTTACCAATGGATCTAATACAGTGTGTGACATCCACAGCATCTGACTATGGTCACTTCTCAGCTTAATGTACTCAAAGAAGTAACTTCACATCACGCTGAAACAGCACATCTCAAAACCACCCCCAAGACAATTTGAACTGTTTCACTGAATAAAATCAGACTCCAAATTTCGGAAAGGGAAAACTCAGCATAAGCAAAATCCTACAAATCACAAAAATGATGACAGTTTATTCCTGCAGAATCTGAACTGTGAGGCTTCTCCTAAACACATGAGTATTAATGCACCATACGCAAGGTGCAGAAAGTAAAAATGAGTAACTATCAGTCAGCATGTGCTATTAAGAAACAAGAACATACAACACTTACCAAGTTGTGCTACAACATTACATCTCAATTGTTATACAATTGACCCGACAGACTTAAGTTCATAAGGCTTTTGTAACAAGAGATTTCTCCTCCTCAGTTCACCATCTGTGAAGAACAATTACTTACCAGTGTGTTTGACAGGCTGACATAACCACAGTAATGCATCAAGTACCGTAAGTCTTGCTACAAGTCAAAAGTAGATGTTCAGCAGTATTTCTAATTTCAAGTTCTTGGCATTTTGTTATTTTATAAAATAAACCAGAAAAAACCCAAAAGATCTACTAGATGCTGTTAGATACATCAATGTTCTCACTTCTACCCTGAATTTCTGAATACTCTTCCAAAGCCAGATATAAAGCATTACATGCCAAGAATCTCTCCCTAACACCTTCCACTTGAAAGATAAATAATCCCTAGTTCCCTCAAAGTATCAAAACTGAAGTTAATTTCATATGCCAATAAAGAAAACCACTACACACATTAGGGCTGTTGTGTTAAGGGCTACAAGGGAACCTTCCTTCATGGTGATACAAAACACAAAAATGCTAAGCTGACAAAAGGCAAGACATTTAAGACACCTTGAAAACAAAGTAAGCCTCAAGTCAACGCCCAAAATAAGGCTTCAAAGAATGCCACAGTCCCTATAAAACTGCCTTCGACACACTCAATGGGCAGAAGCGACACAGAATACAGCCATCCTCATCAGATCAGTGTTTCAGCTCTGGTATCTCTCTGCCCACAGGAAGCTGACAAGAAACTCAAAGCTCAATTTCAGAACCACCTGTGGAGAAGGGGAACATCTTCCTCATTTTTCAGTTGATATTTTGTTCATGACAGAACACAAAACCGTACATAAAACCCTTGATATCAAAAATCAAT
This sequence comes from Calonectris borealis, assembly GCF_964195595.1. Taxonomy (NCBI): domain Eukaryota; kingdom Metazoa; phylum Chordata; class Aves; order Procellariiformes; family Procellariidae; genus Calonectris; species Calonectris borealis. Next base: position 189,973,420 of record NC_134312.1, read on the forward strand.
GGCTAAAGATAGCCCTGTGAAATTCTGAATTAGGAGCATAACAGTAACCCTTAATGCCAGCACATTCAAAGAATTATTTTTAAGTGACTAAACATTCAGGACCCTCTGGCTCAGCCACTCATTCTTCCCACCAGCGTTTGTGAAACCCTGTACAAAGGTGCACAAGATGCTCACTACGTGTTAAAGAGCAAGTATCACTGCTGTAACACTACCACTTGATGTCTTAAGACGGCCCATGCACACCTTCCTGGCAAACAAAAAAAAGATTACTTTGAAGTTTTGACTAGCATTGAGATTCTAAGGAGAGAATTAAGTCTAGCAAGCTTCTCTGGCTTCTTGAGCACTTGTTTAACACAAAAAACATTTAACTGCATAATAACTTGAACTACCTGAAAAGACAACTCATATAGCTTCTGTAAACTAAAAAAAAAATTCAAGGAATCCCCAAATCAATCAGCTGTACCTGTCTAACGTACATTAGAACAAGATAAGATTTTCCAAAACCCTCTGTAGCAAATACATAAGGTAGTGTGTTTTTCCTGGCGGGGGGGGGACGGGGGGGGGGGGACCACCAAGACCCTACCAAAGTTATACAAGACTACAAGAAGAAAATTCAGGCTAATTCAAAAGGACAAAATCACATCTGAGACAAAGCAATCAGAATAGTCCTTCTATTTATAAAAGAATGATTTAAAACATTGGTACTACTTTATGCAAGTTAGATCTCATTCACAATGAAATATCGGAACTAGTTTTAGGGTTTCTGTTAATTTGAAATTTCTGCTTCATATCTAAAAATCAATCTTAATTGATTATAAGCACTGCAATGTCCCTGAAATATATCACTTTCAGAGACAAGAAATTCTGGATACTTGATAAGATTACTTCATCCCCAGTTACAGTACAAATCAGAAAACCAAAACTATTTAAATGTGTGAATGATAAAACTAGTGAGAAGCTCAAGTCATTACATTCCCTTTGTTATGCTGGGATAAAGATTTCTTAAATGAAATTAAAAATGAAGTTTCACATACAAGGTGTTTAATAACATACATTCTCTGCACAGAAAAAAATAATCAAATGCTGCAACAGTAAGTGGTATGAATTTTAAACATTTTAACCATTTTTAGCTATACCAATTGTGTCAGAAGGAAGACTGAAGCATAACCATCATTTAATGACTAAAAATCTACCTACCATTGTAACAATGAGATCTGGAGCCCAGTGTGGTGCTCACCAGACCAGCACCTCATTAAGGGGGATACCTGAGGAGTGTCATCTTTTAATCAACACATTTACACCACTTTCATTGCAACAGGAGCAAGTCCAGAAAAAATCAGAGATGGAGAGGCAAGAAACAGCTGTTTTTATGCCAGCCAGCACATCAATATTGCCAGCGTGGCTGGCCTGCCAGTTGCCCAACAAGCAGCTAGCTGGCTACCCCTGCTCTCCTGCAGGCCGACCAGCAGGCATCAGCCTCCAGCTAGCCCACAGAAGTGGGAAAGCCAGACTCACCTTGACAAGACGAACACCACACATCAATGTCAGTTTTGGCTATTCTCTGGATACAAAAGATACCTTGGCAACATGTCCATTTAGTTGCTTTTGAAAGTTCAGCTATTAAGTGGAAAAGAAAAAACAAACTCACTGACTGATTGTAATTTCTCTGCTTCCATAAACTTCATTAAAAGATAACCGGTCATTTAAATTCTTTATTTCTGCTCTTGCCTCTCAACATTACAGGAACCAGTCTCAGAAAACCAGAAGATACATGCTTACAGGAAAGAGCTACCCTGAATACATAGCTGGGATAGTAAAGTAGCTCGACTAAACATACAGGGTACTCGAAGAGCTTAGCATTTGCAAGTCAATTCCAGACTACTTCCACCTGCCTAACTGAAAGAAAAAAAACTGGCCCAGTTCCAACAGCTGGATTGGATTTAACAAATACCTCCCCTCTTGCATATGAGCATACCCTAGAGTACAGTTTAAATACTTTACAACATAGGTGTGGGTGCAATACAGTGAAAGGAGAAGGTGTTTGCATTGATGAAGTAAACACTGTTTTTCCCTTGAAATCGCTTTACTAGCCTTTTTTCCTTATTCCTTCTCCGACACCTTTTAATGAGCATGAAATACTGCAATGCACATGAAAATGCAGAAGCCTCAGGAGCTGGGCTGGTTTGGGGCAGAAAAAAAGAATTCAAGTGCTTGTTTGTATACAATAGTTGAGATGATTAAGGTTGTCAGCTGCCTATCTTTGGTTAACATTAGAAGTTAAATATTCCATATTTGCATAGGAATATAATTTGTTAGTATGTGTAAAGTTGGGGCTTAGACTGATGATATTGTTCGGTACCGCTGGCTTCAGTCAAAAACAAAGAGACAAAGGGACACTGATAGAAAGTGAAACTGCTGTTCTTCCTGTTCACACTTTCAAAGTGCATATAGCTTACTCTAAGAATTGCAAGCAAATCACAATACATGAAGGAAAAATTCTGGGACTACTAAATTGAAATTCTGGGACAGCATCACAATAGTCTGAATGCAACTACTTAATCACAGCTGAAAGAACTAAAACTAATGATGCTGTGCACACTGATCCCCTCTATTTCTTCTGGACATGCAAAAAGATTTGACATCCATGCCAAATTAAACCAAAATTAAGTCAAAAAATTTAGTCAAAATTAACCCTTCCTGCTAGGTTTATTCCTTTAGTTACAAGCATCATGGATTATTACCCAGCCTTTTTCCCCCCCAGTGTATGTTCTAGGCAGGCTCTTCTTCCCCACACCCAATTTTGAGATTTACCGAATTACCAAGTATTCCCATAAAGCTCCAAATTGTCCTTCTAAGAAAAACACTGATTTTTTTTTCAGTCATATAGACTACAAAGTTAGAACAACTTCACCTCTGGCTTTGCTATCATAGCTCCATATTAAATTATGCTGACCCAGTTAGAAAGGCAGGCAGGGGGCATGGATTCCACAGCACAAGCAACAGATCTAACAAAGCAGCCAAATACACTCACAATGTGCCTGTATCCTGACCTGAGACTCCAAGAGAGTTTTATTTCATTTGATTACTGTTTGACCCAAAAGATATTTACTCCTCTTTTAGGGAAACATTCTATTGTTTTGCAGTATTAGAACTTGGTTCAGATTCTCTGTGAGCTGCAGAACCTCAATACTATAAAGTTCCTTTTGGCTTGTAACCTTTAACACAGTACTAGGTACATTAGAAGCAGAGTGCAGTATTTACACTACTGTATTTTACACCATAATCTGTCTGGGACTCGTGTTCCTCAGGGTTAATAAAGGCCACTGAAGGAAAACTAGTTCTTTTGCAGTTGGAGCTGCCACACTTTTTTTTTTTTTTTTTAATCCCCAGTTTGGGGCCCTTAAAATAAATACCAGCTGCTTTTTGTTAGCCAGTCTGTGGCAAGGTAAGTCAAGTATCTGAACCTGGCTAGTCTCAGCAAACTGGATGCATGAGATATCCACTATGGCTCTTTTACTTAGTGATGGGTAATGACTCACTGAAGTCAGACATGCATGCCAATATGGAAAGCCACAAGCCTCCAATTATTGTTGCTCATGGTGCTGACTCACCTGAAAGCCCTATGGAAGCAGACAAAGATGCCCATCCACATTATCTACTTCTACTGTTCCAAAAGATCTTGGCAGAAAAGCAATTGCTAAGTTTGTTTCTTACCAGCTCTTTTGTAAGCATATTCTTCGATGTCCTGATATCCTCTCTGCATTTGTTTAACCTGCATACTGAGCTACGAGCAGCAAAGAAGTGAGATGTGAGCACTCATGTTTTAATTTCCATATACCAATTACCCAGTTTACAAGCACAGACATATCAAACAATCCTCAGGAGACTGGACCTGAAGCACTTTAGTTGCTGCATTCAACAGAAATTGCACTGGTATTGAAGGACACAAAGCAGTCCAGAATACAATCAACATGTTATCTGCTGCTTTAATATAGAATATAAGAGAGCTGGAATTCTCTACTCAACATCAAAACTCAACTGGGAGAAGGAAGACAGAATCTAGTAGATTTCCAGTTACTGCTGTTGTGTGAATCAACAACATTATACCTAGTCAAAAGTTTTACAGCATTTCCATTCAGATGTAAATCTTAACAGTGTTAATCATACCTCTCCTGACATCAGACCAAAGACCGCAATGCAGTCATATGGGCTCCACCTGAAGTCAAACTGAAGTTTCCAGGTAATCCCACAGCACCCCAAGCTAAATCACCACTGTGCAACAGTTGGTCTGTGCAGACCAACAGGCAGGCAGAAAGGATCACCAACTAATTCAAAGTATTTGTTTTGTCCTGTGGTTCTAACAGGGCGAGGAACCTGTCCATGTAGTGTTCCAAAGAGCGGTGGCAATGTGCAGCCACTGCTAGCTCCACTTTGACAAGCGCCCACCTTGAAGAACTTAACTGTGGAGTTTGGTCATTTATGCTACAGCCCAAAAGAAACTACTGGTCTGAAGGATACCTGTATCAAGTCTTTCTTCTTTTCCTGTACTTTTTGGAATCAGAAGGCCATACTGAATTTTACAGTCATGCCAGCTCTGCCTTATCTGAATACTGTGATATGCCAAATAAACACCTAGAACAGTGAATAACCAAGATAGCCTAATTACAAGTGATTCCTATTCACACTTTTTTAAAAAGTTAGAAGATTAAGGCTTCTTGACACACTCTAAATACGTACAAGGATTTGAAATTTGGTAATTTTATGTTACAAGAATCTGCTTTTGCCAGTACACAAATTTCTATTCAGATGCGTGAACACTAAAAAGATACTTGTTACTTTCGTGTATTACACGAACAGTGTAGCAGATGCCTTAGAATCTCCTAGAAAGGGAAGTTCATGCTGTGCTTGAGGGAGAACAAGTGAAGCACCTACAGGACTCCTTGGTCTCTCCCAAAATATGACACCACCTCTGTCCTCTCCTAGAATTTCTAAGCAAGCGTCCCTCCCATTTCCTTACTGAGGAGGGAAAGTACACCAACCTGTCTGTTCAAGCAGAACAGTTGATTGCCATTGCAAAAGAGCAGGAGTCCCTTTCCTCTTCTGTAGTCTAGAAGACCCCAATTCAGAGGTACAGGTTCAGTTTTTTCTAACAAATGTTATGAAAAACCAAATCCACCTCTTTTAATGCCATACTTCACAGCCAAAATACCATCTTTGCTTGTGCACAGAACATGAAAACAGAAAACAGCAGAGCAAAATTAAAATGACTGTTCATTGTAACTAGGTGCAAACATCAGACTAAAATTTTGATCTTTAGATCAGCATAAAGACTTAAATAAATTCTTTTAAATGTAAAAGCTTTTATAAAATTGTAGATAACCACTTTCAAGAATCTAATTACAAAATGAAGTGTTTGGTCAGAAAGGTCTCACAAACTTCTGGGGCAAATGCCACAGAAGACCAGACATTCTTAAGCTCACCAAATATTTATACTAGTTTCCCCTAGGAAGAAAAAAAGAAAAAAAAAAAAAAGAAAATTAAAAAGAAAACCTACTAGGCTAAATACTAGCCAGATACCTTCTTATGCAATATATGTTTGAACAAAGACACTCCCTTTCCAGATACTTAAACAGTCTTCAACTGTAATATCAAAGTACCTCAGACAATCATTCTATGATCCTATGATGTATTTATAAGCATCTCCCTGTGAAGTGAGGAAAAAAAGTCCTATTATTCCGTCTATGAAATGGGAAACAATAACTGCAATTTGCATACATTCACAGGGTGCCATGAAAAAAAAAACAAATCAAGTCCCTAGAGAGCTAGTCTATATTCAACCACAGCAAGCTTTTTTGGTATAATATTACATGGCTCAAATGAAATCGTTTTTTTTTTTTTCTGTTTTTTGAAAGATATAATCAAAAGGCAAAAAAAGATTAAACATGTGCTAGCTGCCTAATTAAATCTATGAAGAGATCATTCTGCTCAAGATGCAAGAGAAAACAACAAATCCAGCTGACAACCCAGGAAGAAGATGGAGCATTAGGAATTAGAAAATACACTCCAGCAACATCCCATGATCTTTTATGAACCCTGTCAGCAACCCTTCTGATTTAATCATTTCAGTATCATGAATTCTAGATGCTTCTACCTCACTTTTTAACATGACAGAAGGCCTGATTCCATGTTTCTGCCGTTTGAAAATTTTGGGTATCATACTTCTTTCCTTGAGGATACCTTCAGTTTCTCAAAATTCCAATTTATACGTGCTTCTATAAAAAGGGTATCAGCTAGCCCTAAAAGTCACTCAGACCACCAGAAGTGGTCTGGTTTTAATGGACAAGAACCAATACAACACTCCTTCGAACCTCACAGCTATAGGACCCACCAAAACACAGGTTACACTGAGCACAGAGGTATAGTGGCCCATACCCCTATCGGCAATGGGCATGGGAAGAGGGTACTGCCAGATTCTGAACTGCCGCTGGCAGCTCGTGATGCTCAAAGGTGCAGTCACATTGATTGCCTGTGTCAGAGCTCCTTAAACACCTCTTCTTGTCTGGAAGGTTGCTCTTCACTGCTGTTTGTTCGGTGTTATGAATACTACCCATTACCAGCCTACGTTCTTCTTGTACGCCTGACAAACAGCGGTTAACGGGATCCTGCTGATTCCTAGCAGGGCGCTCTCATTTCAGGATTGTCTCTTGGTGTGGAAAGCCTTCTATACCTGGCTGCCAGTCAGATTTTTGGTGCAGAGAAATCACTACCACTGATTTTGTATCTAACATTTGTGTGCATGAAAAGAAGCAAGGGACCCTAATGCCAAAAAGCTGCATGCAAAGACAGTTATCTGCTGGTTAGGGTGACCTTAGCTTACCTAAGAGAGAGAGACAATGTCTTTCTGCATAATTTCATCAACTTTCTGACTTACACTGTAGTTGACTACGAAAAGGCAAGGTCTAGGACATTCTGAGAACTGCAAACCTGAAATCTCACACTGCACCTGGCCAGGAATCTCCTTACTGAATCTCTGAAAACCTGACCTCAAGTCACCCTAGCACCCTGTCTGACCACCTTCTAATTACCTTCTCCTCATGCAGACGAGCTTTATGTTCCACACCAGCAAGTTTGCAATGGGGCTTGAGCACACCTTAAAATACATTTCCATCAAGGCTAACAAGTCAAACTATGAGGAACCCATTTCTCCAAGTTGATTTTGCAAATCACCTGTTCTATCACTACCTCCAAAGTCCACCTGTTACTGAATCTGACAATAATCAAGGTTAAAATGCACAAGAAGAGATCCTCAGCTGCTCAGACATGGCAGAATGAGGGAAACAAGTAATTCAGTAATAGGTGTTCGAATGGGGACAATATTAACTTCGTCTCCTATTCTGCAGCCATTTGTACAGTATATATTCCTATTTTGTACTTGCTATATTTATTAAACACACACACACAAAATCAAGTTTAAAACTGTCTGTAACATTTGCTTAACCTGAGAAAGGAGACAAATGTCAGTTGACCGAGATGAAATGATATGGAGCCTCCCCAGCAGATTTAATGGTGTCAATCTGACTGTGGAGGGGTAACAATCCAACAGTTAAGTATCACTAGACAAGGTATACCTTCTCCCCTTCACACTGACCTCTTTGAGCCAGCACTGGTCTTCTCCAGATGTGAAGGGCTATGTCAGGAAGCTAAGGGAGCAGAAAATTAAAGAAACATGAAGAGCTTTGCAACTAGTTCACTCCAAGGCACAGACAGTTCTGATGCAGGACTAGCTCTTTTGACCACCCATGTCAAATTTTGTGAAATGGAATGCAAAGCCCACAGCTTCTGCTATTACAGAAGTAATCAGGAATACCAATGCAGTATCAGAGTTTCACAGTGCTGGGTATTTTGGAAACAACTGATAGACTCTATTCTTGGAAAATATATAGGTTTTACATTTCTTTTTCATTTCAAGTCAGTTCACTTGGCAATTTGTCTTTACTGCTTGATGACATGCCCCATCAGCTTCAACCAGTTCATTGCCTCTTCTAGCGTAATCTTGCAAATTAGATGCCTCATTCCACTTCCAATCCCACAATAAATACAAATCTGATCACTCACTTGTAGCTGGTACATCCTCCTAATCGCTGTCTTTTCAGATAACACAGTTTTAGAGTACAAAATGTCCTGCTTGGATTTGTGCTAGAACAGCACAAATATTATGAAAGCCTCAAAGAACTCATGTAAAAATAGTTAAAGAGCTCTTAAAACTAGTATGACAGTTATGCTGCTACCAACTTTGACAGTTTACAAGTTAAAAATCAATCCTTTAATACAAGCAGCTTTAGAGATACCAGAGCAACTGTTGTAGTGTTAGAAATACACAAGAACGAAGAAAAACAAATTCTGTAATTACAGGAAGATTCGCTAAGACTTGGTATATCACAACAACAAACAGCAATAATTGGGCCTCAATACAGCAAGCACAGATCCCAATCAGCTTATGAAGATTATGTTCATCATGAAATGCCATCTTCAAATTGTTTTCTCCACAGGTACTTCTGAAATAAACAATGACTTCCTAAAGTATCTGTGTCTTTAAACGTTTTAAAATGCAAGGCATTCCATTGATTTTGAACCTCACAAGGAAAATGTAAGTCAGTATATGTAAGTGGACTTATTAGGTGTTTGTTTTCTGCCAAGAGTCACAAACATTTTACAGTATTGTACTATTTACTTGCAGACTAACTAAAGTTTGGAGAATTCTGTAGCAACAGCAACCGAGGAGGCTCCCACATCTACCTCTTACTTCTGAGCCATGTAATTCTTTCCAAGGTACAAACATGTACACCTGTATTTTCCCACAAGTATACCGGCCTGAAAGGGTAATAAAGAAGCTGCAGGAGTCAGAGCTTAGAAACTCTGTGTGAGAGTACTGGATCTTATATTAAATCCAGTTCCCAACAGGAAGCTATCCGACACCTGTGTTTTCACTTAAACTACTGAGACTCACTGAGCCAGTGAGGCTATTAAGACAGCAGGTCCACAGTACCCTAAACCAACCTAAATCGGCTGTTACAGCCCTATTCCCTCCCATCTCTTCATTTGCCTGTATCAGTTCCTGGGCCAGCAAAGCAAAAGGCAGAAAGCTGATCAATCTGTAAAAGTGAGCTCCTGAAAGAAACTGGGTTGTTGTAAAGTAGCTGGGTGTGCTGGTTTTGGCTGGGATAGAGTTCATTTTCTTCACAATAGCTGGTATGGGGCTGTGTTTTGGATTTGTGCTGAAAACAGTGTTGATAACACAGGGATCTTTTAGCTATTGCTGAGCAGTGCTTACACAGAGTCAAGGCCTTTTCTGCTTCTCACCCCACCCCACCAGCGAGCAGGCTGGGGGTGCACAAGAAGCTGGGAGGGGACACGGCTGGGACAGCTGACCCCAACTGACCAAAGGGATATTCCATACCATGTGACGTCATGCTCAGCATATAAAGCTGGGGGAAGAAGAAGGAAGGGGGGGACGTTTGGAGTGATGGCGTTTGTCTTCCCAAGTCACCATTACGCGTGATGGAGCCCTGCTTTCCTGGAGATGGCTGAACACCTGCCTGCCGATGGGAAGCAGTGAATGAATTCCTTGTTTTGCTTTGCTTGCGTGTGCAGCTTTTGCTTTACCTGTTAAACTGTCTTTATCCCAACCCATGAGTTTTCTCACTTTTCCGATTCTCTCCCCCATCCCACCGGGCGGAAGTGAGCGAGTGGCTGTGTGGTGCTTAGTTGAGGTTAAATCACAACGCTGGGAGTAATAGGCTTTCTAGGATTGCTACAAGCCTTATTTGTTTCACGTAGTGTTTGAGGGAGTACAGGGAGACAGCAAAAACACTAGTCAGTGCACAGAACAGTATCAAGATGTGAGCTGGTAGGAGCTCATTCGTTAGTACTGCACAGCTATGGTACCTCCACTGCAATAAGCCTTTGACATTTGACGGGAACATGGCTTTAAGTTAACCTATACCTTTCTCAGATGCCCAGAGACTGCACAGATTTGGTCTCCTCAGAATGATATTCTTCCGCTTGCAAAAAAATTCATGGCAGCATGACAGAAAAATGTGAATAAATTCAAGCATCCTCAAGAACTAGATCCACACTTAGCAGCAACAGTAAATATACTGAAGCTGCCAGAGCTAATGATGAAGATCTGGGCTAAGCCCAGTTTCTTCTTCTGCCTCATCTGGGGTCAGGATGCTGAAGGTACAGAAGAAAAATGGATTCTTCAAAGTCCCTGGACCCAAAGGTGATACAGACTAAAAGGTGATACAATTGCCCCCAAAAAACTGTAACTGGGGAAAAGACATCAGTGGCCAGGACCTCTGAAGCTTAAAATCAAATAGAGCAGGAGTAGGTGAAAGATTACAGAGTGGCTATGTCTCCTTTTAGTAAATAGCCTTCAACAAATTTCAGGAGGTTAATCCTACGGCCTAAGCAACAGAAGTTCAAGGACTTGTATTCTTCTGACTTATGATTAGGGGTATGACAAGTATACAAAAATGAAATTTTAATCCCAGTCATTAAAGTTACAGAAAGTTATTTAGGTTATAATGCACTAACTCCTCACTAGTTGTTGGGGTTTTTTTAAATGAATGCACATGGAGCTTTACTTTTGATGCAGTATGCATTTTGCTAATTACGTGACCCCATAGTCTCATTGCACCACACACAAAAATACCAGCAAGTCATGCAGACAGACCTACAAATTATAACATCTCTGCTCATCAAGAATTTTTCATCAGTCTTAGTCAGGGATGCCGACTAATCCCAACAAAAAGAAATGGGCTGAATTGTTTGATCTGTCACCTTAAACATCAGAACAGTGAGCCAACATATGGGTGCCTGCTATTGTAATAAGGAAGTAACACTTCTGGTCCAAAAAGTTGGAGAAGTAAGAAAGTCTAAGGATGTTACTAGGCAAAGAATGAAGCTGAAGAACTGCAAGCAGAAAAATCAGAAGGTTCAAATCAGGTTTTCTAAAAGCTAGGTTAGCTTAGATGTCAATATAAACAAATGCAGCAGTTACAAGGGGTATTACAAATTAAGTGATTGCAACTGTTTAATCTTGTCCTGTGAAGCCTCAATTGTATTGGAATAATCACTGCCATACATTTAGAAGAAACCCACTGAGACTTAAGCCTATATGCCTGTGATCAACACAGGAAAGCTTTCTCTTCATATATGGGACAATTTAAAAAGCCCTTTCACATCTCTCGAGAATATACAATTGAGAAGGTTGCGAGGAGAAACTGTTCCGGCAGTTGTTTGGCCAGATGAAGCCACTAGTGTCTTGGCTCCTTATCGCTCAGCTTTACAGGTTCAGGTTAGCTCTGTCTGCTGCTAATCACCTATAAAAATAGAAGAGTCCCACTAATAAAAGCAAGAACACAAACTCATATTAAGCGAGTAATGTTTCGTTTCTGGCATTTGATTTTGCTATTATCCCTTTTGGGGGCTAAATACTTTTTGAAAGTATTAATACCTCAGAATCAGAATTCCAGTTCTATATACACAACTCTACCTCCTTAACAGAGGAAGCCAACAAAAAGGTAAGAAAGTTCCACCCAAACCTGCAACTAGGTAGAGTGAACCTGTACAGGTCAAAGATTCAGCAGCTTTGATTTGTGCTCAACAGATCTGTTTCTTTGCTCTTAGAAAAGGAGCATAGTGAGAAGTTGCATGGGGTACTGGGGACTGTCTTAACATAAAACAAAAGTACTTACTCATCTTTTGTTTCCCTTAAAGTTGCATCAACAAAAAGCAAAGACAATTATATGGCCTAGCAAACCCAGTAATAAAATATGAGTTAACTACAAATTAAAGGAGTAAGTATTTTGGTCTGCCAGAAGAGTCTGTACCCAGAGGGGATCAATAATAACTCATCAGTATTTATTAGAAGCCAAAGGAAGATTACTAAAGAATGTATTCAAGCCTGATGAGTTCAAAGACAGTGGCTGTCTCCAGGCAGAAGGTGACTCAAACGCCACTGTTTTCAAACTGAACTTGAGAGCGTACAGCTTTGAATATTTTAGATTTTCCAAAGGATATAATCTAGATATCAGACCATGATTTATTACTCCATCATCCTAACCACTTATTTTCTCACTGGTGGAATTTGACAAAATGTGTAGATGCAGATCAATGCCGACGATAGCACTGATGCCTCCTGGTTTCCAAAGATAAGTACAGAAAATGGGAGGCAGGATCTCTACGTAAAACTCCTTATTGTAGCACAGGGACCAAAACAAGTGTATTTAATTGCCGACAGTTGGGAATTATGTATAATATTTGATTTAGAGAAGAAACATTTTGTGGAGAACTGATAACTTTCACCAAATACAGACAAACTGTCCAATCAGCAGGTCAGTCTGTGTAGCAGTATCTCAAGAGAAGCACAATAAGAAATGGCAATAACATAGCACTGCTGTGCTCCTTCATTTTCATAAACTTAACTTACATTGTTTCACTTCTAGAGACTTAAGTTAGATAAAGTTTACTTGGAAGGGTACTTCTAACATGAACTTTCAATTAAGAACCATGATCAGAAAAGAGTCAAAAAGGAGGTGTAGTAGAAAATTACAGACATTTAGTACAAATTAAGTTGTTTTGAAAGATGCTGACACATTTCTAATCTTTTATAGTTCTTTAAATGAATCTAAATTTCGTTTTAGCATATCACCACAGGTATACGACTTTTACATACTTCTGTTTCATCTGTTTGTTGCCCCCAAAAGAAAGATGCTTCTTAGATTTTAATCCTTTTCAAAAGCATGTATGAAAGCTTTAACCCCATTAACATTGTTGGAGCTATCTGCCAAACAGTCTTAGGCTCAGCCACAAAAGGAAGTCAGTCAGCACGCTGTAAGATAACCCTAGAGGATATACTTCTCCATAACAGCAAATACCCTATTCCAAAATAATTACTCCCCTTCAGGAAGAAATGAGAGTTAAGCTACCTTAGCTGGTCTGGTATAACTAATTTCAGTAAAGCTTAAGCAGTCAGCTCCCCTTTCCCCCCTTCCCCCCGCCCCCCCCCCGAGGCAGATATTTAATTCCCCTCGTCTCGGGCATGCTATAATATAAGCAAGTATGGATGACAGATCAGTTCACACTAGGCATGAACATACCTAACCTTTCCCTGTTTAGCGCTCTGATGGATTCAGGCCAGTGACTGAGAAAGCAGCAACAAAGCTGGTAACCAATACGGGGAGATGAGACAAGGACAAAATGAATGAGGAGCAGCAGGAAGAGTCTCCCTGGATGAGAAGGGGAAAAAGAAACCCACCACGCCTCCTCCTTACTCTGAAAACCAACTGCTAAACAGAAGGATGGGCAATTTTTAGTTACTTTCTAACATTTACTAATGTTAGCCAGAAGTGTTGAAGTTATCATACTCCTTACATACAATATTTTCTATGAGAAAGATTCCGTCACCGAGTTAAAGAAAAATTAAGATAAAGATTAGTTTACACCGTGAATGTCATCTTAAAGACACTGCTGCTGCTAAGCCTGACCTGCATAAAATTGTCTCCACCCGAACAATAGCAGCAGAGGTGTGAATTCTGCTAAAATAGAAAACATGCTTTCAAAGCTCTAAAATCCCAGCCCTACTGATTACAGAAGTGAAATTAAGTGATAATATCAACAGAAGCCTGGAAAACACCCTCAGGTGAAGTCAAAAGTAATCTGACACATATTTAGGTTTTCACCCTAGCGAATCCTAATCCGATTTCATTCCTAGTCTGATTTCAGAACAACTCCCTCCCCCTTCCTTTCCTATTACAGAAACTTAAACACAAGATTTGGGATTTCCTCCCTGTTCAGTTGCGACTAGAATGGAAGATGTCCCCGGTAATGACACACAGATTCAGCAGACCTTCGGAACACCTCCAGGGAATAAGCTTCTAATCACCCAGCGTCCCTCAAATTCGGGGGAGTAAACTACTACCCCATAAGCCTTAGTAAGCACCACACGCCTTCTCGGTTTAGATGGAGACGCCCAGCAGACGATTACTTATGTGCCTACCAGCATTTAAAAAAAAGAAGAAAGGAAAAAAAAAAAAAAAAAAAAAAGAAAGGTTGATTTAAGGCAGTGCAGGGAGCAAAATCGGCCAGCACAGTACACTGTAAAAAGGCTGATGAGAGCGTGGGAGCGGCCCCTACCACCAGCGCAGGCCTCCGTGTGCGGCAGCGGCACAGCGGGGCACGGGAGGACGGGCAGGGCAGCCCCTCGCCCCGGCGGAAGGGCTACTACCGCCCAGAGGGGCCGGCACAAAAGGCAGCCGGCACCATTGTCCACCCCATCCGAGCCCCGATCCCGCCGAGCACGGGGGAGGGGGCGCGGGGCGGAGGCAGGACGGGGAGGCAGCTGGGGTGGGGGATCGGAGCGCTGCGGGAGGAGGGGACGCGGGGCGGGCGGTGTGTGGGGGGGTGCATCCCGCCGCCTGCCGGCCCTGCCCGGGCACAACCGCCGGTGCGGGGCCCAGCGGGCCCTCCCGCACCCCGGCAAGCCGGGGAGGCGGCGGAGGGGGCGCGGCGGGGCCCGCCGGGGCCGCACTCGGCCCGGCAGCGCCAACCCTTCCCCCCGCCGCCGCCTCCTCCGCCCCCCGCCGGCCGCGCCCGCATGACGGAGGAGAAAAAAAAACCCCGCGGGCGTTTTCCCCGCCGCCGCCCGCCCGCCCCAGGCGGCCGCTCCCCGCCTCCTTCCCGCCGCCCGCCGGCGGCGCCGCGAGCGCGGCCAGGCCCCGGCCCCGGCCCCTCCTCTCGCGCCCGCCGGAGGCGGAGGCCGGGCCCGGCCGGGGCCCCGCACCTACCTCCACGTCGCGGCCCTTGTTCTTGAAGCTCTTGATGCGGTGGTTCTCCAGGCCGGCAGCAGCGGCGGCGGCGTTCTCGGCCATGGCGGCGGCGACTCCCGGCGGCGGCGGCGGCTCCCAGCTCCTGCGAGGCGGCTCCGGCGGCGGCTCCCGGCGGCTCGCGCGAGGGGAGGGCGGGGGGGGAGGAGAGGGGGGCGGGGGGAAGCGGGACGCTCCGTGACGAGCGCGAGGGGGGGAGGGAGGGGGGAAAAGGAGGAGGGGGGGCCGAGCGCGCGCGCCGTTGCTGAGTGACTGGGAGAGCGGCCGCGAGCGCACGTGACGCGGCGGGCGGGCTCCGCCAATCGCGGCGCGGCTCTCCCGCCTCGCCTCGCCCGCCCCGCGTAACGACCGGAGGGAGCCCTGGCGGGGCCGGGGGCTGGGGACTGCGCATCCCGCCCTGCACCGCGGCGGCCGCCGCGCTGCATTCTGGGGGGTGTAGTCCCGGCCGGCGGCGGCCCCGCACGTGGAGCGGGCGGGAGCGCGCCCTGCAGGGCGGGCGGGGACGCCGCCGGCCCCGCGCCTCGGCCCGAGAGTGCGCGGGTCCGGTTGGGGGGGTTCCGGCTCAACGCCGAACGTTGTGGGGCTCCGGGAGACGCCGAGGGCAGCGGGGAGGGCCTGGCAGTGGTGCGCATACGCTCCTCCCTGGCCTCGTGCTTCTGAGGGGACCCGGGGCCCTACCTGCCCCGTCGGGATCAACCCTGAGAGGGGAGCTGCGGTGGGCTCAGGGCCGCCCTGGCCTCCGGGAAGCTCCCTGAGCCCCCGCGCCCTTGTCAGCTGCGGTTTTGTCCCCCAGATGCGTGGTGCGGTGACCTCCCTGGGGCGGCTCACCTGCAAAGCCGGCCTTGGGCGGCTCTGCCAGCCCAGGGTGTGTCGGGGTCTGCTCCGCACCTCCCTCTGCTCCCAAGGACTGCGCTAACGTCGCTGTATGTCGCCTGGGAAAAGCTGCACAAGAAGCATCTAGCAAATCCAGGTGTTTTGGGAAGCTCCTTCAGCTCCCCTGCCGTGCAAGCAAGCCCTACCTGGAAAGCAAATCCAGCGCTTTGTGAACACGCCCTTCGTACCACACGTGCACACGGCAGCTGCGTGCGTCTGGAGATGTTGTATCTACCGTAATGCTGAGCACAGTTGGTCTCTGCCATTCCAACAAATTGTCCCCAAACTGTCAATATTACTGCAACCCCCCCAAAGTCCTTAGTGCAGCCGGGGTGGTAGTTACATACATTGCAAACAGACCCAGGACCTCCAGGTCGATAGGAGCCTGGGCACAGCAGGCTGGGTCAAATACAGCGCCTCGAAGTCACGCCCAGTATTTCCAGGCTAGAAAAAAGGATGTGTGGGGGTGATGTAAGGTAATTGTGGACAAAGGTAAGCAGTAATCTAACACCTTCCATAAAACACAGTATGATTTATTTGGAAGAAAAACGTCCAAGAAAACCAAAATAAAAAATAACAAAAACATGTAATCTTCGTATCTAGCTCATCTTATACCACACCAGCTTCTGCAACAGACCCTTATAGTTATATATAGCTTTTCACAGACCTCTCTCAGAGTTTCTCCCTCTAATTGACAGCTCGGCTTTTTAATTGCTTTCCCCCAGCCCTTCTTTATATCATTCGAATGACTGCAACTTGTAACTCACAGTTCTGGCAAAATAAGGCTTGCAGCCTGATGGAGATGAATAAAAATCTGGAAGACTAATGCTCTTCTTCACTGTCGTTCAGCTGCGTGCCAAATGTTTTTATCAGAGGGATCAATGTAGCATTTCCATCTCTCTCATAACCAAGTAGTTTCAGCTCCCTGTGCGCATTCCTCCGTGCCCTTTCCCAACGGCTTTGTCTGGGTTTATTGCTAGCAATGGAAGAGAAGGAGCCAGAGGCAGGCAAAGCCCAAATGGCATGACTGATGTGACGGTGTTTGTCAAGATCACTAATGTCAGAGATGACTTCTAGGCTCTGACACTTGCTCTTTTGAAGGGGAATTGGATCCAGCTGTCCAGCTGTCTTCAAGAGAGCCGCTAAAGCAGATTCAGAAGCTGAGAACTTTGTTTTACCCAAGGCCAAGGAAGGTGGCCGTAGCTACCAGCTGTGGCTTACTCAGGCCTGCTAGGACATCAGAGCAATGCCGATCCGATCCCTGCCAGGCAGGGGTGTTGCAGTTATCCTCTGGAGGAGTTGCTCACCATTACCACAAACAAAAGAGCTTTGTTCAGCTCCATCCAGCATAATCCGTGAGGTGAAAGGAAAACTTGCAAATAAAAAATGGGATGTTTCCGGACTGGGACAACTCAATTTACCAATCCATAAATCTATACCCATTCCACTAGAAAGGATTTATAGATATAACAGTGGCGGTCTTTTCTTTCCCATTTTTTCCTATCCATGATATAAGCCTTTCAGAGTTTCTGTAGTGCATTTCATTAGTCTTAGTAGACACTCAGGAATTGAATGCTTCTTAGACAGAGCTACATGGAAGTTTGATTAGTTTTACTGCCTGAATAAAGCTTCTTGGTGGAGCTCTTGATTAGATAATTAAACTTGCATGTATTCAGAGAGAAAACATTTTGATGTAGTTAAGCAAATACTGCTTTTTGGCACTGTAATTAACAGACACTACTAAAATATAAGGAACGAGTACTTTGCTACTTTGAAAACTGAACGAACCATGTGGTTCAGGGTGGCCATTCTTCCTCACCATATGAGCTTCATATCAATACGTTCTTGTCACCAAGACCTGCAAGATCTATGTCAGGGCTGTGAGCACACTAATAGGATTTACTGGCCCTGAGCAGCCTCCCCGCACTCCACTTCAGCCCCCTGGGGCTGTCAGTCCCTGCCTCAGCGACGCTGCAGCGGTGCCGGTCTCCAACCCCACCACAGCCCTAACCTTGATGCACAGGCTGATATCCTGGCTGGGCTGAAATGGGGCTCCTGGGCGGTGGGAAGGGGTGAAGGAGAGGAAAAGAGGCTGGTTAGGGCCAGCGAGGTCTGTGGGTGCCTTCAATGCCCTGACAACATAAACTTTATAGCTTAAAGAGCTATGGGGAGGAAAGATCTTTCGTAATTCAAAGATGTGGGACAATAACAACTCTTCGGGTGTCCCATTACTGAACAGAGTTGAGCTGTGCTTGTCTCTGGGATGACCTGTTGGCTTCAGGAAAACAAAATGAACCCAGCAGGTGATATTGCCATATTTTGGGAAGTGCACGTGATCGGCTCAGGACCCCACCTACAGCTCTGGAGTCAGAGGCCACTCACCCCACGGTAGCTGTTCACTTGCTCTTTTGCAGTCAGTGATTTTCTCTATATCCACCAGCCAATACAGCTGCAAGAAAACCAGCATGTAAAAGAAATGTAATGAACCTGAGTCATGCTCTTGCTGTCAGTCCCTCCAAGAAGGATTAGGGAGATTTAGGTGCAGTGCTTTAAGACGCTACCTGTTGTCAGTTCCACCCTGCTAGTGGATGTTAGAAGGCGAGGCAGGAGACGCAAATAAAACATGTGTTAGCTCCTCCATCTCTCTGTTCACAGCCACAAGCAGCTGAAGGCAAGACCTGTGGGGTGGAGGAGGTGTGGATGTCTCCTGCTGCTCCCAGCAGAGGAGTGAGGCAGCTGGCGAGGTGGTATCGTCTTAAACCACTGCTGCTGACTTGGCTATAGACGACCTGTCAAGAACAGTATATAAAATCATGCAACTTGTAATCACAGAAAGGTACAAGGACAAGTTATTTAAGTCTTTAAGTTGTTCTAAACCACTCATGAGTCTCGCATCTTGCTTGCCCATCTCAAAATGGGACGCCTAAGCATCTCTGACTTGGGTTGCACGACAGCTGTAACTGTGTAGTGCCATTGGCACGGCAGAGCGGGAGGGAGCTTTTCCCTACAAAATTTGCTGCTCTTCATGAGTTCTCCAACTCTCAGCAGACGTTAATGTTCATGCCTTGTTTTCTCGTGTCTGTTAGAGGCAGCGTGACTGGCGCAGGCTCAGACACGCGCGCAGCTGGGGTCCCTGCCCGCATTGTCTGCAGCTGTCCCCACGGTATGTACAGCTCTCCAGCAACCGGCTGAGCAGCGTCTCATCGGGTGTTGCTCTCTGACAAAAAAGGATGAGTAACACATAAAGTAAACTAAGGCAAAGTCCCCTACAAACAATGCCTTTGACACTCATTTTTCCCTTAAGATAAATGTATCATTTCAGTGAGACTATTAATGCATTTTTGCAGTTCTTTCCATCACTGAAGTAAAAATTTATCTTCATACGGAAAGAGTTATGTTCTTACCTCATGGTAACTAAGGCTTAGTAATGAATGTGAGGTAAATCCTGGTAAAGACTCCAGCTTTGTCAAAGGCTGACATCAAATACCATGGATGCTGAGACGTAACACGGACTCAAGGAGAGATGTGATAGGTCCACTGAAGAGAAACCCATGGAAAGTTGCTGTGTACAAAGATCCACACCCAAGTCAGGAAACCCCTAATCTGAAAATGGTTGAAAGCTGGGAGAGTGTTGGGGGAAGCATCACATTTTTTCCTGTTCTTATGCTTTTCTTAAGACATCCATTTACTGGTGACTGTTGGAGATGAATAAGACAGGCTTTTGGTCTGACCCAGAATAGTCCTTATATTTACACCAGCAAGTCAGTGCTCAGTGAACCATATCACTATGAATTTGGCACCTGAATACTCTCAGGGTACAGTGTGGTCCTTCGTTTTCAAAACAGTAGGTTACGGGTGTCACCATGCCATCCTGTTGCTACTTTGCCCCTTTCATGCCAAGGTCCAGGTTCTCCAGTCACCCACACTGGAGGCAGCTTACCTTGTGCCAGACTCCAGTCTGGGGTGAAAAAAGCTGCTCTTTTGGCAGAAGACTCCAGCCACAGGCTAGGATGGTGCACACAAGGAAACCCTGCCCTGGCTACAGTGGGGATATATACCTCATTAAGTTTGGCTCTCCGATATCCTTTCCCAGTCCTTCAACAGCATCTCAATGGACCTGGCAGTCTGAAATACCTCTCTGCAGTGGTGCACCATATCCCACTACCCATAGGCAGCACCATCAATGGCACTTTGAAAAACAGGCAGCTCCACTGGGCTGTCAGGAGCTGTGTGGACTGGTACAGGGCTCAGGGAAATGGGGACCCTCCTCAGTAGGTCTGTGCCAGGACCAGTCCCAGAGGGCTGTCCTTGCTGCTGGGAGAAGTTGCTTTTGGGGGCAACACAAAGAGCTGGTGAAGGAGCTGGCGTGAGGCTGGCTTTGGAAGAACCAGTGAACAGCCCAGGGTCGGGATTTATAAATACTTTGTTATCTGCAGACTAGGAACAGAAACACTGAGAGAGCAGCTGGCTGGTCTGCTAGCATTTCCAGAATCTGGGGGACATGGCTATTGAAGGAGGAACCGTAAAACCTCTAGTTATTCATAGGCCCTCTGTGTTCAGTCTGAGCCAAGTTGCTGTCTCAGCATTTTTGTCCACACTTTGACCAGGAGGAGAATTAGGGGAAGCTCCTCCTGGGACAGAGCATCACTTTCCTCCTCCGCTATTCTCACAAGAAACCCCAGAGTAAGTACACACCGGTTCCTCATCTTCTGCTGTTTCCCACTGTCAGGCAGCTCCATACAAGAAGGTGAGCTGGGGTTGAGGGTGACAGCAAGGTGGGCATGGGGTAGGGGCTTCATGGACAAGGACCTGCTGCCACGGTACCCATCAAGAAGAGCTTGGTTGGGTGACAGTAGCTAAGGTCAGTCAAAAACCCAATCACCAGACAAGACCATAGTGATGAGGCAGGACCGAGGTCACGTCAGGGTCCAGACTGGTGAGTTATATGGCCAGGTACAGACATAGCAGCAATGTAGCTCAGGCAGAGGCTAAGGGCAAGAGCCCTGCTTAAAAGCAGCTCCCGAGATAAGGGGAGCGAGTCCCCGCCGAGGCTTCTCACAGCTTGTTCTCAAACAGCTCTTTGATTCCAGGCCAGCCAGCTGCACTGTCAAAGCTGGCCCCGGGCCCAGGCAGCCCAAGCCCCAGGAGGAGGGGGATGTGCTCAGGGCCCAGGCACCCACCTGGAGTTGAAGACATCCCTTTCTCCTCATGAGGACCTGGGGGTGTTGGTCGACAGCCAGCTAAATATGTGACCAGGTGGCCAAGAAGGCCAACGGCATCCTGGCCTGTATCAGAAATAGTGTGGCCAGCAGGAGCAGGGAGGTGATCGTGTCCCTGTACTTGGCACTGGTGAGGCCGCACCTCGAATCCTGTGTTCAGTTTTGGGCCCCTCACTACAAGAAGGACATGGAGGCGCTGGAGCGTGTCCAGAGGAGGGCAACGAAGCTGGTGAAGGGCCTGGAGCACAAGTCTTATGAGGAACGGCTGAGGGAACTGGGGTTGTTTAGTCTGGAGAAGAGGAGGCTCAGGGAAGACCTTACCGCTCTCTACAACTACCTGAAAGGAGGTTGTAGCGAGGTGGGTGTTGGTCTCTTCTCCCAAGTAACTAGCGATAGGACGAGAGGAAATGGCCTCAGGTTGCGCCAGGGGAGGTTTAGATTGGACATTAGGAAAAATTTCTTCACCGAATGTGTTGTCAAGCCTTGGAACAGGCTGCCCAGGGAAGTGGTGGAGTCCCCATCCCTGGAAGTATTTAAGAGACATGTAGATGTGGTGCTTAGGAACATGGTTTAGAGGTGGACTTGGCAGGGCTAGGTTAATGGTTGGATCTGATGATCTTAAAGGTCTTTTTCAACCTAAACAGTTCTGTGATTCTATGATTCTATGTCTGAGCTCCAGGCTGCCGCAGACCCAGAGAGGTCACGGAGACTTACACCAGGGCATGGCCAACTCTCCCAAATTTAAGACAGATGTTTATCAGCAGCCAGAATGCCATCCTGCCCAGAGCTTCAATCCAAGCAAAGCTCCTGAGATACCGTTTGCAGAGCCATGGATCCATCAGCCTCCTAGGCTTTGGCGTTGGGATGCAGGTGCTCAGGAGGCTGGGCTGGGCTGTGCCACGAACAACAAAACCTGATGGGCTGGCAGTTCACCTGTCCATGGCCTGTCCTCCCCAGAGGTATTGAAGCTCCTGCAAACCAGCCTGTATAGCCAGTTCAGGGCTACAGTTGGACTATGAAACATGGGAGAGACCTGGTCGGCTCTGGTTGGTCTCCCAAAGGCAATCCAGACAGGACAACCTCATTTTAGTGAACACTTAAAATGTCTCTGGACCACTGGCAGTCTGCCGGGTCAGGCCTTAGCTCGCAAACTCCCTTGTGCTGACAGCCCCAAGCAACAAGAGTTTTGATGCACATCAGAAAATTCTTTGTATTTCAGCAGCACAAGGAAAGAAGCTGGCTTTTCTCTTGTAGGCTCTGGTTTGGTGGCACTGGAGGATCACTTCTGAAGTAACCAAACTGCAGGTTTGGAGCCTTGTGGTTGGAGTGACCTTCATCACCTCCAAATCATAGTGCGAAGCCATGCTGAAAGCCCCATGTACTGCCAGCTTCCTAAACACCATGGTGCTGTGACACTGCTGTTTTGAACAGGTACGGAGTGATATACATTAACTGACACGTGTTAATGTCCATGGATGGATGGAGAAATGGTGGTTTGCTATACCATAGCCAGATGTATTTAGCTAGCACAGATGTGAATAGCCAGCACGTTACCATCTGTACTGGGTTTGCATGGCAAGTTTTGGTAGCAGGGGGCTACAGGGGTGGCTTCTGTGAGAAGCTGCTAGAAGCTTCCCCCATGTCCGATAAAGCCAATGCCAGCTGGATCCAAGACGGACCCACTGCTGGCCAAGGCTGAGCCCATCAGCAACAGTGGTAGCACCTCTGTGATAACATATTTAAGAAGGGTTAAAAACTGTGTGGAACAATAGCCCGAAGAGAAGATAGAGAATACATGAGAGAAACAACCCTGCAGACACCAAGGTCAGTGAAGAAGGAGGCAGCGGAGCAGAGATTCCCCTGCAGCCCCTGGTGAAGGCTGTCCCCTGCAGCCCATGGAGGTTAATGGTGGAGCAGATATCCACCTGCAGCCCATGGAGGACCCCATGCTGGAGCAGGTGGATGCCCCAAAGAGGCTATGACCCCGTGGGAAGCCCGCGCTGGAGCAGTCTTCTGGCGGGACCTGTGGCCCCATGGAGAGAGGACCCCACGCTGGAGCAGCGAAAGAGTGTGAGGCGTCGTCCCCCTGAGGAGGAAGGAGCGGCAGAAACAACGTGTGATGAACTGACCACAACCCCCATTCCCCCTGTGCCGCTGGCGGGGAGGAGGTAGAGAAAATTGGGAGTGAAGTTGAGCCTGGGAAGAAGGGAGGGGTGGGGGGAAGGTGTTTTAGGATTTGGTTTTATTTCTCATTATCCTACTCTGATTTGATTGGTAATAAATGAAATTAATTTCCTCAAGTCAAGTCTGTTTTGCCCGTGATGGTAATTACTGAGTGATCTCTCCCTGTCCTTATCTTGACCCACGAGCCGTTTGTTATATTTTTCTCCCCCTATCCAGCTGAGGAGAGGAGTGACAGAGCGGCTTTGGTGGGACCCTGGCATCCAGCCAGGGTCAACCCACCACACCATCACAAAGCACGATGACCTGTTTGAGATTTTGGCGTGTTAGCAATACACTTTTTCTCCTAAACACAGTCACTGAGTGCTGCAAGACTTACACCTGAACTGCAGAAAATAGGCATTTTTTTAGCAGAAGTATCTCAAAGTGGAATTGTGACACCAAAGTATCTTTAGTGCTCACATTGTTAAATGTTATCAGGAGCTTTCACTTGGATTTGATCTGATTTCACTAACTCAGATTAAAAACTTTTTGTATAAGCAAAGACAATTTAATGCAAATAATTATGACAGACAAGGCAAACATTTACTGAGGCATATCTGGGGGCTTCTGGTTCCCCCCGCTCCCCTCGGTCCCAGCAATGCAACGCGCATTTCCATACTGTGTGCATGTTGCGCAACCAGCGCCTCCCCGCACCCACCCAGAGAAGGCTGTCTCCGTCCCTGGTTAATGCAGCTCTGATTACAGCATCCTTAGAAAGGCGGATTTTCTTTTGTGTTCTCATATCCAAGTACTAACCTGCCCTGACATCGCTTCATTTGCCAGAGCTGATAGCACAGCCTGAGATCGCTTCACTTCAGAAATTACGCAGAAGTAGAGGCAGATTCCCATAATTTCTGTTCTGCAAAACAAGTTTTGGTTTCTACTCTGGTATAAGTTTTTGTGTATATATATATATATATATATTTTCTCTCTCTCTCTCTCTGTATAATAGCTTGTCTTGCTGCAGAGATAAGAAAGTCACAGATGTGGTGCTATGTGAATCTGGAACAAGAGACACTTCCCTTTGTGTGCCTTGATGGAAGAAAATTCAAGTGTAGTTATGCCTCTGGTACCAACACAGACCCACTACAGCTGACTACCACCACCATCTCCTGCTCATTTGAGGAGATGTTCTGCATATTTAAAGCCTGAAAATAATTATACATTTGGTACCAGACTGTTATGAATAACATATAATGTTCTTCTTGTTTCAGTAACTTCAGTTTGCAAGAACTCACGAAAGCGGTGAGTCCCCACGTTTACACGTTGAAGCCGGTTTCACATGATTATTGGCAGAAATGGCAATTTTATTTTAAAACCTCCTGTGATCTGATCTCAGGATCTATTTGGATCTTCAGTCCCCATGGCAATAGCTTCTCAAATCCTGAAAATAACAATGTGCACAGCTATTTTGACTGAATAAACCAGATGCCACACATGCGTAAGGCTAACCGTATGGGTGCGTGCTTGCAGGGACAGGGTTTCGTTTCGGTCATGAAAGTAAAGAGCTATTTTCCAAGCGCACGTAGAGATCTGCTCTACTTGGTCAGATGTGTCAAGTGAGGGAGTGCTATTTTTACATTGTCACTTTTTAAAGCGGGCTTGCATTCATCCTTTTGAATGGCTTTCAAATGATACCTGATGTGGTTCACGTGCACCAGGAGCCCATTAGGCATCGCTCTTCCCAGCGAAATACCGCTGAAATGGTGCCACAGAAGAGGGGAGGCAGGAAAATGGATCCTACCCTTGTTTTGTATATTCGTGCATTCCCCCTTTGGACTCGAGCTGTTATTCAAAACAGGAAGCCTTGTGAGTTCTTTTGGTTAAGAACAGGAATTTGTTTTCCTCTTTGATGCTGCCCTAAGTGTTTGAAGATAATGTACGATGAAGGAAGAATCAACCACACAGGCAGTTTCTTTGCTCACGGCTCTCTGCCTTTCTGATGGACCTTGACTTTGTCCGGCGAGGATGCTCCAGCAGGGCTGTGCCTGGATGGACGTCTTCCCGCAGGCCACCAGGTATCATGTGGACCTTGTCTCCTGATTGCCCAGCTCTGCATCACACCTGGAGCCTGCCCCTGCATGATCCCAACACAGAAGTGTCAGGGGCTGACAGGCACCAGGTCCCGCAGGAAGATGAGCACCATTTGCTGTCGGTGCTCACCTGCTGGCCACGCTCAGCTGCCTGCAGCCTCCCCCAGGTTGTTGTGTGGAGGATGTTGAGACAACTGGACCTGCGCAAAGATTTATTCACAGGGTCTCTAGCTGGTGGCATGCATTGACTCCAGAGGTAACACCTGCTTTTTGGGAAAAATAAAAAAATAAAAGGAGAGAAACAGAAGGGAAAGGAAAACTTGCCCCCATGGCCAGCTGGGAGGAGAAGGAACAGGAGGCGCCCAGATGAGTGTCCTCCCCTGGGCATCCTCTCTGGTGGTGTGAGTGCCCTCTCTGCAGACAATTTCCCATGGTAACTATATATATTTTTCTTTTTTTTTTTTGACCCCCTCACACTCTCTGTTGATTGTTCCTGCTTACAAAGCTGTTAGTGCTGATGGGAGCACACGCTGTTGGGGCACACTGGTTGCTTGTGAAGCTTTCTGCATGCATTTTTTCAGGTCCCCTAACCAAGAGCAACAGCCCAGGAATAGGAAGAGAGGTGGGAAAGGAAAGCGATACCCACGCTGATGGCCATCACTTCTCACAGGAGCCCATCATAACAGGGCTTGCAGGTGCAGGGCCATGAGTACAAGATAAGAACAACATGGGTTGACAAGGGAAAACCACCACGCAGGGACTGGAGAGAACCCAGCAGCATGGGGGGGAGACACAGAGCAGCGAGGAGGCTGCAGAGCTACAGACAGGAGCCCTTAATGTCGCACAGGTTGAGGCACTTCAGGCTCTGCACGACACAGAGCAAAGCTGGGGCATGGCTGAGAGGCACATGCAGAGCCAGGAGCTGGGAAACGCTCCCAGTTGGAGCTGTACAGCTCTAAATTGTCTCTTTTTATTATTGCAACCAGCAGAGCGGGTGACGACAACCACTTGCTACAATGGCATCTCACCAGCTGCGAGTGAGCTTGCTTAAATGCGAGTGTCTTCAGCTCTTTGCCCTGCTCTCGCGGGCTGGCTGGCACAAGGGCACCCCAGTGCGTCCCCGTTGGACTCGGCCGAGGTGACTGAGGCTCCACAGTTCACCGGCAAGGATGGAGCCGTGCCAGGCACTGCGCCGGACTTGCTGGGGTCCTGCTGGAGGAGATCGGGCTCTGTCGCCTCCAAGCTCAGCGTGGGGTGTACAGCTGCATCTCAGAGGCACCACTGCAGTTGACTGCTGTTCCTGTCCCCGGCATCCACCGATGGATGCTGTTGTTCCAGGGCAGGGACATCCAAACTGGACTCATCAACTGCTGGTTTCCAGCAGCAGATGTGGAGCTGAGCCAGTCCTAAGTTTGGCTTTGCCTTCAGGGTGAGCCCGCGAGGGATTTTTCAGCTTTTCTTCATCAGTGCAAGGAAAAGGGCAAGGCAAGGGGCAAGGCAAGGGAAGGCAAGAAAAAGGCAAGACAGGAAAAAGGCAAGGCAAGGCAAAAGAAAGAAAGGCAAGGCAAGGAAAAGGCAAGGCAAGGCAAAAGAAAAGAGGGCAAGGCAAGGCAAGAAAAATGCAAGGCAAGAAAAAGGCAAGGCAAAGAAAGGCAAGGTGATGTAAGGCAAGGCAAGGGAGAAAGAAGAAAAAGCAGGCAAGGGCAAGAAGAGGCAGGAAAATAGGCAAGGCAAGAGACGAGGAGAGGAGAGGAGAGGAGAGGAGAGGAGAGGAGAGGAGAGGAGAGGAGAGGAGAGGAGAAGAGAAAAGAGAAGAGAAGAGAAGAGAAGAGAAGAGAAAAGAGAAGAGAAGAGAAGAGAAGAGAAGAGAAGAGAAGAGAAGAGAAGAGAAGAGAAGAGAAGAGAAGAGAAGAGAAGAGAAGAGAAGAGAAGAGAAGAGAAGAGAAGGAAAGGAAAGAAGGGAAAAAAGGAAAAGAAGGGAACAAAGGACAAAAGAAAACTAATAAGGAGTGCTGTAATTCCTACTTCACTGCTTGTCTCAAGCTGCAGTGGATTTAAAGTGCAACCTCAAACAGCATGAGTGTTGGCAATGCTCTATCTAAGCCGAAGCACGATGATGACAACATAACACGAATAAAAAATGTGAGTGTGGAGTAATTGAGAGGGGAGGGAGCTTTTTGTAAGCATTTGTTTGCAGATAGTTTTATGATGATTCAACACAGTTGATGTAAAATCTGGCTGAGTTGAACTGGGTGTCAGCCAGCCCCCTGTGGCTACTAAAATTTAGCTGAAGTTGACATTTTATACCTATTTATTCAGGTGGGGAGAGGGGTGCTGCCTTTTGGGGTGGCATCCCCCCTGCCAGCCCAGCCGTGAGGGCTCGTTCTGCTCCCTGAGTGCCCCCGCCACGAGCCAGTACGGGTGGTTGGCAGGCTGGTGGTGAGCCAGGTCAGAGAGCTGATCCAGGGGGAAAAGAGAGAAAGAGAGAGAGGGTTTTTTTTTCTTTTCCCAGGCTATTTTTCCTGCCCTCAGCCAGCTACTAAGCGAGAGACCACCAGGGCCTCCCAGAAGCCCTGCAGCAAACCTGCAGCGACGCGACTCGGTATTTCCCCTGCTGCCAAGGTAAATACAAGCAGGGAGGAAAAACAACAGCGGTAAACCCCAAAACCCTGTGAGACTTCTTCATCCACTTTGAAAAACGATAGCGACGGGGCACCTGTTTGGAGTGACTCCTGGGTAGGTCCCCTTCAGAGAGCCCCTGGGCAGACCCAGGCTCTTGCCCCTCGGCGGGAACACTGATCTCTTTATGAAATGCTGAGCTGTCGTCCCCCTCCGCTCCGCACGTTGCCACGTCCCTTGTCAGCACTCAGCAAGCCGGTATTAAAACAAGAGGGAGGCCAAGTCCGAAAGCCGCCCTCCTGGCTACAGGGAATTCCTTCCCTGGCAGAAGATTGCTGCCGGCTCTGCCAAAATTCCTGCCAGATTTCTGTCGTTCCAGGTAACAAGTGATAGTTCAGATAATTATGTTAGTGCCACAGATTTTAATTAAAAAAAAAAAATGTTGTATAGAACATACTTGGTGAATCCTTGGCATTGCTCCATCAGTGTAAAAGGAATAGGGCTCCCTTGTATTTGAAGAGATAACAGTGCTCCAGGCGACAAAAGATAACTGTGCTTTTTAATTTAAGCTTACAGCTGTGACAGCAGTGCAGGGGGTCTCTCTGCTCCAAATATGCTCAACCTGCATTGACTGATGGTTGTTATATCTGAAACCTCGTAGGTTGCTATGGGGAAAGTGGCAGAATAAACATCTCTACATCTCTGCTTACTGCAGAGACTCAAAAGACTGAGATGCAGTTACATGTAAATGCCTGGTTGGATAGCCAATTTGTCCGGACTCTTGCTAGGTGCTTGTGGTGGTTTGCTATTAATTATGGTTACATTTTTAAGTGGTATCAAACACTGGGAATATGCATGGGGGTCCTGAAGCTGGAGGGGAAATCCTTGCAGATTATGAGGAGGGAAGAAGGCCACTCACTCTTCACCTTCCCTTTATATTTAACCTTTACATTTAACAGTTAAGGCAAAAATGATAAGATTTCTATGCAGATCATTAGAAACCCATATTGGTAGGGAGAGAGAGAAATACGAATGCATTTTGTAAATCTAGTAGAAATTCAGGAAGACGAATGCAGCTATTAAAACTTCACATCTTAGATATATTTGACCAATATACACATGTTATTTGGAGCTGTAGTTTTTGGAAGTTACTTATAACATTAAAATAGCAATAAATCCCTCATAGTGAGTATTATTTAGCATCTACGTATCAGTTCATTCCCCAAAAGGATGTCAAGAAACAAAACAATGAATTAGAGGGCAGATGCCTTTCATCAGCTCTCCTTAATTGCTGCCCAGGTTGCATTTCTGGCAGATCAGCAGGAGACCTCTGCAAAGGCCAGTCATGGTGATGAAAGATGCCACGGTGATGGGCATGGGAAACACCAGCAGCAACCTGTCACAAGCATAGGTCTGAACCAGTCTATTACAGCAGTGACTTCCCAAGGTGCCAGCCCTGTCCACGGCTCAGGGAATTGGCTTTTTAACCCACCTGTGAGAAGCCAAAAAATGGGGAAGGGACCCAGCGCAGATTGTTGCTGCTAGTGAAGCAGAGGTCACAAGTCAGATTGCTTCAGACCTAGGCTGGCTGCCCTCTTTCCTCTCCTACATACCCTTCGAAGTAATGGGTAATGCCCTGTCAATCCCTTTCTAAATGCTGCCCCATGAGTTTTAACTACAGTTTGGCTCTGAAGGCACAGCGTCTGCTCTGCTCCATGATCTGCCCTGCACTCGGTGGCACCAGGGACCCTTCCCTGTCACCTACACACTCACCATTCTCACCTGCGGTGTTTTGCTTGCGGCATTCAGCAAAGCTCATGCCCTGGTCCTACAAATCTCTTCTTGAGCAGCAGGGGAGCCAACACAGGGGAGAGCAAAGAACCCAATTAAGGTTCAAGTAATTCGTTTTCCAAGCATCATCTTTCATCTTTAGATTTAGCAGGCAGAAGTCCTGAAAAGGGCACTGGTGGCTGGTTTTGTTGCACTTGGGTTTCTTCATGGTGAGTTTGGCTGCTGTGGGTTTTTTTTGGAGCACTTTGATGGGCCTCCATAGCAGATTTCCCCAGGAAACACAGGAATGGCTTTGTCACTGCAGGACTCTTGCTTTTCCCTTGCCTTCCCTTCCCTTCTCCAATCTGTCCTTGAAAAGATGGGGTTATATGTAAGAAACAACATGCTATGGCATAAAAATGCCTGATCTCGACTCGGCTTACCCAGAGCAGAAGCGGATTTAGGCCAAATCACAAGAGCATCCCCTCTGCTTTTGGTATTGATTTAAACTGGGGAGAAAGCAGGAAGATATTAAAGATTAAATTGTCTCCTTTAGCCACCACACACCAGCCTGCCTGAGCAACGAACATGGGTGGTACGGGCTGTGCCCATCACCTTCAGCCTCTGAACACAGACACACATACTCTGGGGCCAAAGACTTTTAATATCCTCGACCCAGCAGAGAAGCACATAGAAATGATGAAATTATTGGCCGTGAATCACGTATTCATTATTTTAAAGAGAAGACAGTGTCCTTGGAAATTGCTGAGGGATGCGAGTCACCCTCTTAAAATCATTCACGGCTCTTGGCGCAATGCAGGATGAAAAGGTTAAATTCAACACTTGTTGAATTATACGCCAAAGTGGTTTCGCAACAGCATGACTATTTCAGTGTACCGAGTGTCTCCTGGTGATGGATACGGCAAACTGCTGACAACGTCGGCTTGTAGGTGAGCTTACAAGGAAGACACTGAAGCACAAGGGTTGTTTCTGGTGCACAGCAAACATCAGTGTGTCTGGGAAAGAAAGCAGGGAAAAGCTACTGCATTTTTGTGCCTCTTCTGGGTGACAAAAAATGAAGTTATACAAAAATCACATAGTTTTACCATATTTTGATAACTATATGCTGTCTCTTATAGAGTAAGCTGAGAACTTGCTGTTTACTCAAGAGAAAAGGACCTTCTCCAGGTTTCCACGCTGCAGTGGATTAACATCCTTCCTCGGATGCTGCCTTAAAAAGCATTACCTCCTGCTCTGAAGTTTTCTACCCAGGCAGAGGCTCCAGGCAGGACATGGACCATGAAGCCCATCCAGGTCTCCAGCAAAGTCACCCTGCCACGGGAAGGGGGAACGTCGCCTGGGCTGTGTCTCTGCATGCATGTATCTGGTAGCTGCCCGGATAAACCTATAAGCTCAGAGTTGTGTAATTGTTTCCTTGATGGATCATCCTATAAAATCACCAAGGGATCCTGAGGCAACCTGACCCCTGTAATCGGCTGGAGGAGTAGATACTGCTTTGGAAGGCGAGTTGGCAGGGGAGGGCAGGGTATATTTTTCCCCCCCCATTTTTCCTCTCTGCCTGGTCACCACAAGTTATTTGACAATTGTTTAAACCGGCTAGAGAGTAATTGTTTTTCTTTTGAATAAACCCAAGTTGAAATGAAAGAAAACTGTATGGTCTTAAGGTTGTGGGGTAGAAAGGAGGAGGAGAGGGCAGGGCTGTGTAAAATCACGCTCTGTCTGAGAAAGTCACAGGGATTTAACTGCTTACATCCCTGTTAGGCTTGCGCTGAAGAAAGCGAGTCTGGTTTAAGCTGCCATCGCAGGGACCCTGGAGCAACTTCTGCCCGGCTGATGCTTACAGGGGTCACCCAGTGCTCGGTGGGGTGGCAGCTACCGCCCCGCACTGCCCCGCTTGTTCCCGTGACTGGTCCCCTCGTCCCCTCCCATTCACAGTTGTTTGGATGCAGTAGAGCATCGCACCTGAGCTGGGCACCTCCACCCCAAGGATTTACGGTGCTGTCTGTCCTCTCCAGCCTGCCGGGGCTGAGGGCCCCGAGCAAGATGTTGGGATGTGGAGCGGCAGGTTAATCCCTTATGGGAGCTGGGATTGCGCAAGTAGTTCAGGAAGCTGAAAGCTGAACTCAGGTGGCATTAAGTGTGCCAAAGAAACTGTAGTCAGCCCCCACTTTGGCAACGCCACATCGCAGTGCTCTTTTCATCCGAGGAAAAAAAATCTCTTCAAGCCTGGATAAGCTAACATCAATCAATCAGTACTGGAGTGTTTGATTTAATGCCTATTTGCTATTTTACTTTAAATATTTTAAAATAACTAGCGAGGAAGTTATTTTTATCTTTTTTACATCCTGATTGCAGAACCACAATACTTTTGCACTGATGGATTTGTAATTTAATCTGTTAGTTAATTCCTTCTCAATATTGACATTCCAAGAAGCAAAAGGAGTATCAAGACAAAAAGCAAAAAGGCTGAGTGAAGAATATTTACACTATTGTTTGCATTATGTTAGTCTTTGCATAGCCATCACCACCCTTATTACTATGCATATTATGATTAATCATTAGCTGTGCAATGTCCATCTTCAGAAATGCCCTGAGCTTATTTCGCAGGCTTCTCTTCTACAATTAATATGTCCTGGGGAGTTAATTGCTATGAAATTCAGTTACAGATGATGCATAGAAATTTCAGAAAATATGGAAATGAACTTCAAAATTCACAAGGGATAAAGATGAGAAAATAAGGAGTAGGCAAATCAACATTCAGTGAAGATAAGACACTTTTGTTGTTAGTATTTTATTGCGGCTTTCCTCTTCTGGAGAGAGTACAGACTTAAGACGTCCTTGTTAGTATGTCTGCATGCTTCAGGAAACAGAAATTGCAAAATGCTGCTATTTCGGTTCTCACATTTTCTTCTCTCACTCTCTATTTAGGGGTTTCATCTGCCTGTATTAACTCTAGCAGCCTGGCTGGGTTAGCACAGCTGGTTGCGCTATCAAAGCTCAAACTGAAGGTAAAAACCCTTCTTAGATACCTCGGTTTATTTTTGGTTCTCACAACTCAGCATTTTTGCTGATTTAACACCAGTAAGCACATCTGGCCAGCTGCCATGCCGCACACGATCCCAGGTCCCTTCGGGGTCCCATAACAGCCAGTGGTTGTTTTGCAGTGGAAGGTACCTTTTGGGGTGCTCCACACCAAGGTCCTGCTCCAGAGGAGGATTTAGTGGCTGTGGTTAGCTCAGCCCACAGCTCCCGAGCCTAAATCCAAAGTTGTGAATCTCAAAATCCTGCCCAAGCTGCTGCTGAGGCTTGGAGAGTGTTCAGACTTGGGGACACGGCTTCAACGCACCTCATGCTTAGAAAGCAGAAGCAGCAAGAGCCAGCAACCTGCAGCCCAGCTAAGCCACCCTGGAGGGCCTGGGGCACAGAGACCTGCTTTGGGTGGCGGTTCATCGTGCTGAGCGCAGCTCCTTGTCCCACTGAACATGGTCCTCCTCCTGTCTTGGTGTAGATCTGGGCTACCACAAGGTTACCCTAAACTGCAGAGGGACAGCTTCAGGCACCAGCAAGCGGGGTGAGCTGAGGAAGCACCTTCTCCCCTCAGTAAGGGACACGATCTAAAGCAAAGTCCTGGATCTGTGCTTGCTAAGGTCTCCCCGCTCAATTGTGTCGAAGCTCCCCCGAGACCCCTCTCCATCCCTGTCTGCGGTGCCTGAACCACAGGCATCTGCCTCTGGGTGCAGGCTTCTCTTCTGGGACATGTGGGAAAAGGTTAGTCTGAAAAATGTCTTGTTTGAGCTGAAAACAGTGACTCAAGGACATTGCATAGCCATAACATATCTTTATAAATGTAAATGTATGAACATAGTATAGAAGTATAGATTTGTGTTTGTTATTATATAGTATCAATATATGTTTCATATATAAATGCTCATGTGTATATATAGGTTTATATAATCTATATACTTTTTTTATATATAGACACATTATATATGAAATATGTATTTGTTTATGTTACATGTTTTATTTTATGTAGCCAGTGCTGCGCTTTCCTTTCAATCGTGGGTGGAGAGGCTTTGACGCTGTGAGGAGTGCATCTTTGAAGCACAGCGTGCAGAAAGGCAAAACACAGCCCAGCTCCAGTCGGTTTAATCCACCCCGAGGGACGCTCCAAATTCCTCCTGAAAACATCGTTTTGAGGTTTCCATAGGAGAGATGCAGAGGTTTTGTGGAAGACGACGGGGCCAGCTTTCTGCAGGAGGTTCTGCAGCGTGTTCCTGGCAGAAGGAGAGAGGTGAGCGATGGCGAGTCTGTGTGTCCCTGCGGTGGGGTGGCCCGGGTGCTGGATGTGCTCGGCCTGTGCTGAGAGGCACAGTTAGTCATGGAAGAGGAGAAAGGGCAAGGGAAGATGCCGAGGGAGATTTAAGCATGCTTGGGCAGGGATGGGATTCCTGGTGCTGCAACCCACCTGCCACAGGACGCTGCGAGCACAGAGGGCATCGCAGAGGTGCCATCGGGAAGGTGGCCGTGCAAGGTTTGGGGCTGCTTGGAGATGATCAAGCTGCTCCCCCTGACAGTTTGGGAAGCCATATTCCCCCTCAGTCAGGTCAATGCTCCCAAAGCAACAAAAAGACATTGGTTTTATTCTGAATCAGGACAGAAGGAGAAAAAAATTAAAAACCTGGAAATATTTGCGACAAGCCCCATCTTCTCGCAAGGGAGAGGGGAAATCGCCCCAAAGTGATTCCTTCCCAGCAGGAAGCATGCGGTGGTGGTGCCTGTGCAAGGGGCAAGCTCTGCCCTCGGCAGCGCATCCCTGTCCCGCTCAACTGCAGACCCCAGGTGGGAGCTGCCTGGGCAGAGTGCGGCCAGGAACGGCCACATCTGGCCCCGGAGAGCCCGCTTGAGCTGGGCTGCTGTTAGCAGAGGGAAAACATCTGGCTGGGACGGAGGAAGAGAGCCCGTGGCTGCTGAGCCATGGGCGAGGTTCCCATCCGTCCCACAGAAACTTGCCTGTGCAGAGCTGTTCAGGAGGGCTCTGCCATGCTTGGAGGGAGAGGGCAATTATCTCCCCCGTCAGTGAGTATGCAGATTTATGTACATCCCCGCGCCTTCCCCTAAATAAGCTTTCAATACAGAAATTGCAAAGCTGAAGAGATCCTCTGCAATTAGGAGAGAAGACATCTCTTTCAGCTAACACAAGAAAAAGAGCCGAATGAAACTGCATTGTTAACGCGCTTCGGCTTAGTCACTGGGGAGGGTAATAAACAAGGCAGACTTGGTTGGGATAAAAAAAGCGTCGAGTATGGCGAGATTATGAAACAATAGGTACTGATAGAGAGGCAGCCTGGAGCCAGCCGCAGAGCAGAAGCTTTACTGAATGCCTGGGTTTGAATGAATCCTAATGATAATCACGGGCTACATGGCAATTCGTTTAAATAACATGCCTTCTGCTTCCTCCCGGCCCGGCAGAATGAGTCCGTACATGTTAATTGCTTCGTTTTGAAGAGAAAGCTCCTCTCTGCATGGCAATATTATATATTTAATTTTTGCTGTTTATTTACTCTGCCCTTCTTCAAGCCTTTTGCTGTCTATAATGGCATCTGCTGCTGTCATTTTGCATTTCGAACAAAGGTGTTTGCATCCAAGCTCTGAAGCCGTTACAGGGAATTTCGCAAGGAAAAATGGAAAAGACTGATTGCTGCCCAAGATGAGCCAGATTTCAGGAGGGAAGAAGAGTTGGTGAGCCAATCTACACGTCAGAGGTAAGAACCCTGGCACCGCAACTCCTCTGAACTTTGTGAAGGGTTGGGGCAGGCTGCAGCTTGACCCTCTCAAGTGTCCCACTCCCTTCCAAGCAAAAACTGGTGTGAAGACTGGAAGCATACCCAGGAATGTATCGCTTAAGATTAACATTGAGTGTGTTCGCTGGGTATGCACACTGGAGAGGTTGGCATGCTTAAAATAGATTTATCAGAGAGCAACCACAATATTAATAATAATAGTAATAATAATAAAATAATAGTAATAATCATCATCATCATCATCATCATCATCATTGACAGAGGTTTTAGCAAGATTCCTCACTGATTATGTGCCATTTCATTGCTGAAGCAGAGGTGTGCTCTGCCACGCAGCTGCACTACCATAGTATCGGTGGGAGCAGAAGCAGAAGCAGTAGCACCTTTCTGGGCATCTGTAGCCAGACTTCTTGGTGCTGCTGCTAGACTTAAATCCTGGGTCTCCTCTCCCTGCCCCTGTTCAGTTCCCCCCAACAGGCTTTCTCTAAGGGTGATTAAGCTGCAATTTTTTTTATGTCAAAAGGGAATGGGGAATTCAATCCCAGCTGCTTTTGCTCACAGTAGTTTATAGGCGCGAATTAGCATCCGCTAAGTTGCATTTCCTCTCATGTGGCCTTTGTTCCCATCTGACAGCGAGTCTGTCCTCTCCTGTGGACTGCCGCATTAGCTCATTTCATTTGCAGAGGTTTTTAAAAAGGTTTTTATGGGGCTCATCTCAAAAAGTGGTTGTGAAGGTCACCCTGTCCCAAAACAGCATATTCCCCAGAACACTTGATACTCAAGCTTATCACTTAAATTGGACATTTCACTTTCCACCAAAGCCTGCTGATTAAAATGCCACTACCACACTGTGGGATATTTACGAAGGGGTTACCATCGTGAGAAAAATTCATTAGAATATACTGGAAAAAACAGGAATGCTTCTTGCAAATGCAAATAGTGTTGCTAGTAGCTATCTTCCCAGGTCTCACGGCCTATTGGAAAGCAGACAGGATTGTGATTTGTTTCCTGCAATTAAAAAAAAAATTTTTTTCTCCTTCATTAACATTATTAATGGCATTAGAAATCAGATTTCAACAGCTACATATTCAAATAGCACCACGGATCTATATGCAATGCTGTTTATGACTATTAAATATTATTTAGAATAATGCCTTTATGCATGGTAGGGATGTTGCTGTGGCCCCACAAGGAGATGCAGGGGAGGTGTGTGCGGGAGGAGCAGTGCTCGGGGACCGGGTGGAGCTGGGGCCTTACACGACTGTGCAGCTGCGGCCTCATGTAGTAGCAAAGTGCTGGAGAAGGAGCAAGTCCCTGCTCGCTGCCGTCGCTCGCCATCCCCTTGTGAAGCTGGCAGGAGGACTCGCACTTCCAGCTAATTCGCAGGCTGGCCTCTGCCTGCACCGCAGGAGAAAGGCTCGGTGTCATTGTACAGGCGGTTCCTGAGATGGGGAGAAGGAC
Organism: Calonectris borealis; assembly: GCF_964195595.1. Taxonomy (NCBI): domain Eukaryota; kingdom Metazoa; phylum Chordata; class Aves; order Procellariiformes; family Procellariidae; genus Calonectris; species Calonectris borealis. Next base: position 190,010,325 of record NC_134312.1, read on the forward strand.
CATTCTCTATGTTGGGTCCAGAAACTCATTACCAAGATCAGCTCCTTGCTAGCTACAGGACTGAAGGTGCTCCACAGAGCTGGATCCTCCCTTATCTTGCACAGCCCCAGTGTTCAGATTGCACTGAAAAAAATGATAATCAGTTTTGGTTCCAAGTTTTAACAAGCTTTTAGCTACAACTAATGAATGTCTTTAAAAGGATGCAATTGCACCTGTGTTTAAGCCCCTTTTTTTTTGCATGGTTTTTGTTTTGTTTTCACTTATGCATTGAAAAAAACAGGTACTTGTCAGTGAAGGAGGGGTGGTTTTACGTGGCTTACAAGACAGATGGATGCATTACGGGTCCTACCACAGTCGCTCTGCAAATCTGCAAGGCAGGTGGCTTGCCCCTTCTCCTTTTTGAGATAAAAGATATGGCCATACAGCTAGGCTTCTTGGAACTGGCATTAGGAACATTTTAGTTTCTCAATAGATTGAAAAGCAAAATGCTTTCCATTGTAGGACCTTGCTCCCTCAAAACACATTAGAAAAGGAATTACCAAAAACAACAAAAGCTACCTCTGCCACGGATTGACAGCCTAGAATTAGTCTGAAACATGCAGCTCTGCAAAACGGTTCCCAGACTGTACTGCTGCTCCTGACAGACACCCAGGCCCCATCCAAACACAAAAGTTGTTTCACTTTCATTCTTCTAGTACTGTATAATCCCCATGACTCTTTCTCTCCTCGCGGTGCGTGGGAGCAGATATTCCAGCCAAAAAGTATTAGTAGTGTAATTCATGTCCATGAAAAAGGGGGAAATATATTATTATGCCAAAGTACCTGTGCATGCCACCCTGAATTACACCTCTGTAAGTATTTTTGGAGGAAAACTCCACCCCTCTCCCAAACCTTATAGCCTTTTTCTTGAACAACAGAAAAACGGTGTACTGACTGGACTTTAGGCTTCTGTCTAGAAAAAAAAAGACATTTTTTCCTTTCCTCATTCCCCTCAGAGCCAACATAACTGCTGACCATACTTTTCCCCCTGTGTTTTGCAGAAGGATCTGTCCCCTGGGCTGGACAGCTCGTGAGATTTTATGGAAGCCTAGTGCCAGCACGAGGAAGAGGATGAGCATGGACACACTTATTGGTGCCAATGTGGACTTTTAGGTCAATTATGTTAATATTTCTTGAGACTTTCCAAAGACCTTGAAATTACTGCACAAGTGCTATATGCCCTTGCCTGTTTTCCAGGAATGGGGATTGAAACGGTTATTCCCTCTGCTACTATTGAATACCTTTTTCCAAAGACTCTCTTGGGAATGGGCTGCAGACTGAGTGATGCTTTCTGGAAAGCTGCATGGGTCATAGCTGACCGCTACTCCTTTGGGGCAGAAATGCTGTGGTGATGCCTCTTCTATGTTGCCTGCACTATTTGGGCACTATTGGGCCGGAAGGAGGATCCGGGGAACTACAGGCCGGTCAGCCTGACTTCGGTTCCGGGGAAGATCATGGAGCGGTTGGTTTTGAGGGTGCTCATGAGCCATGTCCGGGACAACCAGGGGATCAGGCCCAGCCAGCACGGGTTCATGGAAGGCAGGTCCTGCTTGACCAACCTGATCTCCTTCTATGACCACGTGACCCGCCTAGTGGATGAGGGAAAGGCTGTGGATGTGGTCTACTTGGACTTCAGTAAGGCCTTTGACACTGTCTCCCACAGCATTCTCCTAGAGAAGCTGGCGGCTCACGGCCTAGACAGGTGCACTCTTCGCTGGGTAAAAAACTGGCTGGACGGCCGAGCCCAGAGAGTTGTGGTCAACGGAGTTAAATCCAGTTGGCGGCCGGTCACGAGCGGTGTTCCCCAGGGCTCAGTTTTGGGGCCAGTCTTGTTCAATATCTTTATCAACGATCTGGACGAGGGGATCGAGTGCTCCCTCAGTAAGTTTGCAGACGACACCAAGTTGGGTGGGAGTGTTGATCTGCTCAAGGGTAGGAAGGCTCTGCAGAGGGACCTGGACAGGCTGGATCGATGGGCCGAGGCCAACTGTATGAGGTTCAACAAGGCCAAGTGCTGGGTCCTGCACTTCGGCCACAACAACCCCATGCAACGCTACAGGCTTGGGGAAGAGTGGCTGGAAAGCTGCCCGGAGGAAAAGGACCTGGGGGTGCTGATTGACAGCCGGCTGAACATGAGCCGGCAGTGTGCCCAGGTGGCCAAGAAGGCCAACGGCATCCTGGCCTGTATCAGGAATAGTGTGGCCAGCAGGAGCAGGGAGGTGATCGTGCCCCTGTACTCGGCACTGGTGAGGCCGCACCTCGAATCCTGTGTTCAGTTTTGGGCCCCTCACTACAAGAAGGACATTGAGGTGCTGGAGTGTGTCCAGAGGAGGGCAACGAAGCTGGTGAAGGGCCTGGAGCACAAGTCTTATGAGGAGCGGCTGAGGGAACTGGGGTTGTTTAGCCTAGAGAAGAGGAGGCTGAGGGGAGACCTCATCGCGCTCTACAACTACCTGAAAGGAGGTTGTAGCGAGGTGGGTGTTGGTCTCTTCTCCCAAGTAACAAGCGATAGGACGAGAGGAAATGGCCTCAAGTTGCGCCAAGGGAGGTTTAGACTGGACATTAGGAGAAATTTCTTTACTGAAAGAGTGGTCAGGCCTTGGAACAGGCTGCCCAGGGAAGTGGTTGAGTCACCATCCCTGGAGGTATTTAAAAGACGTATAGATGAGGCCCTTAGGGACATGGTGTAGTGGGCATGGTGTGTTGGGTTGACGGTTGGACATGATGATCTTAGAGGTCTTTTCCAACCTGTATGATTCTATGATTCTATGATTTATTTATTTATACTTTGGCTCTGCACTCACAGTTTTTCACCAGGACATGGGTAACCAGGCTCTTCCGCGGCTTGCAGAGTTTCAAACCACCTTCCTCCAGGACAATCCATTAACAACCAGGCTCCTTCTCTGGGCGAGGGGGCCACTTCACATCTCAAGTCTTGTGCTGGGACTTGTTTTGTGATTTGCACTACACGAGTGTTGGATAATTAAAAGGGTATTCAGGAAAGCACCATCACACGCCTGCCGTCTGCTGTGGTCTTCCCTACAGATCCACTTTTGGCCGCTGTGTTTATGGCTCCTGTTGGACTGCGTGTTGGAGGCTGCATGCTGGGCTCAGCAGACTTTCGGCTTCACCCAATATGGACATTTTGTTTTTAAAAAAATGTCTTCTTCACAGCATTTAAAAGAACATGGGCCGGCTACTGGTAATTAAAAGGAGAATTGGAGCAATTCAGGATGCCTTGAGCCACCTTCAGGCATCATGTCCTAAGCGAGAACCACCAATGCTCTGGACGAAAGGTATAATGAGTGGACAAGTGTATGCCAGATCCTGCCCCACTGACACCCTGTTAGAAGGGTTTTGCATCATTTACATGCTGCCACCAATGTAAATAAGCCAATGAGTGTGTTTTAACCTTTGCAGGCAATTTAACACTGCAGGCTAAGAGCAACTCAACAAATACGTTACCCTTAGTCAGGGAAGCAGCACCCCCTGACACTCCAGGTGCCTTTCCCAAGTTTTCCAGCTTGGCAAAAGGGAAAAGGCAGTCTTGCTGCCAGTTGTTTGCTACTGACTATAGCTGGCATCAACCAACCAATGCCTCATGGCACCATCCAGGTTCATTATGCAATTAATGCTGGTTTGCAATGCATTTTAGGCAATTTTCAAGTTAATTTTTAATGCCTGAACATTGTGCTGTGCAGGGCATTGCTTTCAGGACTTTGTATATTGCTGCAATACGGGTTTTGGTAACAGATTGGGAGAGAGCACAGATAAAGGTTGCTGATAAAAGGCACCTTATTCAAACTCATATAGACTGAAAATAAAGAGCCTTGCTAAAGTTCTCCTGATTAAAACAACAACAAAAGGCCTTGATGAGACATACTGAACAGAAACTGTGTCGAGAATTTTTATTGATTACTGATTTACGCTTTTGTCTAAATGCACTCTTCATGGGATCAGAATACCTCATGTGTTTTGTAACGCAGCCATGGCACGCCTGGATTTGTGTAACCATGTTTCTAGAGCGAGCTGTCCTCATTTTAACCTGTGACTAGGAACATGTGTATGGCACAGGGGAAGGAAGCCCACACTGGGCAAGAGGCTAACTGGCTGGGAGGCCAGCTGCGCCTGGATCAGGGTTTTGTTTTCAGCCTTCTTGCAGGCCAGCTTTGACTCCTCCTGCTTGTTCTTCTCTGGGTGCCATCCTGCCTGTAGCTCTGCTCAATCACTGCAATGGTAGCGTCTTTGTTTATGGTCAAAGCAGTTTTGCTGAGAAATCAGGACTCGTGCTTATTCCTCTCCTCAGAGGATAAAGAAACCAGGACCAGGTGAAAGCACTGTGACTAGGTAGGGCATCGAGCTAACTAGGATAATGTGTTAGATGATGCATTTTCTGGAGCGCATGGACACAAAGAAGTGGAGCCTGGCTGCAGGCCAGCACAGCTCCGCACGAAGACAAGATCATGCAGACCAAGAGAGGAACTGGGCAGCGACGGCTGCGGTGTAACTTCCTCCAGTGCAAAATGACTCCAGGCTCTAGGAGGAGTCCAAGCCACCGAGCCGTTCACCAGTCAGGCTAACACCAGCAGCTGCCGATCCTTCCTCGTCAATGCAACAGGGCTTGCACTGGTATAAATCACGTGCGTCGCTACATTCAGAGACAGGAAAATAAGGAAGGAAGAGAGACAAAGGGCAGAAACAGAGATGGCCCTAAAAGGGAATTTACTTTCTTACAGAGCAATCCTGAAAGCAACAATAAGGTGCTAAACAATAAAGCACGGCTAAGCAGTTCATTGCTACACAAGGTCACAGTCTGCCTTCCTCCACAACCGCCCTCAGTGGGAGGCTCATTGTGGAGCGACGGATGCAGAGCCGAATTGACAGCCGAACCTGGGGGATCTGGCCATTTCCCCAGGATGGATCTGACATCCCTGGCTCTTAGGCTGAAGACAAAGGGTGAGGGAACAGAAATATTATGATTTCCATTCTACAGAGGGGGACGAATAGCAGCGGCGTTAAGGCTATCTGCACAATAGGACGGCTTCATCAGTACCGGAATAGCAGCGTGCTATCCTGCAAAGCACGTCTAGCGAGGACAGAGCTATTTCAGTAAAACTGGAAATTTTTTTTAGCAGAGTAACACCCTCCTGAAGGCAGTGAGCAGCGATGCAGCTACAAGTAATGTTTTTGACAGTTTAACACTCACTAGCCCAGAAGCTGCTTCCCACTTGCACGCCTGTGTTAGCTGGCGATATCAGCCCTTCCTTCTCCTCACTGATAGCGCTGGCTTGGTTCACCTGATGCAGACTTTCTGTGTGACCTGGGACAAAATAGTTGGGGTAGAGCTCTACCAGAGCCCTGCTGGAATGGGAGAGGTGCGCTTTCCCACCAGCTACAGTCACTGGCTCTTCCCTTCCCACCCCACCAGGACAGCAGCAGCAGCAAACGCAGCACATGCAGAGGATTTCAGGTTTGCCCTCACCGTTTGGTCCAGCTCTGGCTCCTCTCCCTGCAGCCCCAACTTTCAATGTACCAATGCTGCTGAGAAGCCTCCAGGCAGCTTGGTTTGCTTCCTTATCCCAACCAGCATGGCTCTGCAAGGAAAAACTTCAGCAATACATGGAGTTACACTGGAAAAAAGGCCATCTGTCACTACGGCTCGCTCCGTTTGAGGAAATGGTTCACGCAGCATCAGCAGAGCTCTTTTGCTGCATGACATGCGTCTCCTGCAGGGGCTTTAGCTGACAGGATTATGTTGACCATCGCTTTTTAAGTGCGGACAACGTTTCCCAGAATTTGGGAACTGTCAGCCTGCGACAAATAAATGGCTGGCGTATCACTTGTTTTAATACTGGTGGGAAAATGGGCCTTTAGAACAGATGAAGGAAAGATGATAGGAATTAGATGAGGAGTGAGGAAACAGGCTATAAGCAGCCCAATCCTCTCCTAAAGAAATCTGTGGCAAAACACAGATTCTTAAGATAATTAGATAGCCCTCCCTTTAACGTCTGAAGGTGTGTTCACACCCCCTACTCAGGAAGCTTAATTTAGGAGTTATAACTACTACATTCAGATTAGTCATGAGTGATTCAGACTGCTCAGACTTGATTCCTCAGACAATGGAGAGATGGAGTTGTGACAGGCGTTAGGGTACAAGCAGTCTGAACATGGCCCCGGCTGCCTTGTACTCCCTAGATGCGTTCTCCTGACGTCCCCCCAGAGCAGGAAGCACTATTTCCATCCTACATACAGGAAAAGACGTCTGGAGCATGCTACCAACTTATATAAAACAAGCCGCTTCCACCAGCTTATCTCGATTTTTCCAGAGTTTACTTTGGCCAAGAGCTGCACTTTTTCGACACAAAATCCTCACCGAACTACTGAAATCATTATTCAGTGTAATACTTTTTCACTTATGAAAAGGTCATAAGCCGTCTTATACTGAGTACAGATATTTTAAGGCAAAAGGGAATTTAGATTTCTCAACAATGGGGATTTTAACATGTACTGCTTGCCAATATAATGAGCGCATCCAAGAAATATGACTCAAGTCTTCATGTTTCTTGAAGCTAGGAACTGTCTTGCCTGCTAAACGTGCCAGAGTTTTCCATGGATGTGACTTGGCTTCTATTTTTGCTCTCCCTGTATTATCTTGAATTAGACTGCAGGCACAATGCAACCTAAATACATATACACAAAGATAAAAATTTTTTTCTTGACATGTTCTGGAATTAGGGAAAAGTGACATTAGTTTTATTTATGCACATCTTTTCACACTGAATTTCTGGCGTTTTAGCAGATGACTCCCCACAAGAATGTTCTTTCAATCTCATTTAATCCCCAGCCCACCTCTCTTGACTGCAGCAAAGGAAATTCCAGTGTCTAAGCAACTATTCCTCTTCCCTGGAAGTGTCAGACGTTTGGACCACGAGGGGAGATAAAGAGCTCTTCTGCTGACTCATCTTGGCAGCCAGGTCAGGTGGCCTTTCTTAGGTCCAACACAGGGCTAGAAAAGGGGCTAGGAAAAGCTAAAACTCAAAATGTCTGGATGGGGAAAAAAATAAAATAAAATAAAAGGCTCTTGAACAAGCCAGGAAGGAATTAGTCCTACCAACTCTTTGTTCTTGCAAATATTCAACCTGCAAAAATTCAACATTCAAGCCACCGAGATTTGCCCCAACAGAGAGCTTACATGAAGCACTCAAGAAAAGGTCTGCCACTGTTCACCTGAGACTCTCCCTAACCCCGTGAGCTTTTGTCTAGAAATCCGTATCCAAGATGTCAATAACCTGAAAAGTACTTTATTGTGGAACTAGGTAAGGGAAGGAACAGTGAAGAGAATCGTTTGGCACTTAGCTTTGTTCCAAATCTTCTGTCGTAGGCTTCCTGCAAATACCTTAGCAGCATAGTTTTGGACATATGTATACAACCAGGTTCCCTCACTACAGCAAGAGGTAATAGTTAACCCCATTTCCAAAAGCAACATTGGCTCTTAACAGGTAAGGGATGCTGGGGGAGCTGGATTCTTGGGCCTCACGGCCTGGATTCAGAGAGACACGTGAGAATCTATGTTTTGCTGATTCACTTGTGGATCTTTGTGAAACCTCATCTCAGCCACGAGCTTGATTGGTTGTCATCACACAAAGCAACATCAACACAAACTGATAACACAGATGAGTGAGTACTGCAAAAATAATCTAAAAACTCACACAGATAAGGTCAAGAAATTCACATCAATTACTAGGGCCTTGTTCCTTCTATTTTTTTTGGACACAGCTGTATGCATGGCGGTGCATTCCCAAGAAAGCCTGCAGAAAGGAAAAACAGCATGAATACTCATGCAAGTCTGTATTCTCATGAACATCTGCACCTGAATAGCATGTCCTGCCATCTCTGAACGCTCTTTGTCGGCCCGGGAGTAGAACTGCTCTCAATGGGATTTAAGGGACCCAATGCACATCACAAAGTTTCTCTTTGCAGAGCATCTATCTTACCGTATCCTGGCATGATTCTTTTGTGGAAGAGGACCTTTTCAGGCAATTCTTGACAGGTATTTCTAGCTTTATAGTATCTAATAAGGATTTTAAGCTCCTTGGAATAGTACTACCTGGCTTCATCTATCCCGAAGCGCCATAAAAATATACAACTTAACTGATTACATGCAACCTGTATTATGTGCCCTGTCAGTTCTATTGATTTGTGGATGTGCAAATAAAGTCTGGTTCAGACTTTGTATCTTGCTGCCACGGTATAATCTCAAAAGGGCTCAGAAAACCCAAAAGAGATGGGGTGTCCAAATTGTAACATTCAAAGATTAAGAAAATATTTGGGTACAAACAACTAGTGGAAATACCTCAACCATTTCACTGGGAAGCATGATACATTCTTATTAAAATGAATTTGCTACTAGTAAATATATTGCTAAACCTTAACTGAAAATTACTTTCTAGTGCAACTTTTAGAAACAGGTATTGCATCTCATTTCTCTGAGCGAAGCTGAACTGGGAACACATCTGGGAAAACATCTGGGTTTATTGCCAGATGCTGAAATGACATGCTGAGACACAGGTTAATTCACATTCCATTTCTGTGGCCCATCTTCTTACCTGTGCAATGGAGTTAACTGTACTCTTGCTTCTCCTATGAACTATCACTACAAGACTTATTTTCAGGTGAAAACTGTGCTCTCTTTCCATTTTGATAAATAGCTGGTAACAACCTTTTATTCCTCCCCCCCCTTATTTTATACAGTTTCCCTGTGTCACCAGTTACAGAACAAGAAGTTTTCTGATTTTTATCACAAGAGGCGTAGTTACATTGCGTGGTATTACAAATGCATCTTACTTTGTTGAAGATGAGAAATGAGCAACTTTGAGTTATAAAAGCAGGATCTTTTCATATTTTTGGTGAATTTAGCAGCTATTTTGAATATTTTATATTTACCAAAATGTTTTCCATTTCAAACACCAGCTTTGAAGAAGACAACCTTCTCCGTATTTTAAAGCAAATCTACATCAAGCTCAAGGTGGCAGCTTTTACTGTTAAATATTCTTAAACACAGCAGACTTCAAAAAAAGTTGTTTGCTGGATGCAGTTAGATGAAGTGAGAAGAATTTATTTAAATACTTCCTCCTTTCCCCAGGGACATGAGAAATATAACTCCACAAGGAGCACTTTCATCTCAGTAGTCTTTCATGGCAAAGAACCACTGTTGAAGGCATTGTTGAAAGGTATCAAAAGGAGAAAGGACACACACCTTCCCTTTCCTTTTATATGTACTTATATATGTATGTACATATGTATATACAATCATTTCAAGTTTGAAGAGCTGACAAACTTGATTACAGAAACATTATGGTATGTGTCAACTAGTATAGCAACATCACCTCAAGGAAGAATCACAGAATGGTTGAGGTGAGAAGGGATCTCTGGACGTCATCTGGTCCAACTGCCCTGCTCAAGCAGGGCCACCTAAAGCCAGTTGCCCATGACCGTGTCCAGACCAGCTCCAAGGATGGAGACTCCACAACCTCCCTGGGCAACCTGTGCCAGTGCTCAGTCACCGTCACAGTAAAAAGTGTTTCCTGACATTCAGAGGGAACCTCCTGTGTTTTGGTTTGCACCCATTGCCTCTGGTCGTGTCACTAGGCACCACTGGAAAGAGCCTAGTTCCATATTCTTTGCACCCTCCCTTCAGGTATCTATATACATTGATAAGATCCCCCTGAGCCTTCTCTTCTCCAGGCTGAACAGTCCCAGCTCTCCCAGCCTTTCCTCGTAGGAGAGGTGCTCCAGTCCCTTCATCATCTTTGTGGCCCTTCTTTAGACTTTCTCCAGTATGTCCATGTCTCGCTTGTGCTGAGGAGCCCAGAACTGGACACAGCCCTCCAGATGTGGCCTCACCAGTGCTGAGTAGAGGGGAAGGATCACCTCTCTTGACCTGCTGGCAATTCTTTGTCTAATGCATGATCCCATTTGCTTTCTTTGCAGCAAGGGCCCATTGCTGGCTTATGCTCAACTTTGTGTCCATCAGGACCCCCCAGGTCCTTTTCTGCCAAGCTCTTTAATCCTAACCCATAAACTGATCTCAGTTGGCTCCTCATCCATCCCCAGGCAGAGCTCCATGCACTCCAGCTGCTCTCTACGTAAAGGGCAACTCCCTCTCCTCATCTTCCCATCTTGTCCTTCCTAAAGATCCTGTATCCCTCCTTTGCAGCACTCCAGTCATGGGAGCCATCCCACCACATCTCCATGATCCCACTAAGATTGTAGCCCTGCAACTGCACACAGATCTCTAACTCATCATGTTTATTCCCCATTCTGAATGTGTTAGAATAATACAATAGTTTGGGTTGGAAAGGACCTTTAAAGGTCATCTAGTCCAACCCCCCTGCAGTGAGCAGGGACATCTTCAACTAGATCAGGTTGCTCAAAGCCCCATCCAACCTGGCCTTGAATGTTTCCAGGGATGGGGCATCTACCACCCCTCTGGGCAACCTGTGCCAGTGGTTCACCATCCTCATTGTAAAAAATTTCTCCTCCAACCCGCTCCTGTGCTGAGGGCCCCAGAGCTGGACGCAGTACTCCAGATGGGGGTCTCACCAGAGCAGAATAGAGGGGAAGAATCACCTCCCTCGACCTGCTGGCCACGCTTCTTTTGATGCAGCCCAGGATACGGTTGGCCTTCTGGGCTGCGAGCGCACATTGCTGGCTCATGTCCAGCTTTCCATCCACCAGTACCCCCAAGTCCTTCTCGGCAGGGCTGCTCTCAATCCCTTCATCCCCCAGCCTGTGTTGATACTGGGGGTTGCCCCGACCCAGGTGCAGGACCTTGCACTTGGCCTTGTTGAACCTCATGAGGTTCACACAGGCCCACTTCCCAAGCTTGTCCAGGTCCCTCTGGATGGCATCCTGTCCCTCAGGCATGTCGACCGCACCACCCAGCTTGGTGTCATCTGCCAACTTGCTGAGGCTGCACTCGATCCCACTGTCTATGTCATTGAGGAAGATATTAAACAGTACTGGTCCCAATACGGACCCCGAGGGACACCACTTGTCACCAATCTCCATCTGGACATTGGGCCATTGACCACTACCCTCTGGATGCGACCATCCAACCAATTCCTCATCCACCAGACAGTCCACCCATCAAATCCATACCTCTCCAGTTTAGAGAGAAGGATGTTGTGGGGGACTGTGTCAAAGGCCTTACAGAGGTCCAGATAGATGACATCTGTAGCTCTTTCCTTGTTCACTGATGTAGTCACTCCATCATAGAAGGCCACTAGGTTGGTCAGGCAGGATTTGCCCTTTGTGAAGCCACGCTGGCTGTCTCAAATCACCTCTCTGTCCTCCATGTGCCTTAGCATAGCTTCCAGGAGGATCTGCTCCATGATCTTCCCAGGCACAGAGGTGAGACTGACTGGCCCATAGTTCCCTGGGTCTTCATTTTTTCCCTTTTTAAAAATGGGGGTTACGTTTTCCCTTTTCCAGTCAGCGGGAACTTCACCTGCCACAGCTTTTCAAATACGATGGATAGTAGCTTAGCAACTTCATCCACCAGTTCCTTCAGGACCTGTGGATGAATCTCATCGGATCCCACGGACCTGTGCACCTTCAGGTTCCTTAGATGGTCTCGAACCTGGTCTTCTCCTACAGTGGGCGGCTCTTTGTTCTCCCAGTCCCTGCCTTTGCCTTCTGCAGCTTGGGCGGTGACGCTCGAGCACTCGCTGGTGAAGACCGAGGCAAAAAAGTCATTAAGTACCTCCACCTTCTCCGTACCCCGGGTAACCAGGTCTCCCATTTCATACTGGAGAGGGCCCACATTTTCCCTAGTCTTCCTTTTACCCCCAATGTACCTACAGAATCTTTTCTTGTTGCCTTTGACGTCCCTGGCCAGATTTAATTCTATCAGGGCTTTAGCTTTCCTAACCTGATCCCTGGCTGCTCAGACAATTTCTCTGTATTCCTCCCAGGCTACCTGTCCTTGCTTCCACCCTCTGTAGGCTTCTTTTTTGTGTTTGAGTGTGTCCAGGAGCTCCTTGTTCATCCATGCAGGCCTCCTGGCGTTTTTGCCCGATTTCCTCTTTGTTGGGATGCATCGCTCCTGAGCTTGGAAGAGGTGATCCTTGAATATTAACCAGCTTGAAATATCGATCCTTGAATATAAGCATCTTTCTTCCCTCCAGGGCTTTATCCCATGGCACTCTACCAAGCAGACCCCTGAAAAGGCCAAAGTCTGCTCTCCTGAAGTCCAGCTGTGCACTCTCCTTGGTGCCCTAAGGATCTTGAACTCCACCAATTCATGGTCGCTGCAGCCAAGGCTGCCCTTGACCTTCACATTTTCCACCAGCCCCTCCTTGTTGGTGAGAACAAGATCCAGCATAGCACCTCTCCTCGTTGGCTCAGACACTTCTGAAAGGCACCCCAGCATGTTGACTTCCTAGAAAGGGTTTGGGGATTTCTCCATAATGGTGCCTTGTAGGCACTTCCTTGCTTACATGCAAGTGCTGGAGGTGACCCTGCCTAAGCCCCATTTTGATTTTGTGATCCCTTCCCGTCACACCACCCCATGCCCTTTGCTCAGCAAACCTGTCCGTCACTCCCTCACTCTCTCCCTCCTCTGTCATTCTTGGTTTAAAGCTCTCCTAACAAGGTCAGCCATTCTATTGGCAAAAATAGCTTTGCCCCACTTCGTGATTGATCCCACCTCTCCCAAGCAGACGCTGATCTGCAAACAGGGTCCCATGGTCATAGAACCCAAAACCCTGTTGCCAACACTAGTTCTGCAGCTAATTATTGACTTGTCCTATTAGTGCCCTCCTCCTCACTTCCTTTCTCCCCACCAACAGGACTCGGACCACTAGCTGGGTCCCCATGCTCGTGACTACTGCCCCCAGAGCTCTGATCACTTTTGTTATTGTCCAGGTTTCCCCTGGCAGTATCATTTGTGTCCACATGAAGTAACAGCAGGGCGTTGTAGTCAGAGGGCCGGACGAGCTTCAGTAGTTCCTCCACAACATCCCAGATCCTGGCCCCCAGAAGGCAGCAAACCTCTCTAGATGATTGGTTGGGTTGCCAGATGGGTACCTCTGTCCCTGCAGCAGGGAGTCATCCATTACGATGACTCGCCGTTTATTCCTGGTAAGTCTTGCATGGTTTAGGGTTATGTGGACCAGGTTCTTTGCTTGAAGGCACATCTTCAAATTTGAGGGCAGTGAACCTATTTTGCAGCTGTAAGCTCTTAGGTGGGGCAGGAACCTTCCTCCTGGTGCCAGCTTCCATTCTTCCCCTTCTCCAGAGGTTTTGCTTACCTCAATAGTGTGAGGCAGACACTGCCTGCTTCCCTGTTGCAGATGGGGTCTGAGGCTCTTCAAGCTGTTAAGTCTCAGAGAAGATCCTGTCTACCTCCCTTTCATCTTTGATGTGGTGCAGCCTGCTCACTTCCTCCTGTAACTCCTCCATTTGGCAGCACAACTTCTCCAAGACAGCACACCTCCTGAAGGACAGAGGGCCATCTCTCCTGGCCTCAGAGAGAGGTCCCAGGCACCCCCTGCAACCTGGGTCTTGTAGGAGTGCATCAGCCATCTGAAGCTCAGTCTGTGTGGAAGTTGTATTGGGTTTGCATGGCAAGGTTTTGGTAGCAGGGGGCTACAGGGGTGGCTTCTGTGAGAAGCTGCTAGAAGTTTCCCCCATGTCCAATAGAGCCAATGCCGGCCGGCTCCAAGACAGGCCCACCACTGGCCAAGGCCAAGACCATCAGCAACAGTGGTAGCGCCTCTGTGGTAACATATTTAAGAAGGGTTAAAAACTGTGCGGAACAATAGCCCGAAGAGAAGATAGAGAATACGTGAGAGAAACAACCCTGCAGACACCAAGGTCAGTGAAGAAGGAGGGGGAGGAGGTGCTCCAGGCACCGGAGCAGAGATTCCCCTGCAGCCCGTGGTGAAGACCATGGTGAGGCAGGCTGTCCCCTGCAGCCCATGGAGGTTAACGGTGGAACAGATATCCACCTGCAGCCCATGGAGGACCCCATGCTGGAGCAGGTGGATGCCCCAAAGAGGCTATGACCCCATGGGAAGCCTGCGCTGGAGCAGGCTCCTGGCAGGACCTGTGACCCCATGGAGAGAGGAGCCCACACTGGAGCAGGTTTGCTGGCAGGACTTGTGACCCTGTGGGGGACCCACGCTGGAGCAGTCTGTTCCTAAAGGACTGCACCCCGTGGAACGGATCCACGCTGGAGCAGTTCGTGAAGAACTGTAGCTCATAAGAAGGACTCACGTTGGAGAAGTTCGCAGAGAACTGTCTCCCGTGGGAGGGACCCCACGCTGGAGCAGCGAAAGAGTGTGAGGCGTCATCCCCCTGAGGAGGAAGGAGCGGCAGAGACAACGTGTGATGAACTGACCACAACCCCCATTCCCCCTGTGCCGCTGGCAGAGAGGAGGTAGAGAAAATTGGGAGTGAAGTTGAGCCTGGGAAGAAGGGAGGGGTGGGGGGAAGGTGTTTTTAAGATTTAGTTCTTATTTTCTCATTATCCTACTCTGATTTGATTGGCAATAAATTAATTTCCCCAAGTTGAGTCTGGTTTGCCCGTGATGGTAATTGCTGAGTGATCTCTCCCTGTCCTTATCTCGACCCACGAGCCTTTCGTTATATTTTCTCTCCCGTCCAGCTGAGGAGAGGAGTGACAGAGCGGCTTTGGTGGGACCGTGGCGCCCAGCCAGGGTCAACCCACCACAGAAGCCTCTGCCCCAGCAGGGACAGCTGCTCCCACGGCTGCTGGGGAAACTGAAACGAAACATATGAATGTTTCATTTAACTTAGATTACGTATCTGACCACAGCAAAGCAGAGCAGATTTCAAGGGGAGACGATAAAACTGCACTCTAATCTCCCAAGCTTTATACCATAATGCATCATCATTCCTTTCGGGTTGAAAAGTTCTACCCACCACTGTCCTGTGGTGGGACAAGGACAGTGCAAGGCTAAAAGGAAAACATGGGCCACTCAGAATGAAAAGACAGATGCAGAAAATCATAGGTGAAAGGCTTTGAGAAAGCTGTTTGTATTTGAAAATTTCAGAATCAGATAATTTCTAAAAATATTTAAATAAAATCATTCATTTATGCAAATGCATTAACCCAGGAAGAGCCAAAACCAAAACCCAAACATCCAGTATGAAGATTTTCTTTACAATAAAAATTCTTCTAGGAAGTATATTAAATATGACAAGAGGGGAAAAAAGCATCTCACAATTTATATTCAAGGGCATCACATTTTAGAACAATGTCTTAGCCATTAATCATTTATAAATGATTCACAAAGAAATTAAATACGCTATTCCATAAAAGAATAATCTAATTTACAGTTTAGATGTAAGGCTTCACCATAACATCTCATACCCTTCACCTGGCTCTTTGCCCAAGTTGAGTGATCTATAGTTACTCTCCTACCAGAGCAACACAGCATGGTGGTCCTCAAAAACACAGGTAGTGTTCAGGTTTACTTTTTAAGGTTCAACAAAAAAGTATTACTAGAAAGCGTCCTATTATTTGTCACAATAAAAGCAAACGAAAAGGTAGGAGAAACAGGTAAGTTATATTTGCCAGTCTAAGATTGAGGGAATGGATTAAATTACACCTTGCAAAAAAAAAAAGTATCTAGCTGCTAGTTATGCCATCATATTATTAGTCATTGTGCACAACTGGGACACTGCAACTCCAAATCACAGATTAGAAACACAGTGCTTCCTTTAAACAAAGTACATAACTTCTGTGTGAAAAAAGTTGGGAAAAAAAATCATGAGAACTATCCATCTCCATAGCTATCATATGCATAAGAACTATTTGCTTTACAGAGCTCCAGTTTATTCAAAATACTTAATGTAATACTGATGTCAATAATATCCCTTAGTTTCCTTATGCATCAAGTACAAATCAGAGAAAAACCCTGCCCCAAAACACTCATTTTCAACCACAAAACATTGCCAGAAATCTCATATTTGCAACTCAGTTACCTGGTGTTGCAGTTAACATATTAATTCTGCAGACAAGAGTCACAAGTACTTACTGAAAATACAGATATGCTTCCTAAAAGTAAAGTGAAGCTTTATTTAAGATGACAAAGCTTTTGTAACAGTGCAGGGTGCAAATTTTCAGTATGAAGACATTCAGAAGATTTGCTGCTCAAAGAGGATCTTTTCAAACCCTGGTGGAGGTGTATGATAAAATTCACTGAACTGACAATCCAGAATGGCACTGTCATCAACTGCAGAAGAGAACCAAACAGAAGGAATTAGAGAAGGAATACTTACAGTTTGATCCTCTATTACACCATCGTACTAGAATATATACTATGCTCAAACCATGAAGAATATTCTCCAATACATCCATTACAATATATACATATATACAACACAATTAAAAGAAATCTCTTCAACAAATTTGCTAAAGCCCTACACCCATACCCAAGGAGAGCAAATCATCTCTCCCTTCTGCTGTTTAGTCTGTAACGGTCCTTGGTGAAGTCAATGAGAACGCTACCTCTGATTTCACTTGGAGTGTTAGCAGGGCTTCAGGCAATTCCCTCCAAATTTTCTACTCTATTTCTCTGGAAATCTGCAGATTAAGGACACTACCAGATACATATCGCAGGGCTGTCACCTCCTCAGTGACAACCAGGGTTGTCACCTCCTGGTTTTTTGTCCACTTCCTAATTCTGCTGGAGCGCCAGCTGTCTGCAATGATTTTTCTGGAGGTTTACAAGGTTTCAGATGTCTGCAACGGTTGGTGTCAGACCATCTGTTTTAGCATGCGATCCAATGAGAGCTTCTTTGACTGCTTCTTTAAGTTGGAAGTGAATGGTTTTTTACAATACCTCTCCCAGTTTTGGACCCCCTGCATAATCTGAGACATCAGTGTTACTACCTTCAATGTAGAATATAAAAAAGAAACTGCTGAGAATTTTCAGAGCAAAGCTTTCACGTAGCAAACTGAAATACCCAGCCAGTCAGAAAAGCAAGATCTCTTTCAAAGACAACTTCTTCCAAGACGAACCTGGTACACTGGCAACATTAGATCAAAACAGAAAAGCTACATCTCCATATTTTGGTTTGGAATTTAGATATCTCAGAGCCAAGGTAGGAATTTTTCCCTCCTAGGCTCAGTTAAAACTCCTATTAGTATATTTGTACAATTCTGTAGTACTTATGCACTGTTTGTATCTCAATTCTGCAAAAGTGCCTGAGGTACAGCTGCTGTAGGGAACAACCTTTAAGTCCATTTTTCTGTTTTACATTCTTGAGCTTGACACCGTGTTTGCCTTTTAAAAAGATATCTATAGTTCTAGTCTGAATTATGGATAGGGTAAATGCTTAAGAAACTCTCTTCTCTATGGTCAAATCCTTTCATATGACTGGAAGTTCACATTAAATTAAGAACATCTATAGTTTAAGTTTATACCAAGTAAGTACCACGCAAAAGCAATTTGCAGGCTTCAGTTGTTATAGCTATATGTAGGAGACATGATAGTTACGATGAAATTATGCCCACTTGTGGAAGATGGTAATAAGAACCTGGCAATAAAAGGCCACTGCATTCCCAAGGCACGGAACTTCTTTAGTCAGAGAAAAAGATGATTTACAGTAGGCTAACATGCCACCAAATGTTTTCTCAAAGCAACCTGCATTCTTCATGCTATGTAACACCATTTCCAAAATATAGGGAAGATGCAACAATTAATTATCACACAGCAACTCCTCTCCTGCTGCTCATGAAGCTTTTTGCACAAGGAGATCCCGCAGTGCTGCAGGGCAGCTACTGTCTGCCAAAGCATTGTAGCAGCGCCATCATGTGGCTTAAGAACACATCACAAAATGACCATATAAAACAATTTCCACTCTAATAGCTTGGAAAGATATAATGTCAGCTACATTTGTAGACATCAAAGGCTCTACAATACATCTAGAGTATTTTCTTCCTGTTCATAAAATTCAATATTACAAATGTATTAAGATATAAATGGGAACATGACAACAGTTAATTAGGAACCAACCATGAAATGAAAAAATTATCCACATCACATAGCTAATGGTATCTCAAGAGCAAAATGATTTTGGAAGAGGCTACTACTTAGATGAAGCTTCCACAGGAATAAAGATAAACTGGAGATGGCTGTAGGTGTAATACAGGGAATCCGATGAGCAGTTCTCATTTGCTGTAAGCTACAAACCAACCCAGAGTGTAGCGTTGATTATGCACTGAGCTTGGGGAAGTGCTGCCTTTCAGATGAGATGTTAAACACAATTCTGACTACTTGGGAACTAAAAAACCACCGCCAAGTTCTGGAAGAGTAAATTGTTAACACATGTCTTGGCCAAATTCCAGCTTCCATAATTCATAAATTCTTTCTTAAACTGCCTATGCAGGGATTAATTGGTATTTGTTTCTTGTTCAAAACTGCTGTGTTGTATTGATGGTTGCTGGCAAAACAGCTACCACAATTCGCTCACCAATTGTTGGATTTTAAAACTGGGCATGAATTTGGTACAGCAGCAAAGAGCTGTACCACTATACAGCAAGCGGCTGTACTAGTACTACATTAAAGTTATTACTTCCATAAGAAAATACAAACAACGATTCAGTATCCATTCATATTTAACACTGAATGCATTTATGAAGTATGGGAAATTAACGGGCATAAATAACAAGCTTTAGAGATAAATCAGATTAGCCCACAAGTCTACATGAGTTCGAATTTGTTGTTTTTCTTTTTTTCATCTGCTTCACAGTTTTTTTACCCGGCAATTTTTAGACTGAGTGCAGTAATTCCCCAGCTTGTTGGATGTGGACACTGTAAGTAGTCAGTAAGCAGTGCTTTTTTCCCACCCTATTAAGCAGCATTAAAAATGAGGTGAAAATATACTTTTGTATTTTCCTAGGTTTGTATTTTCATGCAATTTATTGTTGTACTTGCCAAAAATAAATGATTGATGTGTGTTCCATTTAAGTGAGAAGAATACATAGCTCACAAGACAGAAGTGGTACAAAAATATTGTCCATACTGTGAAACAGTTTGAAAATCTCTGACTTACCATAGACCACTGGATAGACAGTCCCTCGGATTCCTGAAGCTGGACAATGCATGTTCTTCCCATTTAAATATACATTTAATTCTACATGGTCATATGTAATGCCCTACAAAGTACACAAAATTAACAAAAAAGCATCAACAAGTTTATACACATAAGATTGCTACTTAATCTAGCTTTCTTAGCTACAGGCAAATTTTAACACCATTATGCAAACCACAGCATCCCAGAAAACCTCACTCTAGTCCTGCAAAGGACTAGAAGTTAATAAATGACCAGTAACATTTGTATTTTCAAATACTCAGGATTCCTTAACGCTCATTCAATTTGGATGCAGCACAGTACTGGACACGGCATCTTACTAAGTTTACAAAACAAATTTCTGAACTATTCTTCACCATGTTAAAGAAACACAAAATTTTCAATGATTTTTAATATTAAGCAGTTTGCAGACTTCTTGTTTATATCTCCTTGTGGAAATAACTTTAATAAATAGTGATGCTATGAATTAAGTTTATCTTGTCCATACTTCCATATGGAAACCTCTCACAACTCAATTTACTCTGCCAGCCGCAACAGACCATGCTTTCATACCCAATGCTATAAATATGCTGACTACAGAGCAGAAAGCAAACACTAACAAGGTAATAAATTACTTTTTTGTTAGCTAAATGATTTTTCTCACTTTTTGGTATGGCTGAGTGTGACAATTTGTGTTGTCATTCAGTACTTCAGAAATCTATTTTCATGACAGAACAAAATAAATTGAAATTTATGAAAACGGGGGAGTTAGTAGTAACACATCAGCTACTTTATTGTAGCTGTAGTTGAAGCTGTTCAGACTAAATAGGTTGACCAAACCCTGGAACAGTCTGCAACCCTCCAAAACAAAAAAATTCAGAAGGGGATTAAAAGAATAATATTAAGGTGTCAACCTTAGCTGTTTGGGGCTCCTAAAGATGAAATTTCTAATCATTGCTATATAGAGGCAAGGTTACCCAGCAAGAAAAAGTAGTGGTGATAAATGGTCTAAATTTCATTGCATTGCTCCCACGTATTTTTGAAAATAAATCTCTAACAGGACATTGAGAAAATGACAGCAATAAACCACAACCCTTTGAACAAAGTCACTTAAAGGTGTTTTGAGAAACCTGGAATAGTAAGGTACAAAAAAATCTTATGATTCTCCATTTGCTCTCATTCTTAATTTTCCCAGTGAGTATTACCCCCTCCCCACTTAATATCTCTCCTTCCCTGCAAAAGTTTGGCTAAAAATACAATTCATTTATCACCCAGGACCTATCTCTGCTCAGCTCTGTCCTTCTAATCATTAACCAGTTAGCTACGGGATCTTGAGTTCAGCTGGGCATGGTGCATAGCTATATAATGCATTCCAGCACATTATTTGTTCAGGAAGGCCCCATCTCAAACAATGTAGGATCCTTGCAATGGGAGTTATCAGTCAAGTAGATACTGCAACAGAGCATTAAAGGCTACTTTTCAAACACTGGTAAAGTCTGCCCGTCATTCAGAAACATATCAATGCTGAGAATGAAGTCCACCAATATCCAAACTCCTGATCTGTTCAAACACAACGGGAGTTTGTATCGGCACTTTCCAAACTGGGGGATGCAAGCCAAACAATTTGACTGAAATGGTCAGTCTGACCACAGAGCTATATAAGAGGAATCTGGGAACAGCTGGGGAAGTAAAGAAGCCTTGAGAAACTCACCACCACATCGCCCTCCTGAGGAAGGTTGTTTGCTGGTAGTCTGTTTTTCTCCTCATTGTTATAGTAGAGAGCTCCATCATTTCTCATCACCAGGCTATGGACATCTCGACCAAGTGGAATTTGATTCAAGTTTGCTTTCTGGGTTGCAACTCCAATACCCCAAATCCCTAAAACGTGACATTAACACGGTAAGAAAAAAAAAAAACCACATTATTTTGAAGACTGTCTGACTGAGGCTGGACAGCATAAAGAATGTGTTTTTAACTAGTGTCATGGTGGTACTACCAATAAATATCTCTTGAGAATACCAGGACTACTGTGGGTTAGCCCTGGCAGGCACTCACTCACTTCTCCCCACAGGCCCCAGTGGGATGGAGGAAGAAGAAAGGAAGAGTAAAACCAAGAAAACTCGTGGGTAAATATAAAAATTGTTTAATAAGCAAAGGAGAAGTGGAAGAAAGAAAGAAAAAAACAAAACGAAGTGATGCAATGGCAATCAATCACCACCTCCCACGGGTAGACCAATGCCCAGCCAATTCCCAAGCAAAAGACGGCTAATCTCCCTAAAACCCCTCCTCTCCCTTTTGTTGCTGAGCATGACATTACGTGGCATGGAATATCTCTTTTCTTAGTTCGGGTCATCCGCCTGGTTGTGTCCCCTCCCAATCTCTTCCACACCCCCAATCTTATTCACTGGAGGGGTAGAGTGAGAAACGGAGAAGGCCTTGATGCTGTGCAAACACTGCTCAGCAATAACTAAAGCATTAGTGTATTATCAGCACTGTTTTGGTCACAAATCTAAAACACAGCACCATTGAAGCTGCTATGAAGAAAATTAACTCCATCCCGGCCAGACCCAGTACAAGCAGTCACAAGAGACTGAAGATAAACAGCATCTATCCTGAAAAAGAAGGATTTGGAGAATTGTAACCACTTAGCTTAACTTTTATTCCCAGAAAAATGTTGAAAACAAACCCTGAGACTGTAGAAAGATGTAAAAAATAAATCCAACTAGCATGGATTTGTGAACAACACAATCTCCTTTTTCAGCTGGTTAGACTAGTCTTAGGGAAAAAGAAGAAATTGTAAACATCATAGATCTTCATTTGGTAATGTTTTTGAAACTCATACAACATTGAAATAGTCAAATTATGAAAACACAGTCTAGACAGTTACACCAATATGAATGCACAACTGGTTAGAAAACTGTATTCCTGGACTACTCATCAGTGGCACCCTGTCAAATCAAAGAAGATGACTCAAGTGGGGTTTGAGGTTTTGCATTGAATGCTCAAGGTCAGATACTGTTCCGTATTCACATCAATGACTTGGATAACGTGACAATGTGCTTATTAAACGTGCTGCCACTACCAACCTGACAGGACTACAAGCTCTTCTGAGGCCCTTCAAGTTTTAAATGATCCTGACAAATTGGTTAAGAGGTCTGAAATAAGGAAAATGCATTTGCTTTTTCTGAATTACGAGGAACACCAGGTAAGTAGGAATAGTAAGTGGCACAAATACAATAGTGGCTTGGCAACCAGTTCATAGAATATAATTCAGGGGTTATCACAGACCACATGCTGAGTGTGAGTCTGTGCCCTACTGTTGTGAAAAACTTCTGGATGTGTGGCATGTATAAAGCAGATATATTGTATGTACAGCAGGTGAAGGATGTCTACTGCTGCTGCAGCTGGAGCAAAGCATCCATTTTAAGCATCATATCTCAAGACAAATTAGGTCAACGAGAGATATTCTAGAAGAAACAATGAAACCAATCAAAAGTGTAAAAACATCATCTACTAGGAGACAATGAAAAAACAAAACTAGGACTGTTTAATCTACAGAAGACTAAAATGAGGCAAAAATACAAGAAAATTAGTTTCAAAAGACAAAATTGCAGAACAATTTATTCTAATACTTTCATTCCCAGAATTAAAAGGACAAGAGCGTGAACAAGATTCAGATTAGACTTCAGAAAACTTTCCAGTAGTCAGGGTGACCCCATAGATGACCCCTAATAGATTGCGCAGGGACACTTCTGGGAATTGAAGATTTAAGTTAAGTGATCTACAATTCTCCTGCCTTGGGGCACAGGAATAGACGAGACACGACTCATAGGGACCTGGAGAGTTTATTCCCTGTGTGGATACTGTATCTGTGTGAATAATGACCATACATGAAAAACAGCTGCAGTAGATTCTTCCCCCAACAGAAAGGATACTAAAACTGCCAAGTTAAGACTGATCTGGGGTTTACATGTAGTTTGACTGCAAGATGTTTTGGACAGATTTGTATTCACACTGCCTGCACTGCAATCCAACTGAATGCAAACAATCCTTACCCAAAAAACGCCGGGTTCAAGCTCCAGCTGGTATCATAAGGCCTGTCTCTGGACTAACACTTCCCTTCTTCCCTCCCCCTACACACTTAGGGAAAGAACAGCTTCATTTTCACAGTGTCTGTTGTTTTTAAAAATACAAGCTGATTTTTAATATTAGAATACTGGCAAGCCTGGAGTGCACTCTGTACTAGTGAAGCTGACCGTATTAGTAAAAGCATAATGCTTCCAAATTTCATTCACCTTCAGCTGCCTTGCATTAGATCTGTGCAAAACAAATAAAGAAACAGGGTGCTGAAAGGCTCCTCTTGATAAGGCAGTGGTGGAATAAGTGCTGCACATTTGATTTGATGAGCAAAGTGTAGCACAAGGAGTGTTACCCTTCCTTGGGCAAACACAGTGCATGTTAAAAGCAAATGAAGGTAGACAAATAGCTACAAATATTGCTGGATAAACTGCACTATT
Organism: Calonectris borealis; assembly: GCF_964195595.1. Lineage (NCBI taxonomy): Eukaryota > Metazoa > Chordata > Aves > Procellariiformes > Procellariidae > Calonectris > Calonectris borealis. Next base: position 190,033,988 of record NC_134312.1, read on the forward strand.
TAAAAAAAAATACTTCATAGCTACTGTGTTTTATGTGGTCATAAGCATTTATTTACCAAAAAACATTTCTAAAATAGGCTAACTGAAAAACATGCATGTAACAGCATACAAAACAATATGGTGTTTTAGTATTTGCACTCCTTTAGTAATATACTTACTATTCTTTTTAATATTTCAGCACCACAATTAAAAAAAAAAAAAAAAAAAAGGAAAAGTCATTTCCTTTTACACAATGACAACTTATAAAACTCTCACAAGTTCAAGGATGCAATTAGAAAGATGCATGTGCTCGGTATTTGAGATATGACCACCAGCAGGCAATCTGACATACCTTCCAAGTTTAAAGTTGTACATTTTTGCTGACTAACCTGTGGACTGGATTTTAAACTCAAAATAGCTCTTGTTCTGATGCAAAGGTGCATTGGCTAAGCAGCCTCCTGTGCCACATATTCTTCTGCCATTTTTAACAATGACGACATCTGTTCCTGCAAGAAGAAAAAAACCCACAAAACTTCAAAACATTTTTAGAAGTCTGGAAGCAGCCCTTATAAAAGTCCTAAACATTGAGAACAGTTTTCGTTCTTTCTGCCCCAAGTAAGAGCTTCATTAGTCTGTGAGAATTATGACGATGGGCCATGCTTTGAAGTAAGAAAAGCAAGGCTGTTTACAGGCTAGTTCATCTTTCAACTAGGCTTTATTTATTTAAAATCTATATGTTGTTCTAATTTAGCCTCTTGGGTTTTAGGGCACCATGCTGATTACAACCTTTGCTCAGCCACATCAGAAGCATAACTTACAATTTAGTCAGAAAGGGTTTACTGTGGGACCAAGGCCCTGTACCCTGTCTCTATATACTGAATGAAAAAAATTCTCCAAAGAGAAGGAATGGCACATCGGGTGGAAAAGTCTGATGGAATTGCAAGGTGTTTAATTATTCTCTGAAAAAATCCTTTTATTAGAAACATGCCTGCCAATACAGAGAGAAAAAATCCCCTGCTAAGTCTTACTTCTCCAGTGGAAGACTTCATCTTTAGGCACTGTTGTCATCACAGATCACAGAATCACAGAATCATTAAGGTTGGAAAAGACCTCTGAGATCATCGTGTCCAACCGTCAACCCAACACACCATGCCCACTACACCATGTCCCTAAGGGCCTCATCTACACATCTTTTAAATACCTCCAGGGATGGTGACTCAACCACTTCCCTGGGCAGCCTGTTCCAAGGCCTGACCACTCTTTCAGTAAAGAAATTTCTCCTAATGTCCAATCTAAACCTCCCTTGGTGCAACTTGAGGCCATTTCCTCTCGTCCTATCGCTTGTTACTTGGGAGAAGAGACTGACCCCCACCTCGCTACAACCTCCTTTCAGGTAGTTGTAGAGCGCGATGAGGTCTCCCCTCAGCCTCCTCTTCTCCAGACTAAACAGTCCCAGTTCCCTCAGCTGCTCCTCATAAGACTTGTGCTCCAGGCCCTTCACCAGCTTCGTTGCCCTCCTCTGGACACACTCCAGCACCTCCATGTCCTTCTTGTAGTGAGGAGCCCAGAACTGAACACAGTATTCGAGGTGCGGCCAGTATTCGAGGTGCGGTCATGGTCAAGAACATAGGAGACACTCAAGGTCCACTGACACCACCGAATAAAAACAGGCTAATAATTGCGCTTGAGGGCTGGACCCCGGATAGGCCACACCGCTTTCCTCCTGGCCCTTTCCCCGGCTCTGCTGCAGCTGACCCAGATCACTTCTCTCCTCATCACAGCCCGGGCACGGTTTTGTGGGCAGCTCATCCTAAGGATGACGCTCAAAGAGCGGTACGGACGAGACTCCGCAGGGTTACCCCCTGCCGCGGCCCGGGCGCCGGGCCTGCTGTCTCCCCGCCGGGGAGGCGCCCGCGCCGCCACCGCCCCTCAGCCGCCACCGCCCCTCAGCCTCAGCCTCAGCCTCCGCCCGCCCCCGGCCCATCACCGGCGGCTCGCGGCGAGGAGACCCGGGCCCGCCCTGCTTACCCATCCGCTGCGTGTCGAGATGCACCGCCGGCATCTCCTTCAGCGGGATGTGGCCGGCGCCGCCATCCCTGCACCAGGAGAAGCAGCAGAACACGGAGGCGGCCATGACTGGCCGGAGCCCGCCGCGCCGCGCAGACGCAACGGCGGCCAGCGGGGCAGGCAGGCAGGGAGGGAAGGCGGGCGCAGCGCCCCCTGGCGGGCGGGAGGTGGCGCCGCGCGGCGGAGCGGGCGGGCGGCCCTTCCCCGCTGCCCGGCTCGGTGCGACATGGCGGGAGGCGGCGGGACATGGCGGGCAGCGCCCTTCCCGGGCGCAGGTCGGCCGGGGGCTCTCGTGAAATCGAGTACGGTCTAACAAAATCCCCTTAAAACCCCATCTTTCCTCAGGAGGTGAAAATTTAAATGAAAACGAGTGCAGCCGGAGCCCTGCTCCTTCTCCACAGCTGAGGAACTGTGTCTGAAGGTGGCGGTGGTTTGAGGCGGCACTGCGCTCGGCCGGCCGCCCGCGGCCTCAGCACGCGGCCACCTTAAGGACAGTTTTCATATATATGTACATATATATATATAAAGGACAATTTTGAGATGGAGATGTATAAGAGGACACTGATGATGATGGACAGATGGTAGGTATCATGTCAATGAACTTCCCAGTGCTGGGCCATGTGGGAAGGGACTCCTTTGTGGAAATTTACTGGTCAGTTATTCCTGGCTCTAGGTAACAAGCACAACATTTATCCTCTTTCTTTTTTTTTCGCTTCTTTTTTTCAATTCTTTCTTGGTAAAGTCAAAAGAGACAGGACTCCTTGAAGCGAAAGGTTCGTGCAGTAGGGCCCGGCGGGGGCCGGCTCCCTCTCCCGCCCAGGGTCTCTCCACCTGCCTCCATGGCCTTTGCTCCCTATGGGTTGCCCTTTCTCCTCATCTTCTAGACCTGTCCGGTTAGTGAGTCTTAACGCTGAACTTTTTGAGTCCTGTTTGCTTCTAGAGTACTTTATCATCTGTTCAAAAGCTTTGGTAGAGTGTTTTTCCTGATTTACTCAGGACCAGTTGAACTCAACTATAAAGACTGCTACAGTGAAAAGCCAGCATGCTATCGTTGCACTTATTTTTTTGCAAAGCACACTTTGGGACCAGCTTTGTGTGCCTTTCATAGAGGCAGAATGCCATGTAATTTAAAAAGCTGTAGCTTAACTTGTAGCCTTCAGGTTACACAAGTGTTTCTTTAGCAAAAGCCCTAGAGCTGTCCCTACAGCACACAGCATCCAAAACAGGCGCCACAAACTGGGCTCCAACAAATATAGTAAATAGTGATAACAGGACTGTAGAAGCCCACCTGTACCTACTTCACATTTTTATTTATCTACAGAAAAATATCCAATCCCAAGAACTGCTGATCCAGAATGTTTTGCAGACAGCAGATCATTTAAATATGCATATTTAAAGGCTTATTTATCGCCAAACCAATTTGGGATGAAATTGTTGTTTCTTGTGATTTTCAGCTGGTGTCTTATTTTGCCGCATTTCACCTAGAAAGCTCCCTTACCATTTTATTACAGTATATAATGTGATGCAACTAATGTAACCCATGTGGTACAAAGTTATCTGTCAGGGGGGATTAAGCAGATATTCAAAAACCCTTGTTAAAAGAAATCTTCATAGCAAGAAATACCTTATTGGTCTGGATGGGCTCTATCAGTCACACTTACCCCTTAACTTGAAACACGAAGTGAAACGCTGTCTTTCTCAAAATTGTGCCTAAAACCAATCTGATTTTAAGAGCAGCTTTAAAATATGCTTCCTTTCTTTTATTGGACTTACTGTTACAGCCCATAAACATTTGGGGTCAAGAGCTCACTTTAAAATATGCCAAATGGGATTAGTCCTCAACTTCTAAGAAGTAAATATTAGGTGGAAACTGATGTTTATGTATTTCGTATGGAGGGCATCATGATTCTCATTGGTAGCTTGTTGTTCACATAATTAGTCTCATTTAAGTCACTGCGGGATTTTTATTGTCTGTCACACACTGCGGGTTTGTTACAGTAAATACTAAATGACAAATGTTAATATATTTAAAAAATTAAAAAAAACTTAGAGAGAGACTTAACCTCCAAGTGACTCCTCATCCCATTTTTTTCCCTCTGCACCAGTAACTCCTTTCTTCTCCAAAATGAGCACTGGGAAAACAAATGCATCTCGCCACATGAAGTCAGCATTGCCAAATCAGTTGGACTCAAGGGGATGGGGCTTTGGGGAGCAGTGGCTGGCTGTGCCTTGCTGCCCGTTTCCTGCTCCGCTGCTTTCTTAACTGGAGAGGCTGGTTTTACAGTCTAGCAGATTGGAGCACTTGTGGGGTAAAGTGCATGCCACAGCTCGGAAAAGTTGCCAGTGCTGCTTTGGATCACATTGACTCCGTGCCTATGTGCTCGGTGGGCAGGAACCCCCGGGGGACCAAGGTCACTGCGGCTCTCATCCCTGCGCCCATCCTGTCTCCCTCCAGGTGCAGAGCCCGGCTGCTGAGCACCCTGACAGCAGCTGGTGACAGCTTGGTGTCACTGGGTGATGCAGGAACAGCAGCAAAGATGTACGCGTGCCCTGAGTGAAGGCTCCGGCACAGGACAAAATCAAGCAGATAACAACGTTGGTCTGGTGGAAGTAAGGCAAAAGTCAGCTGGTCAGCTGGTAAGAAACATGGCTTATTCGTATGCCTTTCCTGGAGGATGAGGTGAGCAATTCCAGCAGGATAGAACCGTATTTGTAAATGTGCTTGTCAACCTGTTTAGAGCATATTTGAACACCAAAATTTTTACAGTGCACAAGGAACTGCCCCAAGGAAATGAAGATCTGGGCTCCAATATTTAGAAGTATAATGCTTGGTAATGAAGGGTTAATTCAGCTTCTGCCTTTCTTGAATGTGCATTTCTTTCACTGGGGAGGCCAAGTATTTAGGACCCTCCCACACTGGAAGCAAAATTATGCTCAGCATGCCTAAACATGTTTGTTGCTCACAGGGTTTTAACTTTATTTCCTTGAACAGTAGTAGCAGAGACATTTTGTCTGGGAACCATGTTAGAAGAACGGGAAGAAGACCAGTCCCGTCCATTTCATAAATGCAGGCGTTTTTGGAGGTCCTGCTGAAAGAAAACGATGGTCATTGACTTGTCTTGTTCTCTAGCTCAGAGCTTCATTCACAAAATACAACTGCCTCTCATTAGCCCTGCAAAGTAGATCTACTGGCTGCAGACAAGTATGTTTCAGAAAGGTTCCCAAATAACGCCAAATTTGCGGGAGAGAGGGGAACTCTCTCCCGTTGTTACAGCATGTAATACAACATGACTAATCAGTTCTCAGAAAAATAATTCCTCTTTGCCCTGCTAGTGAAAACCGCTGGGACTTGCTTCTCTACTGCCATGAGCTTTGTGGAGGCATTTACACCTGTGAAAACCAATGAAAAAAGTAGTTATTAAATATGCTGGAATGGATTTAGTAACGTCTCCATGCAACTTGCACAGAAGTAAATGATGGTGCGGGACTGGAAAGTCAAGGTTTGTTTATTGAAAGCAGTCCTTCCACTCCCAGGGTCAGGCCTGTGGTTTGGAAGATGATACAGACAAGGTCTCAGATGAAAAACAGGTTGTGCTTGTACTTTTGAAATCTTCATTATAATGTGTTCTTGTGAGGATTAACATTCTGTAGGAAGTCTTTTATACAGTTAATCTGACGCTTGGCAAGTCATAGAAAAAATTGTATATGAAAATTAATTTTGTGCCTCGTTGTTCTATTTACTTTGGAGGTCACTTCTCCTTTCGTCTTTATGCAATATAAGCAAAACCCACCGGAGCAGAGCTTTGATCTATAGGCGATCACAAACCTCGTTAAAACTGACAGGCACGCTGGCTGTTCTTTGTTCAGGAAGGAGCAGTTAAGTTCTTATAAGGCATAAGATAGCTAAAAACTAGAAACTGCTGCCTACGGCACAGGGCTACATGGCCAAGCGCTAAGATGAGCTAACTCGTATGAGCAAGCACTAATTTGGGGAAAGTCAGAGAGATTTCTCTAGGGACTGCTTGCAAACGCGGCAGCAAGAGCACAGATTGGTTGCAGCTGTGTTTGCCTGTGTGCATGTCCGGGACCGGAAACATCACGCGAAAGCCAGCAGACAGTGGGAGAAGCAGTGGTGCATGGCCCTGAGAAAAAGCCAAGGGACAGCTTCTTCTGGGCAGGCATCCTGGCTAGAGCAGCAAACTTGGACTGCCGCACAGCGCTCCCTCCCATTTGCTTCCTCTACGTGCAAGGAAATGGGACGTGGCTGTACATTCTTAGTAAATAAATAGGATTATGCTAAGGAGATAACTGAATTCATCATCGATTTCCCGCTCTCCTTCACAGGAAAACCTGGCAAAGTGCTGAATATTAGTTAACTGTGTGGGTCAAAGCTCTATATGTAAAACTACAGAGCTTTTCAGTACTGCTAAAACAGTCATCGGACACCCTGCAGATATCAAGGCAGTCTCTGAAGTTCAGATCTCAAAACAGCAGTTGATCATTTCAGTTGCTGACGATCCTTCATGGATTTTTAACGCCTGGTATTTCTACAATGCATATTTAAAGTAGCTTTTATGGAACAATAACAAGAAACTGCTTTCTCTGATGCCTCGTTTGGAGTGTTTAATATAGTCCAGATGTATCTGTTGAAAAGAAATGTAGTCAGATATGATATAGTTGTGAAACGCTTATACATGAGTAAGGTGTTTGATACATGGAGCTGTTCTGAATAGCTTCTTTATTTGTGTTATCTTATAGCGTCTTCTTACTGAGCTGCTATCGACATCAAAGCTCTTGCAGATTTATTTCTGTATTTAGGTCCCCACGGCAACTACATCATACATCTCAGATTGTCTCTTTCCATTTGAGGGTATGCTTACACCAGCACAGCTGAATAAAGCAGCGTGCTTCAAGAAGTCACTGTCCCAACGCCGGAGTGTACTCTGTGTGTGCTCTGACACCTCTGCAATGAGATGTGAAGCCTTATCCTCCTTCAGTGGGAAGTAAAAGGCAGGCTTGCAGCCAAGGATAAGACTGGAAAATGCCCTCAACTCACCTCTTTTCCTTGGTGTTTCACCCTAGGAGATAATTACAATCTGACAGGTCTTTGGTAGCATGGCTTCAGAGAAGCCTTACTGATGGGGAATACAAACCTGAGGGAAAAAAAAAAGCTGCTTTTAACTCCAGCTGCATTTATCAATCCGTTTTGTGTTAGACATCTTCTCCAGCACAGCACAGGGGGTGCCTGGGGCCCAGAATGAGCAGCTGGTGTAGCCGAAGAGCAAGGCTGTGTTACTTTTGGCAGCAGCGCCGGCAATAACTGGCTGGAAGCATTTGCGAAGTTATGGCCTGTGGGGGCACTTCTGGTTTATGCTGACGTGCGTGCAGGCTGCCACCGAAACAGGCCCTCTCGCTGGCTCATCCTGGCATTGGTGTTTGTTCGGCTGCGGGATCAGCTGGCTGCCAAAATTGATCCTCCTGAAAACTTCTTTGTTTTTTTAAACTGGATTAGCTTTCAGCTCTGTTGGCAAGCGGATCTAGCCTAACATGTGGCCGCATGAATGTCAGAGCCAGCGGAGAGGAGGCATCAGGAAAGCATGACTAAGGGAAGGGGAAAGGATGGAATTATCTCTTTTGCCAGTAGCACAGTCTCAGCTTGGCTTAACCCCCCGTGAATCTACCTCTCAGGGTAAAATTACCTGTTACAGCTTGAGTCACATTAATGGCTTGCTTCCACAGAAAGGGAAAAATCTTGTTCCTCTTTTCCTCTCTCCTCTAATGTTAGACCTGGTGATTGTCTAATCTTGCACTGAACTGGTTTAACTCGTTGAATCAGCAGAAAACTCCCCCCGGCAAAGAAAAGGGAATAGCATTCTGCTGGCTTAGAGGGTTGAATCAGCTTGGTGAAGCATCTGCCGAGGCTGGCAGAGCTGGTGCAGGCGAGGAGGGCCGTAGCAGTCAGCTCTGAGGTTGCTGACTGAACCACAGCATACAGCTTCCGTCTCAGAAATCTCCTGTCATAATGCTTAGTAGAAGAGCCATGATCTGGGTTCTCTCTGTAGTTTCAAGATGACAATAGGCGCTATCCCTTTGTCTTACAACAAACATGGTGTTTGTCTCATAAAGCTGGAAGTTGCCACTGTTTTATAATTCCTTCCAGATTCCTACCCTTGTATTTTCAACCTTCTCATGGGTAAGTGACATTTATCCTAACACTTTCCTTCAAGCCGGGCCTCTCCTTTGAGCCTAGATTTCCTTTGGTTTTGTTTCCTTTTTAGATAGGGAAATATTGCCACAGATCTACTAATGCTTTTTTCCATCAGCCAGAACTTTTCTCTCAAACTTCAACAAGTGGCCCCTGATGCTGCTTCAGGAAGACACTCTGTGCTCTCAGATGCGGGAATGCAAGCTCATAAGCAAATTGCTATTGAAAAACCTCTGTAAACAGCAAAGAGTTAGAAAGAGTATAGATAGTTGGACTTACATGTGTGCAAAACAGTTGGTTGTGTGCAACTCTGTCAGTCAGATGGAAGTAGTAAAATGCCCAAATTATATTTGGTCACGCTCAGGACAGCCATGGTACTCTTAGTATGGTGCTGGCTGGGCACTGTCTCTATGCACCAAGCACAGAAATCCTTTGCTGTGTTTGCCCAGAAGTTTGAGCTTTCATCTGTGACAGAAGAAAGCCCAGGCAAGGAGGGACAAGAACATTTTCAGATGGCTTTAATGAAAAGGAGATAGCCCACGCAGGCAGGTGTCCACTCTTATGCCCATACAGCTCTTTCTTCATTTATACAGAGACAGAGTAAGACCAGCCCAAGAATTAATTGAGAATAAATGTATCAGGAAAAAAGTTACACAAGAAGTACATGAACTTAAAAATGAGTGAGGAATCTAAAATGCCGTGTTGTTGTTAATATCTTTAACCATAAAATTACAGAGAAGATTAGTAGAATCAGAAAATTCTTGATATAAAAACGGCTGTTGGGAAAGTGTACCCAAGGGGTACTTCGAAGATGTAAATGCACAAGCGTTGGGATATCATTTGAATGCAGTTTGGGTGGCTGAGGAATGAATTAAGCTATCACTTTTCAGAAACTACCTGGAATTACTTGTTTTTAATAAATGGCAAAAAAGATGCTGGACAATTAAGAAGAAAAAAGCAGGATGTTGAAGTGGGCCTGAAGGTCTTGGTTGCTTTTGTGCAGCAACTCTGCCTTCTGGGGCCATTCTCCAGTAGATGGTGGATGAAATGCCCAAGTGTGTGAGCACTCTGAAGGGGATTTTCGAAAATACTTGTCCTTGATCAAACTGTTCCCGTCGAGTCCAGTTGAGAGGGCAGGCCAGCTCCAGTGGAGGCAGCAGAAGGGAAGGCGAGGAAGAGGAGAGCTCTGGCTGCAGTAAATTGGGGAACCACAGCGTCGGCGTGTTACTGAATGGCTTTTAAAATCCAGATGCCTAAACAATCGGAAGAAAGATGTGTGAGGGAGCTTCATTTGATAGAAATACGGTCTAGCCTGTGATGTTACTTGCGTGGGTAGTCCTGAATGTGAATAGTCTCCTGTGTGCCGATGAGTGACGTGACTGCAGTGGGTGAGTGAAGAGTAGGGGAGTGACAGGGATGCAGGAGGCAGAGTACGTGTGTTTTGGAACAACTTTTGATGTAGTGTTTCACAAAGTCTAACTCGAAAGTAAGTTCAGTTTGGCTTTGATGTGAGAACTGTTATGTTGACTGAGAACTAACAGAACGACTGCAAAAAAGATAAAAATCACAAGGTTCTCCGCAGTCTCAGCACTTCCAGCCGCGGTTTCATGGTCCTGTAACTAGAGGGTCCTCCCAGGCGGACACGGGATCCCTCCTGCTCTGTCTCCCTGGGACCAGTCGGTGTTACTGCGGGAGACCTGCATAGGTTTGACAGGCCGCATTACTCTCCAACAGATTCACCAGTAGGAAACGGTACAGCTAGTGCATTAAAGGAAATAGGAACGTGTCTCCGTCCTTTTACGAAGCACTTAAGGATATCTGCCTAAAATGATATTTTTTTTTTTCATAAGTGCTTTCAGGAGGTGGAAAATGCTCAGCAGGATTGCCACCTAGCAGCACTCCTTGTTACGCTGTGCAACACACGCCTGTGAGCTGCAGTCTAATTTAGCAGAGTTAATAAACAACAGAAACCCGTACATATCTCGGCGGAGAATCAGGCAGCCTGCTTTGGGCGGCAGACCTTGGCCACTGGCTTAGGCAAGCGGCATCCACCGCCTGGCTGCGAGGCCGCCCGTTCCTCTCTCCTGGCAGACTCGGGGGCTTTTCTTGCCGCAGGCAAGCGGAGGAGGGCGAGCCGCAGCAGCTCCTGCCCCGGCCCGGATCGGCGGCCGCAAGCCAAGGTGGGTGGGCGCACCCCCTCCGGACCGGTGGGCAGCATCTCCCGGCCGATCGCTTCTGCGGGCCGGGGCCGGGGCCGGGGTTGGGGCCGGGGCCGAGGTCGGGGCCTGCCCACCCCTCTTGGGCCGAGCGGCGGCGGCGGGGCGCGGCGAGGAGGGGCGTGCGGCGGGGCGGCCGGCGGATGGCGGCCCTCGGCATCGCCTGCTGCCGCTGACCGCGCCGCCGCGGCCCGCCGAGGTGAGAGGGGGGCGCCGGGCCGGGCCGGGCTGGGCCGAGCCGAGCGGCGGGGGACGGGAGCGGCGGCCGGCAGCCTCGGGCCCGGAGGGGGGCGGCGGCGGCGGCCGGCCGCGGCGCCGCGCGGTGTGGGCGGCCGAGGCAGCCCGCTCCCTCCGCCTCCCGCCGGCTTCTCCGCGAGCCCCGGCCCGGGATGGTGAGTAGCGGCGGCCGGTGGCGGCGCGGACCGCGCCGGGGGCGCCGGCGGCAGGAGGGGCAGGCCCGGCTGGGCGAGGGAAGGCCGCGGCATTGTGAGGCGGCGGCGCGGCGGGCTGCTCCCGGCCGCCGGAGGCAGGCTGCGGCCGGGGCCAGGGTCGTGGGTTTCGCTCCCAGCCCTCCTCCCGCGTAAGCCCCGCTGCCAGTTTATTCTTCGCGGGGGTCAGGGTGACTCCGAGGGCCGCCCCCCGCGAGCCGCGGTGCCCGACGGAGCGGCTGTGATCCCCGGGGAGGCCATGGCCGGCGGCTGGGGAGCGCGGCCGGGCCTGGCAGGAATGCCATCGTTTGGGCGGGTGCCGGGGGTCCTTCCCTGGCAGGAGGGGGGTTGTAACCAAAAGCAGTGAGGGAGCTCCTGCCCGGACAGAGGAACAAGGAGGTGAGCGCAGGAGTGTGCGTTGGCGCTGCCCCTGTGTCCTGCTCTCGGCAGATTGTCAAACCGAGTCGATGAAACGGTGTTACTGGGGCCGTAACTGCACTGAACCAGAATTGCTTATTTCTCCAGGCCTTTCTAACTTTCTGAAGGCTGAATGTGTTGGATCTACCTGGTACTTCTGGAAAAACCTTTGGTCATGAAATAACAGGTTTAAAGGTACTGCACCTGGAGGTCAATCGTTCCATGCTAAAATGTCTACACTGACCCTCCATTAGGTTGCGGTTCCTCTCGATGGGGTGAGCAGAGTAAAGCTCGTTGCTGCTGGAAGGAGGAGCTCCCATCTCCCTTCCTCCTGCCTTATCTCCGCGGGACCCTTTTTTTGGGCTGATTGAACACACCAATCTGACAGAAGGCTGGTGAAATTGCTCATAGGAGGTCCTGACAAGGACTGGGGACCCTGCAAAGGAAGGGAGGTGACTAGCTCAACTGCTTGTGGAAATGCAGCCTGACTTGGTCAAGTTTTATTTAGAATACTTACACACCATTGCAGGAAACTTGTAATACAAGAGCTATCTTTTTGTTTTGTTTGAAGCTTGGTGAAATTTTGGTTTTGCTTTCAGCCTGCTGCTGGCTGATAAACCCAACTTCTGTGCTGAGAAGCATGCTAGATTAATTTCTCTGTGGAGAGTGGGAAAAAGCTGCTGTGGTTGTTTTGCCATTCTTCCTCCTAATGATAAAACTGTGCAAGTTGCTCTTTCTGATGGATGACATCAGCTTTCTGGGTTTGTACCCAGAAAGTTTATGTAGCTCCATCGAAGGAAGAAACTGCTGTGCCTTTTGGTCCGTGTGCTACGAGTGGGGAATTCCAGGGCCATCCAAACCTGGATCAGAAGTTACACAGAGAAATTCCCAATGAGAAACTTGAAATGTTGCTGTAGTTCCTCACACAAATAAGTTGCTAATACAAAGGGTTGTTTCAGTCCACAGGCAACTTACTCTCTGAAATTAATGTCCTAAAGAAGACACAAGGTCAGCTGTCCCAACCAGTCATACAAGTTTTCAGTATTTTTGGTTTGGTGTTACTGGTGGTGTAAGAGGGGGGAAAAAAACCTCATAGACTTGCCCATTTCCTTTTTTAAAATCCTAGGTTTTTAATGATGTCATATAATGGTTTTGACATTCAGTTATATTTATAAAGCATAATTATTTAATTGGATAAGTGAGGTTGGAATGCACCGGGACAGTTTTATTTGGATCATGAAACCTTTTTGTATATGTTTTTTGTATTTTTAGGAGCATGAAAGTCTTCAATGTTTGTCCTGCAATTTTGATGGAACGTGTTGTAGTAAGCATTTTCTGCAGTGGTTTGTAGTCCTCACTGTCAGGCATGCAAAGCTGCTTTTCCAGCTCCCTAACTAAGAAGTAAAATCCTCCCTGGTAAAGGAGACGGACCAGAGCAAATATTTTCTGCACTGTGAATTTCCATTTACTAAAAGATGGAGAACTGTCATTTTAGTTTTGTAGTTATTATCCTCTTAACACATGAGCAAAACTGATCTTTGTGCTGCTATCATGGCTAAAAGCTGTGACTACAAGTTGGAAAGAGGGAACTATTCATAAGGAGGAAGACTCAAAAGTATGAGGCAAAATCATCCTCTTCCTGTCATCCCGTGCTTTTTAGCAGTAGGAAGAGGATGGAAGAGAAACCTTGGTTGTTCTAGCATTGAGAGGCACTTCAAAATGACTTTCTTGTCACAGAAAACGAAGTTTCTGAATGGGATTTGCGGTCTTATAGGAAACCTTAGGTGGTAAATGGTGTCATTAGTCCTGGGGATGAGTAGAAAAGCTGGCAACTTTTTCAAACTCTCCTTATCCAAACAAGCACAGGGAATACCCCTCCTCCTCGTCACTGGCGAAGAGTGGAAGGTTTGCCTGTACCTCTCAAGATGGCTCTTTACTGTGAAGTCTTGCTGGGACTGTATCTGTCCTTTTGTGAAAGAAACTCAGAATTGACCTTGCCTTTCTTCCCTGTAGTTATCTTTGCTTTGGTGTTGATTTTATTGCTCTTCTTGTCCTGTGCGGCATGGATCTTCCCTTGCAGCTCTCCTCTTGGCTCCTACATTTGCCACTCATAGCTCTTTGAGGGGAATGGAACCTTAGTAATAACATGAACGCTAATTAGAAGAGCTCATTCATATGCCTTAATGTCACAGGACTACTTTAATGATTTTTTTTGTGATACAACTTTTAATTTATAAAAGGAATTTTATTACATATATGTATGAATACATATTGTATAATATGGAAGGAATTTATACAAGGGAAGCATATTTCTAATTATAGCTTTAAATTAAGTGTTTGAGAGTTTTGGCTAATACAAACCATGACCTTTTTTGGTCTTCATTAGCTATTTGTTTTCTTAGAGCATGCTGTAAATTATAAGGTGTCTGCATCTAAGACCTCTAAGATCATCGAGTCCAACCGTCAACCCAACACCACCATGCCCACGACACCATGTCCCTAAGCGCCTCATCTACACGTCTTTTAAATACTTCCAGGGATGGTGACTCAACCAGTTCCCTGGGCAGCCTGTTCCAAGGCCTGACCACTCTTTCAGTAAAGAAATTTCTCCTAATGTCCAGTGAAAACCTCCCTTGGGCGCAACTTGAGGCCATTTCCTCTCGTCCTAAAAGTAAAGGATTTTACATGATAAATCCTCTTCCTGTAGGTCCTGTCCACAAAAAGAAATTGCTGAGGCATGAATGCTGTGAGAATGGAATTGGAAATAGAGATTGCAGATGAGTGAAAATGGTTAACAGTTTTGTTTCATGATGAATTATCAAGGATTATGGGCAGTTGTTCTTTGAAGTATTTTAATTTTGTTCTGAGTAGCTCAACATTCACTTGGTTATTTACAAATTTTGCAGGAGCAAGAGAAAAGCTAACTTTTAAAGTGAGTGGTGACTCCCCTTTGTCTTTGCAGGTAGAGCAAAAAGCCACATCACATATTCTTCAGCTGAAGAAATTCTGAAGCTGGGCTTTTTCAGTCACCTTTAATATTGCATTCTTACAGTAGCGGTGCATGGGGTTTGAAACTGTAAGCTTTGGATGAGTTGAGCAAGCAGAGAGTAATCACATCTTAGCAGGGCTTATCGGCTGGATCTCTTTTGTGAAAATCCAGTTTCTGGGTATTGCATCAGTGGAGAAAGATGTAAGTCTTGAACTGTTATTACGAGTACATGAGTTATTTTCATTCAAAGTCCTTGCTGGGTTTGGCAGGCCTTTTCTTCCTGCATTTCTATCTGAGAATCCAAAAATGGTTCTGCCTGGACACTGAGCTGTTCTTGTGCCTGCCATCTGGTGGCCAGATACCACAGCTAACTGGAGTGGTTGCAAGAACCCAGCAGAGGATCTGTCTTAAGGATATTCAAGAAAAACGTAGATCCTTTTCTCACTGAGCCGTGTCTTGGACGGAGATTGGTTTTTGCATGGTTTCCCTGGAGGAGAATTGCATTTTATAATATCTGTTGGCATCTTTCTTCTCTTTCCTAGGATATGATGGAGCTCCTAGAGGAAGATCTCACCTGTCCCATTTGCTGTAGCCTGTTTGATGATCCTCGTGTCCTGCCCTGTTCACACAATTTCTGCAGAAAGTGTCTGGAAGGAATTCTTGAGGGAAACGTGCGGAATGTGCTTTGGAGGCCATCCCCTTTCAAATGCCCCACGTGCAGGAAGGAAACTCCCGTTACTGGAGTCAACAGCTTGCAAGTCAACTATTCCCTGAAAGGTATTGTGGAGAAGTATAACAAAATCAAAGTAACTCCGAAAATGCCTGTGTGCAAAGTGCACAGCGGGCAACCCCTTAACATTTTTTGCCGGACAGACATGCAGCTCATCTGTGGGGTTTGTGCCACCCGTGGTGACCACACAAAGCACGTGTTCTGTTCTATTGAAGAAGCTTATTCCCAGGAGAAGCGGGCTTTTGAAACCCTGTTTCAGGGCTTTGAAACTTGGCGTTGTGGAGATGCCCTCTCGCGGCTGGATACCTTAGAAACCAGTAAGAGGAAAGCTCTGCAGATGCTGACCAAAGATTCTGACAAAGTGAAGGAGTTCTTTGAGAAGCTGCAGCACACGCTGGAGCAGAAGCGAAATGAGATTCTCTCTGACTTTGAGACCATGAAGCTTGCAGTGATGCAGGCCTATGATCCAGAAATCAATAAACTGAACACAATTCTGCAAGAGCAACGGATGGCTTTTAACATCGCGGAGGCCTTCAAAGATGTGTCTGAACCCATTATATTTCTGCAACAGATGCAGGAATTCAGGGAAAAAATCAAGGTGCTCAAAGAAACCCCTTTACCTTGTTCCAATGTGGACATCAGCCCAACAATGAAGAGCTTTGATACCAGCCAGTGGAATGGAATAAAACTAGTTGATGTGGACAAACTTTCCTTGCCTCAGGAAAACAACACTCTTAAATTCAAGATTCCCTCAGTCTTTTCGCGCAGATTTATAGTGACCTCTCTTATTTGCTTGCTTACTCTGGCTGTCACCAGAATGTCCTTTGTGGAGTCAGTTGTTGACAATCTCCAGTGCTGGAAATCTCAATTCTTTACAATTAGCTTGTCCTATTTGGCAGATACAGTGGAGATAGCAGATCATGCAGTCTTTTACTGGGAACAGATGACAGATGGAGCTTCACTTCTAAGAGAAAAGTGTAAAAACTATACGTTGGTTGTACTGGATAATGTTGCACAGTTTGTGTGCAAATATAAACTGTTGTGAAGTCCCTGCTGAAATATAAGAACTAAGAGAGATCTGATGAAGAAAACATAGAACTTCTTAAAATTAATTGGTTTTTTAAGACTTCCAGTGAAAACATTCAAAGATTCAAAATGTTTCCAAAACATTCATACTGTTCACATAGTTTGAGCACTGATAAACTGAAAGATGAAATGGAGCTTTGAAAAACACATTGTTTCTGGATTCTTCTTTCAGTGGTGATTATGGGAATATTATTCACTGTAAATCATTTTTCTTACCAACATATAGGGCCAAACTGTGTACTTAGTTTAATGATAATGTAATTGTAGAGTAAGATAAAAAGTGTCACTTCCTAAAAGGTCATAGTTAAAAAAATTTTTTTTCTAACTGGGAGGTGGTTTGGAAAGAGAAAGAACAGTTGTGGTTGAGAAGAGCGCTGTACCGAGAGGTTGTTGAGGACTGCGCCTCCACTGCAAAATACAGAGTGCATCATTCACGTTCTGGAACCACTTTCTACCTGAGGATGTTACTTCTCACTGAAATAGATAGATGTATTTTTTTATATAACCAAATGTTGTAATTATCCTGTGCATTCAGATTACTGTAGATACTGGTTATTGTTTACATGTTCTATACAAAAATATATCTTCAGGGCAAGCATAAATTCTAGGGGTAAAGAGAAATCAGCTGAGGTTGGTAAGAGAAGAACAAGCTGCAAGACAGTGTGTACTTTGCAGATAGTACGTACTTTGCAGTCTACTTTTCCAACATCAAATTGTTGGGGTAACTGCGCTGTCTCGTTAGATCCATGTTTCTCTGAAGCCACACTTTCTTAAAATGTGGCCTTAATGTAAACAGTTTAGTGCGGTGGAAGGCACGTATGGGTCAGCCACAGGAAGGCAGCTTGCGCTCTAGCCCTGCAAAGGTGGCAGGTAGAGTAGTTTCTCTCCTGTCCCTCTCTGTCTCTCCAGATTGTAATTCCGAAAGCCAAGAAAAATGATGGGATGATTCCTTGGAACAGAGTGCGTAACATGACAGGAGCATGGATGTTGTTGGTGTTTGGAAGTGCTTTAGCAATGTATTTTCGTGTACCTTGATTCAGGAATTAGTTGAATTTTCTGAGTGTATTGACTTGGCCGTGATTTAAAGTGAACTGTAAGCTTGAGTTCTCTGAAGTGCCCTTCTTTAAGAGCACATGATACTGAAATGTATTGCTTGAAGCACATCTAACCTCTTTTTGCAGTGGTCCTATGAACAGCATTATATGGAATGAAAACATCTAGTTGACATTTCCGGGAAACAGATGTAATGCGTGCCATACTTTGGGGATATTCGTTGGCCTCTCTCAAGGTTTAATAAGCTGTCACGGTCAATTCACTGTCTTCCAGTAGTCCTTGCAAGCTGTTCATTTCAAAAATAAAACATTAAATTCCAAGAATCAAAGTTTCCAAGCAACCAAACCCTGCAAACAAAACTATTGTACATGATATTTACATCTTTGTTGCCTGGGAATCCTGTCGCTGCTCCACACCTCACTCCAAACACTTGCTGAAAGCACTGAATGGTTCTTGCAGCTGCAGATGCCTTGCTGTTTAGGAAAGATCCAAGTCACAAACACGTAGATCAGAGAGTTACAATTCTTGAGTGCCTGAGATAGCGATGAGTAACCGAGAGCTGGTCGTTCTGAGCGTGGGAGGTGTGAGATTTGTAACCCGGGCTTCTACCTTGCAGCAGTTCCCTGAGTCCAGGCTAGCGCGGATGTTGAACGATGATGACCGGGAATTTAAACTGGTGAATGGCGAGTTTTTTGTGGACAGAGATGGAACTTTGTTTAGTTACATCATGGACTTCTTGAGGACTCTTCAGGTCTCCTTACCTACTGATTTCTCAGACTATCAGAGGCTGCAGAGAGAAGCAGAATTCTATGGGCTCTACCCTCTGGCCGACCTCCTGAGCCAGGAACACTTGCTGAAGCCGAGGCTGGAGATCTTGGAAGTGCACTTTTTTCTCCAAGAGATGCTGTCCTTTTTCCGGATCTTTGGTTCCTGCAGTACCACTGTTGAGACACTAGCTGAACAGATCACTGTGTTTACAGGGCAGCAGTCAAGACAGAGCTGGAACACCCCTTTTCCTTCTCAGAAACCACTCATTCCGCTTCCTTTGGAAAGACCTTCTCATCACGACATGGCTTTTCAGTGTGGTACTGACTACTCTGCTGGTGACCAGTTTGTGGCCAGGTACTCTCCCTAGTGTGACTTCTCATTATGGAAATGTCTTCTTGACTTCTAGTTCATGAAGTACAGGCCACGTGCTAGCAAAGTCCATTTTAAAGAAACTATCGGACAGCTGTCTGAGAGAAAATAAATATTTTTCCTTCTTTCTGCTAGTTTAATGTTATCTTTTTCTAGTTCTGAAATACCCAGTTTAATTTCTGTTACACTGATTGGCCTGTTCTTCAACTTTCTAAAATACTGTTCTTGATGCTTGTTTTTGAGTTCTGTTGGGTCTTTCTCTCTCTCTGCCCTTTCCTCCTCACTCATTCTCCCAGGCTTTAGAATTTCACAGCATCAATGACGTTCCAGAAGACTTGAAAAACACAGAGTAAAATGAAGCGAAGGAAACAAAATAAATAAGGAGTGAACTACTGGAGAAGCCTAAAATCTCCACTAGCTCATGGTCCAAACAACTTTCGTATGGAAAAGAGGAAAAAAAGAACGCCTAAACAGGGTTGAAAACACCAGTAGAACTAAGATTACAATTCAGGGACTGGAAAGTTTTTGTAGAGCCTTTTATTGGGGGGAGGGACAAGGGGTAGATTATTAACTATATGCTACACAGTGGGTTTTCTTTGAATTCAGAGCCAGGTTCTGTTTTTATTAAGATTACTGTATATCAGTGATTTTTGTGATAGGAGTATTGTATTCTAATGACAACTTACATTTTTTAAAAAAGCTTTTGCTGGATGTCTCTATTGTATGGAGACACGTTCTTACTGTATAAGAAAATGTAACTTAATTTGTCCTCTGTGGCTGTTAGAACATCTGGAATTTTATGGAAATTTCATTGAAATATTTCCAAAAGGGTTATTCTCTCTGAATATATGAATCAACGCAGCAGTCTTTTGATGATTTAAAAAAAAAAAAAGAATAAAGTTTATCTTTCTTCTAGCTTTCTTTAGCTAAGCAAGTAGAAGAAAAACTACTTTGCATTTGCAGAGCAGCATATATTTATGTGCCAAACCTCAACTTTATAATGTATTACTGATTTTAATAGACTAACAATTTATTGAGTAGGTTATGGCAACTTAAATAGTGGGGAAAATATTCCTGATTCTTTCCTTTATTTCTTCAGACTTGATAAAAATTTTCCTCTGCAGATCAATAGAAAAGCTTATCTTGAGTAATGAAACAAGTCAAGTTTGATTAAGTTGCCTGCTGAATTTCTGTCGACTTAGTCTTTGTAGTGACATGGACTCTTGCACCTTTTTTGTGCTTTCCATGAATGTTTGGTGTACTTTCCTGTGAACTGTGGAACAGTTTCACCCCTCTCAGCTTACGTATTTTGTAATAGTATTTTTACCTGACTTCTGTTCCTTGCAATGTCTGGATAGATTCTTAAACTGTACTTTATATCAAGTAAAATCATTTGAGGCAATGTGAAAATGATTTTCGTACTTGTTACCACAAGACCTGCTGTACAAGGTAACTTTGCAATAAATGTCACTGTTTGTAGAGAGAGATCCCGTGTAATGAAAAGGGA
Organism: Calonectris borealis; assembly: GCF_964195595.1. NCBI lineage: Eukaryota > Metazoa > Chordata > Aves > Procellariiformes > Procellariidae > Calonectris > Calonectris borealis. The sequence goes on from NC_134312.1 coordinate 190,053,802, forward strand.
TGCTGTTGGGGTGGATGTGACTTCACTGTCCTTTCCATCATTTACTCTTACCTGAAAAACTGTTGCAGCATTGTATAGAGCATGCCATTCACTTCTCTTCCATTAAATGAAATGAGATGGAGGTTATCACATCTATTGCTTAAGAAAGTAAGTTTTGGAGTGGGGGTGAAAGAGAAGTGCTTCTTCCCCAACATGTAGCTGGATGAACTGAGAATTACTGTTCTTATAATGAGGGAAAGAGTTAAATTGTCCTCAAAGGAGGAAAAAAATATCTGGAACCTTGCTTGCTGTAAACCCGTGCAACTGTGCTGACCTGCACCGTCTGAGGACCTGGTTTGTTTTTAAAAAAAAATTGATTCCATCCTTCAGGAAGTAATTAAAGTGTGTTGTAACTGCTTTTTTTTATTTTAGGTATGTTTCCATAAAGCCTGACAATAGAAAGCTGATTAACGGTACTAATGTGCTAGGCCTGCTGCTTGACACTTTACTCAAAGATGGATTTCGCCTCATAAGCACCAAGACAGTCTCCAGTGAAGAAAAAATCAAATGCTACAGTTTTGAAAGGATGAAGAGGGGAGCAGGCCTTACCGTCACAGTGAACCAAACCCCAGGGAGCTCCGGAGTAGCACAGGCAAAGAGAAGCCAAGTGCAGAAAGGGAAATAAAGGCTTTTCCTTTCATCTTTTGAAGGTGGAAGAGGGGTGTGTCAGCACTAGTGGCCTTTTTTTGTTGCCTTGTTTGAAACTGCAACTATTGAGGGAAGTAACAAACAAACAATTTTTTTTTTTCAAGTATTTGGAAAAAAAAATTGCTTTCCTGTCTTTTACCGCTCCACCCTCTTCAACTCTAAATAAAAGAACCACAGATTCAATACTGGTTTTGTGGACCAGATTCCAGCATTTTCAAGGGTGGTTTTTGTTTTTCTCTGTGGCTAAAATTTATATTAGGACTCACAAAAAATCAGCCATTCCTTCTAGAAAATCGTTTTTATGTTCTATGCTAATCTGTAAGTAGATTTTAAATACATGATAATACATGTAGAAATAAAGCGTGACACAACTGTCATCCTAACAGTTTGGCTGCAGGAGGAATGCAAACCTCAACGATTGAATATTTCTTCTACTGTCAAAAGATACACATACACAGATTCTCTTGCAGTAGCTGAAAGCAACGTGACGGAAACATCCCAAGTTGTATTGCTGTGTGGCTCCAGACATGAGAAAGTGGCTTTGTGAAGCCACCGCAAGTGTCTGTGAAATAACGTGTTACTGTCTCTTGCAGAATACTCCTCTGTCCTCTCCTTCTACTCCAAAGGCATTAAGCTCTTTGTCAGTGCTGAGAATTAAATGATAAAGGTCTTTGTGAACAAAGGGCCGGTTAATTTTTAGAGCTTTAACTATAAAAAGAATGAAAAAGTGATAAACAGTCCTTCAGATAGAAAAGTTAGTACAATTTTAAACAAAATGGTACAAAAGATTTCTTAACGCTTGTTAAATGCAAAACATATTTAGGAGGAAGGCTTGGCAGAAGTGGCTTTAAAAGCCTTGGGAATGTTAGCCCTGTACAATGCTTTGTAAAGATACCAAAATTAGCTCAGGTACCAGGAGAGGTAGGTTAACGAGGCCTTATAAATTAGGAATCTTTTGTCCTCCCTTCAAGGCAAGGAAAGAAGATAGCAATAACTTCAAGGATTCATTATTTGAATCCGACTTTTGTTGTTGATAAAACACTGTCTTTCCAAAGTTACAAACAGCCAAGCAGAGCTCGTTTGGGCTTTCTTGGCTGACTAATTAGGTCTGGCTTTTCACTAGCTTTAAAATGTGAATTTATTATTTTATTTGCAGCACTTAAAAGTGGGGGTGGTGGTGGGAATCACCCGTCTGTTTCTTGCCCTTAGGAGTTTCAATGAAATGGATCTTCCCCGACTGGCGGTGCCACTATCGGACATCTCTTTTCTTTTGCTACTGCTGTAGAACATTTTAGCTTGACACAAGTTCAGCGGCAACAGTGAGGTCCTCTTCGCTTGTACTAGAGCTTTCTGGGTTGAGAATAACGTGATTATGGGACGACATCTCCTAAGCTGCTTACAGGTTATATAATATAACAAAAGTTGAGGAACATAGGAGTGGATGCTTTCAGTTCAAATGAGATTTTTTTTGTCAATAATGTCAATATGTTCATATTTGTCTTGATATAAGACATTTTTTACAGTGAGAACCATCATTCACTGCAACAACCTCCCCAGGGATTGGTGGAATCCCCATCGCTGGAGGTTTTCAAGATGCGGCTGGACAGGGTGCTAGATAATCTCATCTAGGCTCCCTTTCCCACGAAAGGTCGGACCAGATGATCTTTCGAGGTCCCTTCCAGCCTGGCCTGTTCTACAATTCTGTGAAGACCTTCTGTGAAGGTCTGTGTCAGAAGGCTTATCATGGTGGACTTTGAGGTCAGACTGCTGATGGCAGCATTCAGGTGACAGAGCAGACAAGCTGTATGGGATGACTGTCCCGACAGGTTGCTGTACTACAAAGACAACGCTACTTGTTTTCTAAGTTCATTTTGAGGTCCGTGTACTGACCTTCCAGAAAAGTCCCCATTCCTCAAATTGGGATAAAACTGAAACCAATAATGATGAGTATTGAGTGAGTCAGTGACTGGGAATATTGTTGGTGAAGAGACTTGCCAATAATAGCAAGAAACACAAGACAAAAGTGACAACTTTTTACAGGGAAAGGAAAAAAAAAGGACTTGAGGCTGTATTTAAACATCACACCTTCAATGATGGCTGATAGCAGCAGTGTAAACTGAGACCAGTTTCAGAACTCCTTGTAGTAACAAAATTAGTCCACTTCACCTACCGCAGAAGTAGTGAGTTTATTTTCCTTGCACCCACTTTGAAAATTGAAGTTTGGATTACTTTTTTTTAAATAAAGTGAAAGAAAATATGAAATATTTCCAGTTTTAAAAAGCCCTGGGGTTTTAACCTGTGCCATCACTCATACTCCATGGCTTTGGCAAAATGAATATTCGGTACAACCATTTCAGTAACAACTTGTGATGGGCTAGTGCTGAACACTTTCTGGTTCCCCTCGTGGGTTAATTTTTATGCAGCCCAAACATCATTCTATGAATGTAATATTTTGGCTCTGGAAAAACATACCAGTGCAAGTCCCTGTGCTGTAAAGAACCATATATGCTTTACTTTGACGTCGTGTAATGGCTCGCTGTGAGACTGTGCGTCTTTTTGAAGTGAAGCACATGATTGTCAGCAAGTTTGGATTCCCAAAGTTCTTCTAGCATTTATTCTTACTTCGCACTGAACTGAGAAGTGTCACCTTCTGTCACTTGTGCACCTGCAGGGAACATGACCAGGCCCTTACACAATGCTCTTGGTTGGGGTTTTTTTTAACTGCCAGTTGCCTAAGTAAGTTTGAGAGCATGTGTGTGTGTCAGTAACCTCATAGAAATTTGGTGAAAGTGTCCGACTGAGACCAGTAGATAACCATGAAGATAGTTTGGTATTAAGCTGGTTCTTCAAAGGAAAAGCACCTTCCTGGATTTCTTCATACAGAAAGTGGAAGCAGCCATGGTAGCTACAGGTGTTGTAGCTTCAAGCTATAACTAAATGGCAGTAATCACAGAGGAAGGGGTGAAAGTATGTTTGTTTGCAGACAAATGAATATAAAAATAGCATCAATTTACTAGGAGGATCTTCAGCTGGCCTGGGTAGCTGCTGCCCTCCACCTTGCAAGATTATTTCTGTTACTGTAAAGTGTTGCTGAACCAGGATGGCAATTTTTCTGTGCCCTCTTTGGAGTGGTATGCAGCGCATCCCACAGGCATGAGGCAGTTATTTACAAGTAGCCGCCAATATTTTTACTGCGCCTTCCCTTCTGAGGTCCCGAACAGGCAGTGATGCAGCAGAGAGCAGACTGCGTCGTGTGTCACCGGCAGAGTGGTTCACAATGGTGCGTTTCCACAGAAGATAATGGTTGTACAAGTAGAAATGAATTTGGCTGATGGAAGCCCAGGTTGGCTATGAGTCTGAGTGATTTTAAAAGCCTTCTGGTCAAAACCAGATTATGTGTTAAACTGAGTACTTTCACCCAAAGCTTGGCAGGCAAGTCTACTCTAGTATCTCACAATAAGATCTCTGCCGGACTGGAGCGTATTGTTGGTGACTTGGTTGGCTTTTGCATACGACCGAACCAGGAGCTCTGATCGCTCACATCTAGCTCTATTTTTGATTAAACCGGAATGGGATTTTGAAACATCTAGACATTTTTCTCCAGTGAAGTTGGAATTTGTGATCACTGACAACTTCTTCCAGTCATTGCCAACTTTCTCAAGAGAATTCCTTTTTCCTGGGAAGGTGCAAAATTTGCTGATTTCAGTAAACTTACTGCTGTATTTGCCTTTTTATTCTTCCTTGGATTCAGCAAAAATGTGCAAACTGTTCTACTGCCTGAGATGCTAGAAATTGCCTGCCGTAGCGCTGAGGGGCAGCCCTCTCGCTCACTTATGGTGAGCGGTGAGCTCTCTTCTGCTTTTTAACACACAAGTGGACTCCCAGAACAGGAAAATCGCTAGAGGGAAAGGAAACTAAAAGGTAAGAAAACGCGGTCACTCTGTCCCGCATGGACTGCAGTTTACATGGCAGAAGTAGATTGTTTAAATAGCTTGATCGTCTGATAGCTTGCTGCTAGATTTGCAAAAGGCAGACAATTCGGAAAGACAACACCTTATTTGTCTTATATTTTCTTTCTTGTTTTCTTTCTTATTTTATAATGTTACTCATTTCCCTCCCTTATAGTTGGATTTCATCCTGTATTTCTATATTCAACACTATCAGGGGCCTGATCAATACAGTCTTGTGGATATCCCAACAGAACAGAGGCACCACACTTTTTCCATCCCCCTGTTCTTACACCATGTTGACTTCCTTTCATAGTAATTGATTACATTTTTGTGCTTGTAAGTAACTTTTTGTCTGCTTCTTTACATACTGGGAAGTTCTCTTATGTCCTTCTTATCTCTTTTGGGGACAAAAAAAGATCTCAAAGTCTGTTCTGACTTTGGAGAAACTTTTCTCCACATTGGGCTGTTCCCACTTTTTACCTATTTTGGTTAGTTTCCAGTTTTCCAATGCTCAAAAATAACTCCTTTAATCTGAGCTAGCAAGGCTGATGTGCTTTTGTCTGTCTGTGGAGGGGAAAATTCTAAGGTATATCCAACACACAATCTGGGTGATACTGCGTTTTGATCCACAGCTGAATTCAGTACCAGAAAGCTGCCAAAGTGGATCAGGAGTCCTGTTTGAGATCACACCGAAGTGTTCATAGCTTTGAATTTTTTTTTTTAAAATTTGTTCCCAGATTGCTGGAAAGTGTTATTGAATATTCATTGGGAAACAAGCTGGGAGCTATCCAAGAGGGGGCGGGGGACTCATTGCCTCTTATTCCTTCCCTCTGATTTGTGCTGAACCATTGCCAGGCTTTAACTTTACAAGGTTTATTTTTATTGATTTTCAACAATAAACAGTGGGAGTATCTACAATAAAAGATTTACAGCGCATCACGAGGAAATACAACTCCCTACCAAATATTATATTGATCTATTCCCAGATGCTACTGAAACAGCGTATAAAAGCCCAAATCAAGTCCAGTGATGGAGAACTTCCTCTCTCTAGTGACAGATGCGTATGACTGTTATGTCTTCAGAAAACAATAAAAGGGAAGGGAGTGACTCTGCTTCTCTGACCATATCTTCAACAGCCCAGTTAAATCTGTCAACTCAATGTAATCCACATAAATAAAGAATTTGGGAACCAAGGGAACTGCTAGTGCGTCTGCAGATTCCCATTCTTTGAAGCTGCCTCTCCTGCTGCAGTCAGGCCATAATTAGTCACAGAAGGCCTTGTTGTGACTAGTAAATGGATGGACCAACAATGATTTGAATAGTCTGGAACCGGCTGGAGATATGCCTGGAGCCCTGAATATTCTCAAATGGGTGGGTGGGATGTAAATCACTAGTCATCGCATAAAATACAAATAAATCTGACTTCTATTAAAAAAAAAGGGGAATGTCGGTTTTCTAGACCATCGTGTAGTTTCTGCTGAAATAACCCCCTGAGGTGTGATCTGATGTGTAAATTTTTCCAAGAATCCTTCCTCCATTTCTACTCTGTTTCCATTCTAATGCAATGGTTCGGTAATTGGTGGCTTCTTTCTGGTCAGAAAGATGATGAATGTAGCCCTAAAGGTTGGAAAGAGTAATGTGTACAAGTCTACTTTAGAGAATGAATTTAGGGCTTTGCTTTCTAAGCAAGTTTCTGCTACACCAGTCAGCTGAGTGCTTGCTGAAACTGTGAAGAATTAAATGTTGCAACATTGTTCCATCTCCATTGGAAAAAAAGGCAATAGATTGGAAACATCAATTCTCGGGTTTTACTAGTACTTTGGAGTCAGGAACTCAATTTTCTTTGAATTTCAAAGGCAGTTTGTAGCTTTCATTGAGGGCCTTCTGAAAAGACTGGTCTATGGTTTTTGTTTTTGTTCCCCAGTGATAACTAAACTGAGTAATAAAATAATTGCTGACATACCGTTTTATTTACAATGTTGTATTCAACAATAAACAGAAGGCATGCTGATCCTTCTGCCCTTTAATCTTTGCGTCTTTTTACTATGTCTTCAGCTTGTTCCTCGGCCTGGTCACTGGTGGAATAGAGGAAAAGGCTACGTGATAAGGGCAAGCAGAGATCCACAGAAGACAGCAAACTCACTTCTTTCCCATTACAGAGAGGGAGTTAAGGAATAAAATTCAGCTGGAAAGAGTCGGGCCTTTGTGGGACCAAAGAGACACAACTTATTGTATTAAAGCGAGGACAGTTAACAGAGTTGTCAGAAATTTCAATGCCACCGGACAAGGAAAAGCAGAAGATCTTACAGGCGTGAATGAATGGGTGGGTGATAGCTGCTAAAGGAATGTGGAAAAGGCACAGAATGACTTAGATGGGAGACTTAAACATTCAGGAGACTATAGGGAGGTTTTATTTCTTTCCAGTGTGTTAGGTAAGTGGATCTGCAGGACATCTTACATCAATAGTTTGCATACCTGAAGAACAACCTTTCTCTCTTGGAGGTCCATTCTGCATCTGCGCTATGAAGTGAAACATTGCAGGACCCAGACATAAGATGGGCTAGTCACGTTGATATCTCACATCTGGAAAGAGAAGCTAAGCTTTTGGTGGCCGAATAGACAAACTCTGCAGATCAAAATACCGGCACTGCTTTGGCAGCGCTGGGATCGTAAGCCTCCTGTATAATTACTGGATACATCCTGTTGGTGGCCTTTGTTTCAATTCCAGTTGCAGTATGGTGAGCAGTAACCCTATTAGTAAGTTAGTTCCTAATTTTCCATAAACTGGAAATGTACCTTCTGGAACAGACTGGTTTACGTTATGTTTTCCCCATTTGCAAATCCATCATTAAGCCATATAATTTTCCTTTGCTACCTATGATTTTTCAAAACATTATCTTTTGAAGATGCCTCAGTAAACTGTGGATCCCTGGAACACGTTAATGGCTTAATGATTAATATGGCCATGTCAACCATGTAAACGAAAAATTGTAACTGCATGGCTCCTGATGTAACTGAGATCCTTCTGCCACCTTTAGTTAGGCTAGCAATGTTTTCTGCTGTTATTCAGTAAGAGGTTTTTTTGACAACTGAGGTGTGATAGTGCAATCCAGAGTTCACTGGTGATCATACGCAGTCCTGAAATCTCTATGGATACATGCGGAAAAGGATGGGCAAAATATCATTTTGCTAGACTAATCTTTCATTTCAGAGATTCTCTGCAGAACCTTGGCTGGAAAATGCACTAACAGGCACAGGGACACTTGTGCGTCTGCTCCGTTGGCTATAGTTTGCCCTATAAGCTGTGCTATAGCAGTCTCTTGTGCTTAGCTATTGGAAGCCTGACACATGCTCTTCTCACTGAACTTCTGAGGTAGGCTTTGAGATTGAATAGAAACGCTGAACATCATGTGAAATTGTACGAGGCTAATGGAACATCAGTCTGCTACAGTTTTGATCATCTATATTCTGTGGAGGGATCTATACTGACTTCTCGTCTACTCCCAGCACTGAGATATAGCCATGAGTGGAGGATCTAATGACAGTTCTTAGGAGTTCACATCCGGCGCGTTCAGGATATGAAAACGTGGATTTCTGTTCTTCTGAAACAAGTGGTGACAAGCACGCAGATCATCTACTGGAGGCAATGACTCCTCCTACAAAGACCACACAGCTCTTTCAGGGTGGATAACAATGTGGAAATAACTGTTTTGAAAACTTGGAGCAGGGCATTTTAACCTGGTGATGAAAAACTGCTAGCTGAAAACATTGCTCCATATCTGATCTTTCAGAGGTATATATTCACATCTCTTGAGATCTGGGACAGCCAAAGCGAACACCGCACTGGAATCGAGTCATTACCACCTCTTCCCCTCCCTTTTTAAAAGATAAAGTGTGATCTCTTTTCCATAGGAAAAGAAGTGATGTTACTAATGATCTAACATGCTCTCATTAAAACGCCCTGGGACAGAATGGAGTCAATGAGTGACTAAAATAGAATACACAAGCCTATCTCTGTGGCGGCTGGTAGGCACTAACCTGTTATAAACCCACTTCAGTGGTTGAAAGGTGGAACATCCCAAATGTTCCAGATCAAACAGACACTGCCACATTGATGAAAGAAGCAGGTGAACTGCTACACACAAGGAAGCGTTTTGTTTTTTTTCCTCTTTAAGTCTTGTGCTGCTTTACTGGAGGACACGTAGGTCTGTACGGTTGGAAAGCCTGTGCTCTGTGATGACCGTGCTTGGGAACTGGTGTTTACTCTCTTGGGGACCTAAGGATTGTGTGCACAACCTTGTCTATACAAACAGATCACAAAGCATTGAATAGCTGCTCGTACTTCAGAAAACCCATAAAGAAGTTGTCTTTATAAAGATGTCCATCTCTGGAAGAGTTGTTATTGCTATAAATGGTCTCTCCTGCACCATATCTAAATTCCTCCCTAGACGTCTGTGGCAATTCTTACCATTTTGAATTAGTATTTGCAAATATTAATTAATAATACACTATTTAGCTTGTATGGCTTCATAGTCTGGGACCTTCATTTTGGGAAGGTAGCTTTTTCTGCAGCAGAGATAAAACTTCATCTTCTTTTTGCTCTAAGTGTCAATTTTTGCTGTTACTGGAGACAGCTTTCCTTCCAAAGAAGGCTGTCCTGAGACAATGTTCTAGTCTGATGGCATTTAGTAATGGTTTTGGTATTGGGTAAAACTGTCCTGCCAGTTGGATCTTTGAAGGCATTGGATGCAGGTAATGAGTCAGAAGCTGCCTTGTAGTGAGAAACAGAGAATGAAACGTGGACATGGACGGTACTCTGATAGCTGGTGACATAGCAACTTGCTTTGAAGGCTGAAGTTGAAGGTCTGGATGGCACCTCGAGGACCCTTGGCGTTTAAGAAATGTTGATGAGAATATAGAGATGCAGAAAAATGCAGGAATTTCCCATGTCTATAAACTACCCTAGTGTGAGCCACACCTGACATCTCTACCTAGCATAGAATGTCCAGCTAAGGAGAACCTTACAGAAGAACCTTTCAGTCCTCTTCTGATTCTGACTGAGCACAGGAATATTTTCTATGGAACTAGTCCTACAGGATGCTGGAAACTTATAGAAAATGATCTCTCAGTACCAGCAGAGTAGAGAATGGTTGAATCAATACTGAAGGCTGGACATCCATGGGGCCTTATAAGGGGCGATTCTGAGCCTGATTTGATAGTGGAGTGCTGGATTGCTGTCTGCTTTCAGCTGAAGGATCCAAAGGTGATTCAACCTTGTCAAAATTAATTTTGGTGTCATTGTTACCGATTTCTGCGATAGCATTATGGCTGCTGAGGGATCCAAGGACTGCAGACCACATACCATGAAGTAGCTAAGGTAATTCTAACTCTGCACCATCGGACAGCCTGGTGTTCCCAGGTTTGAGCTATGCTTAACTTCAGAATTTATGTAGGAGAAAATCAGGATCTGTTTTGCAAATGTTCTGCTCCTTGTCACCCTCTAATCATGGTCTAGCCATGTTAGGAGACTTGCTGACAGCCTAGGACAAGAAGTGGGAACAGCAAAAGAGTTCTGGTCTTTCTCAGTGTTTCTGCTCAGGCAAACTAGAACCAGAGGCCAGGTGCCTGTATCACTTGTGACATCTTGAGGCAAGATGTTTTGCTTTCTCAGAAGCAATCTTCTTAGAAGATTCATGTGATGCTCATCAAGCCAAGTAAAATGTATCTTATGCGGATAGTCTTTAATGACACCACTACATTACACAGTAGGTGAATGCTAGGGAGGTTGTGCTCATTCATGGGGTATGCATTGATACAGAATTCCCCCTAGGCTAAAGCAGTTTCTCCAGCAGAAGAATAACAGAAATGCTACAATTTCTAAACTAAACCCAATCTTAACAGCTATTTAAGTGTTAATATAATTATAAATTAGTGAATAATAAAAGACTACCTGGTATTATCATTGGCTAATGAAAAGCTCTATTGGTAGCCACCCGGCTAGAACAAAAGGATGGCAGGATTAACACTGCTCTTGCACAAAGACAGAGAGTTATTGCTTTCGCAGGTGCTGCTGAACAATGTTCTCCCGTACAAGAATATCAGATGCACAGGTACCGATGGCTGCATGCGGTGCCAAATGCGCCCAAACGCGCAAACAGATACATGGAGAAGAATTCCAAGTATTCTTAAAGATATTCGAATCCAGGAGGTTTTTTTATTTTGTCTATGTAGTGCCAAGAGGAGGATGAAAGAAATTGGCAAAGGAAAAGAAGCTCAATATAAATTATTTGGTTTTAATATAGAGGGTGACAGAGAAATTCCTATTCCAAGGACATGCTTTATGGGCAATCAGCGTAGTTTCACCATGCCGAGACATCTCAAAGATTCAGCCTATTGGCAGCCTGAGAAACTCAAACACTATAAATCACCAGGACCAGATGATATTTTTACAAGAACTCTGACATAAATATGAAAAAATAGAGATACAGTTAAGAATTTGTCAATTACCATTAAAAATATCTACTGCTCTGGACAACTGCTCATAGCTAAAGAGAAAAAGGTGCAGTTTTAGAGGTAACTGACTGAGGATACTTTCATAGTGTAAGATAGTGCCTTTCTCAGGCTACTTATTTTATGCTTGAATAAGCATAAAATAATGGGTTCACAATATCACAGCTCTGCAAGTAACCTGTAGGTTCTAAGCTACTAGAATTGCTTGAACAAAATAAAGATTACAGATACTCCAAGAGCCTTGAGGAAGTCCTAAAGTTTAATCCTAATTTGGAAATGGAGTATGTAACCACTCCCCAGAGGAGGAAAAATGTTGTGATTTTTCTAAACAGGGTAAGTTATTTGAATCTTCTTCCACCCAGAACAGGCTTTTATCAATTCCACTAACTTGGGAGGGAGATTGTAAACCTTTCTGAAAGGGGGAAAAAAAAAAAAAAAAAAAAAGAAAAAGAAAAAAAAAGAAAAAGAAAAAGAAAAGAAAAAAGTGCCTCTTCAAACATTAAAAAAAAAGAAAAAAGAAAATAATTGACAGTAGGGTGAAGGAGGGAAGATGTGAATCCCCTTGCTGGTTGTTGAACAGCCATGAAATTCTTTAACGCTGCTAGTTGCTCCCTGCTTTCCCTCTTCAGCAGCTTTACAGAAAGTAGGAGCATAAAGCAGTTTAAAGCCACCTTCACTGGTGCTCCCTTTAGCAATAAAAACCAGAACTTTGGCATAATAGAGGTCTGTGATGCAATTCATAAATATTCAGTTATCTCAGTGTTCATCTACTGGAAACATAAGGTATTCCTTTAGTGAGCTTTAATGGGTACTTATATTTACTGTACGCTCATTTTACTGTTACTTCAGGAAACATCTTAGGAAAAGAATATGGAACTTGCAAGGAACTGCACAGTTAGTCCAATAAAAGCAAATTCCACTACCCTTTGAAATCCTACCTGCAGCTTGCTTTCATCTGCTAACGGTAATAGTTATCACCGCCAACAAGCTTTGAACAAAACTGTTTTGTGACTTCTATTCTTTTTTTGCACATATCCTTGATTTAACAAGAAAGATGGGGAACATGTGTGGGCAACTTCCACTGGGCACTTTTTGGGAAGCAGGAGATGAGAACTTGAATCTGCGGAGGCTTCTGAAGAACCTGAAACCCAGGTTTTCTGTTTCTTGGGAGAATCCCCTCACCTTGAGATTGCTTCAGCCAGTTTCTTAAACTCTTCTGATGGATTTTAGTAGGTCATGACAATTTTTAAGCAACTCTTTGGTCTATCCCTGTCTTTCCCATTTCCCTTCTTCAATCACAGCACATAGTCTTACCCTCTGTTGTTTTTGCCAACTGCTATAAGATATCTGATTACTATCAATCTTTTAATATGTACCGAAGGGGAAGGGAAGAAAGAAAAAGAGGTCTTAAGCATTTTGGCTTTCTCAGCATCATGCTAGTCTTCTGTTCTGTGTTGTTGTAGAAGACTAATTCTCACATTAGCTTCTCTGTTACAGCTATGGATTTTTAGCCACAAATCAAATTCTTCAAAAGAAGATGAGCTTTTATAAGCTAGGCCATACCTGATGCAGAAAGAGATCACCTCTGTATTGTTTACCTCGGAGCAGAAGATCCTGTGCCTCTGAGACAGAGTTCTTCCTGGAAAGTTTCTCTGAGTCACCTATTTCCACCACAAATAGTGCCTTTTAAGCACGGACACGTCATCAGATTCTAGAAAATAAGTACTTGCATACATTCACACAGCATCTACAGCACTCCATCACCACATGGATATATAGTGACCATTACAAGGCAGATTTTAGGTTCCCTTTACAAACACTTAAAAAAAAAAGGTCAAAATACCTAATAAGTGTCCCTCAATTTTCCAATATTTTAGATACCTATTTCTTTGAAGAACAAGGTTTTTGGTGTCTTAACACATGGGAAAACACAAACTGGAAGTAAGCAGCTAGTTGCACTAGTAGCAACTTAAGCCACATACAGAAGAAGAGATTAAAGCAAAGCAAACATGAATAAAAACCCCCAAGCCTCTTGGTAAAACTGTACCTTGTTAAATAGCAGACGCTCTCATAGACATGCCTGTAAGAGAGTTCCAGTCATTAAATAAGGCTGGAGCCTATGTCTGGCTAGTTCACTGCTAGCTCACAAACTTTTATGTTTTAAAATCTATTATCTGCATTACTGACAGAAGTTTATCTAAATACTTTGTATTAGCCAGGCTGTAAATGTGATATTAAAGTATGCTAGTCTTAAGTTTTGATCACAAGGACAAACTACCGTTCTACATTTTCACTGCAGCTCTTCAAAAATAAGCTCCTATAAGACATTAAGAAACTGAGTGCAGATACTCTATTTAACCAAGCATTGACATTTATCTTATACACAAGAAGGATAAAACTTCATTCAAAGGCAATTTTTACAAATGCACACAATCCCCCCCCCCCATTTTCTATATTTGTGATATGAGAATGAAAAAAATAGCTTGCTGAATTCAAGCACAACTCATTTCTGGAACCTCCACAACAATACAACCAACAGGGGGCTGTCTGGCTACATGATGTTATCGAATCTGCAGTGAAATCCTTTTCTGACTGTACAACCTACCATCCACACAGGCTTCCTAAAACTGGTTGTCGCACAGGTCATCTAACAGTTTTCATACCTCCAAAACAGTAGAGCTCTTTTTCATCTTTGTCTGATACTACTGGAAATTTCTTATTTTTGTGTCTGAAGTTTCATTATACACGGATGGATAATATAGTTTATATATTTATTGATATGTCTGAAAATAACAGATATTGCTTATTGGAAAAGAGGGAGACTTTCACATTGTCTGGATGACAGGAAAGGTGTGTCACAGCTGTTTCCATAAGCTAAGAAGCTATATCTATATAAGCATTTTTGTGTTAGTTACCTATGCAGATACCTATGTAGATCTTCTGTAGAAGGAAAGAGGTAGACCAAGATGTTGTTAGCCCCTTTGATACTGACTTAAAGAGCAGATAGGCAAAGTCTGTCCGTAGGAGTATCAAGAAGGGACAAATAAGGCCCTGAATATTCCTTACATTGGTTTAAGCAATGGAAATTAACTTTAATACTGGGCTGCCGTTCTCGAGAGCAGAGGGAACTTTTCCTTGATGCCAGCACTGTTGCTCACACAGCAAGCGCATTCAGTTGGCTGAGCTTACTAAAAACTAACCCAAAGTCATTCAGTGAAACCACCATGGAAATATCAGAGCCAGGCTAACACTGAAGGAAACAGGAAGACTCTGTCAGACCCAAACTTGTCTGGCTTAAGAATCACAGGACTGTAGAACCATAGTCATATATTATTGTTGACTATTCTAGCTGATCCAATAATATAATCCCTGAAGCTTTTCCTTTGCCTTTATTTCAATTAAATATTAAAAATGTATACATTTGAGACTTTATATTCTATAATGTATGCCTTATATAGTTCAAGTTTTATAATACTTAAGTTTTCTTGGAGTATTTTATGAGAGATTCCAAAATGTTTTACTTTTAAAACCACTTAAAAGTGTAAAAGCTGCTGACAGAAGGTTCCTTTATAGGTAATAAAGCCACATGCTTGCCCTGCAAAAACCGTAGGGAAATGTGAAACTTTTATCCATGGTTGTCTCCTATGGCTATAAACAGCAGAAGAAAACATTATGGATATATTATTCTCATCTCTCAACAAAAGCTAAGTAAGTCAGCCTCTAGCTACTCAGCACTGTGTACTTAAGATTGAAGATTCAAACTGGGTAAATGCTATAATTAAATTGTTAATTTCAGACTTTTGAACATACATAGGGTTCAAATTTTACATTAAGAGACAGAAGCAATATTAGATAAATTTCATTGGATTTATTAACACAGAGCTATTAAAAGTGAATCAAATTTGGAAAAAATATTGAGTTGTTGCACCTAAGAGCCATGAAATAACTTCCAACAGAAATAAACTGTTTAATTTAGAGTGAAAAAGTAATACCCGAGTGATATTAGCCCCCCTCACAGAAAGATGAACGATGTCACTCGTGCCATTGCATTTTCTCCACCATTTTTTCTTATTTCTGTTTATAGTTTAATATTTTCTTCTGATACACACTTACAACTGCCACCTTAGAAAGGAGATTCACATACATCTCAGACATAAGTTTTCCTTCAAATAAGTTTTAAAATTTTTTGTTTGTTTTAAATGAAGAATTGCTGCTCTGCTTCAAGTTAAGCTGTGATAAAATAGTAGTTCACCACTTCGGATATATTTCTATCAATCATTTCTTGTGACTTCTGTGACAGGAGGTGATGACATAAAGGGAGTCTAAACATTTCAAATTTCAATCATTACTGCTAGTGTTGCTACCTTCGAGAGACTTCCCCCAGTACTTAACAAGATACCATGATTAAGGGAAAAGCTGAAATATTTTCAGATCTCTATATCTGAATATCAAATACAGAACTACTCTCACTCAGTAAAGTGTGCCGTATGCAGTACTGAGAAAACTGCTTTTGAAATTTGAAGAACAATGGCCTGTAGAAATCCTAAACACATAGGTATAAGTCACTTCAGATTTTTAAAGATGCACTGTTTACCACTGTACATAAGAAATTAAGTGTTACAGTTTAATTAGTTCATTCTTTCTGCAACATAGATCTTTACAGGTAAATTTATTGTAAAATATGCTGCAGTTCAAACATGAACATTACTTTCAGTGTATAAAAGATTTTGCAGAATATTGAAGGTGTTAGTCATGAAATCACATTCCAAAAATGGGACAGAAGTGTTTAATAATAATAGCTACATACGCAAAATGAATCAGTGATAGATAGGACACAAATCAGAGTATTTTGGAGTTCACAGGACTAGACGAATAGACCATGAATCAACAACATGGAAACTCGGTTTCTCAGCTTGAGTTGGTAACAAGGAAAGTTGATTGCAGATCTGGTCTTTAAAAGATGCACGATACTCACCTCTTCCTCTGAGATCAGAATTAATAAATGCCATAGAAAATTCCATGACGAAATGCATTACTCTACTGCAGCTACTAAACAAAAGTGGGGTTTTTTTTTAACAACAAAAAAACCAACAGCCCTTCAAGATAAGTGTCTGTTACCCCTATTTTAAATGTGACATGGAGGTGTAGAAACTATAGTAGCATGCAACAGGTATCCTGTTTAAAAAGATAGGAGACTGTCAACAGACATAACATTACATAGTATTTTAATTCAAATGACAACTCCTAAGAAGCTCAGCTGCAAATGTGAACAGCCAGTGTTTCCGTCAGACATGAGGTCTTAAGTCAGACAACTCTGAAGTGAAGAATACAAGTGCTATGAAAACAATGGTAACTTGTTTAGCATCATATAAGAGTAAAGGCAGAAAAAACCCCATCACACACAATTCTTAGGAATTCTCATTTGACATAACCATGAAGACATGGTTTCCTCTACTTGCAGTCTTTTGTTCCATTACCTACAGAATTTTCTACCAAAAATAGTAGAACCTGCAGCACCTAGAGCAGCATCAGGCTTCTTGCCTGCACAGCCCACAAACATCTTTCCTGGCTCAGCGCCACGCCAGGCCAATCCTATCATTAGCTAAAATATTCTGTATGATCATGAAGATTGCTTCATACACTAACACAAGGGGGCAAATGAAGATTGCAGAATCTTAAAGCAGGAGTTACCTAACTTCTTAGTGTTTCATTTTGTGATCTTCATGTTCCTTTTACAGTTTTTACAGTTAAATTATTAGGTTTTGTTTTGTTTTTTTTCCCCCAAAAAGCATTTCCCCCTTTGAGTTCCAATTCCCATATTAGTTGAAACATTTTACTTACTTCCACAAAGACGATGAGAGAACTGAAGCATCTTTCACATGAAGAAAGGCCAAGAGAGCTGGGACTCCAGCCTGGAGGAGAAAAGGCTTGTGTGTGTGTGTGATCTTATCAAAGCTTATAAATGCCTGCTAATGGGGGTAAGGGAGAGTAAAGAAGACATAGCCAGGCTCTTCTCAGTTGTGTCAAATGGCAGGACAGGAGGCAACAGGCACAAAATAAAATGCAGGAAATTCTATCTGAACGGGACAGGTTGCAGTCTCCATCCTTGAAGATATTCAAAACCTGACTGGACACAGCCCTAAAAAACCTCCTCTGCCTGACCCTGCTTGGACTAGATGATCTGCAGATGTCCCTTCCAACCTCAACTACTCTGTTATTTTGGGATTCCTTTTCAGGACCAAAATTCATGAAGTAACTGAGAGCACTAATAAGGTTGCCCTCTTCTGTGTGGAAGATGATGAGCGGGATGAAATTGACAGTGATTTCACAGATGACAGCAAAAGCTACCATTTAACAGCCTGCACTCCCTTCTGGATCTGAAGTGCAGAGAGCTCTAGTGAATGTTAGGAATGATCTGAGGTGTGCAAGCCCCCTTCCCCAAGCCTGACTCGTTCTCTTTGCATCAGGCCAGATCCCTTCTGACAGGCTGCTGCTTCTTCCAATTTCAAGAAACAAACAAAATCCCCAAATCTTTGCCCAACCTGTTCCAATCCTTCCAATTTTCCAGTTCATCAGACCTGCCCTTCCCCCTATCAGTTCTCAGCTCCAACTTTTCAACATTAGTTTTTTAGACACGCTCCTCTCACTAGTTGTCTTCACTCCTATACAGCTACTAATCTCGGTTTATTTTCAAGCAGGCCTATCTTTTCTTTCCCTTTTATACAAATTAAGCATCTTTTTCCCCGTACAGTTCCTAAGCCTAGCAGAAAATAAGCATCTGAACTGAAAACAGTAAGCCTTCTTTTCTTACATCAGGCACAATCCTTAGGACGCCAGAGCTGCAATGCAGAAGGAGTTCCATTCAGCCATGGGCTATGGCACCGACCATGCAAGTAAACCTCCGGAAAATACAATTGCTAATATTATTTAAGGCAACTGTGAACCATGTGAGAAACGTGACATTCTTTTCAAAGGTTTAAGAACTGAATAATTTGAGTAGGCCTTCATAAGCACTTGAAGTCATTTTCTTAATCCAAACAGGAACTTTGGTTCCTCAGTTGAACTCTGGTTCTGCAAATGCTCAAATTGTATTTTCACCACATCACTAAACTGTTACAAGCTGCCGGGGCCACCAAACAAGGCAGTCCAACCTTTCCCCTTCTGCTTCTTCCCACTCCCTGCCATCCCCTGCCTTGTGCCAGTTATAGGGGTTTGCACGGTGAACCAAAAGGAAGCAGTCTGTTTCACTATTCACACAAAGGCCTGCACTGGCACAATGAAGTAGTTAGAAAGAAATGGTTTGGCCACTGGACTTTGACAAAGCCATGCAAATAGACTTACTTGTTGCATTCTTTCAAATCTTTCTGATCAGCTCTTTAGATTCACATCTACTTACAGAAGTCCCACAGAAAAAGCCTAGATACATTAAAATACTGGACCTACAAGAGTAACAGGATGGATGGCCCTCTGCAAGCATCACAGTCTGCAGTGTGCTAACAAAAATCAGTGACGTTTAAAGGGAGGGGAATAGTGGAAGAATAAGTGCTTTTATAACCCACAGAGTCTGGTCTTTCCAAGCATTTCTAAGTTTTCAAATGGCTAAAATGTATGTGCAGGTCTTTAGTATTAAGCAGTTACAGATAAGCCAATACAACATAGTGCTACTTAAAGAAGCCTCAGTGAGAAAGCTATCCAACTTTGAGCCAGATAGCATTTTTTTTCTGAGTAGTCAACCTCATTTTGGCCACATATCTTAAGAGACCTGTAGTACACAAAGTAAATGTGTACACAGAAGTGTTTACTTCATGAAAAGCTGTAGGTTATCTAATACTGCATAACTTTACTATTGAGAACTGCTCAGGTCTGAACTAAATTGGAAATTTTAGCCATCAGTAATTTCACCAGTTCAAATCCATAGCAGAGGCAGACAAGAAAAGTGTGATTTTTACCAGCACATACACCAGGCTGGAATTCTATATAATGCAGATTTATGAATTATAACAATTTGGATTCATATTCATCTATGTCATGTTTGTACCTGTGCAACTGTACCAGTAGCAGGCCTGTGAAGACTGAAGTCAAAACAAATCCCCAGTGCAGATAAGCTTTTTTCCTCCGTTTAAAACATCTACACGATGTATAAACTTGAATCTGTGAGCACTTATTTGAAGAAGGCATGTGTATTTTAATGGTAAAACATAACAGGGCTAATAAAATGAGATTAGCAAGTGATACTGAGTCATGATAGGGAAGAAAATAAAATCTTAAAAGGAAACACTTTCAGATCTTGACTGTATCTAAAATTAGTGACATTTACATAACCATTAGTCTACATTTGACTCACCACACAGTTCTTGCATGCAGTTTTTAAAAGGAAAGGAGCCCTAGTAATTTCCATTCTCACTGCAGCGATTTCAATCATCTCAATGAAAGATTCTCCTGCAAGAGAAACATCTCAGTGGAATATGAGAAAAAAAAAATTAGTAAATTCACAGTCAGATACACAGTTTAAACTTCTAACCATAAAGTTGTTACCTGTCTATAGACGCAGTGATTTAAGAAACGAAGTGTTTAATAAGTTTTGTTAAAAATTTTGGAAGACACTTTGGCTTTATGTGCTCACTTTGCTAAAAACATGACAAAACATTTCCCAGTTCCATTCATTAAGAAAATGCTGTAAAATGAATAGTTTTAAGAGTTTTAATAAAGAAATACTAACATTTAAAGTAACACCATTTTAATAATTTTTTTATGTATATAAACACACTTACCAAAGCCTTGTTAGATAGGTGTAGCTTGAGATGGGCTCCTTTAATAAATTCAGCTTTCATGTAAACCAAAGCATTCGAACTTATATATAGTTCTATTCTATATTTACCATCAGATACTATGAAGTCCTAAATACTGTTTCTAAATAGATGAAAATACAAACAAAAGCCAAGAAAGTGTTCATAAATAATCAACATAGAAATTATAACAACAAAAAGGCATCAGGAAATACATGAAACGTCCTTTTTCATGACTCACATGCAGAAGTGGCTAGCCTTACTTCAGCAGCACAGTTAATACTGGAGATATTTACAGTCTTAACACCAATATTTACGTGCTGCTAAAGTATGACAGACATCAGCATCACAAGATTGACTAATCATAAGTGATATTTCTCTTCAGGATGATGAAATCCTTGTATTTTTGAGGCAGCACAATATGGCCTGCACCTTTTCAAAACCCACAAACCATTATGTGCTGCTACGTTATGCCAAGGTGTCTACTTCAAGGAAATAGAAACATATGCTGAAAGCTGAATGCAGAATTTTCTTATTGAATGTTGTTTTTCATGTACTGACATCAGCTGTATTAATAAACTACAAAACGTTTACATAACATTTGTCCATTGCCAAGCTGACTATTTATTTACAGTGAAACTCCAGACTTTATTGTCCACTGTGCATAATACCTTAATGGGACATGAACCAGGAACTGGACAATTGTGCGTCTGATTAGAGGAACTAAAGATTACGCAGATGTTTACTTCAAAACAAAACAAAAAAGTCTGGGTTATTTTCTAATCTAACTTTGGGTCATCTGGAAACCTCTGATGTGAAAAAAAAAAACAACTTTCATATGTAGGAAAATAAGAGCTAATTTCAAAATAAGCTTCTGTCAAGTACTGTATCAGTCCTCAAGCTGTTTGTTACCTCTGCAGGTTACTCTTTTTGGGCAGATAGATTTAAAGTGCTTCTTAATCCATTTCAAGGAAAAAATATATTAAAAAAAACCCACAACAGATTGTTAGCAAGAACAGTAACTTATCTGTTATTAGGAGCAGGAGTTCATCTGCCCACAGCCCAGAATGACCATGCTATTTTACTTGAAGAGGTAGGCAAGAGACTCAGAGTTCACATCCCTGCCAGGTATCCTTTTCTTATACTAAAGTATGCCAGAATTTTAAGTGTGTACAGTATACTTTTACTCGTTCCCTAGATAACATGAATTATGCTTTCTTTAATGTTTTTATACCAAATTGTTAAGACAAAAGCTACTTACACAGCATGGACCCAAGCACTCCATTCCATTGTAATAAGCCTTCTAGTCAGTTCGTGATAAAACAACTTCTGTAAATTAACAGGGCTATCTGTAAGCACTAAAAAGTTTGGCAGGCCACAAAGGGGGAAAGTTTGGTGAGTTTTCCTTTTCTCCCGTCCTGTTTTTGCTCCTACAATACAGCAGGATGATCTCTGCTAGAAGGGTCTGTTGCTACAAATGTGCCAATCTCTCTCAAAAAGTGAGATTTGCCAGTGTAAGTTTACAGGTAGATGCAGCAACACTGAGGTTTTTATATAGCTATCTAGGTACAAATGCTACTTTGGGAACTGCAGAAAAGAGCCATTTCCGGTATATTTTATACACGCACAACTATATTTACACTTTTGTCCCCTTTTACTACCTATGTTTGTTTGTTTTTTAAATCAGACAGATAAAATAGACAAGCTAGATTATATAGGCACAACTTACCCAGTATCTCGGTGAAGTAAAACCTGAATGTAAAGTCAAAATAAAGCTAATTGTAAAGGTATGCTGTGACAGTTGGTCTCCCTCCTGAAAAAACTGTGCTAGGCATAATCCAAGAGAGGAAGAGATTAAGAAAAATCTCCACCATATATACATAATGCGGAAGGCAAAGATAAAGAAAAAGATAGATGCAAGCAAAAATGCTAGCCAGTAGTAAGAGCTTGACAAACTTTTCTGCGAAAAGAATATGAAAGATGCTCTCCAGCAAGAGAAAATACTGTTTCTTACTTGTAGATTTACCTTAAAAGATTTAAAGGAAATTATTTAAATAAGACAGGAACTATTATGCTGTTTTCTACAGTAAGTACACTAGTAAGAGAACTTGCAGGTAATTCCACCCACCCACCCACAACAGGAACACAAAACCTTACATGCATTACAGGATTGTGGTGGGGTTTTTTTGGTTTGATTTTTTAAACTTTACTACCAAAAATGCCCCAAAACAAAACAAACAAAAAAATCAAACACAACATGACTGTATATTTTCTACATTACTATTAAAAATATATCTTCTCTGTAAGGAGAAAAGCAAGTTTTCACATAACATTGAAGACACTGTATGTGAGAGAAGGGGTTGAAGAACGGGAGAAGGATGAGAGGAGGAAGACCAAGATAAAAAGAGTACTGATAGCTAAGCCAGAAATCTACTGAAATCCAGGAGTGTCTGCACAAATCTTTGTACCTCTAGGTTTGGTCATAAAGCTAATATAGAGTACTTCTCCTACTTCTATCCTTGTATCTTAAGATGGGGGTCTTGGGTGAGAGAGACAGACAGACAGACAGCAGAGACCTCAATAAAAGCTGGGAATCATGTATGCAGGCAGCTCCCTTAGATGTCCCCAAGCCCCTGAAAGCGAGAGCTCTGCTGAGGAAGATGGAAGAAGGAAGGAATCTGAAGACACAGAACTGAAATTCCATAGAAGCAGGCTCTCTACACATACACAGAAGTCAGGAATGCTATTAGAAAAAGCAATTCAACTGTTAAAAAAAAAAAAAAGAAAAAAAAAAGAAAGAAAAGAAAAAGAGTGTGTGTTTGTACGATTGGGGTGTTCCCAATCAAGGAAGGAGCCCTTCCTTGATTTCAGTATTCCTTAGTTGTTTTAGCAAAGACCAAGCCTAATATAAAATATCATGTTCAGTTTTTATTGGTTTATGGTTAAGAGTTTATGACAACACCAAGCCCAATTCAATCTTTTTCTGACCCCATGAAAACCAGCTACAAGTGAATTTCTGGCTATTGTAACTACTAATAAGCTCCTTAAATTCTGTGTAATGTATTGTATCCAAAAAGGTACAACTAGCCAGCAATCTGACAGTTCAGTGATTTGGACTAAAACATATCAAGGCCTTTCTATTAAATACTGTAGATTGTCTCAGGATGCCCAAAAGCATGACATAAAATTAAAAGTTTACCTTGTGCCTTTTGCTCAAACAACAAAAGCGGTCTCTTGATATTTCTTGGCCAAAACATCTTCCCCATTGACAGTGTTACACACCATTAGCACACAACCATATTCCATTGCTTGTGTTACTCGCTCATTAATGCAAAGCAACACAGATCCACTATGAAAGCAAGGCTATTGCTTCACTGTTCATTCTGACCCCTTCCCAACCTTATTTCAGTTTAAAATTAGAAATCTGAAGGTGAAAGACACTGAAAGACTCCTAGTGTTCCACGGTCTAAGGCATTACATTATTTGTCCACCAGTGCTACTCTCCCCCATAGCACAGACATCAGAAAGTACATCTCCATATCTCAGTTTTCCCAGTTGAGCTTCTTAGTTTAAACTAGAAATGAGACAGCGTTTGCACTCAGATGGCACAGTATGAAGTGGGGCAGTTTTGACAAGCGTGTCCGGTTCTGTGCATTCCATGAAGAGTGTAACTTACTCATATGGCAGACAGGACATTTTGCAGTGATAGCTTTTTTGACAACTACTGGTGAATTTGCAAAGCTCTCCTCTCAGAGCTCACAGTTCAGTGCCACTAATACACCATTCAATATGAATAAACACACTGACAGTTCAACTCTTGCTGCAAATACATAATTTTTTTTTTACTAAATTCATCTGGGCAAAAGACAGAATTAAAGAGATAATCTCACTTCACTATTAAGAAATCGAAACACTTCTATTCCTAAACATCAAAAGTGTAAGATCTGAAAGCGTATGTAGCTGTGTCTTAATAATACTGTTTACTTCCCCCCTCCCTCCGCCCCCACCAGTTTAAACAATAGTAGTTTCACTTTATTTTTGTCATATGCTTACTCAACACTGTAATATTTATACTGCAAACACACTGGAATTTATAACTCTTGCTCATTCTTAAAACTTACATTTAGAAGTAAATGCAAGTTTAATATCCTTTTACTCCTGCCTTCTGGTTGCTTTTGTTAAGGAACCCTCTTTCCCCCTAATTCTTAATGTCAGCAGCCTTTAAAGTGATATGCATATATTTTAAAAATGGAGAAAAGATTCAACTGAAATATTTCAAAGTATTGCTTTAAAGGTATCAGTGTACTTTTGGCTACTATTGCATTATTACTTAACCAAATAAGGTATATATACCTTACATATATATATACCAGGTGTAACCAATGATATACAGTTAATTCACTCAACTTAATTGAGGCTACTTTGCGGTCATAGAGGAAGAAGATGAAAGAGAATAAGCTATACACTTTAATTGCTATTCTCCTGAAATAACAGTAGGATTTTGAACGCATGTTTAAGACTGCGGTTCTAAAAAACAATCTGTCTCTAACCTAGTAGTTCTGTGCTAAGGCTGGTGTTCTGCTTTGGTTTGGTTTTTTTGTTTGTTTGTGGTGGTTTTTTTTTTGTTTGGTTGGTTTTTTTTTTTTTTAATTAAATTACTGTAATCCAGCAATAAATTAGCCCCACTTCACCCTAAAAAGGAGCAGTCATTCAGGACAGAGCTTATACACACTCTCCATGTATCCCATACATAGAATTTTCTACCAAGCAGCTGAATATTTCTAAGACTATTATCAATTAATGCTTTGGATAATTTTCTGAACACAAACAAAGACGAATATTTGAAGAGAGGTAACTAGCACTGATTTTGGTTGTAAATGATGGGTAAGGTCGAGCATACAAACTTGTATTGTCTGTTAACTATTTCCCAATCATGTAAAAAATTTTCCTCAATATAACCATGGCAAAAGACTGGGGAACTACAGAAGTTGTTTTCAATGTAAAATATTAATAATGAAAGTTAAGCAGATAACTGCTGATTACTGAAATCTACTGTTACTACATTTGGAGAATCTATATCATGTGTCCAGCCATCTCTCCAAGGATCATGAACAAACATATTTAGACTAGCTGCAGAACTACTGCATAAGATAAACATAAAATAACAAAACCAGCTAACAACAAAAACCGTGAAGTAAAACCATTAAGAAATTCAGAAGTGTAAAAATACCTGGAAATTTGGAAGTGCAGTTATGGTCTATCAGCATCAAATTCAGTTTCACATCCTTTTTACTTCGTCTCAGCACTCCAACCACTGCTTATACCAGCTTGACTCACATACTCATTTGTATGAGGTCCACTCCCCCCACACACTGCATGAATCTGTCATGAAAACAAACCGAAGTGAAGACAGTTATTTGGTTCTGCAATATTGATGCTTCTATTGCAGCAATAAAAGGCAACCAAAATGCAGTGGATTTACGTGGAAGGCAAGAAACTAAAGGTAGTCAGTTCTGACTTGAACCAAGTACAGGATGTCAAACAGTTTTTATAGCTTGCTAGCTAAAAAAGCAGAACTAGGAGAAGCTGATATAGCATACAAATATTATCAATGTATATTTTAGTATATTATCAGTATATTTTAGTATCAACTCTAGCTTAAAAATAAAATAGAATAAGACTAACTTCTCCCACCTCTTTTCCCAGCTTCTAAAGAGTGTTTTGTCAGATGTTGATGCATTAACTAGACTCCTATATGAAATACTTTACAGGGAACTTGTAAAGTGTAACAAGCTCTGGGTTCTAACAGAGTTTGTGAAAGTTGTGTTTCAGAAAAGCTTTCCAGAACCCTCTTGATTGCACTGGTATAGCTTGCACACAACTTTTAAAAATCTGTCTTCTCCGCATCTTTGGCATGCACACAGGAAGAAAACTGTGTGAACACTTTCAATCTGTACCAGCATTCTTTCTGCTTGAAAGGACACACACAAAATTAAGAAAAACGAAGAAGCTATTTTTTAAGTTCTACAAAGTAAGTTTTATATTTCATTATAGTGGTCATTAAAATGTTCCTTTCCCCCCTGATTTTATCACAAAAAATATTAATACTCAGTCTAGTGGATCTACCAAAAAGAAAGCCAGGTCTGCCTTAAAATACAACATCAGTTTCTATATTAGTATTTAAAAAAAATTTCATAACACCTTTTCAGATTTAAAAAAAAATACAACACCAAAAAAAACAAGATAATTTTTTTTTTTCAAATTGTCCAATAAACATATCCTTAGATTATTACACTATTACCTTCAGAAAAGATTATCCTATGATTATAGTTCAAGTTTACAAAACCTGAAGTATATAGAATCATTGCTGGTAAAAGAGGAAAATGGAACAATCCTTCTCCAAATAACAATACCCATACAATACAAACCAGCTATATAATGGAAAGTTATTAAGATAGGGAAACAGGTTCTCCTCTTAAATATATTAGATTCTGTAAAAAGAAGAAAGATAAAAATCCAAAACAATTAGTTTTCTGTCCTTTTCATTAATTTCTAGCTTTCTTATAGAATTAAAAAAAAAAAAAGTTAGTTTCATTAAATTCTCAGAAGACTTGCTCCTTTAGCCCAGGAAGCAGTCACAGGCTTAGTGTAAAATTCTGTGCTCTCCTAAGCTGGCACCCAGCCTTTTACAAAAGAAAGCAATACAGGTATTGCTGTTTAAATCTTCTAACTCTGTAACATACAGCAAAGCATTTCTTGTCCTCAATAGAATACTTAATACTTAAGTAGCATTTTGCAGGAACCCTGGTGTTCTGTGCACAGGATCAGTTTCCAAAGTACTGCTGGGAAAGTGGAAAACACATTAGTCAGTGTTAACCAGACTGCCTTCCTAGTTGCTATCTTATCCGAAATTGGTAAATAATAATAAATCATAGGACAGTAATATAGCAACATATATTAAAAAAATTTTTCCTGATACATAAATAATACTATTTGCACTACACAAAATCACAAATCTTAAATTTTTATTTTGTTACATCTCAGCATTGTATGGAACTATAATGCCTAAAGACAAAAACCAGGCCCACAGCTCAGAATGCAACCCCACTTGTAAAGGACTAAATTTGCTGCATGTCTGCTTCCAAAGATTTAGGGTCAGAGTGACAATGCTATAAAATAAGGGTCAAAGCACAAAAAGACCAAGGCCACAGAACAAAGAGCTTTTCGTGTCCTGAAAGAAGTTGCTTTTTGTAAGCCTGCCTTCTGGCTCAGATAGTAAATTTGTCTTTTTCTTGACATCATCCCTACATGACTTCTGTAAAATGCCAGATAACTGTATGACTTAATGAAAGGTGAGGCTGAACTGTTAGAAGAAATCAACCCAACTGTTAAGGGAATCCACAAGTTAACAGCAGAGGAACACCTCCTAGTAATTGCTACAACTTTTCCAATCCTTAGCTATATTTCTACAACTTCATTATTTAGTCACTTCAGCAGACGTTTCAAGTGTCCTTAACACCTTTGGGGTGCAGATCCCTAGTCATATTATCTACTTAGATTATTGTTTATTCAATGGTAGCTGAAGAAATATGCAGGAGCAGCAACTCAGAAGGCTGTTTTAATCTTCCCCCCATCCCTCTGTGAAATATTCATAGAAGAGATACCATCTAACACACAGATGTGTATACTCCCTCTCAAAAACATTTATGGGTTGGTTCCCCACTTCCCCATACAGAGAGACCCATTACTTACAAAACTGAGCTAATGCAAAATAAAATGGTGCTTTCTAAGGCTGACACAGATTGCTAAGCAGTGAAGTTCATTTTTCCAACTAGAAAATTATCTTCACTTAGGATATGCTTTTTCAAAACAACAACAATATTTTTGCCAAATGAAAGGAACTTTATCCACTGGGGGGGGGGTGGGAAGATAAGGATGCTGGGTGCCTCTTATGGCTTTATATTAAGCTAGATTTTCAATATTTCACTAACAAGCTTAAAGTAAAACCACGCTGAATTAACTAGAAGTTAATCTATTAAGAAAAAGATTTATAATCCAATACCTAAAGCACACGAGTAGTCAAAAAAAAAAAAAATTGTACTCTCAGCCCTTTCAAACTGTCTAGTAAATATCCACAAACCAGAAAGAAGACATTAATCTCTGAACAATTAGCATTTGACTTTTTTTTTTTAAATAAAAGGCTAGTTGACAGTACGTTCTTTGAGCAAATATCAGTATTGCAAGAAGTCTCTCTCCATCATAACCCAAACCTATATGAAAGAATCAGAATTATCACTAAGTTGTGCATTACCTTTTTTAGCAGGTCTAAAGCATGACATTTTGAAAATCAGATCTTCCTTACTTCAACTCATTATTTTCCCCTTCAAAACAGATGGCTTCTGCCCTCAAAGTTACTATATTTAATTTTTTTTTCAGTCCTACTAACTTACTTAAAAGCTGGAATTGGAGATTCAGATATGTGGAATTAGGTTAAAAAAAATATAAAAAAACCTTACCTTTTGACTGTGGAGATCTACAATGGTTTTTGAATTTCAGTGCCAGCAAAACAGAAGTTTCATGTTTTCAAAAGGAAGCAGATTCCTTTGCTTTGACTCTGTGTTAAGCTATAAGATGTCTGATTCCTATCTTAAACATTAAATGTAGCATTTAAGAACATTACTTGTTTATTTAATTCCTAAAAATTTAATACAATCGAAAAACATCTAATTATAGGAAAAGTCTAGTGTAACATATGAAAGGCCTACTCCAATCATCCTACACTTTCTGAAGGAAATGATTACTCCTCATCTCTCAAGCAGCACTGGTACGAGTATACTGATTTTCCTTGTGGTGAATAGCAGCCCACAAGTTAAGGAACTGATGCAAACTGGCAGATTTCCCCTTCTAATTCTGAGTCATATGCGTCATCTTTTTGTCAAAAGCTGGGAAGAAAAAGAGTCTCTTTTCCAGCCTGCCACATGAAACCACCTGCTTAAAGATAGAACAGACCAATATTGCAATATTGGTCTGCACATTGCTGGTACTTACACATTTGTTCTTGCATTGTTCAAATAAACAAAATTCTGAAGGCAGCCTTAATATTAACTTAACAACAGAACTTAATCTCTTTGATTTAGGGCCAAAAATCAAGCTGGTAAAAGGAAAAAAAGGAGACGAGTCATGTTGGCATGAAAATGCTTATTCTTAAATTGGTAGTGAATTACCTGCAAAAGATTAAGGATTCAGTTCCTTAAAAGCTTACATGTATGCTTGGTTTAAGCACTTGAGTATTCAGCTAGATTTAGTATAAATAATCACATTTTCAAAATCAAGAGTTCATGTGTGTGATTAAGACCTCTTTATCACTGTACATGACTATCAACTAATTCCTCAACACCCTCTCCCCCAACAAAACAAAAAACCTCCCCTAAACCCCGCAGAATCTAAGAACTTCAGTGGGTTAAATTCCACATGTTCCATTTTTTTTTCTTTTGTGCATTTTGCAAATTAAGAAGTAAGAAAACTATTTTCTTCTTTCACAGATTCATCAAGGTCAGTCATTGTTGGACTATATACTGTGTGATGACACAATCTCTCTTCCAAAGGCTCCAGCACCGATTAAGGTTGGGCACATCACTGCCAGCAGATTACATATTTTCAAATTGCGCTGGAGTTGCTGACCAGACCTGCAGAAAACAGGTGTAAATGTTTACTGTAACAATGCATTGTAGTATTTCTATTGATTTGTGGCACTGCCAGAGTGATTGTAAATATTCTTTATAAAAAACAACTTGAGAGCAGTTAAAGCAAGAAAAAGTTTTAGACATTTATAGTAAGTTGTGCAAAAGAATGCAAAGATGATACTACTTGAAAAACTGGTACAGTGTTGGAACAATCATGCCATTTTAATCTTAATTAGTTTTTTTATATATAAGTACACATAAAATATATAATAATATATGATATACATGTATATAAAATTAGATAGAGAGAGAGGTATAAACACACACACACTTATAAAATGCCCGTGTGTTGAAATTTGTACTGTGGCACAAGTATTTACATGGCTGGGTGCATACATTTCAATATAATGAGAGAATTTGCATTGCTAAAATAAGAATTTTTGAGTGCTTTTCAAGAACCATGACATCACCATTTGCATTACAGGTTATTATTTACAAGCATTCAGGATGTTCTGTAAATTTACAATGAACATTGCAACTGTGAAAACTGTAATTTATTATGTAATGCACTGTTATATAAATTGTTTAAATTGTGCATAAGATGCACAGATGATCTCTCCTCCTCAGTTAAATATTAAATACAGCACCTGATTGCTCATCTTACTTCAACTAATTTTTTTTTTTTTACATTTGATATATTATGTTTTCCTTGATAAAATTATGGACACAAAGTACCTGTCTGATGCCTTACCCTGTTTGTGATTTTTTTTTTTAATGAAATTAATTATTTATACTGTCTTATTAATTAGCATAGCTTTGCAGTATTTTGTAAGAAAATATTTTACTCACCATATATTCCATTTTCCTTGATACTTAACAAAAGGCATTTAAGTTTCACTGCAATGTTACCTTACCTCCCAAACCCCAGTATCTTTCCGACAAAGGGTTCAATTTAGCACATGAGAGCAAATTAAAAACAAACAAACAAAAAACACCACTAAATAAGTTATGCCTTTTTGACAGTGGCAAGAGTGAGGAAAGTAAGACACTGTGGAAGATGTTTCTTAACTTCTAATTCAGCAAAGCGTAAGAACTGGCTTAACTTCCTCCTCATTCAGTGGAGCACTCAAGGATATGAAAAGCGAGTTAAATAAATGATTTAGGAGAATAATCACAAAGACCAGCTTTTGCTTGGGGGAGACCCTGGGAAAGTCTCCATAGGCTCCCTCTTTTTCAACACAGGGCCACAGGCACCCGTAACTGTTCTGGGGTAAGCTGCTGCTTTGAATTGCCCTCTAGTGTCAGCCTTCATGAATTCCTACCTCAATGACAAATTCTGTTCAGGTTTTTACATAATGGAAAGTGGGTCAGCAACATAAGTTATATTAACCTAAAAATAAAACAACAAAAAAATTTGAACAGCATTTCGAATTATCACTTTCAGGTCAGAAGACTGTGAGGTTGACAAATTAAGTATTACACACCAAAAATGCAAGAAGAAATCTGTTTATCTAAATAGCAAAAAAAAAAAAAAAATCAAGGACAATAAATGTATGAGATAACTTATAAATATTCTTGTATTTTACATTTCCGTTAATTTCTTATGCGGTTTCACAAAACTATCAATTTCTGAAACAAACACTCAAGTATTCATAGCCAAATTCACTGTAATTACAGTGACATAGCTGGGATCAAAACCTCAATGAAAATTGAAGAGTTGCTGGTGTAAAAACAGAACACAGTCTAGCAGTACTAATACCCTGGAAGGAATTATTCTCTCACTGCTAATTCAAGAGTCTCCTAGTTACACTCTAAACCTGGATGCAAAACAGGCACCATGCAAATGAAGATCCAGATTTTAAACCCAGTATTTCCAAAAAGAAAAGTGCAAGCATTTTCCTGTGAGTTTATTTCAAACCATATTTTATCTGCTCTTGAGTTGATTAAAGAGGACATGAATTTAGGACTTATATGGAGAACATATTAGTAATACTTGCATATCATATGGGCTACGGATTTCCACATACACAGCATTAAAAATGAGCATATGACCCTTTGTTTAAAAAAATACTCTGGTCATACAGAACTACAATCCCTAACTAATACTCACTCTGCCTGTGAACTGAAACATATTGTTAGAGTTAGGTGATAAAACAGATGAAGAAAAACACACATTTGACTGCTGCTTGTATAAGTCCTGTGCTTGGCATTAAAAGCATCATTCTCCCTTCTCCTGAGAACCTGGAAAAACCTTTTGGTTTTGGGGAGAATGAGGACAGGGCAACCAGTACATCACCATTCTTTTTGATAAGGAGTTTTCTTGCCTGTGCAAGATACTGACATAAGTGTGACAGTATCAACAGAGAACTCTGTTCTGCAAGAGACTTTTGAATATATATTTTGATTTAGAGATAGACTTTCTCATAAGAGCCATTACAACATTTCACAACAGATGGAGCATCCTCCTTTTCTAATTCTTGATCTTGACTAAAATATGGACTAGCTTGTAACAGGAGGAAGCAAAGTGTTTTCAGAATTACTAAAGTGATAACACACTTAAGACCACAGTATCTATCCATTCTACCAAGAGAAAATTTTGCTCCAAAAGAATATAGAAATTCTAAAGCAAATGTTTTGATTTATCAGATCCACTGGAAGTCCTGTCTAAATCTAAAAGTGACTTATATTATGCTATATCTATTTTGAAGTGGGAAATTATCAGGTAAACTTGGGAAGATCATAATGTTCATAATTACAATACTTTCAAAATGTTTATGTTAACTTTCTTTAAATCAATTTCCTTCTGTAGGGAGGGGGGGGGATTTAAAAAAAAAAAAAAAAATCACTCATCATATCAACTAAGAAGTAGATGGATAAAATTGTGAAAATCTTTGGCCTGAAGGCTTAAAAAAAACCACAGCAAAACCCACAAAACAAAAAAAACCCCATAGGATACTCAGAGGAAGTAAAAAGCAACCTCTTAAAATTCAGTGGGTTAATGTAAAGGTGTAACTATTTGAGAGATATTTGCACATTACTAAGATTTTCAAGTACTGCACAAATAAAAAAAAAAAGATATTGCTGACTTCTTGCTTTGAATAGATTACCTTAGTAGCATATTTTGCTAAAAAGCACTAATTTTCTCAAAATATTGCTGTAAAAATTTAGAATGATGTAACACAAAAAACTTGTTCTCTAGGAAAAAAAAAAATCCTGCTCCCAGCAAACTTTGAAAAAAATTTACTGTGAATATCCATGTATTTAAAATAAATTCAAAATTACAAAGCTAGAAACAGTGGTGTATTCAAATACACCACTCAATTAGCAATTGCATCTTCATACATGCCCTTTTTCATGTTAGTGTGTGAACAGCAGTCTCAAACAAGGTGGATTAACGAGCCATCAATACAGTAGTTGAACATTTAAGAACTCTGATTACATTTCTCATTCCCCCACCCACAGCTTAAATGTATGGGTTTACATAAATTTCTACTTAGGTTTTTGTTGAAATAAAGAAAGAAATATATAAAATTAAAAATAATAAAAAAGTGGCAATACCTTACTTTCATATATTTGGATTTGAGCAAGAAGAATAAGCATTTAAATATCCCAATTAGCATGTTTTAACTATTTTTCCTAAAGAATTTGTATGTCATTTGTCCTTCTTTTCCTATTGCCTTGCAAGACCATTTTATCAACAGACAAGGAAAAATGAGGTGTAAGTATACCGGTCTTAAATCCTTCCTATATACATGTTTCATTAAATGCCTAATCTAAAAATAAAAGTTAATGTCTATTTAAATCTAATAGTATACAAAACTCCATTTTAAAATAATGTTAGGGCTGGATCTAGTTTAAACTAACAAAATCCAGAAAATTCAGTTGTTTCAGATTTTAAAACTTAAAACAGCCATGCCTAAGATACCATAGAGTTTCAAACAATGGCTGATTTTACATATGTTGTAATAACTAGGCATGGGTTGCATCTATAGCTACATATCTCTTTTAGGAAAATTATTTAAGTTGCCTTTGAAAAGCAAGAGAAGTCCTTAAAGAAAGCACAGATGAGTTGACAAAGTAATCTGCAACAGTTCTTTTAGATGAGCAATAAGCATGCATTGTCAGCTTTCAAATTATGATTCAGTCAACAAGGTCTGTAGAGCCTCAAGTGTATACCTATAGTACGAATAGCAAAAATGGCCATGAAAAGTTACACATGAGAAGCACTTCAGCAAAGAAGTCTGTACATTTTTATCTTTTCAGCCTCATTACAATTAGATATTGCAAAACAGTTTACAAAGTCAAGCGTACAATTTGCAATAGCCACACCAACAATTTTTAAGGGGCCAGCACTGCAGCCCTTATTTCAGGCTTAACTTCTAACAAAATAAATAGTAGTTTTGCTAAATAAGAACTGTGATAGCAGAGGCTAAGAGTAAGAAAATAAAACAAACACACCCCACATCCCTCTTGAAAGTTTCACCTACTCTTTGGGTCATGAAACAGCCATACTGACTACCAAATACAAAACAGTTCTAGAAAAAAAAAATTAATATGGGCCAAATTTCAGCATAAAAATGTTCTAGATCCAATCAACACTTGGAAAGTGGATTCTAATGATAACTGACAACTGCAGCACTCCTGAAAGATATTTGAGCTTGTAAATGAGTAAGAGTCAGTTACTGCATTACTGCAAAACTCTTCTTTGGACTTTATAAAAAAATATTTAGACTTGTCTCAAAGTTCGAAATACTTTAATCTCTTTTATTCATTAAAGGAAATAAAGTTTGCATCTAATGAGAACATGATTCTGCAAATCCTTATTCATGGTAGTGAGCCATTAGGACTACTTGTGTATTTAAAAGTTTGCAGGATTAGGCCCTAAATTTTAAATCCCTTTGATTTACAGTTGTGAACCAGAAACTATATTTTTTTGCTGAATAAGAATCTATGAGAAATGCTCTGAACTTGTGTCAGACCAAGGAACACTCCATCAAACTTTCACCTTTTAAATATGTCACAAGGGAGCCTTAGATACCTTTGCCTTGCAATATAATCCTGATTTTCATTAGTAAGAATGTAATTGCTTTTGTACAGGAAAAAAGAAAAAGAATGAACAAATTCAAAGAAGTGTTCTGTGAAATCCTTATATTCCTAAGAGAACTAGAAGAAAAAAGGAAAGAAAAAAAAAACCCAACCAGAAATGCAGTACATTCAGAGCAGAGTTTCTGGACAGACTGTGAAATATTTATTTATTTGGGAGCATATTAGGCATGTTACCCAAACACTGTTACAGCATTAATAAAAATACTTTCACTGTGATTTTTCATCACAGAAAGAAAGAAAAGATTAAAAATTAAAGAATCACTAACTCACAAACTGCAAAGCTTATATAAAGTTGTGTTTCACTTCCTATACTTTCTGTATTCAAAGTTTTGTTTCTCAACCGATAATTTTCCCGTAGGAGGCCTTAAGTACCCTAAAATCATAGTATTATATGAAAAATATATTCAGAACATGTCTGCCTCAAAAACTTCTATAACAGGAGGTGTATTAGTGGTAAAAGCCTGCAATTCTTTAGTTACACTAGCCATTAGTTACAACAATGAGGAAATATGAAATTTACACCTCACTGGATTTGCTTAGTATAAATTAGCAGTTACTGGGATAATCTAAAATTTTGTTTTTTTAAAACTTCTCTTATTTTATGGTACAATTACTTCCTACAAAAAAAATGTGCTCTCGAAGACAGACAGATTTGATTAAGGATAAAAACTGGATTCCAGCTGAAAGCTGGAATTGCTAAAGTCACGACATGTTCATAAAATTTGTTGTACTGCAATATATTTTGCTGAAGATAAAGTCTTACAGTTTTTACTAGTCCATTTAGTGTTTAAACAAATTTACTCAATCCAAGAGCAGTTACTATTTTAATTTCAATTGTTTATGTAAATGGTTAGTTAAGATTATTCATATACAAGTAGATAGGTTATGATTACTCTGAATGGATTTCTCAGTTTCAGCCAAATTAGTACTTTTAGTGCAAGCAGGACTTGCAATATGAGTGTAGCATAATCCATATTAATTATTCTTAAATGTTCACTGTTTTACTATATAATATCTATTTACTGACAAATACATAAAATAAATAAAATTTCTAACTATTCTGGTACAGGTGAAGGGCTCTGATGACCATTTTTTCCTGTTTTCTGCTTCTTTGCTTGTCAGGTAGCTAGTTTATTAATGCCTTTAAAAGCAAATTTTGCACAGGGCATTGAAATGCACTCAGCTAGCTCTCTATTCTAGTCTTTAACACACCCTCCCAACAAAAAAATAAAGTTATTTAAAAATAAACACTATATCACCCATACTTTGTTTTTGGATTAGCAACATTTCAGTTGGAATAATTCCCAAGACAAGAATATGAGAACAATACTATATGGAGAATTTATATAACTCCAATAATCAAGGCTGTTGCAAACTCAGCTTTTTACACATATTTTTGGCCACTTCATTTCCTTCTGAGCACAGCTTGTGTGAATACTTTTACTTAGTCTTTTATAATTTTACAGAAGGAGTGTAAAGAAGAATTATTTTAACAAATAAAAGAATCTTGAACAAACCCAGCAGAACTGGCCTATTTTGAATAATCTAAATAAGTTATACTACTGTATACATTTTTTAAAAATAAAGAACATATGTTATAAGAGAAATGTTAATATAATATATACCATGCTCATGCTCCATCAGCCTTCCAGAGAGAGTTTTTCAATCACAGGAGTAAGCCGTTCTCCAAAATCAGCTCTCTATTGAAAGGTCAAAACCTGCAATAAAAATGTCATGTATTATAACATATTTCCAACACCCACAGTTTCATGGTTGATCCCCAAACATAGATGTAGGTCATCGGCTTGACCTTCGCATTGTCTATGTTACAGGAAATCCTAATTTTAAAAATACTTATTTTTTTTTTAACCAAACTGACTTGATTAGGAACACCTGTGATATGCCTCTTTATTATCAGAAGCCTCCTGAAACAAATCAGATTAGCATGTTTCTGCTTTCATTCTTCCCGCAGCATTTTAAGATGAAAGTAAGGGGAAGAAAAAAAAAAAGGGGGGTGGTAGCGGTGTTCTCCCTCCCCCCCCCGCCCCCAATCTCTCCCTCCACCCTCAAACAAGCAAATAGGTAAGTATAAACTACTTAATGGATGTGTGATTACTACTGTCATATTTCCTAAAATATGCTATTGACTGCTAAGTATTTAACTTCTAGTGTTTTTCTTTAAGGATATTTAATTTTTTTTTGCTCTTCAAGGCAGTACCATTATTGCCTTTATTAAAAGGTAGCCTACAAATATTAGCTACTTTAAAACATATAATGGAAATATTACAGTCATATAATATACTCTGAGATATGAAATAAAATTTTAAAACTAAAAAAAAAAAAAAAAGCCATGAGAATAATTAGCCATGATAAGGTAAGAACAAAGTAGAACTTGATAGAGATAGTAACTATAGTCAAATATCTACTGGAGGAAACAATGCATTCACACAGCCAAATTCTTAAATTTATTTTTACTTTATTTTGACTTTTTCACTGTAGATACCATGACAAGACACATCCTATGCCTAATAAATGAGTAGCAGATGCCTAGATCAGGTCACCTGTTTACAAATATTTCCATAAATTTTTTCTTTATTCTTTAAGTGTATGCCAGAAAATACTAAAACCGCCCTCACAGCTATGGAACTATAACAAGCACCCTGCCTTAACAAGAAAAGGAATTTGTCTTTATTTTCATGTATTCCACACATCTTCTATTTCACCTTTTCAAAAAAAGTTTCTGTTCTTAAACCAGAAACACAAACGTTCTTCTGAAAATTCCCCCCACATGCTTATATTGAGATTTAACATACTTAAAGATAATATTGAAGCTGGTCTTACATAAAACCATTTAAAATGAAAATACAAGCTTAAGCCCTATTTGATGTGTAATTATCTTTTTCTCAGACCCAATCTTCAAGTGAATTTTAGTTCATGCTACATAAAATAGTTAGTTTCAACTAGATTCAATGTTGAAAAGTTTATTAATAATCTATTTACTGTGGATACCCTCACTGCAGCGTCTGAAAACAAACTAAATAGTCACGGGGTGGGGGGGTCCTATTTCTAACAGTGGTTTCCTTTAGACATTAATAACGATCACTGAAAGTCTCTGCTATTTCTCAGGTTTGAGCAATATAACAATATTGTCTTCAGTTTTAGAAGACATCTCAGAAAACTTTTAACAAAATAAAAGCTAAATGTACATAATTTACATTTTCTACTGTTGTGTGTATGTGGTAATAAATGTGTGTGTGAGGTCATCCTTATACACTAGCAACTGTTCACTACCGAGATATGGAAAAGTGTTCAGAATTATATAAAGTTATAAAACTTAGTATTCTCTGCAAAAAGAACCTTTTTTTTTAGTGATACACTAAAATATTATTAGATGCAAATATTAAAGTAAAAAATTACCAAACTTTAAGTGTTAACTGCAGTGGAGTTCAAGTTCTGCTACCCTCCTCTAATATTCATGCAAGCCTGCTGGAGTTCTCACACAACAACATACGAAGCTAAGATCAAAACTAGTCCTCAACTGTGGTACTATCAACAGCCTAGTGAATAGATATAGCCCAAAGTTTCTTTATTAGAATTGGAGTGTTTTAAAAACTTACAATAAAGGGTTAAAAAAAATAATCAGTACAGAGATTGCCTTACACCCTATTAAACATGGGCAGAAATTTTTATACCTAGCTCATTCTAACCATTTCTGAAATTGTCCAGTATCCAAAATAAGATATTTTTCAGTAAAGAGATTCCTTCTGAAACCTAACTTATCTAGCTTGTTATGTATTAACACATCAGTTACCTAAAAATTCTATGTAACTCCTGCCAATAACGCACAGAACAAAAATAAAATTGCAAAGCAAAAACTGAATAAAAAAAAGCTACCAGAAATCTGTAGCTACACATCTCCACTCTGTCTGATGTCCCCTTCATATTTGTGGGGCATATAAATTTTTTTTTCTAATTCTAAAATACATTACTCATATTGTAGTTCTATTAAAAACATAGTTGTATTAAAAAAATAGATGGCTGTGAGAAGACTCACAGAGGACTATGTACAAGAGTAATTTGGGCAGCTTGTTCAAACAAAATTTTCCAAGTATTACTGATAATAGAAAATACCATAATTTTTGAGATCGGGTTCCAGTGTTAGATGTTAAGTGTTTAGGACTTGTAAAAATACAGGTATGTAAAAAAAAAAAAAAAAAAAAATCTGTGGGGAACACTTATTGGTGTACATAAAGTTATTTTTAGTTTTAAAAACTTTATCATAAAAATATTTTTCTGTTTGTACACAAAAGCCTGCAATTTCATTCCCTATTTCTTTCACAGACAGCCAAAACTAGTACAAGATGCGCTCCACCTTTGACAGTTTGTAATGAATGTAAATTGCTGGAATGACTTGCAATGGGCCTTTGGGTGTGGGTGGATGACTGTATCTAC
Source organism: Calonectris borealis (assembly GCF_964195595.1). Lineage (NCBI taxonomy): Eukaryota > Metazoa > Chordata > Aves > Procellariiformes > Procellariidae > Calonectris > Calonectris borealis. Next base: position 190,092,976 of record NC_134312.1, read on the forward strand.
AAAACAGAATACCTGCAGCATATTCGTAGAATATAGTGATAAGATTCTCAGTCCTCCCTTATATATTCAGTAGTTAATTGCTTCTCAATGCAAATAACAAAAAACAGTAAGGTCTTATAAAAGAAATGCTAACTGTTACGTGGCTACTTTTTATGTAAAGAAAGGTTGTGTGCTTGTACATATGTAAAAGCGTTACAGAAAAGTGTTGATACACCTGTTAGGATGGCTTTTGACATTCAAGATGGATGAGATGTGCACCTTCCCTACAGTGTTCACAGGCGGGGTGTACATAGACAGGTAGTGTGTATGCAGTTCCAGTTGTACTTCACTACAGAATCTGACTTATTAGTCATAAGGATAATTAAGGAAATAAAGACTTCAATTTAGCAGCAAAATTCCTTCCATGACAGTACATTTTGGATGGAATAGTAAGAAGCTCAGAATTCCAGAAGCTAAGGAAAAAACCCAAACAAATAACCAAACAGAAAAAGTACCCCATGACACCTTGTTATCGTATATTTAGCCTGCCTTTAAAATGTTACTACAATAAGCTTCCTATGTAATACTATCCTAACACACGAAAAAATCACATAGATATATAGTCACACTTTCAAATTACTGTTATTTCTGAAAATTAAAAATCTCAGAGTTACTCCAAGCTTCAGTAGATTTATATCTATAAAAAGAAAAGGTACCTCTTGGAAACTTTCAGTACAGCTTAGTGGGCTTAAAAAAAAAAAAAAAAAAAAAAAGAAAAGAAAAGACAACTGAAGCTTATTCGGATGCTTTTCTGAAAAGAAACAAATTAAAAAAAAAAATTAAAAAAAATATACACACTATGCTACATGGTATACCTAAGCAATATTCCATTAAGCATAGAACTTTAACTTTCACTTATTGATATAATATAAATATATATGTTTAGATCTTTAAGTTCATTTGATATTTCCTCCGAATGTAACTTTTCCAGGGCCAAGTAATCCCAGTTAATGTTTGACATTTTAACTAAGGTGAAAAATGCAAGCAGTTCTACAAGGGTCTATTTAAGCTACATGATTTTTCCCCCCCCAAATATCTCAAAATAAGGAGTACATCAAATATAAGAAAGGAAAACCTACTTAACACTATATATTGATATTAGATTGCTTACTGCTTTCATTTTAGCCACACCCACATTTATGTAATTGTAAAATATGGGAATGGTGCAGCTGAGAAATAAAAAAGCTGGAAAGAACAGTTGTTTCATGTAGTCAAATATGTGCTAAGCACAGATTTTAATTAAAATGAAAAATAGAAATAAATTGCATGCTATTGAACATGACTGTCAAATAGTGGGGAAAAAATGCATAGGCACCTGTACAATACTGAATTATAGAATTTTTTTTCTAAATTAGCTATGAGTCAAGACAGTTATTTCCTTGAAAGTGAAAGTCTCTGTCTGTGAGTGCACTTCCACTGTTGAATAGTGTAAATCTCTTCAAATCCTGATATTTCGAAGTATACACAGCTACAATGAAACAGCTTTGTGCACATTCCCATACTAACTGTTAAAAACGTTTCTGAAAACACGCTGAAAGTAATGATGCAAATCTAAAGTAGTAAGTGCTAAATTTCAATAGGATCTTACTAGTATCGCAATTTCGGAGATTAAACTGAATTTTCTAGCTATAAGGGCATAAAGGTATAAATTGCGAAGACAAACGAAGCAGCTATTCCCAGGAAAAAAGGACTGAAAAAGTGTAACTTGTGTACTGGATTAAAAGAATCCAGGGAAACTAAGGATTCGAGGCAGCAAAACCTCCTTGAACTATTGTATTTCTGTGTTACACAGAAAATACCTTGAATCACAATCCAGTTGCCATGCTGGAAACGCTAAGTTTTGCATTTCACTTTAAGACTACACGCTCTCAGCCATGTACACAGAAATCTTTTGTACAGCACTTCTGCACCCCAACTCTTCTCTACGTCCCTCCTACGTTCTTCGGTTAACTCGTTATTTTCGGTGGCGATGGTACTAAGCGCAAAGGCGGCCGGTTCTGGCTTTGAACGCCGCGGAGGGATGTGCGGGGGGGGGGGGGGGGGGGGGAGAAGGAGGGGTGAGGGGGGAGGAGAGGAGCGGGGAAAGGCTGTGACCCGGTCCAACCTCCCGGCCCCAGCACCGCGTCCCCGCCGCCAACCAGGGGGGGCAGCAGCCGGTCCGATCTCTGCTGAACGGGCGCCTTCACGGGGGCCCGATGCTGCCTTCGCCGCGCATCCTGCGCGCCCGCCAGCTCGACGGCAGCCCCGAGCGCCCGCCGATCACACGGCATCGGGGAAAATATCCATACGCCTTCCTGCCTCCGGAAAAAAAATAAAAAAAAAAACAACCAAAAAAAAAAAAAGGTCGGGCGGCCGAAAGTGAAGAGGGAAGTAGGAAGAGGAATAAAAAGTAACGCTAGAAATTGTAGCTGGGAAGGAGCCCGCTGGCCTGCCAGCGCCTGAGCTTACCGCGCTGCTATGGAGCTCCCTACCCGGTTGCACGGTGTGATCCCTGCCTGCGCTCCCACCGAGGAACCGCCGCCACAAAAAGATGTCTCGTGTGTGTGCGTGTGCGCAACTCCGAAACGCGAGCGCCCACGCCAAACCCGGCCCCGAGAGGGTTAAACGGCGTCGTGGAGGAAAAGGCACCGTGTCACATATTATGTGTGTGCGGCGGGGGAATCGCTTAGCAGATAGGCGCCGAAATCCTCTCGCAGTCTATCACAATAAGCACGACCGCGCTTATACAGCTACGAGAGACCGAGAGCTGCTGGCCACCGAGAAATGACATAGAAACAGCCACCAAAAAATAGCTAAGCCAATGACAAATAGCGACCCGGGTGACAGAGACAGAGAATTTTGTAGGCGGAGAACAGGAGGTGAATGGCCAGCTCTGATCACAGTATTAGGCTAGGCTATCTATGGGGAGGGTATTTACTCGGTTTTGGGGTGTGTGGGAGGAGAGGAAAAACACCTACAAATAGCTGGCACGATTCAAATGGCCTCGGATTACGTTCCCCTCCTCTAGTTCAGGAAGGAAACTCGCGTTTTAACGCTAAGGGGGAAAAAAAATAGCCCTCAGCAATAGGCGATGAACAGCACTTTGGTCCTTCGTTAATACTCAAAGGGACAGAGATGATAAATGTGATAGCATGTGGCAGCATAACCGTCACCCAGGTTTCTGCTAAAGGCGGCTCCAATATCGTGACACGGGAAATTAAGCGCTTAAGTGGGAGGTGGAGAAAGCGCTTAAACAGAGAAGTTAATCTGCTAACATGGAAAGGAAACAAGCGGAGAAAAAAAGCGAAGGTTGTCCTCTTATTTGGGGGGGGGGGGGGAGGACAAGAGAAGGGAGGGGGAAGAGAAAGAGCGAAGGGGCATTAATCCGGGTTACGAAAACACGGGGAGAGAGGAAGGAGGAGGCAGGGGGGGCGGGGGGCGAGAAAGGGAGATGTGCATATAAGTGGGGAAGTCATCCTGGCTGCTGCTGCAGAGCCGGGAAGCAGGAGCCGCCGTGTCCCGAACGCTGCCCCGAAATTTCCACGGCAGAGAGGCGGGGGAGAAGGCGGGAGGGAGGGATCCGCGAGAGGGTGGGGGTAGTGAGGAGCGGGGGGGAGATCAGAGGAAAGCCTGTCATGTCATGTCACGGGAGAGCGGGGCGCACACCGGGGCCGCGGCGCGACCCTCCGCTCCGGCTGTCCCGCGCCTCCCGCCCGCCCGCCCCGCGCTCCCCCCGCCCGCCTCCGCGCCGCCGGGGGTGGGAAGCGGGGCTCCTGGGATCCCCGCCTGGGCGAGATGCTGCCCGTCGCCGCCCCGGGGAAGCGGGGTTACCTGCCGGAGGAGGCAGCCGCTCCCGCCCGCTCCCACCCTCTGAGGCTGAGGGAAGCGAGTGACAGATCCGCCCAGGAGCCAGCGGCGAGACCTGCCACCGCCTCCAGGAGCCTCCCGCCCGCTGCCCGCCGGGCTCCTCAGGCGACTTTTCCCGGCGGCGGGCGGCGACGGGGTACAGGTTGCCCCCGTTTTCCGAAGACGGGTTTTCCCCGCCCGCCCGCCCGCCCAGTTCCCTCTGCCCCAGCCGCGCCCGGTCCCTCCGGCTCTTACCGCCTAAGCCGGTGGCGGCACCCGCTCCGAATCACGGCGGTGGTAGCGGCGGCGAGGGGGAGAGGGGGGGGGGGGGGCGGAGGGAAAGGGAGGTGACTTTTGGCGGCAGCCGGGGCGGCGGCGGGCGGCCCCGCGAGCCGCGGCTCCCCCGCAGCAGCGATGCGATCGGGCATCACTCGAAAATGGCGCCGAAAGAGCAGGGCTCTTCATTCAAATTCGTTAGAGCCAGCCCCGCTGCCCTGGGGCATGCCGGGAAGGGAGGGGGGGCGCGCGGGGGGAGAGCCGCTCGGGCTGAGGCAGCGCTACGGACACGGCGCTCGCTGTCAATGCCGCCCCTCCCCCTCCACCCCCCCCCCCCGCTCGCAGCCAGCGCGCGCTCCACGCCCTCCCCGCTAGCGCGCGCTCCCGCGCTACCAACCCAACCGCCACTAATGGGGAGGGGGGGAGGAGGAGGAGGAGGGGGGGGGGGGAGAGAGAGAGAGGGAGAGGGAGAGAGAGAGAGAAATGTCACCCGGAGTCCCGGCCCGTGGGGGAGAGGTGGCGCGTTAGAGATATGTGTGGGAGAGAGAGAGAGGGGGAGCGAGACCTCCGCCGGCCCCGCGGACTTGTCAAGGTAAAGGCGCCGCGGGGGGGCAGCGCGTTTTGGGAAGGTAGGGGAAGGAAGCCGGCGGGGGGAGGGGGATGTGCGCCAGAGGACCTGAGGAAAATATGAAGAGCGCCTCCCCCGCCGCCCCCCCCCCGCGCCTCCGAGGACCCCCGCGGCTCCCGTAGCGCTCAGGTTGCAGCCCCCCCCCCCCCCCCAGCCGCGCACCCCGCCGAAGCCGGAGGGTTTGAAGCGCTCGGCGCTTATCCACATCGCGCGGAGGCAGCCCGCGGGCCCGATCCCGCCCTGGCAGCCGCCGCTCCCCCTCCCCCTCCCGCCGCCTCACGCGCTCTGCCGCACCGGCTCCGCGGCAGCGGCCCGGCTCCCGCCCGCCGCGGCGGCAGCGGCCCGGCGGACACCCCCCCCCCCCCAAACCACCACCCCTCCCCGCCCCCGCCCGGGCTTGCGAACAGCCGCTGGCGGAGCGAAGCTGAGCGGTGCTGTGTGGGCGCATCTCGGGGCAGATTGGGCCCGGAGTGCCGTACACTGGTCATTTGAAAAAAAATATCTCTCCGAGGAACTTGACGGAGCGAGGTTCAACTCTGAGAGCGCTCCCGCCTCGGCTGCTGGCAATGCGCAGGGGAAAACGTGAACTTTCATTTTCACGCCGCACCCCCCCCCTGCGCCCCAAGTTGTGACCGATCATAAGGTACCTGATAGTTGGGTTAAGGCTCCTATCCCCATTTCACAGATGGGGAAACCGAGATGGAGGTTGCGAGCTGCCGAAAGCCAGGCAGGGAAGGCAGGCTACAGTGCCGCTCGAACCACTAGTCTGCACTTGACTTTTGACTGCTGGAGGATTCTTTCCTGTGAGCTCTCCTCGGGCTGTGCGGACCCCTGCCTTTGTAGAGAGACCCAACGCATCACTGCGAGCGGCTCCTCAGGATTTTTGGCTTCAGTGTTTCGTTTTTTTTTTTATCTGATACGCTTTTAAAAAGGGAAAGGAGAGCAGTCAAAAGCAGAGGCCTCAGACCTGCAAGCTGTTGTTCCCATGACTTTGGGGAAGATTTTCAAAAGTACATAATGAGAGTTTGGGAGCTCTGTTCCCACTGACTTTCAAAATCTTCCCTTCACGCCTGTGAGCTAGTCCTCTTAAACTCAGTTGGTCTACTTGCAGACGAACGTTAGCAGGCTCAGGGCCTAATGCTTCTCATGATTCCACTGCTCCCTTCTAGAGCTGCACTGACAAAAATGTAAGCAGAACAAGTTTTGAAGCGAGAGGTAATTTCTCTCTTTTTTTTTTTTTTTAACCAACTGACACAGTTGAAAACGGCAAGCTTTTGGGCTCAAAAAGCTTAGACCATCGTGGCGACGAAAACTACTGCTACTCAGAAAATATGTAATTCTGGAGCTCCTTAGTGAAAAAGTAGTGCAAGGCAACATGTAAGTAATCACATAGCTAATATGCATTTATGTTGTTATATTTTCCTCGGATTTGAAGTTTGGTATTGCTAAAGAAACTGATTCCTAATTTTTTAAACCAAGTTCTCAGCGAAAATTAGCCAGATGAAAAAACTTCAGTTCGTAAAACTTTTCTGTTAAAAAGGAGGAAATATAAATGGTTTGCAGTGTATTTACATTTTTGCTCTTATTTTATTAAAATTACTATGAGTGAAATTTTCAAAAAGTGTGCCTTTCAACTGAAAAGAATAATAGTAAATGTCTTCTAATTTTTTTTCCTGAAGGTTATGTGCCTGTGAAAAGAGGACTTTGTAGTAAAAATAGCAATGAAAACAGTGAAGAAAAATATAAAATTATGATGTTGCTGATACCACTTCTCTGTACTTAGATTTGTATAGTTTTGCTCTAAAATAATTGTAGTTATTGTTTTTCACCCATTTTTCCAACCATAATATAAGATGCAGAAGATTCTGTCGTTCTGTCATTCTCTCTAACGACATGGTATTCTCTTATATGAATCACACTGTTGTCCTTTCAGATGTCATTCCTAAGGTTTCATTAAGATTTTTAATGAAAGTGAAATTTTTACATCCCCTAATATCTAAAATTTGCTCTCAGATTCCATACTTAATGCACATAGGCCCTGATCCCATACAGACTGAAATGTATATTATTATGTGTAAGCACACTGAGTAGTTCTCTTCATTATTACGCTCTTGTATTTTGGACTTAAGAAGCGAATAGTGATATTACACAATCATTATTCTCAGTATTACTTAGGACTGCACGAAACATAAACCTAATGTAATAGTCTTGATTTACATCTTCCATTCGTATCTTTTAAGTTAAATAATGTACAATTATAATAATTTAAGGATCAGAATGAGTAAATATTTAACTGAGTATCAGAACAAGTGAGAAAGGCAATTGCTATAGTCTAAAAATCCATGTAATATGAGGTGGGTATTGCATTCTCCGGCTGTAGCATCTGGGAGAGGATCATCAGTTTGTTTCCTCAGTGACTAGTGAAGCCAAAAAGTCACAGCAGGAACACAGCTGAGGACAGAAGGGAGAGAAAGGGATTTTGAGCCTCACCAAAAGTGATATCAATTCTTTAGATCGAATCTCCATTCCAAACAACTTGGGCTCATCAGAATGGTGGAAGTCTTATCTACTGTGGTAGCAAATATGAGGTTAAGCTGCAGTTTCTACTTTCCTCATACAGTTCTCATTACAGCACTACCTGAACACCTTCTAGGGGTGCCTGTCCTCTGTTATAGATTCTTCTCCTCAGAGAATCTCCTCATACCGTAATAAGTAACATGACCAGCATTTGTCATATTATCTGTTCTCTTGTTGCCAGGGGAAGGAGCATGTGCAGTTGAATGTTTTCAGTTTATTTTATCTGTCTTTTCTTCCATATACGTGTTATGTATTTATGTTAGTGAGCCAAGGTCAAAGTAATGTGTTTTGTTCTTCAAGCAAAATGCAGTTAGGTTTCTGATGGCCCTTAGCTCCTAGGCACATTCATTCCATAGGCTTGCACCAGCCCCGAGAAAGTTCTGTCTCTAGAAATGATAGCTTTTTCCCCCTTGTTGCACAAGTTCTGTCACGTCAGAAGAGCGAAACTGTTAACAACTGGATCCAGTCTAGAGACCCAGTAGGCATTTCTTTAGGAACCCTGGATTTAGGCCCTGGAGGATCTTGAGACTCTGAATTTGTAATTTAAAATTCTAGAGAAAATCAGTATAGAGTGGAAGAGAAGGACTTATAATAACCCATATTGCTGAGATTACATCCCCCCAGCTTCCTGTACTTGGAGTTTCCTATATGCAGCAGACTTCATGCTTGGATGTACTGAATTGCCTAGGTCCAGCTGAGCAGTGACAAAACCAAAGCAAGGTACTTATCTGCCAAAATGGCACAGAAGCTCATAGCTAGTCAGGGATGATTAGAAAGCTGGAGGCTGTCTTCTGACTCAGGCACACATTACTTTTACAAATTACCTTGCTATGTGTTTCTAAGATTTATTTTACAACTATGAGGATTAGAGGAATTTGTTGTAATGAAAACTGGCATTGTGTCATTACTGTGTAACTTTTTAGTTAGATTGTTTGGCTTGCCTGGGTACTTGCATGTTATTCCATTACCTTAATCTGATCCAGTTCCTAGGTAAGTTAGACCAGTTGGAGGGCACCAAGATACACCCACATGTAGTAATTATAATAATCTTTTCAATAATTGCACATCTACATATTATTTTGGTATTCTGTGTTTGTGTGGCATATGGACATACAGCCAGTGGAAATGCCAAATTTTTTCTATTTATTTTTCTAATTTGAGCCCTGCCTTGCCCCTGATGCTCATCCAGCCTTCTAGATACCTGTCACAGATACATCTAAGCCTCCCTTCAGACCTCTTCTGTAAATTTGATATCAGTTGAAGTCTAAAGTTTCAGTTTAATAACCTAGTAACTGTAGTTGAACGTTCTCTTTCATGTATGAGTTTTCTACTTCCTTCTGTAGCTATTCAGTCTCTGATTTACCCTGACAAATACAGGATTTAGAATTCATTACGTTTGCAATTTCAGTCTGCTAGCAATGATAGAGGTTGTAATCTAGAAAGGACTGAAGTGGACAGCATTTACTATTGTACAGTGAAAACAGAGTTCTGAATTTGCCAGTATAGACCTGATCTAGGGATGCTTCTGTAGGCAGTAAGAACTGCAAGAAGTATGTGCTGGCTTGGGACTTGCATCTACTTTATTAGAGTTCCTATAAACTTCCAGATTAAAAAAAAAATCTAGTTTTTTTTTTTACTCCCGATTTTTCAATAGCCAACTTCCAATTTAAATTTTTTTTCAGCCTCTAAAATGCTCAACGTAGCATAAAGGCTAATGATGTAGTTGAAAGGTTGGATTTACTACATTTCATTCAGATCTTATAATATTGACTCTAACATAGCTATAGGCCTGACTCATAATAATGAACATAACCCTGAGTATTGAAGAAAGATTTGTTATTAAACTTAGGTTCTGTGGTAAAGTTTTGCTAAAATGGCCTAACTGTAACTTCTAAATGTTTTAATATTTTTTGTGGATTTAATGGTTGTGCAAAGTGCTGGCTTGGTATCTGTGAAAACTGAAGCCCATTCTTTATTCATGGATTAATTACAGCAGAGCAGTTGCCAAGTGATCTTCTCCACAGCACCCATGAACTTCAGCCTTGAACTGAAGAGGAGTCATCAAATGGTGAGAAAATAGTATGGTTGTCGTGACTATTAAGTTACTGAGGGGATACTCTATTATTTTTTTCTTCCTAGCATTGATTCTGTTATTTAATAGGTATTGAAGTTAGATTTTTATAGGGTAATTGCTGGGACCATAACTTAATTTATCCCTCTCCCCCAGTATTTCAGCTGTTAATTTCTCAAGCTTTGCTATCCTCTTAGTTGTCCTTGACTTTTCAAAAATAATTGTTAGTGATACACTGAATTCATTAGCTAATTTCTTTGTTACTTGCTTTAGCCTTAGTCCTGTGCATGTGCTTAACTCTGTTCACATGAGTAGTTTTATCAGTAGCACTACTTAGAGGAGTGAAGTTCAGATATGTGGAATTGTTTAAAAGATTGAAGCTTAAACTTTGCAGATATGTATGCCTGCATTTAAATGAAATGCTACTGAAATAAATGCAGGAGTAAGGGATCTGGAAATGCTTTACTAGTACTAATTTGTTTGCTTTTATGCTGTTCAATTTATTTCTTGTAAGACAGCTTGATGTAAGTTGTTCATTTGCTTCTCTAGTTTCCCAATTTCTGGGAAATTTTGAAATCTGAGCTTAAAAACATTTATAAAATTTTAGTAATGCTTATAATTCTCCTGAGAAGAACAGGGTAGCAAGGCTCTGCAGAGGGACCTGGACAAGCTGGAGAGGGTAGGAAGCTCTGCAGAGGGACCTGGACAGGCTGGATCGATGGGCTGAGGCCAACTGTATGAGGTTCAACAAGGCCAAGTGCAGGGCCCTGCACTTCGGCCACAACAACCCCAGGCAACGCTACAGGAAGAGTGGCTGGAAAGCTGCCCAGAGGAAAAGGACCTGGGGGTGCTGGTTGACAGCCGGCTGAACATGAGCCGGCAGTGTGCCCAGGTGGCCAAGAAGACCAATGGCATCCTGGCCTGTATCAGAAATAGTGTGGCCAGCAGGAGCAGGGAGGTGATCGTGCCCCTGTACTCGGCACTGGTGAGGCCGCACCTCGAATACTGTGTTCAGGTTTGGGCCCCTCACTACAAGAAGGACATGGAGGTGCTGGAGCGTGTCCAGAGGAGGGCAACGAAGCTGGTGAAGGGCCTGGAGCACAAGTCTTATGAGGAGCGGCTGAGGGAACTGGGGTTGTTTAGTCTGGAGAAGAGGAGGCTGAGGGGAGACCTCATCGCGCTCTACAACTACCTGAAAGGAGGTTGTAGCGACGTGGGTGTTGGTCCCTTCTCCCAAGTAACTAGCGACAGGACGAGAGGAAGTGGCCTCAGGTTGCGCCAAGGGAGGTTTAGATTGGATATTAGGAGAAATTTCTTTAGTGAAAGAGTGGTCAGGCCTTGGAACAGGCTGCCCAGGGAAGTGGTGGAGTCACCATCCCTGGAAGTATTTAAAAGACGTGTAGATGAGGCGCTTAGGGACATGGTTTAATGGGCATGGTGGTGTTGGGTTGATGGTTGGATACGATGATCTTAGAGGTCTTTTCCAACCTTAATGATTCTGTGATTCTATGAAAACATTATTTTATTTAAGCATTTTATGAAAAGGTGACTGAATCTATAGAGGAACTAATTCTATCTCTAACTCACTGCCTTAATCAGGTCTTTAATCTTACTCTAGCACCCTACCTTCATTAAGTAATGATTCTTATATGTGTGGATTTATTAAGCATACATCTTAAAAACAGGGAGTTTCCTTTTTTACAGCTATAGATAAAGGATGGAATATTGGTAGTAGGGGCTTGTGTGTGTAAGAATATAGTTTTGAGTGTTGATACTGGCTTCCTGGTCATTTAGATAGGTGGCAACTTAAAATAATGGTGCACAGAATGATCCATAGTTCAGGAGGCAGATCACAATGATCAGAAGTTCACAGGATGCTGAGAGATGCCCCAGACCTTTTTCGGTATCTCAAAAAGTGGCTCAATTTCTGTTTTCCTTTAGTAACTGTATTGTAGGGTAAGGAGTAAAAGGGACAGAACCCTACTAGCAGCTTGTGGTTTCCACATTTTCTCCTATCTCTGTGGTTGTTACGGGATATTAACCCTCTCCCAGCTATTTACCAAATTGGGTTTGGAAGTGCAAGTATGTTTAAATAGGCAGAAGAGATGGTGAGCCTTTTATACCAATAACTGAACTACACCCTGTGTTAAGAATTACTTTAGTACTGTTATCGACCACTGAACTAACCTAACCTTTGCCAGGGTTATTAAAAATGAGATTTAATACTTAAGCCAGAAAGAAGCAGTAGTTTTCAGGCAGAGTGCACTGAGATACAATCCAGAGGTTATTTATTTTTAATACAGATTCAACAATCTGTTTCTTTTTTCTTTCTCATCCACTTTTTCTTTAGTTTTCTTTTTGAGACCTGATTCTTGAATTAACTTTGAGCACTTAATTATTTACATTCTGCTTCATCAACCAATTAATCTTGTACTTAAGTCACAATACTTGCATGAGTATGGCTTTTGAGAGAAGAGTTTGAATCCGCATTAGTCCCTTGCATCTCGTACTTGACTTGGCCTATCTGATAATCAATAGGCTGGGTCCAGATTAACACCAAAGTGTGAGTCTGCATGTTAGCAGGGTAAGGAGTTGGGGCTCAGATGTGAATGTGTGCTCGATACGACAGACATAGTGAATGATTACAAGATGATTTAAATTTATTTTCAAATTTAAGCACTTCTTTAGTTGTTTAGCTGAACAGAGTTTAGATACTGCATATATTTAAAGTTAAACGGTTCAAGTTAAGTGGCTTAAAGCATTTTTGGAATTGATGTAATTCTTTTACTTCAATAGAAGAAGAGATAGGCCAATGTCAAAAAGTTTTGAAAAGCCCACTCTCATTGCTCTGCTAAGAAGATAATTTTGTTTCTTTTATTCCATCCCCTTTTTGGTTAAATCACTTTCACTTCCTTGACTCTTCTTATACCCATTGTTTCCTGCTAACCTTTCCTCTACTGTCCAGTTTTCTATCAACTTTTCCACACTGACTATTCTTTGTCTTTCTTCTTTGTACTGGAGTTTTGGAGACATCATTATACTTTTTCAGTTTCTTTCCTTCTTTCTTCAGTTCCTGGAATCCAACAACAAATAAACCCCTCTGATTTCAGCTATGCCTTTTTGGTGAGAAACACACAAGTCAAAATTTAGTGCTAGATCAACAGAAAGGGTGAGCAGAGCACTGTGGATGCCATTTATAAAAAAGGGAACTGGAACTTGCATATTATTAAAAATTATGCCCTAAATTGGGATATCAGGATCTGGATCCAGCCAGTAGGATCAGGAGTTCAAGATGATTCTTTAAAAATCACTATGCTTATTCTTAAAAAAAAAAAACAAACCAACCAAAAACCCCGCAAAAGAAAAGTCCAGGTATACTGAATACCTTCATTAGACTTAATGCCACTGTTCTTTTATTGAGCTATGTATCACTGAACTTCTCTTAAGCCTTAGGAGAGACAGCATGGAATTGGAAGAGAAGCAGGGATCTCCATGAAGGGCAGTCAACTACAGCCTTGGTAAGTCCAAAAAATATATATAACATTTTATTTCTGTTAAATTTTCACCTTTATGAAGCGACATATATTTAGGGCCCTGTTCACAGTGGCAAAACAGAGCCAGTTTTATTGAAACAGTCTCTACATTCTCTGGATTCATTTATGCTATCACCACGTAAAAATCTGTGTTCTGTTATAGCTGAGTTTGTGGTGTAACTCCTGAATGAAAACAATAAGTGACATAAAATTCATCAGTTATTTTCACAGTGATTATGCTACAGTGTTTTCATGCCCAGTTTCTGAACAAAACAAGATATATAGGATTGTGTTGTCTCCTAATAACTTTTGAATCCACCGCTTAATTCCAGCTGCATTTGATATAGAGATAGAGGTCACAAAGTCAAATTTCTACAATTTGAGTGAAACTTAGCAGCTGGCAGTAGAGAAAGGACTCAAATCAGTGCCCCCGGGGTAGAAAAAGCTGCAGCATGGACTCAGAAATTTTCTGTTCTGTTCAACCTGTTGACTTGCCAGTCAGCATGCTTGGTTGGTCTGCCAGTCAACACGTGTAGCTCAGACCTAGCCGCACTGTGAGCTGCCTCTTGTTCTCCTAGAAGTCAGAAGCTGGTGTTTTCTGCAGGAATGTAGGGAAATCTGTTTAGAAGGGAATGGGAAACCAGCCAGGGTAGTGTCAGCCTGGGATTACTGCACAAGTGTGTTGGTGGCACGTACAAGCATGCTGATAGGTAACTAGACTTCATAGTCATGGAAAAAAACTTGTTTTTGCCAGGGCCTTGTAGTCTCCCAAACCACTTGTGAATCATTCCATTTTATGGTAGTTTCTATACCTGGATTAGATGCATGTTTTTCCTGTCCGCGTCAGAGAAGGGAACTGTTGAGACAGCTTCAGTATTTCATTTCTTTGACTGTTTGAATGTCAGCTCTGAGCTATTTCTTAGGTTGTCAAAATTGTAAAACTGTGTTTTCAGCTCTCCCCAGAAACTGACTGTAATTTAGACCGTAGCTATGTGTCCCTGACCCATCCTACAACCTACACTCTTGGAGCAGTGCAGGAAACATGCATTGTATTCCAATTAACTTCCTTTGCGAAGAAAGATGTGGAGCTAGGCACAGGGACAGAAAACAATATGAGGACCTGGCTGCATCATGTTACCACATTGCATTGCAACTTGGGAAATGCTAAATCTGTAGCTGCATGATTATGGGCACCACGATTGTCCTGAAAGGTATGGTCTGTCCATTCTTCTCAGTCAGTGAGAAATGGGCAGCTTACACTTGCCAGAGGTACTGGTTCACTCACTTTGCCGGCTCAGGTAGGCAGCACTAACTTGGCATATGTATGATATTTTTAAATTTTCTGCGTAATGTTAGACAGGGATCAAGATATCTTATAACACTTTTTAAACAGAACTTAGCACTGTAGCACTGTTCTTTAGAAACAGCTGAATTTCTCAGAATAACAGAAGCCTAAGTGTCACGCATATAAAACATAAAATTTAAAAGCAGTAACATGAGAAGAAACACTTCCAAATCAATACTGTAAGACAACTGCCTTCAAATTTGTCATAAAGTCTGAAATATGTATTTTAAATTTTTTTGTTTGTCCTCCTGCCCAGCTGAAAACCATCAACCTGGCAGCAAGGAACGAAAAACTGTGATACTTTTCTCCATTTTCTGCTTATTTTCATGTCTGTTGTTTCACAAAATCAAAGCCAGTACGAGAACAACTGGTCATTAAAAAAAAAAAAGACTGCATTCCATTTATATGGAACTTTTGGTTCTTCTGTTAGATTCTCAAATCCTTTCATTTGGTCCCAGCCTTTTTTTAGAAAAATATTGTCGTTTCCCTAATGCTATCTGTATTAAAGGAATGAAGAAATGTCTTCTGCATGTTTCTAGCATCTAGTGGTTGCTCTTACAACGTTTATCACAAGTACTCTTGCATAGTATCACCAGTTAAGTATTATTTCATGGAATCTATGGCTAACCTGTTTTTAAATGGTTTATAATACATAAAAACATTGTAACTTACAATATTTTCCTTTTAAAGATCAACATAGATGTGTTTTTAATAAGAACAGTAAGGTCAAATCATGAATGTTAAGTTTTGTGTGAACAGCAAAGTGGTGGTATATTCTTGTTTAACATTACGTTGTGTGCTTCCTGTATTTTAAATGGTGTTCACTAAGAGCTTAAACTTAGCAAATAATTAATTATAGTTGACTTTCGTAAGGATTTTTTGTTTAAAAAAGCTGATCCTTTTTAGTCTAAAAATGACTAATACTAAATACTTTTTATCACGTATTTTCTAAGACTTTGGTCTTGGATGCTGCTATATGTGGTCAGATACTTTCACGATCACGAAGACCTCAATAAGTTCACAGGCCTATGCTGCGTCCTCAAAATGGGTGTTGTGGGACAGATTTTAAGAAGGCTTAAGCTCTAAAAAGCGACTTGCGTCATAGACCAAAGAAACTAGGATAATTAATTTTTAGAAAATAAAAATTTGTATTTCAAATATATATCAGTAAAAGCTCCCATAATGTGCTGTCACTACATATAAAATCCATAAAAAATTTTAAGCCAACATTCTTTAAAGAAGGAGCTAAAAATTCCTATAAATGATATGCAACTTAAAGATGTATGAAACTCCTTTATTATGTGCTAAATGCTGTAATAAAACAGGCTATCAGTAGGTTTTACTGCATGTTACTAATTTTATTTTTTTTATCCCGATATTTTTGCAGGTGTGTGGAGGAACAGGTCCTGTTCTCGCTGTTGTTACTCCCACATAGGCGGACTCTGTAATTGATTATGTGTGGGTAGGGCCTTATTGAGTTTAAGGAGATTCTGCAATAGTGCAGGGTTCTTTTTGTGAAAGTTCAGTTGCAAGATCAGGACCCTACTGTGACTCCTTTCTGTGAATTCTGTCAGTGTATCATTGATTGTGCTGGAACCTGCCTTTTGGGATAATGTAAGTCCTGCTTTTCCCCCAAATGTACTTTAGACATGAAATAATCATAAAACATTTCTAATTAGAAAATTAATATCATTTACATGCATTCTTTTAATTATGTTTTTTTGGCAGTACCAAATAATATATTCCTCAAAACTTCTTAATGGCACTGAGACTTTGTGGATAGTTGGTCACATGATGAGAAAATTCAGCTGTAAGTACATTGAAATGATTGATTTTTTCAATAGTTAGACTTTATTGATGTTGACAAACTAATAATGATAAAAAGGTGAATCAAGAGGTTTGACTTATGTCAATTGACTTCAGTTCTTTTTAGAAAGTATGTACAATATATCCATTAAGGATTTCATTATTCTTGGGTAATTCACCATGTGAACCTGGAGTCCTTCCGTACTGCTATTAGGTAGGGAGTTTTAAATTGTTTGTTTTCTTTATTTTCATAATAGTGTGTCTCTGACTTGCTCTGTATTTTCATCCATAAACTTTCTGAAATTTATAGATCTATAAAAACTGTTTATACCACCAATATTTGTGTAGATATTGCAAACTGATATACTAACATAATTGTCTTGCTGAGTTGAACATTGAAATGCTAATAAATATACACTTATACTTGTGTCAATGTAACTTGGTTAAATTAAACTAAAGCTGGCATTGTGAGTGAATTTGATCATGCAAGCTGATTAGCTATAGTCCTAGGCAGGAACTACATATTTTATTGTACCCAAGTACTTTGTGCTTCATCAATAATAATTACCCATATCATATGTCAGTGGATTCACCCAAAATTACTATAAATATCTATGCTTGGATTAAGCAGGAAGTTCTTTTCCTGTAGCTATGGGTACAGTCATTGCTATGACTCCTATTTTTATACACAAATGAGCAAAAACTACATGTAGGTGTTTTCCCTGTATAACAAAAGGGGTATTATAAACTCCATGCCCTTTTTTATGATGCCGAATTTCCTTTCTGGTATTCAAATACAAGAATGTTTTCAATAGAGTCTTAGTATCTGAAAAATGGAAGAACTGGAAATGTTATTGAATTTGTGAACAATTATTAAGGGGCTGTAAAAGTCTAGAGTAGTTGTATGTAAGGACAATTAGAGATTCTTTCCCATGGAGCAAGGACACAGATAATAATTGGTGAGTAAAGGTTAAGGAGGACAGGATTCTATTTTTTTGCTTGGCATAAGAACAGCGTGAAATGAAAGTAATTTGAAGAAAGAGCAAGACCAAAGAAGAAATCATGAACTCAGATCAAAAGCAGACTAGAAAGTCCAATTTAAAAAAAAACAAACCAAAACAAACAAACCTCAAAAACAGAAAATATGCCTGAAAGGAGAACTAAATGCATAGCTACTGGTATTTCTCATTGCACTGAGTATGTAATAGATTTAAGTTTAAAACTTTCAGTAAATGTTTTTCTCTAAATTTTTTTTCTGTTGGAGGGGAGTATATGAGCTTTGAAGAAGACTCAGTGACTAGTTATGAATTACCTGTGTAAATTGGGGATTCAAGATGACAGTTACAACTAAGAACAGAGGTCAATGGATTATGTATGCTAAACTACAATTAGTGCTAAGCAGAAGCCATAATTTCTTGTTCAAACACAGAACTTAACGATTTTGAAATGTATCATCTTCAACAGAGCTCAAAACACAATTTCATTATGTTCATTACAGGATGGGAATTTTCAAAGTTCTAGTTTAAAAACTTAACAGTGATTCTTTAGAGATTTTGCAATATAAAATGAAATTGAGATTTTTCAATATGAAATGAAATCAATATTTGAGAACACTGAATGTTTCATTTTGCGTAAAGAAATCTTGATCAGCATATTTTATTTTAAAAAATGTTTAGACCTGTTTGGCTTACTGTTTTCACCTTTTAATCCTATTTGCCATATTTATTCTTACTTGCACTGAGAAAGAAAAGGAGAGGGAGATGAGGTGATTGCAAAAAAACCCCAAACACAGCCCTCTAGCCATGCCCACCCCATCCCGAACCAGATCAAAAGAAGTGCCTCAGAACAGATCCAGTTTCAGAGGAGAAAAGGGAGGAAAGTGACGTGGGGTAGTGAGTGGGGTATGAGGAATCCCCTGATTGGTTGTTTTATATGTATCCAATTTTTTCACTCATCATCACTGAGAGGCAGATCACCTTGGTGTGACTCCTTTTCCTTCCTGTGATCGCAACTTCCCAGTACTTTGAGGGAGATAATGTTGGGGCATAGCTCTGTTCTGCCTGCGGTAGTGCTGCTACAAATATTTGGAAGAAAAGGAACTCTGAACTGTCTCCTGCTGTAACCAGCTCTCCAGTACTCACTGCTGCTAACCCCACTGTTGGGCACCTGATCTGATTGTTTCTTTGGTTTAACTCATGCCATGATGCCGTAAATGACTGAAACTAGGAGAACAGCAAGAAAGCAGATATCAAGAGACAGAGTTGATGTTGTGGAATGTAGGGAGTGGGCATTTGCTACACAGCTACACATTTTGTGGGCTTGGGAATACTTCAAGAGCTGGAATACCAAACTACAGCAACAGAGAGTAAGTTTTCTTTAGTGGAAAACCGAGGTGACAGCCCTGGTTCTGTGCACTAAGAAGGAAGAGCAAAGGAATGTGCCTGAACATTCAGCATGTTAGTTGTTGTAAGTTTAAGTTGTGAGATCTTTTTCTCTGCTGCTGTTTGCACTTGGCTTGTATTGTGACTGTCCTGTGTTCAAGCTGGATGTAGCATGTTTTTGTTTATGTCGAATGAGGCACCCATCGTATTACAACATCACGAACATTAGGTTTTTTCAACCCTTGAAAGTCAAAACGTGGTAGCATAGATAGCTGTAATAAGTTAGTAATAAATGTGACATGAAAGAATTTTCTCATTTCACAGTATTTATAGGAAAAACAATGTTTTATGTGTTTCATATACCTCCTCCCATCTTCTTTTCCACTCCTAAGCAGATCTAATACATGAAAGTTTTCTTCAGTAGTGCCCTCAGTTCTTTATTTCCAGTTATAACTATTGGTCTTTTATTATTAGGTTTTTTCATATTTAGCTTGAGGCCCTCACAAAACTTCTCTGCATCCTCTATGAATGACACCATCATGCTGTCGTTTGTTTTAAGTCATCAAATCTAGGCTAAATCTGAATTTTGGGAATCTTTTTCCAACCCTTTAAGGATGGTCTTTCTTCTCTGTCAGACAATTATATTTTTCATCAAGGTTTTCCATGGATCATCTCTTTATTAGAAAACCTTTTTCTTTTGCCTTGACAAATGCGGTCTTAACATGCTTGTTATCTAGTCAAAATGCTATTCTACTGTAAATATCAGTTTCCAAACTTACTCTTTTGGTATTTTCAATTTCCTCCTTCAGTTTAAAGCAATAAAGATAAGCTATTTTCAAGGCCCATCAAGACTACTTCTACCTGATACCTCTCCTTCAGTATCAAGAGGTTGACTCTGGTTTTGATCAACATATGATGCCAGCTTCCATCATTTGGTTGTTAAATTTTCAGACCACTGGATATTTTCTCCTCAGCTGCCTCTCATGTATTGCTTGACTTCTTCCTGAACAGAACCGTTCACTATCTTCCTTTAAATACCTTCTTAAAAGTTTTACGTACTATGAAGCTTAAAACAATCCAACTAGACAACAGTTATATTGCAGGTATATTAATGCCAATGCTTATCACAGTAGTACTGTGTCATTGCATTTGTATTCTGCTGTAATTTCTCTGTTGTCTCTTTATGTAGAATTCAAGCACGTCTACTTTTTGTTGTGTGTTTGTTCATGGACCAGCATAATGAGAAGTGGTCCAGGGTGAGGGCTCCCGAGATTTATGGTAATACAAATAAATAATAACGAATACCCACTGGATACTGCAGTACAGCTGTTGTATTCTGCTATGCCTAATGTCACGTCATATTCAATGCAGAAAGAAGGTGCTCCAATTAGAGGCCTCACAAAAGGGAAAGAAGTGAGTTGCAGCCAACAGATAAAATACTAGCCCCAGAGGCCTTCTCAACTGTCAAACCCAAGTCAATAGCTATTGGCATTGTGTCCTGAAAGCATGCTTCTCTACTCTTCTCCATGGCAGTAAGAACAGACTGTGCCTTCTCATAGAAGGAAGTAAATGCAAATATTACAAAGTTCTGAAGGGTGTGCAAAAGGTTAAAGGACTTTTTATACTTCCATATTGTCCTTCTGCTCCTTAGTGCATTCCCTTCCTGACATAGCATCTCTTGGTACAGAAATCTTGAATACAAGCAGTTGTTCCAGCCATACTGTTGGTCAGTCCTTTTTCAAATGCCATCTGATCTCTGTTGAGAAGGAACCTACACTAGTTTCGATTTGGTATCTTGGTACATTGCTATCTCGTGGTGCTCCGTTTCCATTGTGCCTTGAAGGTAATGATTCTTCAGAGTGGTAAGCATGAATTCCATGAGGAATTCCCCAGGTATGTCACCCTCTTTCTGGAAGTGGGTCTGCATGTATCCCTTTTCTTTCTTTCAAAGGGATACTGAAATGTGAGTGTATAGATTATACAGAGGTGATAGAATGTTTAGTGCCTGGCTGATACAGAGATGGTAGATTGGACTATGCAGACAAATGGCACTGTATATACCAAAGAAAATATAGTCAGATAAGTTAATTTTATCAGAATGAACCACAAAACATAATTATAAATGGTTCTATATCTGAATAGGAGAAGTCTAGTAAGAGCTCTGGACTAGTTGATGGAGTGGAGACAGTGACTGTGAGATACTGTGGGAGACTGGAGAGGCTATAGAACCCGAAAGCTTGATCATAACAAGAGTTCTCAGCTATCTATATATGGACTGGATAAACTTAACATTAGGCCACATTAGGCCATCATGCACAGGCTGTATTTTTAGGTGTCATCAAGAACTACTTTTTGAGCAAACCAGCTAGAGAATCCAGAAGAGGGGGGACAGCCCTTGATTAGTCTAGGTTAGCACACAAGAAGTGACTATAGAAGAGCCATTCAGTAGCAATATTTCATATCATACTCAAGTTTCTCGTATTTGTAGGAGAGAAGAAGATTAAAATAAAGAAAAACAGTCCAGTATTGTTTAAAAAAGAAGAATTGCATACAAATGAAGATACAGTTTAAATAAATATTAAATGAGACACGGGGACTTTGCTTTCTGATTCTAACCCAATTGAATAAGAATTGTCCAACACAACTGAACAGTGAAGGATGTTACTAGAAATAAATAGAGGTTTTTCAAAAAGTGAAATCCAAGCAAGCAAAGCAGAAAAGAGCACAATTCTGGCAAGTTAAATGTAGACCTATTATAAGGCATAAAAAAAAGATTTTGAAATGCAACAGGCTAAAATCCTAAAAGCCAAAAACCATTTTTTTTTCAAGTGTAAATTTTGCTAGTAGGGAGGTGAGTTCAATAGATAATTGTGGATAAAGAGAATATTTAAAGGCAATGCCATCGCAGAAACAAATGAACTCTTTGCATTGGCAAGGTTTATTACAGGGAGATTAGGGACATCCCCACATAAAAGTTGTCCTTTATAGGGAATATGTCAGATTTGAAATATCAATAAAAGATTTTTTAACAAATTGATTTAATAAACATTAACAGATTGCCAGATAGCACGTTGTTCATTCAGTAGTCCTAGAGAAATTCAGAAATTAAATTGGTGAGCCGTGAACTGTGTTGTATAAACTATCACTTAAATTAGCCTTGATAACAGAGGAATGGAAAGTAACAAATGTGACACTAGTTTTAAAAAGGGCTCTAGAGATGATCGTGGACTAATGGACTAATAAGTCAGACTACCATGAAAGACAAAATGCCAGTGAATGTGATAAAGAATATAATTAATAGGAACATGGATAGGAGTAACAGGCAACCATCATCTTGGCTTTTGTACAAGGTAGTTTTGTCTTAGAGCTTTGCTAGTTATTTGAAGGAGTCCACAGATACACAGGAAAGGGTGACCCAAAAGTTTTAAAAAAGCTCCATAACCAAGGACTGTTAACAAAATGAAGTACTGAGTTACTTAAAATTCTTTATGGATTAGTAAATGGTTACAAGATAAGGAACAGTATAGCAACTAATGGGCAGTTTTAACAATGCCACCTCACAAAGGTTTGTACTGGCACCTTTGCTGGTCCACCTGTTCCTAAATGGTCTGAAAAAGTGCAGTGATAAAGATTGCAGATGGTAAAAGAAAAATATTCAATTGGAATCAGACCTAATGTTGACCCTGAAGAGTTGCAGAAGGATCTCACAGCAGGACCTGTGGTGATCCAGGAGCCATGGCTGTCACAGAGGCTAGATATCATTGACCTCGCTGTTCAGCCATATCTGTCAGCAGAGAGAGGCAGTGGCTGTTGGATTACAGCAGCCATCACCCCGTAAGTTGTGAGCTCAGCAGGCTGTGACCAGTCCTGCTGCTCAGGAAGGCAAGGACTTGTAGCTGTTCTTTCTAACCACAGCAGGGTCTGCAAGTTGAAGAGAGGATTCTTCCTCCCTATTTCTGAGGGTTTCACAGTCCTGACGAGCTTAAAGTACAGGTTTTGATCCTGGAGTTCCTGCCTGTCACAGGAATGGAATATCACCATTAAACTGACAGGTTTATCTTGCTGCTGTGAGAAGCCAGGGCTCTCAAGTTGTCTTACTGGTGTTTGCATGGATTTTTAGCAGCTCCTGCTAATTTCCTAAAATCATTCTGTATGGAGTTGATGCTAGCAAAAAGTGGCAAAATGGTATTTGAAACAGAGAAGTGGCACTGGCATGCTCGTCAATTCTGAGCATTGATGAGAACTGTGTATGATATAGAACAGGATGACTAAGAGGTACAGCATAGCTCTTCTGCAGGGACACTAAATGGATCAGGATTCCTCAGTTTGGAAGAATATTGACTGAGGAATAGGCAATGTGAGAAAGGTCTCTAAAACCGTGAATACATGGAAGTGTTTAATAGGGGACTATAACTCCCTGTTTCTCATAATAGAAGAACAAGGGGCCTCTGGTCACTGTTTTGTTTAATTTAGGTGATCTTTAAGATGGGAAAAGGCTGCTCAGCACCGGTTTTGTCTGCCATAGTTTTGTGGATACATCTTTTCAAATGCACAAAACCCAACTGTCTACTGGTCTTGAAAACTTATCCTGAGCCAGCTGTGGCCAAAATCCAACCTCTGCAGAGTTATAGCTTTTCTGTAAATAAAAGTTTGTAGTCCTCATTGATTGATGATAAATTTTCAAACATGAATCAAATGTAAACTGGTCCCATTTTCCTAAATCTGCAGATATTTTTTTATCTTCTGCTTCTGTTTGTTCATTTATCTGGCAGTAGCAATATTATGAATGGGCAGATTTACCTCTGTTGTTTACAAATCTGTGGGCAATGGAGAATGCCAGTTTGCTGCTACTTCAGAAAGCTAAAAGCAGTAGCAGGCCCTAAAATTAATCCCAGGGGAGATCAGATAAAGAAGCAGGAATGTTTCACACAGCAAACAGAAGGTCTGGAGGGAGGGATGGAGTAGAAGACATCATTGTACCTTTGAAACAGCTGGAATGGTTTCCAAGCTGTGGTCCACAAACCCCTGGTGGACTACAAGGCTATGGTAAGTTGAACAGCTGTTTGGCTAAACCATAGTTAACAGTGTTTTAAATAGTGTTTCCAATTAAAAAGTTTGATCAGATGGGTGTGTGGTGGTTTTTGAAAAATGTTAAGGGCTGATAACGATCTGTTGTTCCAAAAGTATGGGAACCACTGTTCTGGAGTATATGAAAAGGTAGAGAGCGCTCGCCATTTTCTCAGCTTTAGATAGGTTGCATGCCTCTCCACCAGAAACAACATCGAGAGGTTCCCAGAAAGGAGCCAGGAAGAGCAGTCTGGTAGCAATAATCCTTCTGTCCCCACCACGCCCTCCCCAGTAACAGAATTGTGGGGTTCTTAATCATTGCGTTGTCCCTGAGTATCACTAAAAGTCTTCGCTACCCTTACTTTTCATATATACTCATGACTAGTAGATTTAGTTTTCTGAGAAGTAAGTATAATTTTTCAAGTCTTGGGTCCTCATCAGGCAAAGATTAAACTTGTCACCTCCACTAGGTTAAAATATATATCTGTTTTTGAATTATTACCTGGTTTGTCACTGCCAGAAAAACAGATTTTAAAATTTTCTATTCTGTCATTATTAACAGATGTAAACTTTGCTTACAAGTATTAGCATGTCTTATTACAATATTTGTTTATTAATTTTAATAAAATCCCAATTCTATTTGACCAACTTCTTTTAATTTATGTCAGCTCCTTGAATGGTAATTTTACATTGTAAAAATCTTCTTTGTCCTCGTATCAGGTCTCTTATTACTTTTTTTTCCTACTAAAAATTTACCAGAATCATAAAGTATTTGTATTATCAGTGCTTGTAGTTGCCCTTGACATAGGTTACTTCCCCTTGTTCTGAGTACCATACAAGCACATCCATAAGTAATTTGTAGAGATCTTGTCTTTTCCAACACACTGCACATCTTTGTGTTAGGAATTATGGTGGTGTCAAATTTGAGAAATGCCAAATTATAAGCCTTATTCAAATGGTATAAATATGCTTATCCTGAAGAAATCAGTTGTCTAATCTGAAATTACTGTAGTGTATTTTATGAAATTTAAACAAAATATTGGAAACAAACGTTATTGACAATAGTGTTTTAAAAGGAACTAAAGAAAGTTGGCAGGCAAGCATGCTCTGTGTAACCTTTTTTTGTTCCGTATTTCTTACTCGTGTGTTTTGATACATATATGGAAAATGAAGGGGTTTGTGCATGTTTTTATATTATCTTGCTAAATACCTATTGCTAATTTACATGATTCTGAAGTTGTCTTTGCTCAGGCTTAAGCTACTAGCTGAATATGAGATCGAGGGGAATCTTTGCCTTGCATCAGAAAGGAACATGTAAGGGAGAGGAGAGCGATTTCTGCTGTAGTGTGGATAAAGATTATTTCCTGGTGTCATCTGTGACAAGAGAGAGGGATTCATGAGTCTAGGCAAGGCATATGGGTACAGAAGCAGTGATGGGGTGTATGGGTAGGACTGGGGGTGAGTGTATGTGAACAGAGAATTTGGAATAGGGATCAGAACAGGGTTTCTATAAGAGTTGGAGAGATCACAGTTGGATAAATATATTGGGGTCAGTTGGAAGTCACTTTAGGACAGAACATGGCTACAGCTCTCTATCTGAATCTAGCTCACTCCACACTTGCCCTAGCTATACCCTTCCCTGTGTATTCAGGAACCCCAGCTTCTTCTCCAGTTCCTGCACATGACCCTTTTAAGTGGAAAACCTACTTTCCTGCTTACTCCAGGAACAGTTACACACAAATATACAAATGGTCCCACAAATCCCTCCCATCTAAAGCTTCTCTTCTGTCCCACTATACTTTCTTCTGCCTCCTGCCTATGAGGTTCTGCACTGCAGGTGCAGATAGACGAATTATGGAATAGAATCATGGAATCATTTAGGTTGGAAAAGACCCTTAAGATCATTGAGTCCAACTATAAATTTAACACTACTAAGTCCACCACTAAACCATGTCCCTAAGCGCCATGTCTACGTGTCTTTTAAATACGCCGGGCAGCCTGTTCCAGTGCTTGACAACCTTTTTGGTGAAGAAATTTTTCCTAATATCCAATCTAAACCTCCCTTGGCGCAACTTGAGGCCATTTCCTCTCGTCCTATCGCTTGTTACTTGGGAGAAGAGACCAACCCCCACCTCGCTACAACCTCCTTTCAGGTAGTTGTAAAGAGCGGTAAGGTCTCCCCTCACCCTCCTTTTCTCCAGGCTAAACAACCCCAGTTCCCTCAGCCGCTCCTCATAAGACTTGTGCTCCAGGCCCTTCACCAGCTTCATTGCCCTTCTCTGGACACGCTCCAGCACCTCCATGTCTTTAATGTCTTTCTTGTAGTGAGGGGCCCAAAACTGAACACAGTATTTGAGGTGTGGTCTCACCAGTGCCGAGTAAAAAGGGACTCAAATGAGATGCTGTGGAAGTGCTGGGTGCAAAATAATAATGCCTCTCCTTTCCAACGTACAGTTTGCATTTTCTCCAAGTGGGACATGTCCCATCATTTGAAATCTGCTGGTCACAGATGAATTCTTTTGTTCTTTTTCCCCTTTTCATGTAGTACTCATTAGAATGTGATGATTTTTTCCACATGATGAATTACCGTTTTTTAGATAATGTTTGTCTTACTAAACAGCAGAAAAAATCCTGGATTTCTAGAGCCTGGTCCCTTTGATTTGCATTTTTCTGTGATCTATGACTTTCCTAAAAATAAATAAATAAATAAATCCTGTGGATGATTGCACCTACTGGTGATAAGTTGAATCTTACTGACAGGATGGCTGCTTTTCTTAATTATTATTTTGCAGATCCCTTAAAAGTTGTTCATGAAGACTAAAGAGTCTCCAGAAAGATTGAAAGCTGATGTCTTAGGGCATCCCCCCAAAATGCAAGGGTTTTTTTAAACGCCGGGGTTTTTTTTTGGCACAGATCTTTTCATAAGTCTTAAGCTTTTATTTAACAGTTTTCCTTCTTAATACATGTTTGCATACTTGTGTCTATGACTAAACTTAGCTAGCCAGAAGTATGATTTCTGTAAAAGTTTCAAATTCAGTAATTAATTAATAAGCCTTTCAGCACCTGACAATATAAATAGGTTAGGTAGCAAGATCACCATAACAATAATAAAATAAAATAAAGCATACTTTTTTTTTATTGTTAGAGGGTACATTTTCATGGAAAACTATTTTGGTGTTTCTTGGGCAGATTTTTATAATGGATATAGAGATCACTCTTTTAGTTAGTCCATGTTGGTCCCTGAAAATTGGCTCTACTCTTGTTGCTTGTCATATGTCATTTTATCTTTAAAGACTGCAGGAGTTCATGATTACTGAGAGGTAACACCTTGAAGTTTTGGCACTATGCTCTACAAAGTAACTTATACTGAGCTGACTTTCTGTTATCATGTCAGTGAAACATCAAATGTTGATACTATGTGTGAAACAACATTTGATATAATGGCTATTAAGTTACTTGAAAAAATCTTGAAAGATGGATTTTGTGTTCAGAAGAGCTGGCATCTAGAAATGTATGTCATGGATACAGGTAATAAATGTTTTTTATAAATTGCTACAGGAGAAAAAATATTTACATTTGTGTACAATATGCTAGTCTTAACTCTAGCTATTTTTATCTCCTTCTAAATATCATAAGCTGGTTATAAAGTATTTAAAGACATGAATAATTTCATTTGTTGAAGCATTCAGTGCATCATTTAAAATGGCTACTAAAGGAGAGAAGTGGACATGTGCTTCTCATAACAGCTAAGCATAAAAATAAGGTATCAGAGATAATAATACAGTTCCAAATCAGTAAAAATCGCTGTTATGTTTTGCTGTATGAGCAGAGCTCTTCACAGAATGATGATTTCATTCTAAGATTACAGTCTAAATAGATTTTGATCGCTAAACTTTATTCTGGTGATTTTATATTTTTGTTGGAAATGAGAGAACACACTTAAATTTTAAGTCATTGATCTTCAGCCATGCTAAAAGCTTTCAAGACTTGGTATTTCACTCCAGGATTGGATCCATAGCCCTTTTAAACTTTGGAATTTCAGAAACTCTGCAGGTGAGTAGGAAAAAGCAAATGTGAAAGGAAGAAACTGAAATGGAGAGGAGGAAATTATTTTCCTTTACAGAAGGAAGGGAAAGATGAAAAACAATGTAATGAGCGTAGGAGAAACAATAGGATGAAAAGGGAGGAGTCAGGTAAGTATTTACACTAATATTTTGTATTTAGTGCTCAGATATGTTATGCTTTATGCTTGCATGGAAAACAGATTGAGACTTCAGCTTTCTGACTAACTGCTGTGCTGAGCTGTACTTTACTCTTTGTGCATTTTTGCTTTAGCATGGTTGCTTCTAAGGAAGGCTTTAAATTGACTTTCAGAGCCAACCTGAATCACAGAATCCATTATCCTACTAGAAAATGATGACTGCCCCAATGTTCTGTCTTCCTAAGTTAGCTCTTAAAAAAAACACTCTTAGATATCAAAAAATCAAAGCCAGTTTTTTTACATATATTTCTATAGTTAATTCTAATCACTAGCATTTGGGACAGGGCACGGGCAGGCGGGCAGGTAATAACACTTAAGAGAGGCAAAATTTGTATGGAAAACCTAATTGTAATAATGCTGAAATTGAAAATTGAAACTGTTAATTAATCATTATTCAACAGGACTAGGCAAAGTCAATTAATTCATAACCAAATGTAGCTGTAGAACAATGGATTACTTACATTGGCTTTCATTACAGGTTAGACATCAGTGTGTGGATTTCATCCATAAGCTGTAATAAAATAAAATAAATTAGGAAATCGGCAAAAAAAGTTTAATTCTGTAATTTGTTCGTTTATGTGCTTAGTTACTGCATGATTCCCATGAGTATATATGGTATTATAGCGGAGTATATGTTTAGGGAAATGATGTCTTTTTTAAACTGAGCAGTTAACTAATATTTATATAGTGACTATAACCAGTCTTCATGAATTACCATGCTAAAAACTTGTTTATTTTTAAATACAGAGCTAGGGACCTCCCGTTTTCTTATATTCACTTGTGCTATGCATAAAAGGCCTTTACTGTCCACCTGAGCAACACCTCAGTGTAACTGAGCCCTGAGCTGATGTACAGGAGAGTAGCATCCCCTCTAAAACTGCCCCATTGCTGACAGGGGACAGAAAGAGTGAAAATGGGGGGAGCAGAGAGAGGCCTTATGGTGCCAATCCACAAATAATTTTGGAGTGGTAACATCTACTTTTTGAAAGGTAATGTATTAATTTCTGCTGATAGAGAGAGAGAGGTCTGCATAAGAATTACACTATAAATTGCTGTATGATAGGGTTCCCTTTCCCGTGCAGTGTCTGTGTCACTGGGCAGCAGTTTTTAAGGGCATCCATGAAGATACGAATACTGAAAACCTGACATAGATTTACTCTTTATGTTCATTCTAAAAGGGAAATGAAATTAAATGCAGATAAAACTTCTAGAAGTTCTAAATAAGATACTTCATGCTGTATTTTATAATTAGCCCTTACTGTTATGTTGTTTTGCATTAGCGTTACACTATTTTATGTCGCATCACTCTAGAATTGTTTAGATCATATAAATTCTTCAGTGCAAAATCACATGTCAAGTGGACCAATGTTTAGATTTTAAAGATGTCTTTTTAATTGCATTGTAACTGACAACTCTGTGTTGTCCTCATGTAATAGGCAGTATCAGGATGACTGTATTCTGAAATAGTCATTAATGGAAGACCATTGTATGCATAGGTCTCCAATGAGGTATGAATTGCACAGTCTCACGATTATGTCTCTCAGACTTTCCGTACTAACAAGAAAGTGCAGACTGTGAACTGTCCCTTTGGTGTATATTCCAGCCCCCAGATCAGTGCCCAGGAGGAAAGCTCCCTTTCCCATCCTCTTCTCTGGTTATTTATGCTGTGGTACTGCAGTTCTGTAAGAGCAGAGTCTTGTTTTTGAGTCTGGGCTGGCAAGCTGGTGAAGGTGGTATGAAGAAGTTGTCCCCAAAGACCTGCTCCACACTGAAGCTTCCTGCACAGAGACTGGGCTATATACCAACTTTAAAACCAGCTCTTCACTCATGACTCTTGTATTTAATTATAGTTCATATAAAATAACCATTATAATGTAAGTATCCATGACTGTGACATAGGATTTCAGCATTTTTTTCACAGCAGTATTTACTGTATTTAGTAACAAATTACTGAAATATCAGGAATGCCATTTTAAGTATCAGTTAAATGTGATACTTCGTGAATCGGGTCTTAATAGAATATAGAATCCCAGTGATGTCAGGCTTTGATTTTTACTTAGAGCAGATAAACTTAAAGCCCCAGTAGTACATAATTAGTCCTAATAGAAAAGCAAACTTTCTTTTATTTGGGTCAGACTTCATTTTTGTGCTCAGTATAGTGAACATGAGTAATGTATGGTAATAAAAAAATATTATGCAGCACAAACCTATTACATGTTCTGTGCAGATGAAAGTCATTAGTAAATTTTTTTTGTTCAGAGTAAAGGAAGTTGAAAATATGCTGTTTCTCATATTATTTTAATCCAAATGTTGTTATCCATAATTATTCAGCTTAAAGATACGCTGCTAGGTTCACAAATACCTAGTGAACTTCACAAAATTAATTACATTTCGAATAAGTGATTCAGGGTTTTAAGATTCAGACCTTAGGATGGGATGAATCGCCCTCTGGAGGTGCCCGTTTCAGTCTACTGACTTCACAGGAATCCTGCTTTGAACTGACTAGCTCAAACTAAAGTTAAGTGAGTGGCCTGTCACCTTAAGAGAGGAATAACTGAGCATTTCACACCTTACTAGGTCTTTTCTGTAGACCTCTTTCTTTTTAAGAATGGCTGCCTTATTCCTCACTTTTTCTGTCAGTGTTCTTCTCGTATTGTTTCTAAAATGAATAAGCACAATTGTTACTGTTGATATTTCCTGTGTATTTTGTTTTTTCCTGTCCTTTTGAATCTTGTTGTCTTATCTTTCCCTGTTTTTTTTTTTCTTTTTCCTGACTCTTTTTAGCTATCATCTCTTCTGAAGCTTTTCACTTGCTACCTCTCTGACCATCCTACCTTCCATGTTGAGAGTATTGTCCTAACTTCTGATGGGGAAGATTGTAGACCCTTTCCTTTGATGCTGATACCAGTATTTTCTGTGAGAGATAGTACTGTAGTGAAGACATAGAAAAAGAAGAATGTGGCACTTGTGAATTTTTGATGGTTTTGAATAGTCAAGAAGTATTGTTCTTCTGCCTTCATATAAAATGTGCTGGTTTCCTAATGTACTTGTAATTTAAAGATGTTTGTAGAAATGTAAAATCAAATGTGAAGAATATAAAATCCATATTAAAGACATTTAAATTTAACAAAATATAGCATTAGTCGTTATTTTAAAAATTGAGTCCTACATGGCTCACTTGCAAAAAGTGGGATAAATTTAAAAAGTTGTGTACTGGTAAAGTCTGACTTATTAAAAGGTGAAATTATTTTCTTCCTCCCTATGGTAATATTTTCTTGATTTATACCTATTAAAGATCTCTCTTTCTCTTGAGTTCTCTGTCTTCTCCCCTTTTTTGGTCCTTTTGTTAACCTAAGTAGTTTCCTGTTCCTTTCTGCACTGGACTCTCCTAACTCTTTTGATTCAATACCGATCCATTTTTCTTTCATGTATGCATCCATTTGCCTAAAATATTGCCTTAAGCATGATCATATATATTCAAGAATATATTTACTTCTAAACACTGGATCTGCTATTTTAGGAGTTACAATAAACCAGATAAGAAACTTAACAATTCAGTGACAGCATTTTAAGTTTTTTATGACACATGTGCCTTCATAGGATCGAAGCACCTTGCCTCCTACATTAATGGAATAATAATCATGGACAGAGATAAACATTCCTGTAAAAACATAGACTTATGGTACTTGTTCAATATAGGAATGCTAACTTAAAAAGAGCATCTGAATGAAAGCAAATATGCTGCATTCATAAATGGTATGGCAGAAGTTTTCAGATTTTATTTGCAGATAAAGAGAAATGCTAATGGAAGGAGTGCTTTGTATTGATAGTAATAGAAGCAGTTAAAGTTTAAAAAAAAAAAGACAACTAAAAGATGTACATCCATAAAATCAGGACAATTTTTGCAAATTATGCTTTGTTATAGCAGAAGTATTAAATAAAAGTTACTGTTTTCTGAGGGGTAGATACCTATATATTTTATTATCTATACTAAATGTTCTTTAGATAGTCTGAATTCTTTGGATTGCAATAAAAGGAATGCCAAGGACATGATAAAACATAAATAGTGAACTTTTCAGTTTAGATGTGTAAAATATGAAGCCTCTTCTGACACTTACAGTAATTTGCAAGAACTGGTAATAATAGTAACTTACTAGAAAATGATTGGAGGTGTGGCTGAGAATGTCATTTATGGTGCCTAAAAGTTTTTAACTAGTGTAGTTATAAGCAGGACTTTGCATAATTTTGAGCCCATTAAAAAAGCACCTTCTTTGCCAGATTCATTTACTGAGCATGAGGATGACATCACAGACAAAGAATTAGAAAGTAGAGGAAATTTGGAATCTCTAAAACAGTTACACTGATGATGAGTTTTTGTGTTGTACAGTAGTAGCAGTAAGTCTTTTGTTAGAATGAATCAACTGCAACTAATCTTGTAAAAATGAACCATATGAAAATTATCCATAGAAAAAGAAAGAAAGAATATTAAAAACTATGTAAAACCTGTTAGGATTTTCTGGGGTATATCCTCAAATGGTATAAAGTGGCATGCATAAAGTTAAGTCACCACTGCTTACTCTGAAGATTTGTCCTTTCTATTAACTATATGATACAATACAGATCCGGAAATAGTCCCTTACTTAATACTTGTATTCATTTTACAGTAGAGAGGTTACGGAATAAGGACTTACTCATCATGAGAAATAATACAATTCTAACAATGGCATATTATTGCTAGAAGGAAATACATCAAAATGACTTGAATTAGCATAGTTTTAGAAAATGACTTTGGTTTTGAGAGTACTGTATTGATACCGCTTGTTAAGTTACAAAACTATTGCTTGTTTAATAGTACTACTAATCTAAAATTTAGAGTTGTAGTTTGAAGATAAAATTATTTTTACACTCAAGTTTATGTATTTTTGATTTTCAATTTTTGCGTGATAATGTCTCAGTTAAACCAACCAGTTAAAATGTCTATCTTTTTAATATATGAAGAATAGCGAGGAAAGCATAGCTAGAAATACTAACAAAACAGGAAAGATTTTTCAACAAATGAATAAGTGTAACCATAGGGAAACACTTGCAAGAGGAGAATAAAGTTGAGTGAATATTGCTACATTGAGATGTGAAAACATACTTCATCTATAAAGTCCTGCAGGAAAAAAATAATGAAAAATTAGGTCTTTCTATTCATAAACACAGCTTAGGTACATGTGGTCTTGAGAGGTGCAGTACCACTACAAATTCCATGAAATGTTCTTTGATCGCATTACAAACAAGTCTGGCTAAGACATAAAGAGAATATAACTATCTGTTGCTATATAAGGAAGATAAGGTGAGGGAAGCATAATTTATAAAACAACCACAGTGCTTGCAGATCCTGCAATTCACATGGCTGGCAAACACAGAAATAATTTCACAAGTGAAAATGGAAGATGCAAAATCCATGAAGATTGTGTTGAAGGTTTGTTTCATTTGACTTTCTCTAGGATTATGAGGATCTCTACGATTATGATATATATACACATATTATAATATATGTATATTATACATACATATATTGTGATGTATATGAAAATACATGTGTGAAAAGCTGTAAAAGAGGAATTTGAGTTATATGCAATAAATGTTTCAAAATAGGCTACAGGGGATATTTTTGTATAGTACTTAAAACAACTGGAAGAAGTAATGAGAGTTAATTCAGTCCTGGATCTGATAGTAATCAGAAAAAAAAAGATACTAAATCTAAAATGAAGACCGTATGAATGTACAATACTTCTAGTTTAATAAAGAGACCAGAAAAAGGGTAAACATATCGTGAAAATCACTGACAGAAATGTGAAGAGTTTGAAGAGTAATAGCGGAAGGCTGGTTCAGCAATAACATTGCAATACAATAAGAGCAAGATTCCACTGTAAATAAATGTTTAGTGAAGTATAAAGTAGGAGAAAAGAAAATGGAACTGGAAATGGGAACTTTAAGCTTGCCATCATGCAAACATAAAATAAAACAGAAAGAAAGCTTGGACCATGTGATACTATCTGAGAAAGCCTAATTAGCCGCTTTGTTAGTATAGTTTTGCTAATATAATCTGAAAATATATGAAAGTTTTAAAGAAACAGTAGAAAGCTGATTTTTTTTCCAAATTTCTTCAACTTTTAATTTTTCTCTTTGTTTCCAATAGAGTAATACCAAATAAAAGGAAATGTGAGACCACTCTCTACAAATCAGATCATTTATTTGAAAAGATAGTTGAAGAGACAACAAACAAAAACGGTAATTGAAAAATTAGAAAAGTATCTGAAAAGATGAAGGGGTCCAGATTCTGTACCCCTGTTCTGCCCACTGGAGGTAGCACAAGGTAGCCAAGATCCGTTCCTACTCACAGACTGAAAATTCTCCTGCCGTAGGGAAGTCACAGTCAGCCTAACGCTGGTCTATCCCTCTCCCATGCCTCATCCTTCGCACAGGTTTGGTAATGGGAGCATAAGAAGGTACCCCGCTGTACCAATTTTCAGCTGCATTTACTTTCTTAGATTACATCTGTACTAGAAAACAAAACGGGCCACAGCCCAGTCAAGAGTTGGTAGCAAATTACAGTTCACATTCACGTGGCTAACCCATCTGCGCTCCTGAAGCTCTCCCTCGTTCATACTGCCTGCTAAGAAGTCCCTGACCCATGCTATTCCCCAGATCTTGCTGTGTCTTACCTGAGTGCTCATTGGCCTGAGCCAAAAGCATACCAAAGAGCATGCTAACAGTTAAATGGCATGGATTATCACATGGTAGAGCTCAATCATGTGCCTGGGCCCTGTTTAGCTCAGTAAAACAGATGCAACCTTATGAACTACATCCAGTTGGCAATAATTACGACTGTACTAGCCTGCTCTAAATTAAAATAGCAATGGCATGAAAACCAATAATCTATAGGTATCTTTCAGACTACTGTTTCTTGAACAGAACTGTCAATGAATGTGTAAATTTGGATGTAATGTGTGACTTAATAAAAAGGAAAGAAAGTGTAGAAAATCTGAAAAATTGATAAGAAAGTCAAAGGAGGACAATAAAAGGCAAAAGAGTACTTAGCTGATGGGGAAGTATTTTTAAATGGGAACTGGAAAGCCGGTTAGATGAGTGAATATTCTTTTCAAAATAAGCAAGGTTACAATAAAAAAGTCAATATTATGACCATTTGGATAAATAGATCATTATTAAAATGCAGTTTTGGTCCCACCTATGTGGACCTCCCTGTAGGGTAAAAGCCTAAAATATAATGCATTTGCTTATGGTGTTTTTTTCTGAGACTTTTGAGAAGGACCTGATGCTGAAGTGGGCACACTTCAATATAAAATAGTGAACCTTGTCATGCACATGATGGGATAAGTGCTTTACTGAATATTTATACAGATTTCAAAAAGGGATATGCAATAATACCTTGGGATTAACATAATCTCTGTATTACTTGGACAGTCTTCCAGTATGTGATATAATTACTATTAGGTTCCAGGTCATGTTTTGACCTAGTGAGGTCACCAGTTATTTTCATGATCATTTCTAGAAAACTACGTACAGGATGCACAAAAGGGGAAATAAAATTACATTCATAGACTACTTTGTGACCTGGGATTAACTGCTTAAGTCTGAAGACAGAAAATAAAAAGGGAAGGGAAAATGTGGCAAGTCAGACAATGTTGGAACATAATACGTTAGTTGAATATTGTCTTTTAGGTTACTGAGGGGTAAAGAGCGGAAATAAACTGCTCAAATGAAAACTATATGTGGATTCTGAAAGGGGGTCAGCTCCTCTGGTGAATGCTGAGGATCTCTACTTCCTACTTTACTTTGCAAAATCAATGCTTGAAATATCTGTCTAAAGTGTGGCAAACTCAAGAAAGGTATCACAATGCCATTGGGTTTATGTGAAGAAAGCTGTCACTATTTTTGTTTGTATGTTACATGTAAATATATAAAATTAAGGAGGTACTAGATCTGTTATATAGTGCTGTTATAACCACACCTATAATGCTCAAGGCATTTTGGTATAGTGTCACAGGTAGTTTAAAAGAAAATACATAAATGCAAACAAGGTAACCACTCTCATGAAAAAGTGCTAAATTTACTAAATGTATGTAATCCACAAACAAAGCGATTTGGGGTGATTAAAATTTTTATATATACAATACTGACTAATTTTAAATTTAGTCAGTATATAAAGGACATAAATGAAATAAATAAATTGGGCAAAATTTTAGGATGCTATCGATCAAAGGAAAATGGCCAGAAGTTGAGAAGGAAGATTGGGAGTACGTGTTTGGAAACAATTCTTAATAGGAAATAATTCTTAATGGAACCCTGGGAAGCAAATAGACCATCATAACAACTATTCAGCAATAAATTTACCTATAGATTAAGTAGCATAATTTACTTGGAGAAGCAGTTCTGCAGAAATGCAGGCAGCTTTTCTGGAGGAACTAACTGCCTATTCTGGCTTTATTGCCATCAACCGTAGGTGCAACACAGTGGGGAAGTATGTTGGGAAAAATCACTTCTGTAATATGAATGTATGATTCTGTACCTTTGGCTTCAGTAGAGTTATGTTCTTACAAATAATAGAAATATGTTCTTGCAAATAACAGAAACTACATTAAAAAAAGCAAGAGAACATCAATGAAAAATATAAGAAAGTAGAATTATATACACATAGGTGGAGAAAAAGATGAAGCAGATCTATCACATATATTACATACCTAGCTGAAAAAGAAAGTGTTCTTTTTTATAATGACCTTGTAATTTTGAAATGCAAATGCATTATATAAAATTCTAATACTATGATCCCCTCAAGCATAGTTTTAGAAAATGACATGAAAGAACCAAACAAAATATTTGAAGTTGTCTACTTCTCTCTGCATACATTGCATATTCTAAACCTAATGTCTGAACTGCTGGAACTGGTAGTTCCCGTTTTGAGGAAAAAAGTCATTTTAAGGCTTCTATGAAAAGAGATTCTGAAAACTGTTATGGCAGATAGTGCAGGTACAACTGTCTGCTAGAGAAGTGTTCATAAACTGCTTTTCTCTTCATTGCAAATACATTCTGTGCCCATCACTCCTGCTTAAATAATCGCTTGTTGGGGGTTTGCCTCTCTATGTTTCCCGAGGGAGTTGGGGGACATATAGTTTTTAGGAGCTGCTGAAAGCTACGTAGGAGCTGCTGGAAGCTACGGCAAGGAGAGATGACTACATCAAAATTTTGGCTGAAGGGTAGAGGAATTGTAAAAAGGCTTTTCCGGAGATGGGGAATGAGTGGCTCTGAGCAGGCGTGTAAGGCTGCTGGGAGGCCTTAAGCCTATTTACTCATTTAGTATATTGAGAGTACACCTAGGTATCACGGGATTTGGATGTTTTGCAGTTGGGTGGATTAACTAGATTACAAAGAACAACTACTAAATTTCAGGAATTCATTATGAAAGTACCCTATGAATAAACTATATGAATATTAAAAAGCAAAACCAAACCGTAGAAACCACTTCTTAGAAGAACTTTCATATGTGACTGTGGTATAGTCGCATAGTCTTGCAAGTGAAGTAGAGCAAAGAAGCAGAAAATCTGGGCTAGATGTCACAAACCACTGCCTGGTTTTTCTTTTTTTTTTTTTTCTTCTTTCCTAGGGAATAATTTGGAGATTCCTAGGATAAACTTTCTCTGGTTAAAAAAAGTAAAGAGACTGGATTCTCTAGAGGCAGGCATCTGGAAATAAATGTGAAGACAGCCAGCCACTGCAGCATTTAGAGCACTTCTTTGATCTGTTATTATCTTACATCCTTTGTTTTACTTTTCTTGGTCCATAATATTTCTGCTTTATTCAGACAAAACTCATTGAAAACAATGCAGAACATGACATACTTTTACACAAACTAATAATTGTGTAAGAATCAAAAAGAGACTCCATAGTATACTTCAACTAGCAACATCCTTCTGCCTGCATTTCAGCAGACATTGTCTGTTTTGAGACAATAGAGAGAGATACAGGCTTTGAGTCAAATCTTCCTTGTTTGATTCTCAAAGAAAACTAGATTTATGCCCGCCTGCCTATCCATCCATCTATCTGCTTATTTATTAAAAATATTATAATTCTTGTTTTAGCTGTTAAGCGTAAAAATAAAAGTTACAGTATTACTAAGTAGAAGGCATACAAAATCCCTGTTTTATCCAGTTCTTTGAAGAAAAGGAAAAAAATAACAAGTGAATTATTCAAAGAAAATTAAGTGTCATTACTAATTTCCAAAAAAGTTACTGAAGAGATGGACAGGTGCATTTTGTTTCAAGAGTCTGTGTGGCCTACTGCTCTAGAGTACCACAAAATTCCAAGTAATATTGATACTACCTACTTTTACAGATGAAGCAAAATCAAAGAACGCTCATGCAAAATGGCCAGAATAAAAGTCAGTGAATAAAATTGTTGTATCTCTGTGTTAAAATAAACTCTGGAAAAGGAAAATTATTTCAAAGTCCAGATAAAGATGAATCCATAGGAGAGCACACGAGTGAAAAGGTTTTTGGAAAGCAAGATTTATAAGGCACATTTCGAAAGAGTTGTATTTGTTTAGTCTAGAGAAGAGAAGACCGGGGAAAATAATCTGACATCTAAAGATTATTGTGAAGAAAGTGGTCATCAATTGTCTTTTGTACCCAGTTGTGGAAGGACAAGAAAAAATGATCTTAATTTACAGTGAAGAAGAACAGGCTACATATTTGGAAAATCCTTCTGAGTACAAGGACAGTTAAAGACTGGAACCAGGCTTTCTGGCGATGCTGGAGTGCCTTTCTCACTGGCAATTTAGAACAGATTAGACAAAAAGTTTCTGTCATCACAATGCTCTTACATCTATCTTCTTTCATAATTGTTGGCCCCACTCAATAAATAATCTGGAATATTAAGAAGTAATTCGAAAAATAAATTCAGAATGTGGAGGTGAAATTGGATAATCTGAACACATGATAAATCATAAAAATGTAGGTATCTTCTTTTGTCAATAGATGTATTCTTATATTTTGTATGCCTTTCTATATTTTAATTTTCACTTATTTTAATTTCAAAGTTCATATACATATAATTTCTATTTACAGATCATCGATAAGGATAAAGCATTTTACCTGTTCATGCAAGCAGTACTGTTACTCTACTTACACTACTTGATCCTCTGGGCAGGAAGCTGATGTCAGCATTGTCAATACCCTTTTGCCTTGGCTTCTAATTCTATCTAGCACATGCTCTTCAGGTATGTATAGGTTTGTAGATATTACGGGGAAATATTCTACGTTCAAAACACATGTAGTTTCTTTTAAGTCACATATAGATAAGTAGAGTTTATTATTTGACAGGATATCTGAAAAAGTCTGATTCCTAAACAAAACCAGAACTTTGATGATTAATTTTACTTTCTGTGGTTAACAGCCTATTTTTACTGTGATAAGTAAAGCCTGTTAGTAATAAAAATGAAACCTAGTATCTATGCTGTGATAATGGAACCCTAAAGTGAAATTAGTTAGTGATATTAGAAAGTATCACTTGTATTTCTGCTCCAAACCTCAAGATATTTTATCTTCCTGTACTCAAAAACAACATTAAAGAATATGTATGGTTCATGTTACCAACATTCATGGACTTGATTATAATGTGAATCATTCATGTATATGCTTTTGTTAGAGCATAAAATATGTAACATAAGAGAGCAAGGATATTGAAGGAATGAAGATCATTTGCCTATTCAGAATACTGGCTAGTATGTCTGTTCATTCTAAGAAATTCAATTTGAAGAATGATGAGAAAACCGTTTATATTTATTACTGTGGTAATCTGTTAGCTGCTTAAGGACTTACATATTCCTATCAACCGGTAATTAAAGTCTTCAAATTAAAGTGTTCATCTTCCAGTGTTTTTTCTTGTATTGGGTCTGCAACAGGGAAGGCTGTGAACACTTGCTAATGGACATTTTATTGTACCTTTTTCCTTCAAATTATTAGAAACATTTCAATTATTAGAAGCAGCTGTATTAAAAATGTGAATAGTGTACAGAGAACCAAGTGGCTTTCACTGAGTTAACCTCCCAGAGAGGAAGACCTAAGTAAGAGAAGTAGCACCCCTTCACTTTTGTAGCTCTCTCTGTCTTGTTATCTTGATATAGAATCAAGGCATTCCAGTATAACTTTTCTGTTTAATACTGCACTTGAATCATCTAGATTTACCTGGCTTTGGCTTATGTTTTTTTTTAAAGTAGGAGACATCTACTTATGCTGTTTGAGAATTAACTTAGAAAGAGACCACCAAAGTCTTAAAACCTTTATAATACAAGCCAATCTGGAGAAATTTTGTTGCCAACTTGGATAGAATTATTCAAGACTATGAATCACATACCACTGCAACTTTATATTAATACAGTTTATGTAGAAGAAAAATAGTATAGGTCAGAGAAGCTTTTGGAGGAACATGTCTAGCAAATAACTTTAGAATGTTTAGCTCACACTGTTTTTCAAGGGTAGGAAAATAAATTCCTGGATAGAAGTGAAATACTGCTTTAAAAAGGCCCCTGAATGCTTTAAAAAGGCCCCTGAAAGTTGAGTGACTTGACTTCTCATGAAAGTCAAAGAAGTAGCTTATGATCCAAGATGTTTCGTGAAGAGAGAATAATGGTTCTAAATTGTGAGATGCCCTAATGAATTGACGAAATTGAGAAAAATGAAAAAACTCCTAAGGCTCCTTTTACTTACAATTTAAATCTAAGGTTGTCTGGTTTTACTTCTCAGAACTTGCTTTTCAACATGTATATTAATTTAATAATTTTTGTAATTGAACAGTCACATTTATATGTATAGTTTGAAGTTATAAAATGCAAACTATATTTTCAGCTTTTCCATTTAATATTTTATTGAACAGTTTAAAAATAATTTTTGCTGACTAAAGAAAATATTTACTTAACCAGAGGGGATTTATTGTGATGAGAAATTTAGTTTTCCTGCATATCTTCAGAGGCCCAATGCAGCTACTACAGAAATCAACACCCAGCAAGGTGCCTGTGTCTATTTTGGATAGTATTTCAGAAAAATATAGAGATAATAATATAGAAGGATTTAACCCCCATTTTGAAAGGTGCCAATGAATTTATCATTTAATAATTTGAAAATATTACTTACAGATTAAATAAAGACATTCAGAAACAGTAAGAATAATTAAGGGCTGGTTAGGAAGGATATATGCAGTTTGATTAAGTGAGGTAAACAACCATGTAAAAGGAAACTGGAATGATACAATATTTATTTAAGTTGGCAGGAGAATGTATAATTGGAGGTAGAACTGGGAAAACAGGGTATGCAGTTATTCTCAGTTATTCTATTTTAGCAGATTTAATTATGTTTTAAAGTGGTGGTAATCCCCTTGTTTAACATAACCGCAATTGGACTGGACAAAGTAGCAGAAACTGTACTTCAGAAAGACAATCCTGTGGTTGGACATAGGTTGGAAAGTGTAAGTGTTAGCATTTAAGAGTGTGGAAGTTTTTTGGCCAATTTTGAGAAATAAATACGAAAATGTCAGAATTAAGAAAATATTTTCTCTGGAGTACTAGCAAGTATATTTGTATATAGTTTCGGGCTTTCCAGACTAATATCGTGATGTACAGTAACAGTATAAAGAGATGGTTGCTTTCTTAATGCGGTTTGTGTGTGTGTTAATTTGTATGGCCCAGTTTTCCATCTAAGTTGGCCAAAGCACAGAGAGTTTTTTTAATTGCCCAATTTTTATAAAGAACATGAATAACTCATCTGGGATGTTTTTGGCTGCTTCTTTGGGTGGTTGTGTAGATGGATTTCATTGCTGGTGTGTATGTGCCCCATAAATGCAAGGACAAATTATTTGGACACGCAGAGTCAATTAGATGGTATCAGCAGACTACTACTTGAAGCACCCTCATGTCCACTATCCTCAGGGCATTAAATAGGAACGTGAGTACAAACATTCATGATTTCATTATTTCCATCATACCGCAAAGATGAAAATAATGCAGTATATGTACTGTGTGATTCATTTGACTTTGTATGTAATAGCATAATTAATTTCATGCAGTAAATGAAGTCTCCTTATGACCATTAGCAAAATACAGTTTGAGTTCACATACTAGATATATCTGTTTATATATGCATAAAGGAGTCATAAGTTACTGGGGTTTAAGATTTTCCCTAGTGTGATTCTTCAGAGAGCAACATGTCCAGTAACATTTCCTTTTTCCAAGAGGAAACAACAGCAGGGGAGGGAGGGAGAAGACCTCCCTTGAACAGAAATAAATTTATTTCTAAATTCCACAAGTAAAGCTATAGTTATGACTTAAGACAGTGTCTCTTATTCAGTGTCCTAAAAGCT
This sequence comes from Calonectris borealis, assembly GCF_964195595.1. Lineage (NCBI taxonomy): Eukaryota > Metazoa > Chordata > Aves > Procellariiformes > Procellariidae > Calonectris > Calonectris borealis. Next base: position 190,135,200 of record NC_134312.1, read on the forward strand.
GAGCTTCTGGGATATTCTCATTACCAGGATCCATTTGTATTGGCAGGGAAGTCTGATGGAGGCAAGAGGAGCGTGATTCCCAGCACAAGTTGCTGCCCGTGCACGTAGCAAGGGATGAAAGATTCACCAGCAATATGGCGTGTCTTTCATTCATGTATTTTAAAGTCCAGAGTCCAGGGCCTGAAAAGACCTATTTTATTACTTGCATGCTCCCTGCAGGGACCTTGATAGTGACTGGCATTGTGTTGAATGCCTTATGTATTTATAGCCCCGATAGTAGTGATTGTATTTTCAGTACTGTGTTGTACATAGTGCTGAGTGACTTGTTGGTCTCGTGGCTTTTCTGTCTCTTATTCTCTAACAAGCTATCCGGCTTATTAGAAACAATAAACACCAGAAATAGATTCCCTTCTATGACTGATTGCAGAAGCAAATGTACCATTACAAATCGGTGACAGAGCCTTCTGTATCTACAACTTTACAGAAAGGGTGAGGGGGCTAGCAGTTCAGTGTCATCTATCAGTGCCTCAGCACTTTCATTTGCTATTTCAAATTCAGACTGAAGTACTATCCATAATCTCCTAACCAATCACTAATCCTCAGGGATTTTGAACTGCCAGCCTGCAAGATGTCTATTTTTACATAGGGGTCCATGCAGCAGAGAAAAGACATTAGATTCCTCATAGGGACTGGACTACATTACAGAGTGCTACCCTTCAGTCTTTCTCGTGAACCAAGCAGAATTTTCTGTTGGTTTTGTGTTCCCCCTGCCTCCTCCCAGAAAAAGTAGCCATCATCACAGCCTGTCACAGAAGATAAAGGACTGAAGTGTAGTACCACAACAGATGATCAATTCAGTTCACACACGTCTAAAACTATATAATCAATAGTTCTCAGTCTTAAAAAACACTTAGTTATGGTTTTGCTGTTATACGTCATATTATCAAGAGTTTTTACTTCCTAGAGGAGAGATCCTAGACAGTAACAGGTCAATTAAATCAGTTTCTAGGTCATCTTTTAAGATCAGTGAAAACACCTCAGCATTTATAGTCTCTCACAAAACATTCTGTACTTTATCTACATTGTGCACAAAGTTGACTGAAACCACAGCCTTGTAACTACCTGGTACATGCTGCATCAGATGTCTGTGGTACACAAAGAAGTCCTCTCCTCATTAAACTCCGAACAAACGATACTCAGTATAGTGTCATCTTCATACCTTAATGTACCAAGGGTCTGGGTGACAGACAGGTTTATTCAGAGATAGGGATTTGCTCACATTCAAAATCTCTGTGATGCTCCATCTAAATATCTCAGAGTCAGGACCCTCTGCCTTGAACAAAAAGTACATTTAGTTTTGTTTTTCAGGGACTTGCCAAACAAGTGCCGATAGTCAATGTGATAATTCATTATATGTTTTGTCAACAAGCCAGTGAGGGGCAAGACCATCTTCAGGAACTTTTATGTGACATATGGCTCTGAATTAAGCCAGTCAGAACCAGGCAACATTTGGGGTTAGAGTTGGTAACGTTAAAGGCTCTGAGCCTTTCTAACCTTCAGCATATTTAAGCATTGTAGCAGGGAGTCAACAACAATGACCTGTCTTCCAGAGTTACCTTCTTCAAATGGGAACTCCTAAAAGTGTGTTTGTTCATAACAGACAGGAATAGGTGTCCGGTTATAACTAGAGGGATGCTGAGAGCTCCTGAAAAAATGTTTTGTTTACCTGTTTAATAAGATGGGTTTTGTATGCCTTTTTTTTTTACCTTTCTTCGTGTCTTGTGAAACTTTCAGTATAATCTCTTTACCTGCTTAGCCAAACATACTCTTCTGAAATAATCAGATCCTGCAGCCAAACCTAGTATGATTACTGCTGATAGATTGGGCGTTGCCTAGGTGAAATGTGCTGACAGAAACTATTTTGCAACAGTACAGATCATTTTGTGTCAAATAGAGTCACTTTAACTAGAGTTACTCACAAACCTAAATGAAAAGACTTTCTGTTTGAGTATCTTAGCATCATCAGTCTTTCTTAACCTCTTCTACTTCAATAGTACGGGACTGTTCAATAGCTTTGACACTAACTGGAGTTTACATAATTTCTCTAAGATGCATTTTTCTGCAATAGCTGCTTATCTTCCTCTGTACAGGGATGCAATATACCTTACCTTGTAGTAAGATTTCTGAAAGGCCTTTGTTCATTTTTTTACCTAAGAATGGAGACCTGTCTTACCTATCCGTATAATTTTTTACTAATAGAAACTGGGCTTTCCTGTCTGCTCGAGAAATATTCCTGTGCCTTGTAAAACACATAGCAGGGAAAATGAGAGTATACTGCATGGGTTATGAATCTCCTACTGAAATAATAGGAAACTCTCACAAGCTTCTGCTGTTTTAATTATGATGTTAACTGTGCCCACTTAAGGTCTACTGCCAGACTCTAGAAACAATGCCCTCCTCCTTTAGAGGAAGCTTGAACTACTTCATCTTCAGTTTCCTACTTCAGTTTTTAGATAAAGTTTACATTGATTCCTTGAGCTTTAGTTCTTAGCAAGTAATTTTCTTAGAACAGGGCTGATTTCTGTGGATTGGCAAATTTTCTTCTCTTCATTTCCACTCCCTACTATTCTTTTAGATTCTGCTTGCAGAAAGACCAGCAGGGTTTTAAGAGCACAATATGCATGACTGCATCTTTTCCTCTAATGCATCTTCCCTAACAGTGGGAAAGAATGGCTCTCTCAGAATGTGCTCATCTAAGCTTCCAGTTCCCCAGGATCTTGGAAGGACTTCTGTGCAATAGCAGCTTCAGCATCTGCCACAGATAGCAGGCAAACTGGTGGTTGATTGGCAGAGCTAAGAAGAAATAGATTTCCAGCACAGGGGCAATGGACTCTTCTTCAGAGACTTTAATTACAGCACCCTTCTAACACTTCTTCAAAACAGCAATAAATGTTTTAAAATCACACATGAAAAGGATGGACAGGGATCTACTTTTCACCTTCTCTATCAATAAAAAAAAAAATGAAGGTGCATCAGGTGAAGCTGGCAGTAAGCAGGTTCAAAGCAAATAATACAATAAATTATATTGGTTTATATGTTCATGGCTAATATGACATTCTTTGTCTAAAAACAGTATGGATGAAAGAAGTTCACATGGATCTAAGGAGAGACTGCACAAGACCTTGGAAGAGAGATCTAGTAAAGGTCACTGATAGACAAACGACATCAGGCTCAGGAAACCCCCCGAGCTAAAACAAAGTTGGATGCCGGAGCCATGGGCATTATCAAATATGTCCGGTCCCGGTCCTCCTGTTCTCTGAAAGAGTACTTGGATAGAATTGGCTTATGTCTGCTGTTGGAGATAGGTACATGGGCCAAGTGTATGCCTGATCTGAACCAGTCTGAACTCTCATGTATTCTTAAAATAAGGTTTATTTATGAATCTTGGCCTACTCACAGTCTTTGCAAAAATGAAACAAACACTTTCAGGACCTCCCCCTCTTTAAATTCAACCAACTAGAGCCAACCTTAGTCAGTCATTTTCGTTCCTTTTCTGCACTGTCAGCTTTGCGAACTACATAGTCTGTGGTATTTCAAAGATTTTATGACATATGTTAATGAAATACCTCTACCTCACCTTTTTTTCCTCACTTAATCATGCCCTTACCTAAACCAAACTTTATTAATCTCTATCTCTTCAGAAACTTGTTGCTACTATTGTAGTTTTGAGTAGTGACTTTTCCTGTTCCTTATGCTGGCCTTCAGATTCTCTCTACTACCGAGAGGAAATCTTTGAGCCCGTCAAAGAATAGAGCAAGAAAATTAACAGAAAATCCATGGGATAGTGTTGTTTCCATCACAGTAATTTGCGAGGAGGAATTTCATTCTGATCCTTGTTAAGTGAATAAATCAAATACACAGATCTGTAATGCCAAATCTGTAAGTCATGTTCCAAAATTCAGCAAGCCAGGATCACAACCTTTAGACATTCTCAGAAATACCTTTTCTGGTCTTCCTTTCAACTTGAGGAGTTGTCCTGATAGTAGGTTTATCCTCCTAAGTCACTTAGCAAGGACAAGGAAAATTCAATGGGAAGTCTCTATATTTAGCAGAGGTTAAGGTGGTCGATGCTTATGTTCAGTTCCCGTGTTAGCTTAAAGTCCCTCCAATTTTTGGTAGATAGGCATAGGTGAATGCAGCTAGAGCTCGAGGAGGAGGAATAGAAAAGAAGGGAGGAACAGGGGAGGATCTAGAGCCCTTCATAGCATCCTTTCACCCTCTGCCTCCTGATGCTGGTAAATCTGCACCTGGACAGCCAGTGCTTTAAAAAAAAAAAAAAAAGCCTCTCCTGTTTGGCTTTTTACTTTTAACACCTCAGGTGTTGAGCAAATGAAGGCAAACCGCTGTGCCAGGGCTCTGTCTCTTTAACTTTGTATGTACACCAGCAGGCACAGTAGGAACCCATTCTGTTTTGAACATACTACAGCATAAATGGCTGATAAATCAGAAAGGAAGGAATCCACATTTTCTGTTACTTGTGTGGCCTCCTGGAATGATTAATATATGTTTAATGAGTTCTATATGTATGCTTTATTTAAATTAAATGTTTCTTTTTTAACAAGACCACTTAAAATTAAGTATGGAAGTAGGGCAGCCAGTATTAAGGTTAAATTTACTATAGTATTTTAAAATAACACAATAAAAATACTATGCAACACATTTTTTGATGCCAAAGTTTTAGAGAAAGTCAAACCACTGAAGCTGGCATAGCAGTTGGAACTATAACCTACAGAATGCGGAACCTGCTTCTGATAGCTTTTTTTTTTTCTCTTTTAATGTACTCATCTACTTTATATTAATGACTAGTATGTTCAAAATTGAAAAATCCACTGGAGATGAAAAAGCAGGCAATTTCTTTTCTTCTCATCAGGTCCATGAATGAAAACTGTAAGAGGATGAGATGTACTAGTTCTGAAGTCTTGAAGGTCATGCTGACGAGAAACAATCACTTAAGTTCCCCAACTAGCAGTGATTAGTCCTTACTGAATAAATCAGTGTTCAGTGCAGTATGTTCTGATATTTTTTTTTCTTACATGTTATGTACATCTATGGTTATTTAATTTAACTGATAAAAAATGAAGTGCTCTTTTGCTACATTTTAATTGAATTCCATTTTCCATCTACACACAGTTTACAAATTATAATTGGAAGACTGAATCATGTGGTAAAGAAAAGCCATTAAATTTTCTATCATAAAATGTAAAAATTAAGAATCAGAGGTTAGTTATATAGATGATTAAATAAAAATTGTACAGGCATGAAATAACAATCTGGATAGCAAAAAGAATAATATTTTGTAAAGAGGGTATATTTAGTTGAATAAGGGCCTTTGAAATGAAAAAAAAACCAAAGCAAATGTAAAACCGGACCAAAATAGACTGTGTAAGACAAGGTCTTTCTCTTTTCTGTTTTGAAAGGTAGCTAAAATTGATAATTTAACTCAGAGACACAAACCAATCCAGTCTGCTGATAACATGCATTTGTAGTTCTGGGTCTTAAACAAACACAATATGGGCCTTGCAAGTGCTTTAGAAAGCCCTGGTTAATAATCAGTTGTCCAGGAGTCCCCTCTGACCTGCACGGGCCCTCCTTCGTCTTGGAACAAAACCCTGGCAGCTGTTGCTTATATGAGCCATCATGGTGCAGTAACTGCACCCCTTGCCGCTGCCTCTGCCTCCCTCGGCTTTCTCTCTGCGTGTAGTGAGAGAAATGTGCATCTGCAACCTACGTTCAGAGCAAATTAAAGAAAGCTGGGCAGCTGAGTTACTGAGACCTGCCTCAGAATAAGGTAGAAGGAGATGACCTAGGGTTAGATGACCCTGACTATCAAGTGTGTTGCCTTGACAAATAGTAATTGCTTGACAATTGCTCTAGGCTTGGAAAACATATGTTATCATGTTCATGCTGTATCCACTGATAGAGATTGTTTTCATTACACATACTGAATATTTCTAACTCCACTGAACCTACTGATGTGTGAAAACGTAGATAAGTTCAAATTAGAGGTCTCAAACCTGAAAGTCTGAAACTTGAAAGTCTCTCCTTGTTCGAGTTACTCCTTTTGGCTAGCGGATGTCTGTCTTTAACTCAAGAATCAGCCTATGTCCAGCATCTACAGCGGTCTTTGAAATGCTTTTTTTCTTTTTTGAATGGTGTCTTTGTAAGAGCTGGAGAAGTTTCAATGAAAGAATATCTCAGTTTTGTGCTTGGTGAATGCTATTGTATTAATTATCTCCTTGTATAGGTTTCAGCGTTAAGGCTGTTGGACACATTAAAGAGCAGTCTACACTCACAGCTCAGTATTTAAGGCATATGCAGAAGTTCAGCATTGATTGCATATTTTATACACTGCAAGAATTTAAATTTTTTAGTCTGTACTGTAACAGAACTTCCTTTTGAACTACTGTCTACAGTTACTGTTTCCTCCCATTTCAGCAAAAGTTTTAGTGATAACATAAACATAAGCCTCTTTCAGTTGCAAAAGATTTTATTTTCTTTGAAATAAAGTATTCCTTTTTCTGAAAAGCTGCTGAGTCTCTCCCTGAAATATTCTTATCTTTTTGTGTTTTTCCTTATACCTTAACACGTGTCTGCTTAAGTATCAAGAAACTTCTCAGTGCAAGAAAGTCTGTAGGGAGACATAAAAGATGACAGGAATTTTTTTGGGGGGTATAGATTGCTAAAATAAAAAAAAAAAAAGGAAGGGGAGGCAGCACACTATGTATAGCACTCACATGGGCTCAAGTGGTTAGAGAGGTATACGCTTGCTCTATTAAAGAAAAGGCGGCAGGAGTCTGTCAGGTGTCAGTACATGGTCACTCGTGACCTCAGGGACATAGAGAGGTAGAATCCTTGTGACATGATTTGCAAGAGAATGTGTGGGCTTTGATTCATTCATTTACACAGCATCAGAAAACAAGTAAGGTACTGCTTTCTTATTTGATGAAGACTTCAGTCATCCAACTCAGCACCTTCCATTAAACTTATTTTCTTATCTTTCCCTCCATTTTCATGTGCCTCTTGCATATTTCCAGCAGGCTCTCCCTCTAGAATGATGAATCATATGCATGAGAAAAGGACAGTTTTGCTACTACTTGTTTGTAGTAGCAAATGACAATTTGTTGTCATATGACACAACCTGTCATTATTTTAATTCTTGCTTTCAAATTAAATGTCTGCCAGTCTGTATGTTGAAATTGTGTAGTATTAACAACTACAATAGTAATACCTAGATCTAATATACAGCTTTTTATCTATAGATCTCAACCTTTTTTTAAACCTGGAATGGGATTTTACTCTTTTTGAAACTCACAGAGCTCAGACAGAAGTGGCTGAGGCAAGATTAAACAGCATTTATACCTTCTCACTGTTGGGCCGTTTGACAGATGACACCATAATGATACAGCTCTTCTAGCCTCTGAGTGCCACTGACTCACAGCCCAGCATCTATGCAGTGCTTTGTGCGGACTCTCCCACTGCACCCAAAACTTCCCCTTTTCCAACAGGAGGAGGCTTTTGGCTTCCTTTCACAATTCCTACAGAATTCCCTGGGTGAGATATGAAGCTTTTAGTGCCCTTTCCCAGTCAGGTCTTCATATCTAATGTGAAGAGTGTGGAAGACTGGTGAGGATTTCAATCACCGTAATTTTCGGTTCTTTTATGTGGAGATATGATACAGCATGAGAACTCCTTTAAGGGAGATCCTCCTAACTGGATTAGCTTTTTGACATTCAGTAGGCACTGCTAACTAGGCACCTTGCCTCTGGAACTATGACTTCTGTATTTTGAAAAGACAAATACACAGGTAAACAAAATGTTGCTAAACACTTATTTCAGATCTTAGGTTATTTTAGACTTTTTATAACCTTAGTATATGTAGCCTTGGGACATCCTGTAAGCATTATTTTGTCTGTTAGATTCAGTGAGAGGTAGGACAGTTTTAATTGTCCCTATCTTAGAATCGAAAAGCCATTGGTGAAATTCCGAGTCGGGGACAGGATTATGGCCCTTGTTTGAACTCCCATTCCAAACCTTGGCCATAACACCATCCATCTTCCACCTTGATATAGATCTAACATCAGCTGTGTGATTTAACTTGAAATGTCTGTAGGAACCGTAACTAGCAATCTGTGCTCAGATGGTGGAATGAAAGAGAGCGCAATTATATTCTTTAATGTGTTAATAAATGCAGTTTATTTAGGTGTGCTCAGGAAATTATGCTAAGTTGCTTAATTTCTTTTTTCATTTATTTACAGATCTACTTTACCTGTAGTGCTGAGCTATTGTGCTAGTTTGTTTTTTATGACTTGCATCAGGCATGAAGCTTTCAAAACCATGTGTCAAAGGTAAGTTAGTTCAGTAATATTCTTACTTATATATGTCCCTAAAAATATTGTATGTTTACAGGGAAAGTTTTCATCACTTAATTGAAGGCTCAGCTCTGTTGTTAAGTCACTGTCCTGAGTAAAGGATGTTGTGCAGCAGTATGCGCTCCTGCAGGGATCTCTCAGAGAGGTTTTCTCCTAGTGCTCTCCAATATACTAAGGAAGTGTGCGTACTGCACCAGCTTTTAAAATAGTGCAACCTGATCCTTTCTTTACAGCTCAAAGGGTGGGGGTGGGGGTGGGGAGCGAAGGTGAAAGAATAGTAGCCCAGATCCTCCTTCCCATTTTGGGTCTGGTTTTCTCTGTTGAGTGAAGAGAGCATTAATTGTGCCATTATGAGAAAGGACCCTTTGCTCTCACCCTTCACAGTTCTTGTGACATAGGCCAGGTTTAATCTAGTCTGTGTTAGGAGAAACTAAGTACACTTACAGGGTTATAATGAGCTTCCTCCTCATTTTCATTTTCCCTCACTGGTATGTAAATCATTGCTTGTAAGGGATAAAAATCTGTAGGAGTTACGAAACTGAAGTGATTGCACTAATGCGGAGCTCCTTCTAGTTAGCCTGCAGTGTTTATCGCACTGTTTAGTGTTATAAAACTAAAGTGAAATGAACTCCAAATCAAAAGAGCCTATCTAATATTTCTCTAACCAATTAATAAAAGTAAAATTGACAAACTAAAGTAAATTACTAAACAAATCTTTACAAACAAGGATAGACAATGTGCAAGTCAGGAAATCGGTTTGTTGGAGTTTCACTTGTGGGTAGGGATTTAAAAGTTATCCAGATATAGTAGTTCATAAATTTAACTTGGAAAGACTACCAAAATTAATATTTAGTCAGTAGTTGTGACAGCCAATCAGTACACTGTCATACAGTGGAATCTTTGTGAAATTTATTATTTTATAAGAAAAGATGTTCATGCACATACCACATTCAGCCAGGAACAAGGATCCTAAGAGTCCTGAAAAATATTCTGTTTTGCCAGCTAGTGTTGCCTAGTTTTCGGCATATTTATTTTTTACTGCTTAGCACAGTCTAAAGGGCATATTTCTCATCTGATGAACTACTACTGATTTCCTAACTTCCATTCATCTTTTACAAAAGATTTATTTGTAGTTGTAATCCATGCTGAGAGCACTTTTTTAGTCTGTGCTAAGTGTATCTTGTGTACACATTATATACACGTTTTAAAGTAATGCCCTAATTAGCTAATATCATCTATACATATGTAATATTCAGAATGTTAACTGTACATGTAGAAAATATTCATGAAAACTACTACAGTACTGTAAAATATTCTGAAAAATATATTACTTTTTATGAAGCACTAATGCCAAACTTGTAAACTGTTCTATTAGACATCCATCAATATAGCTAGAGGATAAGACCCAGAACCCAGAAGTAGGTTCAAGAGAAGGAACGGGGGAAAACAATACTTCTCATTTCCAGATACTAGAAATGAAACCTGCATAAAGATTTCTCCAGAAATGCTATCAGTCTTCAGTTAGAAGGGTTATGCCATCACTGGCTAGCTGCTGGAAGGAAGAGTTTTCTTTTCTTTCCCACTTCCCATAAAACACCAGTTACTATAAAAGGATAGCTGGAGCTCTGCTGCTTTCTCCCTGTGCCTCAGGCTCCATTTTTTAAAACTCTTTTTTCTCCCCCTGTATCTTATCCATTGTGAATAACTACTGCACTTTCCTGCTGTTAATAGTTTTGTCATATGGCTGCAACAATATAAAATGGACATTTTGGATAACTTAAGAGCTGGGTACAGGCTTCTAAAAAGCAGTAACTGGACTTGCAGTCTTGTTAGTTATACATGGCTGCTGCTTGTTAAAGTGCTACTGTGCAAAAGCTGAAACACTGGAACTGTCTGCTTGCAGAACCAGGAAGACTATGCTGTCTGTATCAGTCAAATTTCCAAATGTAAGTTAGTAACACCCTTTACAACTGGAAAGATAGAAAGGCGTTGAGAGTTTTAAATGAAAACTGTAGAAATTCATAGCATAGGCCTTTATGGTCACCAGAGAAAACTGCTTATTATCATTAGGAATTATAAGGCTGCATTTTTAAAAATAATTGGGGGGGGGAAGTACAAAATTATATTTAAAAAATAAAAAGTATCAGACACCAAATGGTACAGTCAAAATGGTCACAGATACAACACTACAGCAGAAGTTGACTGATAATTTTTTCAAGAGTGAAAAGGGAAAGGAATGGTCATTCAGATAATCATATGCTAAATTACTCATTTATGTAATTCAGGTAATCAAAAGAAAAGCAGGCCTAGATAAATTAATAATAAACAAGCTATTTTTTTGTAAAACCAAAAAAATAGTATCTTGATCTTGCAGACCTAAAAAGGCTTTGTAGTCTAACATAAAATTAAGTAAGAACTACATACTGTATATATTAAAATACAGGTTTCAACCTCCCAGTGAGTTAATACAGTTTCACTTTTCTTTGTACTCTAGCAACCCAGCTCTAGTCTCCTATGCTTTTTGATAGTTAAACCGGAAGTGGCTATTAATGTGAGGAGATATGTATGTGTGTGTGCATATATATATATATGTACCTCCTTCCTTAATGGATTAATTTATTACATATAGGTAATACAGAGAAAGTGTGCTCCTATTTTATTTGCTGAACACTAATACCTTTACATGTGGGATATTGAATTAACATTTGTTTATCATCGCTGGGAGTGCGACAGATCTGCAGAACAACTAATACCAATCCCAAGGCCAGAGTCTGAGAGAAAAGCGGGTTTGAGGTACACAGAAACTTAGCTCACGGTGATGAGAGTTGGCTCCAGTTCCTGTGCCTCAGTCTATAAACCACATCCCTACCCAAGCTGCTTTTCCAATCCACCTAATACATCTACCCACCTTTTGTTTTCAGAAATCGGACAGTGTTGGGGTTTGCTTTATACTGTTGCCACTTTGATCTCTTTCTGCGACAAGCAGAAGCAGCCTGACAGCAGCCTGACCAAGTGCCGCAGAAGTAGGGAGCCCTCCCTCCAGGAGCCAGTTACAGCTCTCGGTCACTGGCCAACCCATTGCTTGTAGAAGTTAGCATGCTTAAGTTGACATTGATCCCTCAAGGGACTAGCTACCAGCTAAACAAAACTGGAGCACAGGGCTAGCCAAGCATAGATTCTCTGTGACCCTGTGTCAGGACCCGTGATCCTGTTGTAAAAGCCAGCTATGTTACCTCCTTGCCCTCTGAGACTCCCAGGGAATCCCCAAGTAAATGAGGGGGGGAGTTATTTACATCTCCTTCGTGTCTCCGTCCCAATCTCTTTTTGGGTGTTTTTTGTAAAAAAAAAAATGATGGAATACTTTAAAAAGGCATATTTGTTCCCTTATGAAAGCTTACTACAGCAAAGCAAGAATAATTTGCCCCATTAATTGTAGATAATGGAAAATGTGTAAGTATCTACGTGGTTAAAGAAGTGAGCGTACTGTCATTGACAGTATCATAACTGTTGAATACAGCCTGGAAAGGCAGATGCATTTGAAGTTTACTGGTGGGTCAGAATATTTAGAAGCCTGGACTATAAAGTCTGTTAAATATACTGAGGGTAGAAATGTTCGTTTGCTTGTGCAGAGGAAATAGAGCAAAGATACACCACAGCAGAGAAAGCTAGCAGGACAAAGGAGATACTATTGACTCATTCCAGACTGCCGACTTAGCAGCTCAACTTTGTTTCCTTTTAACATTTGTAACAGTAGGAGCTCAAAGCTTCTCAGTCTATTTTCTGCACAAATAGAAACACCCAGACTTCAAAAAGTAATACACTTTGAAGAAACCCAAGCCATTAACACATTAAAAATTGTGTGTATTACTAAACAGGCTTCATGGTGACTTGAATTTTGCAGTGAGTAAACGCTGATGTTTTAGTAATAATTTTACACTGCTGCATTCTGGCAAACAATTCTTGACAAGTATCAGTTTGTAAAACACTTTTTGTTGTTTTTAGTGTGATACGGATTTATTGACTTTGCAGTGGGTAAGTACTACTTCAATATTTTCACAGACTGAGTAAAAAAACTTCACTTTTTCCCTCCCCAGTAGCATATTGCAACAAGTTTCTAACCCTATAACATTACATTTGTAACACTGGGGAAAGCATACGTTGTGTGAAATTTAAATTTTGTCCTCGGTGCTTAAATCTATTTCCCGTTTAAAAAAAAAAAAAATCAGCTTTTTATTGTCCACTCTGGACGATGAAGTGTACAAGGCCACCACTCTGACAGCTTCTATGCTCACGCCGTCCCTGTGCCAAACCCTGCCAGGAGCGTGTTCCCGGGCAGCAGCCGGGCCCTCGCGTCCCAGCTTGCTCCCAAGGGGCTGAGGTGTAACTTCACACATGTCCCACGCTTACAAACACGCCTCGCCTCTCTCAGACGAAATCGCTTCTCGAGCGTGTAGTATGCGTTTAAAACGTCATAAAATGTCATAAACGCAAATTAATTGGCATCATGTGAACCACCCCAATACTAGAGCGTGTAAGTTTGATTTAACTTTTGAAGTATTCGGTCTCGGTCTCGGCTCCCCGCCCCCCCACGCGGAATCGCTCACGGCCCCGGTCCCCGCGCGGCGTGGGGAGGGAAGGCGGGCGGGGCGCCCGTGTAATGCCTTGGCGTCGGGGGGCCGCGCCCCCCCCCCGTTGGTGCGGCGGGCTGTCACTCAGGCGACGTCACAATACGCCTGTGTGAGCGCTGTAAACACTCGGGCGGGCGTGTGTGTGTGTGAGTGACGCGGGGGCGCGCCTCCTCCCCCCCTCCCCGGCTCGGGCGCAAGCCCGAGCCGGGGGGGGGGGGGGGAGGCGCGCCCCCGCTTGTTTCCCTGCGCGCATGGTAGCGGCACGAAAGGTAGCATCACTGGAGCAGGGGATGATGTAATTCTCCCTCCGGCCAGTAACTGCCTGCGCTTGCACCGATCCGACTGGCAAAGGGGGGGGTGTGTGTGTGTGTGTGTGTGTTTCACGCGTGATCGTATCAGCATCTCCTGACCGCGCACCCCCCCCTTTAAACCCCGCTCCGCTCATCCCCCCCCCGGGGCGTGGAGGAGGGGAGGGGTTGGGAAGAGGGGGGAAGCGGAGGGGGGGAGCCCCGCGTCGTGTGTGCAGGGTAAACACGCCGGTGAGCGCCGCGCCGAGCGGTAAACAAGTCTAAGGTGCCCTCCGCCGCACGGCAACTTGCTGCGGGCGGGGTGTCCCCCCCCCCGCGCCCCCACACACGCACGCACACACACTTCCCCCTAACAAAAGCCCGTTTAATATCAGCGTCAGCTTTTGTTCGGCGGGCAGCGGCAACCGGCCCCTCTCTCGATCACCTTATTTCACCGGTTCACCCCCCCCAAAATCCGCAGGTCCCCCACGCCCCGTCCCCCGTGTGCGCATCCCCGCTTGCTCCGTGGCGCTGACACCCCACCGCACTAAGCGCCTCCAACCCCCTCCCCGTCCCCGGAGCGCCTGGTCCCTCCTGCCCGCTCTCTGGGGCAGCAGGCAGGTAGGCGAGCAGGCAGCCCTCCCCCCCCCCGACTCCGTAGAAAAGGCAGTAGCTAAATGGCACTTACTGTCAGAAGAGGAGGGGGGGGAGCCCTTCTCTCGGTGCAAAAGCAAAATAGCCACTCGCAGGACGTTGCCAGCATAGGAGACAGCGAGGAAAAAAAATATAAATAATCTTCCAGTAGCGTGTGTGTTCGGGGGAGGAGGCAGGATTCGCCTTTTAACCGGAGAAAAATAAAATCAAAAAATAACCGTGTCCCCCCCCCCCGGTTGCCTTTTTTGTGCAGTTTCAGCAAAGCTGCGAGGAAGTTGGTCCTTTTGTTCCACTATTTATAGATTGCGTCAACATTGCGAAAAGGAGAAGGCGGAGCGGTGGCACTTACTCCTCGCCGAGGCGGCGGCGGGGGGAGAAAGATACCGGGGTGGAGGAGCCGGGGACACACACACACACACACACACACGCACACACAAGCCCGGCGCATACAAGCGGCCTCAGCGCTCTCCCCACCCGCCGCCGCAGCTGCTCCGAGCACCGGGAGGAACCGGGCGGTGCGGCGGCGGGGAGAACCGCGCCGCTTCCCCGCCCGGCTGCCGCCGCACAGCACCGCCCCGCGGGCGGCGCGGCGAGGCGCGCCGAACCGAGCGGTGGGGCCCCGGGCCCCGTCGCTCGGTTCGGCGCGCCTCGCCTCGCCGGTACCCTCCACCTCCATCCACCGGTGCGCCTCCATCCCCCGGTAGAACCTGTTGCGATGCCTCGGTTGAAAGCTCCGAGGGCAGGTGCACGCACCGTCCGGCCCCTTTTTTTTTTTCCGAGGTGGCCGAAGGGTTAATTTGGGAGCCGAGGGGAAAACATTTGAAGAGCCGGGGGTCGTGAAAGTTAAAAGTCTCCTCCGCCATCCGAGAAGGAAGGGGTGGGGGGGGGAACCGGCGCTTTTCTGGCCGAAGGCCAATGTTTCTAAACTGAATGTAAACAAAGAAAACTGCAAACGCCAGAGGAGGGCCTTCCACCGCCGCCAAGGCTGGGAAACGTGTTCGCAAACGGGTGCCGAGCTTTGCCCACCCCCCGTTTCCCTCCTCGTCCCGAGCGCCCACGGTCACCCCGGCTACCGCCCTCGGGTGCCGCGGGACGGGGGGAGCTTTCCGCCGGCGGGGACGGCGCAGGGTAGCAAGCCCGAAAAAAAAAAAAAAGCGTCTTTTTTTTTTGCTTTCAACTCGGATTGTTTTTTTTTTTTGGAGAGCGAGGGCTCGCCCCTCCCGCCCCGGGAGGCAGAGCCGCCGTGCCCCGGGCGGGCGGAGGCCGGGACCGGGCTTGCCCGAGCCTGCCGGGCGCTCCCGGCGCCGGCCTCGGGGCTCCGTGGAGCTGCTGGTGCTGCTGCTTATAACGTGCTCGGGGAAACATTCACGGGACTCCGCTCCGTTGGCAAAACCTTGTATGTTTAGGCGGGGAAATCCTCGCTTGCTAGCACCGAGGCCGGCAGGGTGTCACTGCGGCGTTAGAGAGGAGCTGGAGGGAAGGAGGAAGGCTGGAGGCGTGCGTGACCCTGACACCGGTTGTGTGATCGCCCTAAAAACACCCGTGATGGACACGCGGGCGATGCGTGCGCCCAGCAGAAATACAGCCGTCGGACCGGGCGAGGTTTGGATTTTCTTCCCCGCTCTTTGCTTTCGTGAAATCTATGGGCGGATGATTTCCCCTCTTAGTTATGCTTCGTGACAACGGATGCCTTCCCGATGATGATTTTCTGGGGGAGAGTGCGAGTCTCTCGGAAATCTCCCGCCCCGCCCCAGCCCACGCACGGCCCCTGCTTGCTGCGGCGCGGCGCTGGGGAGGGGAGCGCAGGTAATGGTCGGGGAAAGCTCCGAGTGAATAAAGTCAAATCCGTTAGTGTGGTGCCTTTCTTGAAGCGTCCCCTGACCCCGGGCTTTCCTCTCCGGTACAACTTTGTGCTTGGCGGCGAGGTCGCCGTCCCACTTCGCTGCTCTTGCGACAGAACACGACGCTTGCTCGTCCTCCGTGGGCTCTCCGTGGGGACTGCGGCTACTCTTTTCCTGCTCTGCTATGGTTAAAAAAAAAAAAGAAAAGAATAAAGAAGGAAAAAAAAGAAAATAACGAAAATTACCTAGGTCGAAGACGGACGGTGTTCAGTGTCACTCAAAATACGGACCGTCTTTTGCGTGCAAAACCCTTGGAAAAAGTGAACTCTTTTAACAGCCCTTTAACTGGTGGTGTAAAAATTGACTGGTGGTGGAAAGTAGTAAATAGTGGTAATAAAGAATAGATCCAAACTATGAACCGTGAACAAGCCTTCCAGGAAACAGCTGAACTGAATAGAGTAGGTGAGCAATTCGCTCGCTTCTCCTCTGAAAATTTAGAAGAAAATGGGAGTGTGAGGCGCTGGCACAAATTTTTCTTTTTGAAACACGCCTCTGAGACAAAAGAATAAAAAAAGTAGCGTTGCGATGGAAGCGGGCGAGGGAAGATAAAAGCGAGAGGTGACACGCGTGAGTACCGAGAAGCGGGCATGCCTGCCCCGGGTGCTGCCCGCCCCAGGCGCCGCCTGCCCCGGGCGCTGCCCGCCTCGCCACGGCCGGATCGCTCAGAGCCGGGGGCCGACCTTCGGCAAAAAGCCACGGCGTCCAGAAATGTCGCAACAGCACTTTGGAAGTCTCTAAAGAAAAGCTGAATTGTTCGAACTTAGGTAGCTGAAGGAAACTCGTTATGACCTACATTGCTTTTCTGAGTCAGCAGCCGCAGCCCCGGCGGGTCCCTCCGCGCCCCCGCGCCCGCCGCCCCCGCGCATCCCGCGGGCGGAGCCGACCCCCCCGGCCCGCCGCCGCCCGGGCTCGCCGCTCCCCGGGTTTACAAATAAACTCGCCTGGATCGAGACGGTTTCACTTCTGCCGTCAGGAATGCCTCCGCGTTTTGGTTTGGTGTTTTTTTTTTTTTTTTTTTCAGGTTTGCGGACAGAGCAGCGTGCCCGCTTCGGTGGTGATTTACCGGCTGGTTTGTGAGGGGGAAAGATCGTTTAAGCGGAGGACAAGGTTTTTTTTCCAAGTTTTTAAGAGCTGTACTTTATTTTCCGAAGGGATACCGATTGTTTCCTGCACCGGGCGATAGAAGCCTTATAGGGAAAAGTTACTACGTGTTGCACACTGCTTTGGTCTTAAGATAGACGAGGAAACTCTGAAGTTCCTATCAAAAGCTTACCAAACAGCTTTTCCAAACAGTATTCCTTCTGTAATGTAATATAAAAGTAGCAACGATTAAGCTCCAAATGTCCACATTCTCAAGACTCATAGTTTAATCCAGTTTGCAGCGAGCTCGGACAGTTACACGACCTTTTATTAAACGCACGGTCAGCGTCAGAACCAAGAATGTTTTAATATCTTGATTAAAGTAATCTGTGCGCAAAGTTACCGCATCACCCCAGCCAGGCGAGGGACTGGGAAAATCAGCCAGTCAGCTTTCTTTTATATTCAAAATGACGAAAGAGTCGAGATTAAATGACCTCAAAAAACTCCGCCTTTTGGAAAGAAGCGCTTGCTGCCTCTCCCTTGCCCCCCGCCGCTCCCCCTCAATTCTCACTTCTTACTTATCGACACGCTGTTGACATCAGCAGGCAAACTGAAACGACAAAACTCAGCTCCTAATGCCTGGATTTTCTGGTCAGGCGTTTACCGGGTTTGCACGCCGCTCCGAGCGCTGCTTTTGGTATTATTAATCATTATTCCTGATACCTCGTTGCAAACTTTTAGAATTTTATTGGCCAAGTCCGGCAACTCACGGCATTTCAAAACGGGACGGAGAAATTAAATCCATTTTCCTTTACTTTATTAAAAAAAGAGAAAACTTTCACAGCAGTGGTGGAGAGTTGATTTGATGCTCTTTACTAACAACTTTTAGCAATAGTGATATTTCAGTCTTCCTTCTTAAGAAACCAGCGAAATTTGGAGATAGCGATCGAAAGCGGCTCCCCGTGCCCCGAAGCAGCAAGGGGGGCAGGAAAACGTCGGCTCTGATTTTGGGGGTCGGGGAAGGGTTGTTTCTCGGCGGGGAAGTGGCACCTCTCCAAGCCCCGTTTGACATGAGTTTGCAGCTGGACACGGGGGGACGTCACCGCTGCCTCACCGTGGGGATGAGCCACGGTCGCGCAGCCACCTCCGGCTCTGCGCTAGGCAGGTGCTGCCAACCATCACCAAATAAAGTCAACGCCTTCGCCTGCCTGATTTTTTCAGAGAACCCCCAAAATTCCCCTGTTGTATCATGGAAAGAGAGTGCTGGTAACCGCCACTTCAGAGCTCTCCTTGCTCACAAGCCCCAAATGTCAAAGGCAGGGGAGAAGGCATTTATGCTTAGGGAGGGGGGAAAAAAAAAAAAAAAGAAAAATCAGATATAGCTGGGGAGGAGGGGGGTGCGAGGGAGGAGGGGGTGAGAAGGGTTTTGCCTGTACCGGGGCTGACACGGTGCGTCTCCACTTCCAGCGAAGCGGGAGCGACTCCGGCATCCCGCTCTCTTCCTCGGCGATGTGCTTGGGAGTTCTCCGGGAGCCCCGCGGCTTCCCCCGTGCTGCAGCCCCCCGCGCTCTGCGGGGCAGCCCCGGCAGCTGCCGAGCTCCCCCTGGCCCGCGCTCAAGCGCCTCCAGAGGGCTTGGGCAGCCCCGCAGGGGGTCGAGGGCGGCGGCGGAGTCCCCTCCGTTTCCCCAAATCGCTCTCCGTGCGGTCAAGCCGCAGAATGGGCTCGAAAAGCGAGATTTTGGGAAACCTGTGGAGGGAATGGACGTGATCTGCGCGTCAGAGCGAAGCTGAAGGATCAGCAGCCGCAGTTAACACGAATCACTTCTACCAAGATTTTGGGGCTTTTTTTTTTTTTTTCCGGTCTGGAAACTTTTTTGTGTGTATCTAGAGCGGCGTAATTTCGTAATTATTTTTTCAGACATCGTTGTCTATATCCAGCGTGTGCGACCAGGTTGTTAAAGACTGGATGATTTTTGCTAATACCAACTGGATCTTTGCAAGATTTAATTAACCCCGTGCGCCTCATCACGTTTCTTTTGCCGGACAAACTAGCTATCTGAGCAGCTTGCGGTCAGCTCGGTACTGCTCTGTATTGCAGGACTGAAAAGGTACGATGCAATGTATGCAAAATGACTGTAGCCTTTCAGGGTGTTACCGAGGTCAAATGAAAGTCCCGGGACGGTAAGAGCAAAGAGCTGGTAGCTGTCCAAGAACAAAATCGTTATTTTTAATTGAGCCCATTTTTTTTTTTTCTTTTTCTTAGCGTAGCTGGAAAGTGTCTTTGTTCTGTATAAATTAGTGAAGGCTTTAAAACGTGCTCGTCACGAATGACTGGCGGGAAGGTATATACAGCAAATAATGACAACTCTTAGCGAAATAAATACAGTAACCTGTGTTTGGATAGCGGTGTCCCAGCGACGACTTGTCTTTTCCTGTGTGTTTTTTTTTCTTTTTCTCTTTTTATATTTTTTTTTAACTTTAATTATTTCAGAGCTGTGGCCAAAAGCAGGGGGTGTAATTTCAGAAATGCCCCCCGTGGCCCCCGAGCCGCCCCTGGCCGGAGGGGGGCTGCCGGGCACCGGGGCCGGGGGCACGGGGATCTCGCTTCTCTCCAGCCGCAAATGTTAAATATCTCTCCCCTTTTCGTTCCCCAGTCCAAAGATTTGGCTGATAATAACTAAATCTCTGTGTGACGGCTGGCTTTCCTGCCAGGCTCAACGTCCAGCTCATCCCCTCGATGTCAGGTTTCTGAGCGTCCTGTTTTCGGACACTCTTTTCCTCGGAGATGTTCCCAAGCCGATATTTTTATGTACCCCCCATCCCTCTCCCGCCCCAGTGGCACCGGGGCTACCGGTTTCATCTCTTGTCAAACTTGGCGTAGATTTGGGTGTAAATTGAGGTAGTTTGAGCTGTATAGACGCCTATGTTATCCTCCTATTTGGCATAATTAAATCAAGAGATTTTAAATCTCGTCGTTAAAAATACCAAATGCAGATACTCGGCACCTTGGGTGTCTGCTGGTACTTTTATTTCTCCCGGCACACAGGGAGTTATTTAACATACAGAAAGAAGCGAAGAATCACCTCCTTTTAGCAGAAGGTCAAACGGTGCAATTAAGCAAAAAAGTTCAGAGAGTCGGAAAAGGCTGGAATATGGCTGTAAGAAAGCAGCAACAACTGTTTGTTTTTTTTTTTTTTTTTTCAAATGTAACCGCCTTTTGGGCTTGAGATAGTTGCTTCTACTCGTCCGGGGAAGATGCCGAGCTCCGTCGGGGCCCGATTCTGCCCTCAGGGAGGGGCCGGCTGCCGGAGGGGGGTCCAGGCACTGAAGCCGTGTCTACACTCAGCTCTTGGTGAGGCGAAGCGGGGTGGAAAGCCGCTGGCAGTCCGCTGCAGATCTGCTTCCCAAGCTAGTTTTGGCTTCCGGGAAAATGAGTAGTTACTGTAAAATGTTCAAATTGCTCGGATGGAAACTTTCCGGTTTATTGGAAATACGTAAAGACAGAAACGATAGTGACACGACCTGGAAAAGTAACTTCTGACTCCCTGAAAAGCAAGAAAAACTTTCACGACCTGGTAGTTAATGACAGCCATTTCCACCCCGCTCCGCTGAACCCAAAACGCGTGTGTTTGGGGGAATTTCAGACTTTCCTTTTCGATCACCCTCGGAGCGCGGGGCAGCCCTCCGTTAACCGCCGCCTGTCCGGTGGTCCACGGCCACCGCCCAGGCGCCTTCTCCATCGCCCGCAGGTTTCCCCGCGGGGCAGCGGGCGAGCCTGCCGGCAGCGGGGTCTCCCTGCGGCCGGTATTCGTTTTCCCCCGATCCCTCCGTGCCCCCTTGGCCGCCCTGAGCAGGGCAGAGGGACCGGGGACCGCCGTGCGCTGCACTGAAACCCACTGCCACCTGCGCTGCGCTCCCCAGCCGGGACGAGCAGTTCTGCAGGGTTGCAGCTACTGTCGAGTCATTCGTGCTTCTTAGTTGTTGGAGGTTTTTTTGGTTTGGTTTGGTTTGGTTTTTTTAATTGTTTCTCTGCACCAGCCTCTTATCATTTTCTCGCAGACATTCGAGCCACTGAAACCAGTGGGGCGTGCAGGCAGTTGCGGCAGCCCGGAGATCTCGCTTTTCTCCCCCCTCCTATAAACGGTGCAGTTAAAATGCTGCCAGTGTGGTGATTCGTCTCCAGCTGCTGCTGCTGGTCAGTATTTACTACCAGACAGTCATTTATCTCCCGGGTTCAGCTTTTTTTTTTTTTTTTTTTCTGGGAGGAAAATGCAAAAGAAATTTGTGTTCGGCCATTTTCTGCAAACTTGACACCCCGAGCTGCAGATTTGCCTGTGCTCGGACTTTCCTGGGGGAGCTGAAGCGTTGCTGGCGTTTTCCTGCGCACGGTAACTCTGCAAACACTACAGTTGTGCTGCAAAGCAGTTTGTGGGTCCCATCGGCAGAGGCCCCGGCTCCTTTTCCCGTCTGTGTCTCAGTGGCAGTGGCCATGAGCTGTCCCGGGGCACGATTAACCCTTCCCGTGGCCCTGGGACTGTCACCGAGGGGTGCGCTCGCCGAGTCCCTCCGTTTCGTGCCACCTGGCTGGTACACGGGGGGCAAGCCTCGCCCTAAGGCAACCGGGGGGCCGCGTAGGAGGAAGATGGGTACCCGCGGCGGAGCTGGAACAGTGCTGGGGCAGTGCTGGTACTCTGCTGGGACAGCCTACGACTCTGCTGAGAAAGTCTGGGACAGCGCTGGCACAGCCTGGGACTGTGCTCGAGCAGTGCTGGGACAGTTGGGACAGTGCTGGGACAGTCTGGGACTGTCCTGGGACAGTTAGGATAGTGCTGGGACATTCTGGGACCGTGCTGGGACTGTGCTGGGACAAAGCTGGGGCAGGCTGGGACTACCCTGGCACAATCTGGGACAGTACTGGAACAGTTGGGACAGTGTTGGGACAGTCTGGGACTGTCCTGGGACAGTTAGGATAGTGCTGGGACATGCTGGGACCGTGCTGGGACTGTGCTGGGACAAAGCTGGGGCAGGCTAGGACTGCCCTGGCACAATCTGGGACAGTACTGGAACAGTTGGGACAGTGTTGGGACAGTCTGGGACTGTCCTGGGACAGTTAGGATAGTGCTGGGACATCCTGGGATGGTGCTGGCACAGCCTGGGACAGTGCTGGGATACTGCTGGAACAATTAGGATAGTGCTGGGACAGTCTGGGACTGTCCTGGGACAGTTAGGGTAGTGCTGGGACATCCCGGGACCGTGCTGGGACTGTGCTGGGACAAAGCTGGGGCAGGCTGGGACTGCCCTGGCACAATCTGGGACAGTGCTGGAACAGTTGGGACAGTGTTGGGACAGTCTGGGACTGTCCTGGGACAGTTAGGATAGTGCTGGGACATCCTGGGATGGTGCTGGGACTGTCCTGGCACAGCCTGGGACAGTGCTGGGATACTGCTGGAACAGTTAGGATAGTGCTGGCACAGTCTGGGACTGTCCTGGGACAGTTAGGATAGTGCTGGGACATCTTAGGACAGTGCTGGGACAGTGCTGAGACAGTGCTGGGACTGTGCCGGGACGGTGCTGGGACAGCTGGGGCAGTGCTGGGCAGTCTGGAAGAGGGCAGCGCCAGGAGGAGCGAGCAGCCGAGCCGGGTCGGGGGGAGGCAGGGCAGGGCAGGGCAGGGCAGGGCAGGGCAGGGCAGGGGAGGCGGGGGGAGCTGCCTGCGGCACCGCCGCCGCACCTGGAGCCGGGCCGCGGAGGGGCTGTGCCGCGGCCTCGGTTTGCCTCGCTCCTAGTGGAGAGCGCACCGGGGACACCCGCTGCCGCGGCTCCGGCCCCGGCCCCGGCCCCGGCCGCGGGCCGCCTCGCTTCGCCCTCCGGGCTGCCGCTGCGGAAGGTCCGTGCGGGGAAGCGCTGGCCTGCGGGAGCTGGCCCCGGGCTCTCCGCGCAGCTCTCCCAGGGCTCCTTACAGCCAGCCGCCGCCCCTCTCCGCGCTCTCCGGTAACACGGGGCTGCCGTGCTGCGGCGTTCAAGAAGTGTCCGCATCCCGCATCTCTTCCATGTAAAAATCAGTATCTAGCCGAGAGCTCGAAAAGACGGCTGATAACATCCACCTCTTCCGGCTTCTCTACAGCTGCACCCAATACACCTTGTGGTTTCCTCCCTCGTTTTGGGTTTTTGTTTCCCCCTCCTGGAGACACCGGGCCGCCGCCCCCTGCGCCGCCGGGTCACCCCATGTGGTCACCTGGAGTGGCACCACCAGCGGTCCCCCCTACAGCTCGATGGCGACCCGAAATGCTCCGGCTAACAGACCTCGTTCTGCCCGTTACTTTGTGGTGGCAGAATCGGGCCCGCTAGCTGGAAACTAAAGGGCAAGAGACAAAAATAAAAAATGCCACAAACTTTTTTAAAAATTATTTTTTAAAAGTTGAGTTTGCATCTCAGCCGTGGCCTTTTAGAGCTCCCAAGCAAGCTGAAAGCCACTGGAGTACCTTATGTATCGGTGAGCGTGGGACAACAGTTCCAGGAGAGTAATTTAGACTTATTATGTAAAGTTATGTATATAGTTATATCAAAGATATCAATACTTATCTACTGAAACTGAAAATTACTTGCACTCTGAAATGCCGGTGGCTCTGAAAAGATGTTTTCTTCATTACTTTTGCTTAGAGATGTAAAATGCAGTTCTTCCTTGGCCATGTGCATTTAGCAGACCAAATTCATTAAAGATGTGTGTTTTGTACAATCCCACAGGACAACTTTAATCGCCGGTGAAATTTTATTTGACTTGGCAATGTAAGAGTGGGAATTTGACTCATCAAGATGTAAATTAAGAGTAAATAGAGAAAAAAATGTTTCTCTGCATTCATCTGAATGTATATTTCCTCATTTTAATAGATTAATTAATATTACTTCTCAGTCATAAATTAGGAAGTGCTCTAGAGGGAATTCAGGGAAGAGTAACCAAGATTATTAGTGTACTAAAGGGCTAATGTGTGGAGAAACTTTGTTCAATATCTGTAATGTACATCTGCATAGATAGAAATGAGAGTAGTTTGGGAATGAAATGTGTGTGTTTGTGGTCGGGGAGATTTGCAATGTGCAAATGTAATAGTACTGCTCCTGCTGAAGTGCTCACTCGTACTAGCAATGCTCAGTGCTTAAGGACAATCCTAGGTTCCAGCCTAGAATTCAAACTGTTTTTGAGTTGTTGCTTCAAGGTATGCAAACTCTAGAGAGAAATGAGATTTCAGAAGCTTCACATGCCTGGCCTGTTGTATCACCTAACCCTACGTGACTTAATGTGCAACTATGTATTTGTCACTCTTCTGAGAGTCCAGATTTTCTCACGTATTTCACAGCAAATTGAAGCACTTGATTTGGGACTTTGTACCCTACCTTAGAGGCTAGGTCCCTGAAGTCTGGATATGGTAGCATCTAACTTGTAGGTACTGTACCAGTTATGTCTCTTTTTCCTTATATTGCAGTCATTCTTCCCCACAAAGAAACGAAAGAGTGTTGGGGAGAACATCTGAAGGAGAAGGTATTTTTTTCAAATTTTTTTATCAGCTGTTAAAACCCTGTTCCTGTTTGTATGTTGCTTACTTGGCTTATAAGCTTACTTGGGTAAGATCATTTTTGGGGAGTCCAGAAACCATCTAACTCATTATAGCAATTCTGTATACTGACTTACAGTCATTATGGAGAGTTGTAGCGTGCTTATAAAATGTGATAGTCATGTCATAGCCATGATGGCCTAAGGATGTAAGCAAGACACATAAAAATTATAAAATGTTCTATGAAAAGGAAGTCTTGTTAGTTATTAAAAGCATGTCAGTGTAAAATGATATTCAGAAAGTATTTGCTCATCACAAAATAGTTACCTTGTTTTAGTAAATGCAGCTTGCCTTTTATTACAGCTCAAGTGAGTGGCTCAACTACGTGTGACACTACAAAACCTATAACTAAGTTAACACAATCATCACATATTTGTGTAGACCCTTGCTTTTCACGTGTAACACACAACCATTTCTAATACACATCGGCTATCTCTGACACACATTTCAGGAAACAGACCAGCAACACCTAATTCACTGCCCAGATGTTTGTTTAGTTCAGAAACTTTGGCAAAGTTTTCCACGTGATACTCTCATCCATCTGAGAGCACCTTGAATTATTTGGTGCTTGGGTAGCTCAGGCGGGACTGTAGGCCTCGATCCCCAAGTGTCATTTGGGATCCTTGGGCGTCTGACTCCTGTTTAAATATTTCTTGCTGGGTAGTAGGAGTTAAGTATCTGAGTAGCTTTAGATTTTGAGCCTCATTTTTTTTCTCAGCCATTATATCAAAGATCTCTCATTGCACCTGTAAATGTACGTTTACTAGAAAGTAACCCCGGACAAGAATATCCTGCTCCTAATGGAGGGATTTCAGCTGTTCTGGTCTAGTGTCCTGCACTGCACTGTTGGAGAACTGAGCTCCATTTTGTGATTGGCAGGAGGTGAGAGTATTGTAGAAGTAAATCTCTTAGCTCCTGAGAACAGGAGAGAAGCACCAGTCTGTTGAAAAGGTACTTAGAGCCTCTAAGGTTAATCCCATACAACTTCATTTGGAAGGAAGAAGAAGAAACCTCAGAAACAGTGAAGAAAGTATGGGAGAGGGAAAGTGAAAAAAAGTGGGGTGGGACGACATAGCAAGAATGAGAAGAGGGAGGCATGCGTCTGAGATATCCAGGGTCATATATAAATCAATATATAACTGGGCAACTTACATATGCTCTCAAAACTCATATTGTAAATAATATGACAATAGAAGGAACCGTAGTTGAGGGATATTCTCATGAGTGTAGGTAGGTGGAATTTTTGTGCTTGTCTTCAGTAGAAACTAGTTTCAGCTGCACTAGAACCATTCACTAATGCAGTGCCACTCAGAAGGACTTATCTGAGAGCAGTTATTATGTCTTTATAATAATTTTGAGGAAGAAATGACTTTTCATTGTCATAATTAAAATAGTTATTTTCATTACATTTATTAATTTATTTCTAAATTTGGATGGCTACTGCAGGAGGAGGTACAGTATATAACATATGTCTGACTGGCCTATCTCAACATCTCAGGAAAATCAGCTGCTTGCCCACCTCGTGCCAAGTTTGAGTGAAGAAATGGGCCTTGTGTCGTCTCCCAAAGCTCAACAGATTGTGGCTCAATTGTGGAAGCAATCTGCAGAGGAGCCTTCCCATAACAACGAATGCCTTCCCAGAAACTCTCACTGAGGACTTTCATAGTACTCTGCCTGACTGTGTTTCATCATGCAGAAGGCAATTAGGTGGAAATAGGTTAAAATATATAGGTTATTGATATCACGTGGGTGTGCACGCTAATTGTATTGGCTGATTGCAGAAACGAGACAAAGCTAATTAGCAGAATTCGGTTTTTAAACAGTAGCTCTGAACGTTCTCCTGCCAGAATTGCTGCCCTCAAAGAGTTTTCTAGAATACATACGTGCACTTCCCACCTTACTACAAAAGTGGTCTTTGGGAAAGTTTGTGATTGTCTCTACTCCTTCCTTTTGGAGCCCTAGATCTCTGAGGAAGGAAAATAAGCATGTCATGTGAAAACCCCCTAAAGTTTGTACTTGATATTTTAACTTCCCTTTGCAAGGCAGCTGCTGCATTTGCACGTGTGGGAATCTGGTGAGCCATACAATCTTAGGCTGAGGATTTCTATTCACTAGGGATTAGCTGAACTGTTTTCCTAAATCAGTCACCAGATCTGGATTCCAAATTAACAAAGTGGTGCTGAGCAATAGTGTAGACTCTAGGTAGCAGCTTTGCAAATTTATTCAATGAAAGCATTATAAAAGCAGCCTGTCTAACTGCCTTAGCTTTAGTGCAGTGAACTCTGAGAACTAGCGGACTTACTGAATTTGTAACAAGTAAAAAGCTCAGGTTCATTCAGCTCCAAGGATGCTGAATGAGAAATGCTGGTCTTTGCACAATTACTCTAAACACAACTACTCACAACAAAAAGTTTAGAAGATGCAGAATGACTGTATCCTAGAAAATAGTGTTAGAAGAGACCTCAGAGGTCATTGAACTTCTCCTTATGCCCTGATGACCCGCTATCCCTCTGTCTTTTCCATTTGTCTAGCCTGTTCCTAAAGACATCCAGGGATGGAGATTTCACACACCCCTCATGCAATCTATGCCAGTGTTTAGCCATCCTTCATGTTGGAAGTCTTTTCTTGGCGTGTTTTCTATAGTCATCTAAACATTCTGTAGACTAAACCATGCCAGTCCTTTTGCTTTTTTTTCATAGGTGTCATTTTTTTTTTACCTCTGACAATTCTTATGTCTCTTTTCTGAACTCTGCCCAATTTCTCTTTTGCCATATCTCAAACTAGACTCAGTATTCCAGCTAAGAGCTTGCCGCTGCTGAGGGAGCAGACAACTCAAGTCTCCTAAAGGCTGTCTTACTCTTTATGGGGTTTGTTTTTTTTTTTTGTTGGCAGCAGCACGGTTGATTATATCCTGGCTGTGCTCCCCTAGCTCCTTTCTACAGGGCTGCTGTCTTACCATTTCTTGCCTAGCCTGTTTTTGTGCAGCATGAAAGTGCAGGACTTTGCATATGTCCTTATTGATTTGCCACCTATTTTTAAGAATATTTCTCCAGTTTGTCAGGATAATCTGAATTTCAGTCCTGTCTTCCAGTGAGCTGGCAGCCTCTATCTGCAGTAATGAATAAGCATATTTTATCTTCCCTCATTCAGGTTGTTAATGGAAATGTTGAGAAGCCCAAATTTAGCACAGATTCCTGGGGAATCACACATCCTTCCATTTCAATAACTAACCATTGATAAATGCTTCTAGCGAATTATTTCCCAGCCAGTTTGTACTCATCCTATACTAGTTTCCTCTAAACTGTGTTTCTCTGTCTTAGGTAGAAGAATAATACATGTCAGTGTCAAAAACAGGCAAGATATGACACCTCCTGCTTCTCCCATCTGTTACTCTGTTGCAGAAGGAAACTAGATTAGTATGTCACCATCGAGTCTTATCCAGAAAAGATTATATACACTTAATTCAAGCCTTTATGAGGCCTGGAGCAGCAGTTCCCAAACTGTGGCCTCAAGTGAAGGCACTGCCTATGAGGGGAGGCACCAACCTGACCTGAAATCAAACCGGAGAAGTGGGGCTTACAAGCTGAAGTACATCTGTCAGGGTTAATGTGGTGTCACAGTCTGGGCAGTGGGGCTGCCAGAGCAATCTAATGTGAGACACTGCCTTCGAGCCTTTTTCCATCCATCTTTTCTACAGGTGAGTATGGTGTCTTGAGACACTGGTGTTTGAGCCAAGTGGATTCAGATGCTATTTGTAGCAAAAGAAAAAGAAAACAGTTGGATCTCTGGAACACACCAAAAGAAAAATAAACCATTAAAATACGACATTCGTTCAGATATGTAATGAAAATGCACTGAAAATGTCCTACACAGGGACAGGGGACATACAACATGCAGCCAGAGATCTGAAACCTACAGTCATTAACTTGATCATCCTCAGCGGCATGCCAAGATGAAACAAATATTAGGGAAAACTTGATACACATTAATATAAATTATCTTTAGAGGTGTACAGTGTACACCATGTCACACCACACTTCTTTATAGTCGGAAGAGAGAAGTAGGTGCTTTGAGTATATAATTAATCTAATCTGTTTTAGAGAGGAGTTGCACCCAGAAATACCCATTTGTGTAGAGCATGATCTGACAGGTCAGAGGTAGACATCTGTATTTTAGATGTCTAATGTTAAGTTATGCAATTTTTGCTTTTTGTGTCAGGTGCATAACGAATCACTTCTGGTCTCTATTTAAATTCTTACGAAAAGAGAGGAAAAATGTCCACATTGGTAACGCCCCATTGATTTGAATTTTAGGAAAGCTTGATATCAGCAGGGCACTATTTAAATGCACAGTATCCAAATGCCTCCCATTATAACCCCATATATAATAACGAGCTTTTTATCTGCTCGATATATCTCTTCTCTCATAACTGCCATCATTCCTCTTGTTGCCTAGTTAAGAATTGCAGGTTTAGATAGAGCCTCTCCTAGCTCTGAAAAAATCTTAAGAACAAGGCAGGCTTTATGGCTCGCATTAGGGAGTTCCTATTAAGAAACTGCCACTGTCAGAGTTCTTGGCATCAAAAAGTCCTATCTGTGAGACATAGAAGTTAATCTCAGTAGATTTCTAATGCAGATTTACTAAGTAGTATTAAGCACCTGTGCAGATACTTGTTCAGAGTTTAAATCCAATATAGTTTACTTCACTTGGTTGATCCAGATTAATTTTCTCAAAGCACTTTGCAAGTCCTGAGCATGTCTTTGACCTGTTAACAGAGCTAAACTGTCCGTGCTACAATATCTGTGGATCCAGATGGTGAATGTCACTGATGGAGTTTCAGAAGATAGTGCCTGACCCAGAGCCACTGGCTTCTGCGTTGCTACTTGACGGGTTATAGAAGCCAAAAACGGCATGGGGATTTTATTGAAATCTGATAGATCTGATGACCTTGTTAATTTATAAGGTGGCGTGTGTGACTACTCTTTTAGGCTTGATATGTAAAAGCCCAATGTGCTGAACAACAATTTTCAAGGGGGTTTTCCCAAGGCACAGAGAAGAGCCATTGTACGTATCCAAGTACGGCAGTATGCAGAACATGAGACACACCATTTACGCTAGACTTTTTCCCCAGCTTTCTATGGTGCAGATAAGACTGTCTGTCCTGAAACTGAATTGGGAAATTCAATTGAGTTCTAAAACTTGGTAAAAACTCCTAAGAAATAGATAACAGTAACAAGACAATTAATTGCAGAAAGCAAGAAGCATAGGCAGGTGAAGCCCACACAGATGTAAAAGAACACTTGGCTTTAAAATGTTAATTGCTGTGTTTATACTTCTCTTCCTCTGGAACATTGCTTTGCTGAAAGGCTCTGTAGTGTTGCCATAGGACCCCACAGAAGTGGTGGGTGTATGCTTGGGCCATCTAGAACAAGTTACAAGGTATTTTTTCAATCCTGGGCATGAGGTCATTGAAATATAATGTCAGAAAATTGCCTTAATTCAGTGCAAACGATTGGCATAGTTTCTGAACCATGTTCTGAACCATGAAGATTATGAAGTTGCGGTTTTCATGGTGATCCCCCAACCCATCTGTTTTAAAAAGGTCAAAGACTGAGATCGTACTTCTGGGTCTGTGTTAACATTATTCTGCAGGGAAGTCACTGCAGAAAATGAAAGTGATCTTTACATATGACAGAGACTGCTGCATTCTTTCAAGTTTTCTTTGGTGTTTTTGTTTCAGGGAATTTACAGGCAACTTAAAAAGATACAAAATCACTGCATGAAATTGCATGCGCAGTTTGTATCACTATTTGCTATGTAATATGCATATATTTACTATACTAAGTAATTAATGTGGCTGTAAATGCAAGACTGCTTTTTATACATTAAAATGATGAAATTCCTTAGTTTGTATTTACAGATTCAACAATAATGTAGTTATGCACTTTTTTTAATTTGCAAGTGGTACCCCTCCTTGATAAATAGGATAGGAGAACTAGTGACAACTGGTGTGGAGAGGGCTGAGATACTCAACAATTTTTTTTTCCTCAGTTTTCAATGGTAATCTCTCTTTCCACATCTCTCCAGCCCCTGAACTTCAAGGCAGGGACTGGGGTGATGAAGTCCCTTTCATTGTAAGTGAAGATCAGGTTTGAGACCACCTGAGGAACCTGAATGTATAAAGAGCTGCACACCAGGGTCCTAAGGGAATTGGCTGATGTAGTTGCCAAGCCACTCTCCATCATATTTGAAAAATCATGGCAGTCAGGCTAAGTGCCCTGTAATTAGGAAAAAAGCAAACATTACACCCATTTTTAAAAAGGGTAAAAAGAAGGACCCTGGGAACTAGTGACCAGTCAGCCTCACCTCCATGCTCGGTAAGATCATGGAGCGGATCCTCCTAGAAGATATGTTAAAACACATGGAGGACAGGGAGGTGATTAGAGAGAGCCAGCGTGGCTTCACGAAGGACAAATTGTGCCTGACTAATTTAGTGGCCTTGTACAATGGAGTGACTGCATCAGTGGACAAGGGAAAGCTACGGATGTCATCTACCTGGACTTTTGTAAGTCCTTTGATATGATCCCCTACAACATTCTTACCTTTAAATTGGAGAGATATGGGTGTGATGGATGGACTGTTAGGTGGATAAGGAATTGGCTGGATGGCCATGTCCAAAGAGTTAAGAGTCAATGGCTCAATGTCCAAGTGGAAATCAGTAATGAGTGGTGTCCCTCGAGGGTCCGTACTGGGACCAATACTATTTAATATCTTCATCAACGACATAGACAGTGGGATTGAGTGCACTCTCAGCAAGTTTGCAGATGACACCAAGCTGAGCAGTGCAGTTGATTCGCTAGAGGAAAAGGAGGCCATCCATAGGGACCTTGACAGACTTGAGGAGTGGGCCCATGCATACCTCATGAGGTTCAACAAGGCCAAGTGCAAGGTCCTGCACCTGGGTCAGAGCAATCTCCAATATCAATACAGTCTTGGGGATGAATGGATTAAGAGCAGTCCTGCGGAGAAGGACTTCGGGGTATTGGTGAATGAAAAATTGGACTTGAGCTGGCAATGTGTGCTTGCAACCCAGAAAGCCAACTGTATCCTGGGCTGTATAAAAAGAAGCGTGGCCAGCAGATTGAGGGAGGTGATTCTCCCCCTCTACTCTGCTCTGGTGAGACCCCACCTAGAGTACTGCGTCCAGTTCTGGGGTCTCCAGTACAAGATAGACATGGATCTGTTAGAGCAGGTCCAGAGGAGGGCCACAAAAATGAGCAGAGTGGTGGAACACCTCTCCTATGGGGAAAGGCTGAGACAGTTGAGGTTGTTCAGTCTGGGGAAGAGAAGGTAGTGACAGGAGAAGGGGCAATGGTTTTAAACTGAAAGAGAGTAGGTTTAGATTGGACATAAGGAAGACATTTTTTATGATGAGGATGGTGAGACATTGGAACAGGTTGCCCAGAGAAGTTGTGGATGCCCCATCACTGGAAGTGTTCAAAGTCTGGTGGATGGGGCTTTGAGCAACCTGATCTAGTGAAAGATGTCCCTGACTATGGCAGGGGGATTGGACTAGATGACCTTTAAAGGTCCCTTCCAACCCAAACTATTCTATGATTCTATGATCTATTTTTAAAATGTGGCTATTTAAAAGAGAATGTTTTTGTCTTAGGAATAGGTCAATATTACTAGCTGGTGTTATTTAAAAGAATGAGGTAAGTCAGTGTATCCTAATTCTGGATATGGCACACTGTTGTAGTCAAAGATAAGTCATATTTTTGCTTCTGTATCTCTAAAGTGGGTTGTTATCACAGAATTATAGAAAGCAGTGCTAGAGCAGATCTGAGGTCATCTATTCCTTCTCTCTGATCAGGCAGAATTAAATATACCTATATTCTCCTTAACAGATATTTGAATAACCTGCTCCAAGACCTCCAAGAATGGAGATTTCAGAACCTCTCAAGGTGTTTCACTCCAGTGTTTCATCATTTAGAAAACTGTCCTTTTTGTCATACGCAAGTTATATGTACAAGCCTGATCTGTAACCTGAATCTCTTTTGCTGCAAGTTAAGACCATTGCTATCTCTTCTGGATCTTGACTTGAAATGGCTTGAGAATAACTTATTTTTCTTGACCTCCAGCCATTCTTGCAGCTTTATTTTTATTCTCCATCTTTCCTGATGTGCAGTACCCAGAACTGGATGTGATGTAACCTGTGCCAAACAGAATGGAAGGATTCCTTCATATGCCTTGTCAGGTGTACACGCCATCATACTATGACTGCTTTTTTCATAACGAAATGACACTGTTGATTAATCTTCAGTTTATTCAGCTACAATCCTAGGGTATTTTTGTCAGAACTGCTCCTTAGCCTATCATCCCCCATCCTTCATGTGCTGCCTAAGTGTAGAACTTCATTCTTGTCTCAGTAGAATTGCCTCCTATTGTTTTCGGATCATTTGTCCATTTTGTTAAGATAATTTAGTTCATTACTAAGCTAGTCTGGAATATTCACCTATCTGCCAGTGAGAGTTGTGAGGCCTGGGAGAGATTTTAGATGCTTACCTTTGGGGTAAATGTAGGTGTCCACATGAGAGGTGGGTGTCTAAATGCCCTTTGTAGTCAAACTAGTGAATACAATCAATGGAGCTTAGAGACAATTAATCTCACTCTTACGTAGACATCTACATTTGGTCAGCTGACATTCATTGTACCCTTCATCATTAATTAATGTTAATTCAGTGTAAAGGAGGTCATATCAAAGGAGGTCTGTAGGCTTACTCTAGCTTGGAAGACAGTATGAAATAACATAATCAAGCTCTCTGAGGAAGACATTAGAGCAATTTTACAGCTTGTGCAGTAGGAACTGGAAGTAGGAGCCCCAATTACGCCTTCCTTTCTCATATCTTTGTTCACATGGAACAGCTCTGCCTCTCACCTGCCTACTCCTAGTTTTTAATTATGAAAATATTATGGAGGAATCTTGTTACAAAGCAAGATAAAAAGCTTGTTTTTCTCTGAGTCTGTTAAATCACAGAACATATACTTTCTCTGCACAGGACTCCATCCAAGGGTGAAAAGCAGCCCCAAATTCTGCAAATCTCTGCCTTTTGGTTCCTTGGCAAAGAAATAGATCAGCCGTAGTGTTTGCTTGGATATATTAGTTAGGGATAGTTTGTTACTACTGTACTTCACAGTTGCTCTTTTTTTTTTGTTACGGTAGGTGTTTCTCTGTTTGTTGGCAAATAAATAAAATAGCAGTTAATATATGTGCAATTTCTTTTAATGGTCAGCTTTATGAAATTCCCAGGCTTTAAGCCATACGTGAAAGAACTATGACATGGTGGCCATAATCTATGTTCTGTTCTTGAGAAATAGGCCACATTCCTTCCAAATGTGCAGTTTGTCATTCATTGTGAATGCTCAGAGAAGACTTCGGAGTCAAAGATGTTAGTCTTTGTGATGTGGAATACTGTGATGATAATATCACCTCCTAGGTGCATCTGTGCCATAAGGCACTGATGTTTTCCCCTTCTGACATGCAGGTGCCTTAGGGTGGGATTCTTCTAATCTCAGTGTAGATGTCTGCAATATGGATATTTGTATCTAAGCATGTCACCTCAGGTAACGTTTATGGTTAATGGAGAGGAGTAGGTAATTCTGGGGAATTATTAATTTGACCTGTTTTTGACATTTCCTTTACCATGAGAAGAACCACATGTTAGAAGTATCTGTTTCTCTCCTCTAGTGTCCTGTTAATGAGAGGGCTGAGGCCACTCACTGTCATCAGCTGCACCCAAGACCAGTGTTTCCAGAAGACCAGTACTGCAGCAGCAGTCGGCTGTCACTGAGGCCCACAGAGAAAGGGAGGACAGCTCTTAGCTGGCCTTTCAGTCACCCTCATTGATACGAAACAAGAAAAGGACACAAAACACTGAGGCTGACTGAGCCAGTGCATTGCAGCTGGCACTGCAACGGGCAGTGGAGGTTGAACTCTCAGAAGCAAAAGCATAACTAATTTTAGTTTTCAGATCTTCAGTATCTTCCCAGTCACTGATAAAACTGTCATCTTCAAGGGACATGTCCCAGTATTTTTGTCTAATACTATACCTCCTCCTTCTGTCCCTGATGGTGTTGATGTTCTCAAATATCTCTGGACTCGATTCACTCTAGAAGTGCAAAACCCCATATTTCTAGGGAGAAAGTCCTCTCCTTGGCTTTCCATTTGGCTACAGGAAGTATTTTTCATCATAGGTTGCAGTGAGGAACTACAATCCAGCCAATCCTTCTGGTGTCTTTGTTGTCAGGAAAAAATGATCTATCAAAGCCCATTTAGTGGGAACTTCAGCCAGACACTTATGAGTGCTGATTCTTTGTTATTTTCTCATTATGTGGTTCCTAGGTTTCTAAAGGTCTTGACATACATTCTCTACCAATAAGAAAAAATCCCTCCTCATGAGATTTAAGCATGTTGCTTTTATCTTTAATGGAGCCATGTCTGAGCATCTGTCATCATGTTCGCTAAATCATCTGTCAATGAAATCCACATTTTTAGTAGCCATTACCTCAGCTCAGGGATAAATAAAGTTCTGGCTTTTATGTCTAATCCTCCATATTATTTTCAGGTGGATAGGGTAACACTGAGGCCACATCTTAAATTTATTCTAAAGGTGGTTTCAGATTTCTTATTAATCAGTATATCCACTTACCAATATTTTTTCCCATGACCCAGTTCATTGGTAGAAGGATCAAAATGTTGATCCTTCTTGAACGTACTACCTTAGCCAGACAAAGCTCTTCTGCAAATCTGTGATGCTCTTTGGTCTCAAACAGCCTTTGTTGTTCAGGATCAAATCTAAAAAGACGTAGCATCAACTTCAAACTCATTCGAAATGAGTTAGCAGACTTTTATCAGAGCCACATTTGATGTTATCAAATTAGATCCACCAACCCACCTCAAGGCATATACAACTAGAGCACAAGGTACCACCACAGCATGTGCTGGCAGGGTTCCAGTAGCTGAGGGCTGGTAGAGACACCACGCAATCACCGATACTCACATTTACGAAGCAGTACTCACGTTGGTAGCACAAAGGCTTGAAGGACACTGATTCTTCAGTCTTTGTTCCAATGAATAACTCACATTTACTGGTGTGACTGCAATCCTAATGAAACACCCAGAAAGAGTTTCACAGGTGCCAGAAGTTGAAGAAAAAAGAGTGGTTGCCTTCATCACTGTAATTCTTCTGTATGTTCTTTGCACGTAGCTCCCACAACCGGCCCTTCTGTTCCCCAGGTGGAAGGCTTGCCATGTGGACTGAGAGCCGCTGAAGAACTGGATGGTGATCTGTTTACATGCTTGTGGGAGGAAAAGCAGAGGTGAGCAGGTTATGCACATACCTTGTTGTGGACACATAGCAACATTAGAAACATTTGAATTGTTATGCAGAAGAAACATATCCATTTAGAGTGGGTTTTACCCCCATAAAGCATCCTGAAGTATCATGACTATTACAAGGTTAGTGACCCTCTGTATTGTTCCTTGTAAAACACTCGATGTGAAACACGGTGCTATATCTTTGCCGAGTATTCTCATTGTTATTATTATTAGCAGCAAAGAACCTATGGTTGCTAACACTATTACTAAGAGTCATGAGTTTTTTCATAGGAGTTAGACCTCATTAGAAATCAGAAGCAGGATTTGCTTTGTGTGCTGCTAAATTTTCTTTATTAAACACAGTGATATTTATCAAGATTACATGCCAACCCACGTAAGTCCTTCAGAGTTGTTATTTTAAACCTGTATCAATGAACAGTTTATTCTGAAGCCTTTCAAATGTGTATGCATATGCATTATATACATATGTATATATAGTGACAAAGCAAGTAGTTTAATACATTTTATGGGTCCAGCCTGGAGTTCTGCATACATGAACTTGTGTGTGGTCAAGGAGGCTTGCATATTTTTGAACTCTAAGTTGGCCTAATAAAAGATATCAGACTACAGTGCTTGCTTTGTCAACCCTGTTTTGCTGGTTCAAAATGACTTGCAAGATTAATTTTCAATTTTTAACATAAAAACCAAGAAAAAGAAATGTTTACTTACTGCAAGGAGTTGATTCCGTGTTAATGACCCTGAAGGAGGCTTGTACACAAGGTACAGATTGTTGCCAATTTGATGTATATTCATGTTGCAGAATATGAAAATGTGAAGTTATACCATCTTGAGGATTTTGTTTTTATAAGTAGGATTGGTTAAAAAAACCTTTAAGTAATCATACTGTGTGTTTGATGGTGGAAATTAGTATGAATGTTTCTGGCAGTGGAATGATGTGATGTGGTTATGCGTTTCTGTTTTCACTGCCTGCTCAATATTGGCCTTTTACAAATACAGATTACCATGTCGATGGAAGGAATTTACAGCTTTGGCCCCCTTGTCTCACTCTGTGTTACAGCACCTTTTTTGTACTTTCTGTTACATATCCTCCCAACTGTATTTTTCTGACAGAAAAAGGAAATGTCTGTGGACTGAGGCTCTGAAAACGTGTGAGCTTTACTATTTAATTGGATGAAATGAGTATTATTTCCCACTTACCTTGATTTCCTGTGGGGTGAAAAACTTGCTCCTCTGAAATCAGTAGCAAACTTTCTGCTGAGTACGACAGGATGGAGAGTTCATCAGTGATCCCTTACCAGCTAGCTAGTGATGTTGCATACTGGAAGCTCAGAAAAAACCAACCCCTTAATAATGATGATGGTAGAAAGAATACTTTTAAAAAATCAGGATTTAGAACTGTCAGATAAAATCCACAAATAAAATCCAAGCTGAATACAAAAGCTATAGTGTGATATGTTTAATATTGTTAGTTTTGGGGCCTCACGACCCAGATAGTTAGAGCTGCAAGATCCGTTTGTGTTATGTGGGCTGTTACACTACATCCCTTACTTACCTCATCTTGTGGGCAAGGAGCTGCTTGCTCTGACTTCATGGAATTGCAGCTGTATTTGTGGAGTGCTCTTGTCCTTTGGCACTTCCTCCCCTGTACATTAATAGGGTTTGAATGCACCAGCATTTTCTCTGGAAGCAAGCTTCAAAATTTGTCTTTAATCCTGATGCAATGCATATTCAGAATTTTTTCTTTTCCTGGAGTTTAGTTCCAGAGGAAAACTTACTTGACTGGTGCTCCCATCAGCCAGATGCGGTTTATAACAATAATTAACAGTAAGATACTGCAGCAGAAATGGGGAGTAGAGAAATGCAATCCAGCAGCTTCAGTTATGTGGTTCTGTTCACTTCTACGGATTCCAAAGAGCTTAACAAACAATATTACAGGCAGGACGGGCGGCTCTGCCCATGAGGAAGGTTTCCTGACACTTCCTGTTATAAGATTCTGTTTTCATTTTTTTCAGAGCTTTGCTGAACTTAATGTATTTAGGCTAAATTTATTTTTATCCAATGTCAGTCTCTGTTTATTTTTTTTTATTTTTTGAATTGAAAAGTGATTGAACTATTTCTAAAAAGAAGGCTAGTAAAAAATATGTTTTTCTGCTTATGTAGAAAAAAAATCTGACCCCTGTATTTTAAAAGGTTTTGGAGCAAAGACAGACCTCTCTCTGCCTTTGAATCAGGTATGTGCCTTTGCCATACTCACAAAGCCTTTCAAATTTGGTCGACTGTTTCAAGACATGGAAAAAAACATGGTTACCAAATATTCCATAGAGATTTACTAAAGCCTAACAGCAAATATTTCCCGAGATTTCATCTTCTCCGCCTCGCACAGCTCCTTCCCATGATCAGACTTTCCATACACCGTCCTCACAGAATGACTGAGCAGTCACTAGCTGGGTGCACCAGAGGCCAAACCAGAGGCAACCCCTGTAGTATTGTCCCTGGGCATTGCTGCAGTGATGCTACGCAGTGGAACTGAGAGTAGGGAGCCTGTCCCTCCTGAGCTGGAATGCAACTCAGGGCCCCCAAATTTTATCGATAGTGTGCTGTTGGCAAGCCTCCAGCATAGTTTCTCTTTGCCACTAGCCTGAATACACACACAGAGTTGGACAACCTCAACAAGGCCCTGAGCAACTACATCTAATGTTGAAATTAGTCCTGCTTTGAGCGGGAGGTGGGACCACCTCCTGAGGTCCTTCCCAACCTAAGTTAGTCCACAATTCTGTGATTCTTTGCTGTCCATTTCTCTATTAGTCTGTGTGGGCCTGAAGGCACTATCCTAGTTGATGGGTCTCTGTGGGTATGATGCACATAGTGGAAATAATTTTTATTAATTTGTTTTTAAAAACAATATACGCAAAACACCTCATTAAGATTCCAGCTACATGGACAAGTATCCTAAAATTAAGAATAACAGAATGATCTCTGCAGCCTCAGTATGCTTCCAACATGTGTTTGCATTGAAACATTTGTGATTGCACTGTGTTTTTTCTCATATGGCTTCATCCCTATATCTAGAACAGATCTGCTCTGAGATGAAGCAGCACTGAGGAGAATTGGTGGATGGTAACTGCAGAACTCTAGCTCACTTGTTGAGAAGGTGCAAGGTATTTTCTGAATGAAGCAGGGCATGGTAGAAAAGAAAATAAGGTCTCCAGGTTAAGCAATTGAATTCTGCTCTGGAGAGCTTTATGGTATCCCTGCCTCTTCTACTGTGCTCCTGTGTGGTAACGGGCAAACATTTCCCAAGTGGTTATTAATTGCCAAAAGAGCCTTTCTGCTTGTGCCAGTAGTATCTGGAACAAGATGATTGTGCAATTGTCATCCATCAATCACAACTCTTTCTTTGGTAATGTCACATATGACGTTCCATTTAATAAAGCCTTCATCAAATCAGGTTAGGTAATTGCTAGTTCCTTATATCTGTTTATCATCTAATGTTCACCTTCTATTTATATTTGTACATTATACTTATAATTATTTATAAATGATTATTTGGCAACGAATTAGGCAAACTATCTCGAAAATCTCTGAAATTCATAGAAGTGTTCAGGCAGCATATGAGATTGTTTTTCAAACCTCAGCAGGCTTAATTAAATCCTGCAGTTCATTCATTTGCACTGAAGTCAATTGGAGTTTTACATGTGGAAAGTCTGCGAGATCAAAAATTATGCCCAACGGGCACATAGCTCTATAGAAGAAAATGTCAGCTCCGGATGGTAGTATTTCTGACTTCTCATCAGTTAGACTCTCCCCCCACCCCCCTCACTTTTTCTCTCTTTCTCAATTAGCTTTTCTTGCATTTTTATGTGAGCGGTTTTGAAAGGGTTCCTGGAAAAAAAACTTGCTGCATATACTGTACATGTGTTCATTTACAGATCACTGAAATGGATAGGCAGATAAATAAATAGATAGGGTTTTCTGAGCTTGTGAAATATGTCGCATAATATAAAACCCTCTTCTAAGTCTATTTTGTCAAATATGTCAAATGATATTTTTGGAATTATATTTCTGGAGTATTTTCAGCATTTCTTATTGCTGTTCTTGATCTATGCGCCCTTGTTTGACAGTCCCTTAATCTGCCCGATATAACTGAATGAATAGCAGCATTTAAAAATATGGCTTCAGGGACTCCTTAGGAGGTTTCTTTGTAAGTGTACATTTACTAGTTCATCTGTAAATTTATTTTATGAGGTGTTTAAACCTCAAGAAAACTGAAAAGCATAATATTAATGCCTGGTTTACATCTACTGAAGTCAATGGGAACTTTGCAATTGACTTTAATGGTAGCCTATGTCCTCTAATTATGAAAGTGGCAAGGATGATATACTCAAAACCACAAGGAGAGTTTTCTGTTTCATCATATCCTATTCTGTTTGCAGATGCATAAGCAAAGTACAATGTAGTTTGTTCTTGAATTAAACAATTCAGTGTTTGGACCTAATCCTGAACCTCGTCGCTACTTTAGGTGGTGTTTTGCTTCTCAAAGGATCATGAACTGCTCATTCTCTGTGTGGCTCACAGAGGTGACAAGGTAGGAAATCCAGCC
Organism: Calonectris borealis; assembly: GCF_964195595.1. Lineage (NCBI taxonomy): Eukaryota > Metazoa > Chordata > Aves > Procellariiformes > Procellariidae > Calonectris > Calonectris borealis. The sequence continues at coordinate 190,175,784 of NC_134312.1, forward strand.
AAATTTTCAAAAGGCTTTTGAAAATTACACTTTTGGTTTTGATCTTACATCTGCCTTATGATATGAGTAATGGAAGAAGTTGATGAAGCAGTTTTCTTCCTAATTGTCTTGGTTTTTTTCATGTGATCAATTTTGACAGGGTTCCTGGAAATGCACATAATATCTGTAGTGCATATGTACATGTTTTCCCTTGAGGTTCGCTGAAGTGTAGTAGAAAGTTTCCATTACGCTATTGTAATCCCAGGCATCATTTTCGTATTGTGTTAGTGAAAGTGAGTGAGAGTACACCACAACAAAAAAAGACTCCCAGAATTCACCTTTTTTTTCTCTTAGTGTAACAAGCACAGCAGCCTGAACAGGCTAGATCTGGTAAGCAATTTGTAGTAGTAAATAATGCTAGACAAAAATTCCCACAAGCTTCTTGCTGAGTCTGCTTCAGAGATATTACTCACTTGGTGGCTGAAATGCTGCTCTTGCTTCACATTTTTAATGCTTGTGAAAGATTTAAATATTTTGTTGGTAACTGGAGCTGGTAGCGCGCTGCAGACAAGAGCTTGTCAAAAGTTTTCGGATGGGGTCGTGCTCAGTTGGAAAATGCCGCTTGTGCGGGTGAAGATGCTGTCCCCAAGGTGCATCAGCCCCACTGAAGCCCCAGAGGCAGCTGAGCCGGGGGGCTGCTGCCCCATCCCCACCGCCCTCACCAGCCAACCCTTGGGTCTCCGCTGGGCTGATCAGACCGCCAGCGTGGCGGTAAATAACGAAGTGGGTAAAGTCACTTCTTAAGGTGGCCAAAAGCTACACCACCAAAATTAGAAGGGAGTAAATTCTGGTTCCACCCCCGCCCCAAGTCTACCCCTGCCCCAGCATAGCCAGCTCTCACCTTGTCCGTGTGGTGGGCTGGCAGCTCTCTGGCTTCCTCCCCTCACCTCCTGCCAGGCTGGTGGAGGATCAGACCTTTCTGCTCCCCCTCCCCAAGCCTCCTGAGTCCTCAGGCTGCTGCCCCTTCAGGCTACCCAGCCCCAAGGCTTCCTGATTCACAGGCGGCTGCTTTTTTGAGGTATCTCAGTGTTCGGGCAGCCAGGATTCCATCAGCCCTGGGGTTTGTGCTGTCCAGTGATGCAATTGCTTTGGGAGTGAGCTGGAAGCATCGTATACGGGCTTTCTCAAAAAAAGAGTGTGTCACAAATTCTCCCTCAGAAAAAAAGCGATTATTAGTATTTATTGCTGGCCTAACACAAAATTTGTATGTGTCGAAATTACTTTGGGAAAAGTTAGTTAAAAGAGAATCTGTGGAGGTCATTCCAGATGGCTGCTGTAGGCCTTAGTTCATCTTTATCATCTAGACATGAACAGACATCTCTGTAGTATAATTAGAGAAATAAATAACAACTGGAAATTATGTCTTTATGGAAGACTTACACTTCCTAGATGTAGATTGGAGGAAGGCATGCAGAAGCAGGGACCTATTTCTCAAGGTACCTCAAGCATCGTAAATTAAATACTTCTTCACCAAATGACTTCTCAACCAAACCTATTTTAGACTTAGTTTTGATAAGCACCATGGCTTCTGTGGAAGAATAAAAATAAAAGAAACTTTGAAACAGGTACTTACAAGTCTACTGTGTTTACACTAAATAGAAGAATAAATAGAAGCAGGACAGTAGTAGTTAAGGTCTGAAGAGGAAAATTTTGATAAACTACATGAATTAATTACTGAAGTTACCCTTCAGTTTAGGATTGAGGAGCCAAGGGGTTGAAATGTGCAGGAGGTGTAGAGTTTTTAAAGTTTCAGATGTGAAAACTACCTAGAACTTATATCCCAAACAAAAGAAAAAAAAAAGTCGGGAAAAGCACCGTACCTAATTTGATGGATAATCATCACAGAAAAGATGTTGGTAGGTAATGCAAGGACAGAGGAAGAAGAGAGATCAGCAAAGAAAGTTGTGTCTCAGAAGGCAGGATATATAGGAATAAAGTAAAAACAAATGAAAGGAGGTTGAGAGAAATGCCAAAAAGTTCTTCATATAGGAAAAATGTGGGAAAGAGAAAGGCTCCTGTGCAGTGAAGATGAACTATAATCTGAATTATAATGATCTGATCATCTAGCAACAGAGCAAAGTCTGGAGGCTTACCGAGGGTATGGAAATGGCAATTAACCAACGAATGGGGGAACAAAGCTCAGGACAATTAATGGGCTCCAGTCAGGGGAGTGGGATAACTGTTGTTCCAGTATTCAGGCAAAACAGGTATATGAAACCATATGTATGAATGTCTCATAAGGAGAAAAGGGACCATGTCACAAGAACGCAGAAGGGAGGAGAGAGTCATGTGGACAAGAGCAGGCCTATTAATCTGACCTCAGGGGGGCAAAGCTTTAAAACAGATCTTGAAGGAAAGGAATTTTTATATACCAAATAGAAAAAAAAAAGTAAATAATTAATTTTGGAAAAAAACTCTTGAACTTGGTACGCAAATCTGGTACTCTGATTCACTGGAAAAGTGACATCTTGTAAAATCTAACTTTTCTGGTTCTCAGTGAAGAATTTGCTATGGTACAGCAACGTTTTTGATATGTCCCCAGGAAATATTTTTCTCTGAAAAGGAGGAGACAAATAAGGACGTAGTGGGGACGTGAGGAGGAGAAGGGTAGTGAAGTAGCAATTCTCTAATCAAGTTTACCTGCTAGTTTGGGTCAGGTAGTTATGCTTTTTTTCCCCCACAGACTGACATTACATCCTGTGCAGTCTGCAGTGCTTAGCAGTCCTGTGCAGACATGGAAGGCACACACAGTGTGGGTTCTCTCTTGTTTTGCTCTTACCAGAGTTTAAAATATATGACATTTTGGCTGAAAGTCTATGTTTTTAGATGGAAAACCATAACTGTCATTCTGGTGTTTGGAGTAGGATTGTAAAATGACAAACAACTCGGAGAAAGGGAAACAGTGTAGAAAGGAAAAAAAGACAATGCAAAAAGTAGAAATACAAAAATATGCACCACTTGGGAACCTTCTTACTTCCTCTGTGCAGCGGAACTGTTGTGGTTCTGCATCTGTATCATGTTTGGGGGTCAAACTCCCATATAACACTAACCATTCCTAACAGGAAGGAAGGAGCGGGGTACACCTCCTCTGCTGTTCCATGGTCCGGGCAAGGAGACTGTCTGCCCAGGAAAGAGCACAGTGAGCTTTCCTCAAGTGCGATGAGGGTAGCACGTACTCGTGGCTGCGTTCAGATCCTGTCCTACAAGCAGAAGTGCAGACGGACGGGTTTGTTCAAGTTTCCAGGAGCTCTGGTTCCCTATACAGCATTTCACTTCCCAGTGTTGCCCCTGCGTGTGCTCCCCTTGCACACCAGGGACTTCCAGCACTCGCTGGCCTTTAGTGCTCTGAAGAAATGGGCACACTTCCCCAGTTGCAAACCTGGGCCTTCCAGACCTCTTCAGGCCAATATAGGGTAAGTGACATTCAGAAAACATAAGTTACCTGGTATTCATCCTTGTGGGATAAGTACTTGGTCACTGAGAAGGTCACCAAAGAAGTTACTGCGCCCTAGATACAAGCAGTTCCCTCCTTGGGAAACTGCTGCAAAGGACTACGGTTGGAAGGAGAGGAATTTCTCTGAGAGAGGCAACAAAAAGGTACATGCTGATGAAGTCCCTTACAAATACAGAAATTATGTGGGTAAAAGACAAACAAAGCAAGCTTGAGACAAAAGAGAGAAAGGTAAGGCCATATTTTTGGGGGGGAAGAAAGCTGGAGGAAGATGGTTACAGGAGGAAAAAAAGCATGTCCATCAGGCAGAGGAAAAGCTATACATGCAAAACTAGGGAGAAAATTAAACCTTGACATGATACATGGTTATTTCTTGTTTTGTGTGGATCACTTTAAAGTAATGCTTAACTTTGATGTTAGAGATCACTTCTGCAGAGTCTGTGGCTGTCCCTGAGGAGGTCAGCTGAAGCCAGAATGCCTTCGAGGAGGAGCTTTTTGGTCATAACGTGGTTTAGCGGCTAAGGGAGTTTGGATGAGCTGGGAGTCGTCACAGGGCATATGCTGTTTGGTGGGGGAAGGGAGGGGAGGACTTCTATGGGAAATGATGCTGGTAACACATTACCAGAAGTGATGAGAGTGCTTAAAATCATTGTAGCTGCAATGCTCGGATCCAAACCAGTTTCCTAGTAGCTGCCTAGTAAGAAGTGGGATGGATCTGTGGCAATCACGCATATCTCATGGTTTGGTGAGCAAGGCTTAAAAGGTTGAAGTTAAGAATGTCCTTGGTTAAATAAAAAGAATGGGATGTGAAAGTAATCCCAACGCCAAGGTTATTCCGTGCCATGTGAGTTCAATAAGTAGAGTTGAGAGAGCAGAAAAAATTTGGCCAAATTTGGAGCTCTCATCCTTGTGCAGAGGCTTATTTGAATCCCAGGCTGTTTCTATCCCATGCATGCATTTCATTTGCCATGTGTAGCATTAAAAACTGGAAAGACTGTCTAAGGGTGAGCAGTAACCTGAGCTCAAAACTCAAGCTGACCTCCAATCTGACAAGAAAAGCAGTGCTATCACTTTGGCAAAAGAAGTCTCTTTTTGCTGGATTGTAGCACAGAACTGAGACAGTCACGGTCAATTGTCGATAATGGTATGCTCAAGGAGACACTCCTTGAGCTAACTGGAAGCAGCTAGAAAACCTGTTTCAGTAAAGCTCCTCAGGCTCTTGCAGTAAAAAGTAGGAACATATTTGCACAAGTATCTTTCCTGCAATTTTGTCTCTTCTTTTCAGCTAGCTCAAACCTTGTGGGGATGGCCAGGCTATCACCGGTTTGGGGATTATATCAGTCTTTCTGCTTCCAGCCTGCTGCTGTTCTCAGCAAAGTGCTTACCCTGTGCTGAGGTCCCACTCTGAAGGCAGTGGGATGTAGCTGGGTACTTCGTGAGGTCATTGCTTTGTTAAGGAGGTTAAGAGGATAAACCAAAGTTATGATAAGGTTCCAGCTTTTGATAGCCACAGTTATATGTGTGACAAACAAGGACTCTGTAAACAGAAGTATGTACAACCATAGGTAGGACTGAAGCTTTGATCAACTTTGCAAGAAATATGTTTAAAGAAACTCTCCAGGTCTAAACTACCTGTTGAAACTAACAGTCTCATGTGTCTTATATTTACCAGTGAGTTTACAGCAATGTACCCACTTTTCATGTGTTTGCATTTACCAAAATAAAAGCAATCTTTGGAAATCAGTCATTTAACTATCATAATAAAGCAATGTTATCTTCTTTTCACAGATGGGAGAACTGAAGGAAAAGAGATGTGAAGTTATCTGCTGAAAGCCATAAAGGAGACCAGTGACAAATCCAGGAACAGAAGCCAAGTCTCCATCCTAACGCAGTCTAATACAGTAATCAACAAGAAAGTTTGCCTTCTGATTTTACAATGAGGTATGCCATTAGCAATACCTATATATTAATAATTTACCCAAGGGGAACACATTTGAATGTGTATGTTTGCCTATGCTCTTATAAATAATTCAAAAGAATTCTCTGAATTGTAATTTTGAATTGTATTTCTAATACTGTTTTCTTTATAACTGGGGATTTTTTTCACAAATATTTCTTCATAAGTCATGTTTTAAACATACAGTTCTCAAAATCTGATTTATTAAAATTATTACAAGTTAAAGTCCAAAAATATCCCAGCTTCAATAATTCATATTTCTAGATATTTTAGAGTCCAACTGCAGGTTTTTCTTCAGGGTCCTGAGCACCTACACTTTAGCTTGCCTTTATAGAAGACGGTGGATAGTTGGCATCTCAGAAAAAGGAAGTTGTGTGTTCCCAGTGAGGGTGTTCTTAGCATTGGAAATCACTTTTGGAAATATTTCTGTTAAATATGTTGGAAGCATCAAAAGCTCAAGTCTGGCTCCAGTTTAGCTGGAGGAGAGGCTACTCCAATAGAGCCAGGCATCAGAGGTGCTGTGAATATGGAAGCCCATTACAGAACCTAATGCTGTCGGGTGTATTGAGGAGTATTTGTCACAGTTTTGGCAAAGGTAGAACTTGCTTTCTGTCTCTCCTAGCTATGTCGTCCTACACTGAGTCAGGAATATGTGCACAATACTTCCCTTTGAGATGCTAATCTTTTGGGGTGTTAAGCACCAATAGTTGCATTAGCAGCTGGTTTTACTTGCACTCGAGGGTTTGAAGCAGTGCAGCAGCTTTTTGCATAGGATAGAGAGGGTTTACTTCTGGCTTGCACTTCAGTCTGACATATTAATGCTGTGGGCATCCCAAAATAGTGCTAGTGCCCAACACTGAAACACAATTGAAGCATTGTCTTAGTAGTAGGTAGCTTGGTGATTTATTAAGAGCAAATGTTAAATCAGATCGGAAAACTGTATTACTTCTACAACATACTCCTTACAGCACCTTTACAGTTTCCAAATCTTTATTTTCAGTAGTTTGCCTGGACACATGTGATAAGCCTGCTCAAAGAATATGTCAGGTTAGCTGCAATCAAACCTATAAAGTATCTGCAATTCATCCATGCTTCTCCCACCAGCAGGTGTCATTCTGGAAAAAGGAAAATATCGTAAATTCCTGAACTGGAGAATTTGGCTGTGACAAAGAATTAAAAAAACATGCTTGCTTAAAATATAGCTTTTGAAGGATACTTTACTCCAAATAAAAACCAAGAGAAAGGTGGCTGGTCTGCATTTTTTAATAATCTTTGTGCAGCATGTAATCCTGACACATAACCAACAAAGGGCAGACGATTGGTAAGGCAAACCAATGTCTAGTTAAAGCTGTCTTCTGCTTTTTACTGTCCTTTGTGACATCTTTGCCACTGCTTACTCACCCCCCATGATTATAAACCCAGTGATATTCATCAATCTTTATGATGGGCTTTCGGCTTTAGTTTCCCCAAAGGAAACACAGAATTAAGGTATTGAATCCAGATCTCGTTTACTTCAAGGTAAACTTGAAGTAATCTTATTGAAGCAACTGAAATCAGTAGAATTGCTTGGGATTTAGTCTTAAGTAACCAAAAGTAGTATTTCATTTTCTACTCCATAAATGAGCCTCAAGCAGAAAATAATCACATAATCATTTTAATGTCTATTATAATATTTATGTTTTCCTTTAAGTGTTCATTTGGGTATTAGCTGCAGCCTCCTTTAATATGAAGAGATTCTTTTTGATTTCTCATAATCACAGTGGGAAAGTTATGGCTGAGTTATAAAGAACCAAGACCCTGCTGGTTCATTGCTGAGGGCTCCTGGTCTACCGAGTCTAGTCTTCTGGCTGTTAAAAACAAACTTACCGTGAAATCCATGTAGAAGGTGTCTTGCCCACCCTATGTACTACTGGACGTTTGTTCCAACTCATCACAGCTCTGGAGATTGTAAATATTTTTCTATCTTTCAGCCTAAAATTATCCAGGGACCTTGTGTCTATATTGTCCTTTTACATTAAATAGTTTCTTCCCCTCTGTTGTGGTTTTCTCCATGCTGATGTATTTAGGAAAATCAATGACACTCCCTTTCAGGCTCGATTTTAGTAAGCCAGAGGTGCTAGGCTGTGGGCCAATGTGCCGTGCACAGCCTGCCAGGGTGGCTCCTCTCACCCGACGCTGACTCTCCCCAGGAGCAGCTGTGGGCTGGGGGGGGTGTTGTGGGGGCCCGCGCGGTCCCTTCCCCTACCATTTGCATCAGCATGTAGCTGGGAAGTTTGGGCCCGAGCATCCTAGACTGAACTAATAAAATTTGCATAGTTTTCTTTCAGAAGCTTAGTTTTCCATGCCCCAGCATTACTTTGAGTTAAATTGATCTTTTTTAAACAAAGGCAAGCGGAAGTGTGCATCCTTCGTTATTGCCTTGCATACAACATTAATGCAACAGCTTCCACACCCTACTAGAAATACTTCACCTGATACATCTTAACGCTGTATCTACCTTTCTTGTACCTTCATCACGGTCATCTTCCAGTTGACTAGTCCGGCCAGGTTTATCTTCTCCTCAGCCATTTCTAGAAGTGCTACTACAAAGGATTTTTTGCTACTATGATATGGTGCTCCACCTGGAATCAAAGGGAAATTTGCTTGAGAAAAAACATGAGAACAAGCTCCAAGGCTTGTCTGCGAGGAGCACTTTAAAGTGGGAATTAATTTTACATTTTTAGAATTTGTAATTACAACAAAGTGATGTAAAATAATTGTACTGCAGGCAGCCATATCTTTTTCAAGATGTTATTTAACTACGAATGTCACAATGCTTTTCTCGTGAACAGTATCAAGCTGTTGCTTGACTCGGTTGCTGGATGAGAAAAAATAGTATAGAAATTTCGTATTAAAAATTTCACTCTAAAATAGCTAAAAGCTGTAGTCTTGCGTTTACATGAAGCCTGTATTAGTGTTTTCTGACTTTTTGGGTATTTAACTTTGAAAATGTAGTGGTATTCTAAAATTTGAAGTTAGAAAGTGTAGAAGTATTGTGAATGTGACTAGTTCATTATGCGGTTTATTTTTATTGGACCTAGATAATGAGCGGTGATGATTTCCAATAGGTTTTTATACAGTAAAGTATGAGATTTAGGCAAAATTTTATACAGTAAAGTATGAGATTTAGACAAAATTATTTCTCTGGAGTTTTTACAATTTTTTTTCATGCTTTATTTAAGTGAAATCATATAAAATTTTGTTTAGTCTTTTTTGTTTTTTAATTTTAGTGTTTTATTTTATTAATTTTAGAAGAAATGCATGTGCCTAAACACAGACCTCCTGTGTCATTTTAGAGCCCCTGGGGATCCCACCTGGCCTCTCACTGCCAGTTCAAAGGTTCAGGTCCCCTGTAGGTCCCACATCACATCTGCCAGCCCTGCACAGATATCCTGGATACTTCAGGGTATTTCGGCAGGCATTAGGTACCTTCTTTTAGGCATCTAAATTTCTCCTTTAGATAAATGCTGTAAAAGATAATATGCCTCTACAAATGCTTAACAAAATTAAAGATAGCACAGCTGTGAAGGTAATTCCTTCTGAGGTGTTTTATTTAAGTTTAACAAGACATAGAGGCAGGAAAGTAATTTCGTATCTAACAAGTGTGGAGTTATTGTGTTTAACGGGATGCTATCAAGAGTCTGTTTTGAATTATGGTGGCTGAGCTGAACCCGTGCGTGAGTTGGGAGCTGCTATTGCTGAGGGTACGCACCACGAAAGGTCCTGGCCAGAAATCTGGGGCTTCTCATCAGGAACGTAGCGGTCTGATGTTCAAAACTGTTGGGAGTTTGGCAAAAGTAAGCTTAATTCCTCAGTTTTGGGCATGATGCAGCAAACTGATTTCGCTGAAGAAAGCAGTAATTTCAGGTACCAGGGCACTCAGATAGAGGGAATTAGAGAAATACTTGCATTATTTATATAGGCAATTAGAAACCTATGTTAATCAGGTCCATTTTTGATGGTCTACTGAATCAGAGGGAAGTTAAAACCCTTGAATATATTAGTTAGTGTGGTTACATATGAATTGTACAATGTGGGGTTGAGCATTACTTAATTGTTCTTTTATAACAAGAACAATTTGTTGTATATAATATATAAAAATTATATATTGTATATGTATAAAATATATAACTCATCTTAAAATAAAATTAAAGCTATTTGAAGGTAGCAAATTCTGGATAAAATTCACCACAGGCATTAATTAGGATTGTATAAACAGAGAACTCTTTCCCATGAGCTTTTTTTAATCAGTCACTAGCATTATGATCGATAGGAATTTGGACTACTTTTGCAGAAGTTTAAAAAATTGAATTGTTACAAAAAAAGGCATAATGTAGGGTGACTTACAAAGCAATCATAAAATCTGGTTTAGTAGTGTACAATATTAATTTTATAATTTGCAAATGAAGCAGAAGAACTGTTTTCATTTACTCTTTTTTTTTTTAAGTCTTTATCAATCTTTTTCAGGATGAACCCCCAAGGCATGGCTGCAATGGTGGTTTGAAACAAAAACCAGATACCCTCTTGGTGTCATTCATTTCACTGATCACTGGGAATCTGAGCCTGAATGAAGGTGGAGGAAGACTCCTACAGAGAACTGGGAACAGTTTGTCCCTTAAGAAGGGTATAATGGCATTTTTAATGTTTTTACCAAATACCAGGGCATGTGATAAAAGTTTATGGATTGGGAATTAATTGAAAGTTTGTGAAATGGGAAAGAATGTGCATTACGGGAAGCCTTGGAGAACTACAACCTGCACCCTGAAATTTGCGACCAAACCCACAGAATTTCTCTTGAGTTATTGGAACCATCTCAGATGACTGTTATTTTTGATATAATTTACCAGCCCCAGTAAGCTCCCCCAGCCAGACTGGCAAAAGACATTCCTTTTATTAATTTAGTCCAGGGGACTAAAGTGTATTCTGGGTAGTGAAATATTTAGTTTATGGAATTAGCTACAGAATTCAGATTTAAAAAAAAAAGGCAGCGTGAATTTGTACCTGGGAGGTGGTACATGTTTTAAAAAATGCTGTTCAAAGGATAATGGGCTTATATCTAAATTCTGTTATCTACAACATAAAGGTTTACAGTTTTATATGTATTATATGTATATGTAACACATCTATATGACGAAACATATAACTAAAATAATGACTATAAGTATGTGTAAAGAACTATGTAAATATTATTTAAATCATATGTGTAAACATTAAATAAACTGTTTCTTTTCTAGAGGTTACAGAAAACACTTTAAAATTTTGTACAGTCTTTCCACCCCCCCTAATTTTTAATATAATTGCAGTTTTAGAGCTAATCTGTCTATTCGTTTTTTAATATTTGCAGTTGTGTTAAATTTTACTGAGGAACAATTTAGTTTGGGGAAACTGTTACACTTTATCCCAACTGTGGTTCGTGTTGTTTGAACAAGAAGTCCCTGAGTATTTGTCCCAAATAATACCAATATTTTTACTCCACTGGCTGCTGTGTATTTGTGATCACCCTACGACAACATATGCAAAGAACGTATACAGTGGCAGTGCCCCTTCCAGAGAGTACCAGGAGGAAAACTGGATGTGGTCAACCCACACATAATTTGCTCTTCTTGGTGGAGGTCTCACGTAGACAGCACTTAAATTACACTTTTTGTTTCTGGATAAGATGAAGGTAAGAGGTAGAAACCATTCGAAAGCCATTGCTTATGTTACCTGAAAGGGGCTAAAAAGAACAGCTCTTCTGAGACACAGCTTTGCACTGAACATACGCAGACCTGTGTCATTATTAATTCTGGAAATGTGTTTACAACGGTTAGGTAAAATATTTAGTTACTATTTAAATATTTTGATGTATTATAGCTCATACACGAATTTTAGATGTTTACTGCACTTAACATTTCCAATTTAAATAACTGGTTTTGTTAAGATTTTTAGTGATACAAATTAATAAGAAAAGGCAGTTAATATAGAGTGCAGTTATGAGACCAAAATACATGTGGTTTAAATTTAAATAATTAAATGTTAGCATTTCCCTATAGACAAAGGTTATTTGGGCAGTGGTGTACTGACATTATCACCACCCACGGAGGAGGGGACCTCTTGATGCTATTGGTTAAGCAGAAATTCAAAAAAGGAAGAATGTAGGTCTAGAGGGTTTGCTTGGTGTAAGTGAATCACACAGGAAAAATGCTGATACCCAGAGTCATCGTCATGACCTTCTTTGATGGTTAGAAAGAGAAATAAGCACGCAGTATTTTTGTCAAGTTAGAAGGTTTAGGTTGCTTGCTAGGTAAAATTGGTCTTGGTTATTAATATAGTGGAAAGTTAAATGATGACCATAGAAATATGATAATAAATGCTGTTGTAAATTAGACAAGTGATTTTCTATGGCCATTAAGAATGATAATCCAATGTGTTAACCATTGGGCTGAAGGGCTGCTAAGAAAATAAATGTGGGAAGTGGATAAAATGAAGGATAAAAGTATGTTTAAGTTAGTGTTTCTTCAAAGTTTCCTTCAGGAAGGTGTTTCTAGACACTGCCATACTGCTTCTGACAAATCATGTCTGTTAAGGTAAAGATAAGCAAAGAGCATTCATTTAGCCATAAATAGTGCTATCTGTATCTCTGGATTTCTGTTTAAGCAAACCTTTATAATAATTTTATTGGACCTAGCTAGAAACAAATCTACTAAAAATAACAATTACTAATTTGCCACTATTTAATGTTAGTTTAATCTGACAACTCTGGGGTGGCTTCACCTATTATTTCTGGAAGAAATTACATAAAATTGGGTGGTTTTGAGTCGTTTCATACAGACATGGGACTGCACAGAAAAGCCAGGTCTCAACATCACTGCATGCAGGGAAAGCTTGTCTCTGACCCTCAGTCTGACAGCTTGAACATGGGCTGAGCTAAACCCCAGGCTACCAGTACTCTGCACTTTGGCTTTTGAAACTTTCTGGCTGAGCTATAGTTTCAACATGAAAAGTCAAAATACAGTGGTTTACAGTCAGTTTTGCTTTGTTTGAAGCTAAAACTCAAAGCAAAACTCCTGGGGTATAGAACTGTATGAAGCAAAACACAAGAAAGTTAACACAAAATCTCTGCAAATTGAACAAGCTCGTTTCGCTCAGCTCTTGAAATAACCCCTTTTTGCAAGTTCACTTTTCAGTTGCATTTGTGTGAGATGTCAAAACCGAGTTGGTTTCACTACCCTGTGGCACAGATGAGCGCCACAGCTCTAAAGCATCACCCTCCGTCTGAGCAAGGTCTCGCTCTCGCTCTCTGTCTCAGCTGATACTTTAGACATCTGCCAAGAGACAAAATTTTCTCAGTCCGGGCTAGTTACATTTAGCTTTTCTTCATCTGTAAAACAAAACAGTCTGTATGGTTTTTATAGTTGTATCCAGCTCTGAATTGATTTCCTAAATCTCTAACAACGCTCTAAATGGTACCCAGTCCCAAAATGGCAGGAGTCACTTCACCTCTGGAAGGTCATCCAAGGATTCATGTGTTTTAAGTTCAAAGCCAGGTATTTCAGAGATGCGTGAAGCTCTTCCTGGCTGGTATGGGAGCTGCAGGTGCTCATGCCCTGGTGAAGATCAGACCCTTCCTCCTGATGTACTCTTATTTACAGTGAAGCAATGAACAGTCCTCTGCTCTGCTTTCACTTTTTGTAAGATTTTAGTGCAACTGGCTTGAAACAAACCTGTGAACTGCACTGAGACAGAGATACTTTTAGCATTGCTGAGTGTGTATGAGTTCAGACTGGCTAGGGCTCCTTTGTTTGCTGGGCAGCTGATCCATCTTCCTTCCCCAAAAATATTGAGGGACTGAACTCCCGATCTTCAAAACTTATCACTGATGGAGACGCAAGGCCTCAGCAGCAGTGGGGCTGAGTGAGTCAGCTTCTAGATGTAGATCTCAGACTTCGGCAACTTTGTTGAGAAGAACCAGAGTGATGTTCAGAAAAAAAAAAATTAATATCAGCTAATCAGTGATCTTGTGTGTCTATATTTTGCTTATTCATATGTCAAATTTTCATGGTGAACCGGTACCTAGGAAAGTGCAGAGTGCAAGGGAAATGGCTGAGTTTGAACGTTTAAGGGTATCTTGAAATACACCTCGCAGACTGAGTTACACAAGGATTATTGTGAGTGGAATTTACAATATAATGGCTCACCTCTGCACAAGAGTGAATTTTATATGGTGTGAGCATATGTTACTGAAAAAAACCATTGGGCTGTTGGTGGAACGCAAATATTATGTGACTCTGAATCTCACTTGGTATTTTAAACCATGAGAGTTTCAGATTTGAGTGATAGTAACTTGTAAGTAGGATATATATATGCATATACAGCACGCAGGCTGTAAGCAAGGCTTCTGCCTTGGGGTTGTTTTCTCCTCAAATTGCAGTTCTCTGTTATTGTAAATCATTATAGCCTCAATGAAAAGTCAGAAGTCAGATTAGATGCTTCCAAAATTTGAGAAGAAACCCGAATTAGAAACCTTTACAGTCTTCTATTTTCTTCTTTGTTTGGCCACTTTGATTTTCAGAACCCTTGGTCCATCAAACCATGTTACACCTTTCTTGCACCTCTGCTTCTCCATGGTGCTTCCTGCGTGGATCTGGCATCAGAATTTGTCCAACCTCCAATTTACCCCATCAGAGCACCCAGCAGCATCTAATCTTTCATTAGAGGCAGAAACTTTGTTAGCACTGCTCAAAGAGCACCTTTAACCCAAGATCTTTATTGGAAGACTCCTCTAGTTAGAGCAAGAGCTGGAGAAGATGGCACACAAGTGCCTGCTAGCAACCCCGGAGGCACATGTGGGAAAAAGTTCTTTTTCTTCTTTTTTTTTCCTTTTAATTCAGCACTTTGACTTAAAACATGCATCTAGCCAAGCTGTGCAAAGAGTGACTTGCTGAACAGAAGACTGTAAGGTAGGATTAGAGGCTCTGCTTAAGAGAAAATCTGCTTCAGCCCAGAGAACAATCCCACCACAAAATAGAATTAACTTTAAAAGTAATGAGATTTTCCACTGTTAACTTAATAGCAGCAAACCACATGTTCTAAACAATGTTTTAATTTTTTTTTTTTGTATAAGGACTCATTTTTAGTAACAAACCCCAGACTATTAGCCCTGCCATTTTTCCACTGCTGGAGGAAAACGTGGACTCTTGCTGAGCTGTACAGTGAATATCTCAGAGATATTTGAATCTGCCACCAATAAGAAGGCCTCTAAAATGCTAGCATGGAGGAACCCGTTCAAGGTAGAGGAAATGGAAAAAATGGGAAAAAGAAGAAACATCTCTTTGGATCTTTAGCTCTGTTATTTTTTAGATTATATTTCTTCTGGGCTCCCAAAATCTTCAGTAACAAACAAGTTTTCTTTTAAAAAGTATTAAGTTATCAAAACATTTGCCAGGTCCTAATATTAAATCCTAGCAGTCAGCAGTGTTTAAGTTCAGCCATATCATTTTGCTGAGTAAGTCATGCTAAAACTTAAAGTTTTCCCCTCAAAATGATCTTTCCAAATGAGATTGATATTGTGAGAAAAAAAGAAAAAAGAGAAGGACGCCTTCATCATGAGGAATTATGGAATTAATTTTCTTTATACACTCTGTTTGCACAAGACATTTTTGTTAACTCTTAATAAAAATACCATTCAGCTGCTACTTTCATTGTTTTTATCCTGGGACCAATACAACATTGTCATTATTGGATATAAAGTGCTGTAAAAACAAATCTAATTTGTTAAGTTTATTTTGATAAGAAATAAATATAAAGGTAGTGCATAGTTTGTACAGTGCTGCTATCATAGGACTCCTGGGTATAATTTATATAAAGAAAATAAAAAAGCATACATAACTTTCTAGTTGATTTCCTTTAACAGGGCTAATTGAAAACAGTTTCTGTTATTTAAAAGTAATTTATTTTAAATATACTTTTTAAAACAAAGTTCTTATTGATATCCATTTTAAGTATAATATTATCTCAGTGTGGGATACAAGTAAAAGGTCAAATCTTGTAGGAGTATTTTCTGTATGACTCAGTTCTGATCATAGATAAACTTATCGGGGAAACCAAATTAGTTAACCTTTTCAGTACCAAAAGCTTGTTTTAACAGGCCATGATGGTTTCTTTCACAAATACTTTTCACAAGAACTTCAAAGCTCATACTTTTGTTCTGAAACATGAAAAAGAGAGTGCTAATTTCCCTTTTCTCTATCTGATAAAAGGCAAAGGCTAGTGATTTTAACATGAAATTAGACTTGTTGAGGTTCAGTATATAGGCACAGTAAGCAATACATTATTAATTTTTAGTCAAGAGCTGTTGTGCGTAGTGTACAGCAACAAAAAGATGTGATTTTTTACTTTGATTATGCCTTTAATTTATGGACATTGTTAAAGGATTTTTTTTTTCTTGTCGAGTAGCATAATCCATAGTCAGTATGGATCTGACTACTGGAGCACTTTGTATGAACAAAATGGCTGTATGTGGCGTATCTCTGGGAACCAGCCTCTTTCCATATTGCTTGGTAAGTTGTTCAATTCCTGTCCGGTTAACTGGTTTGCGACATTTCCCAGAAGTCCCTTCAGCTCTGCTTCCTTCTTTGTTTCCACCACAGCAGCGCCGACAATTCAATGGCTTGGGTTGCTTCAATACGTGCAGTCAAACGCAACACCAGCAACTGCCCTTCTTTCTTAAAGCCAAAGCCGGAGTGATTGAAAGGCTTTAATGGACTTCAGATCTGGGACCACACTCATGTCTGAGAAAAACTCTCTCGGATGTGAATGAGCCTAAGCCCTCTTCGTGGCATTCGCGCAATCTCACCGCTATCAGCACAATTTAATGTGGTAGCTGGGGGACGGTTTGACTCATGGGGGGTTTCGCCTGCAAACTCACTCCTGCCACCTTTACTCATTTTGCCCTGTATTTACTCTCACTGACTTGTGTGAAGAAGTTGTGCTGCAAGGGTTTAAAAGTGGTGAAGTCTTCCTCCAAACAGTTCCCGGAGAGCTACATTTCAGACATTATCTGGTGGAGAACTCTCGAGACGCAGATGTTAATGATATTTCTTATATTCAGTGAAGTAAACGCGTTAAAAATATCCGAGGATGAAGGTATCTAGAAATCTGGTTTTGAAGGTCAAAGCACGCACAGCGCTAGCTGAACTGTAGGAGTATATTGGTTCTGCACAGCAAAAAGCAAACCCAAAAGTCTGTAAGGCATGTCCCAAGCTGAACTTGGATGGGCTTGGGGTGGAAATTTTGTCAGCCCTGGTCATATGCAGTCAGTGGCAATGAACTTTTTTTTCTTCCAAAATTTACAAAATATGAGCAAGTAGGTAGTTAAAGCATTTCAATTCTTCCATGAATGGAATAATTTTACGTGGTATTTTCTAAGCAGAAAAAAAACTGGCGCTTGGGGAATTACTTTGTCACTCTCACAAAATGTAATTTCATCCAAATGGGCAAAATAATGCAATTATCTGGGCAGATAATGCAGCACACTCTGCATACATGGGCAGTGAAGATAGCCTTTTATTCCATGAACAAGAGATGATTGCTCTGGAAAACTTGCTGGGTCACTTTTAGTTATTAAAAGAGCAAATTCATGGTTTCTTCGTGGACTAGTCACACTGTATAGTATTTTCTTGTTTGTTCTATTTAAATTTAGATTGGTTATTCATACTTCCTGGCAGTGGTTATAAGAGGAGGATGACTGAGAATTTGGTAGGTGAGTTAGTCTCATTTTTACTGTGTCTCTAGAGCCACCCACTTTCCCTTCATACGACTCGACACCAAAAAGCCCTCACAAATTTTGCAGAGTGAGACCGAAGTACCGACTGCATCCCTCCATCTTTTCTTCTGCCCTGTTTTTGCTGCTCCCCTTTTTTCTTCTGCACATTTCTCATTTTTTAGCCCCTTTCACCAGCCCGACACTTGGGTCACCTCCAGACATGCCTCCTGCCTGCAGATGCCTGGTGGGATTGATGTCATTTGAGGCCAGGGAGCAGTAGGGGGTGATGAGGTGGCCGCTGACTCATGGGGTGAAGCCCTGAGGTCCCCAGCAAAACCCCATCCCCAGCCCCGTACCTTGAAAATGAGCATGCTCTTAATGTCAGTAAGGAATCGCTCGAACATCGGGACTACTGAAGCCCGGTGGATTTGTGTAACAGGAGAGCACAAACTGGTGTTGAAGCCATTCTCCTTATTGAAGTGTTATATCTCCTTCCCCCTACAGTGGGTGTTGGGGGACATAATAACATATAGGTTCATACCACAGCCCCGCTTTCAGTCTGAGTGCTTGTAGAGGTTGTGTATGGGTCTCCTCTCTTCCATTTGGCCAATTCTTTTCATGTGGCTTTTAGAAATGCTGGTAACTTTGAGATCTTTGTCACATTTGGTTCCTTGGCCAAGGACTTGAGCCACTTTTCAAAGGGGAAAGGCACAGACGTGTACACACAGACACTGAAACTGCCTTACAAAACAGGGCTAAGTTATAGACAACAGAGAAATCTTTTTGGTGTTCTTGCACTAGTGGTTACACCAGCCATTGGTGAGGATTTTCAGTGCGAATTTTGTTCTACATGTTTCTCTTCCTGACTTACACTGAAAGATGATTGAAACAGGCCTGGTGTGCGCTACCAGTCTCATTATCTGAGATAGCGAGAATAAGGGAGATTGCAGATGGCTCAATGCATCTTTTAACAGATATATTAAAAAATTGTCCTGATGCCAGAGAAGTACACAAACCACCTGTGATAAATCTTCCTGGTGCACCTTACACCTTCTGAATTTTGCTCTACACTCTCCAACGCTTCTGCTCCTAAAAAAATCTTATTGGCCTGGGCCTTTTAAACAAAGCACTGCCAAAACGTAGCATCTCTAAAGTCACCACTTAGCGAGAGGCCGTACGTCTCCCCACTGCCGCCCCAGGTCATGGGCGTTCGACATGCCCAGGGCTCCCTCTGATCACGAAGCGACAGCACAGCCCCAGGCTTTGCTCAGCAGCTGAGCACACGCTCCCTTTTCTGCTGCAAGCCTACGATGAGCACGACTGTCGCACTGCCGTGCTCTCATCCTGCTGGGGGAAACAGTTTCTGGGTTTTAGCAGTCAAACTTGGAGAACTTTAAAGCCTAGCAGCGATAGTTTTGAGCTAGAGGAAGGTTATCTTATTTTTCCCGCAAAATGTATCTGTTGGTCTTTGGAAAGATATTACCTCTTTCCACAAACCTCACCACACTTACAGCCCTAGACTACCCTGGCTGCAACAACAGTAAAAGTACCTTCAGCTTTTTGTTTTCTTTTCCATTTCAAGCCCTCTAAATTATATGTTGACATTCTCACTGCTAGCTGAAGAGCAGTATATCTCACAATATTCCTGTCTTTATGTGGGACACGTGGCATGACATTGAGGAATATGCCCAGCGCAGTGTAATGTGGACTTCACCTGCAGCCAGGTACAAGGAGTGAAAGTTGCAGCGGCTGCCAAACGACGGGTTCGTAAAGGAGTTGAATACTTTGGCTCGAAAACGGGGAGCTGTGAGCATTTTGAAGGATCAGGGCTTGGAGATTTCTTTGGCTTCAGCTTCATGCAAAGCTGGAGCATCTCTCACTGACAAAGAAATCAGCCTTTTTAACTGAAGTGATAAACAATTGATCGAGGGTTTCTGCTTCCCTGCTTCCCAGTGCCTCACGTTCCTGAGTACGGATGTCCATCATTAGTGATTATGGACCTGAAACCTTTCCACAATTACTGTGGTTGCAGTTCTGCAAATAGGAAGCGACAGTGAGATACGATCACGGAGCGTGGTCCTGTCGTGTTTGTGGATTGTGTGGTCTTCTCTAAACATTGACTAAACACAGTGCCCCACCACAGCTGATTTTTCCCTGCAATATATTATCTCTCATAAAGCTGAAGCCACACAATTCGCCCACTGCATTTTTATGTTCTGAGAACAAAAAAATCAACTTCTTTTTTCAACGGGGGGAGACAATATATATGCTTTTAATGTGCTCTTTGACTTATTACCCAGCTGCAGAAAGTGCTCCAGTATGCAAGTACCGGAGATGTGTTTATGTGTCTGGTCATCTCTGGAATGCGTAGCCACCGAGTGAAAGGCTGGGAAACTCTTGTGGGACGGCTATGCCGACGGTGACCTGCCAGCACCGACAGCCTGATCTCTGACGGTGAAGAGGGAACATGGGTGCCTCCACAGTGCTGAGGGTCTCTGGCACGCTTGGAGCACCCAAGCTGGAAGGATGCTCCGTACATCTCCTTACAACTGGCGCTCAGCAGTTTTTAGGATTGGGCTTCTGCTGGCTGAAGAGAAAAAAACCTCATTTGCCCAGGATTTCTGTGTGTGCAAAAGGCCTATTAGAAAGCTGTTGAAACTAAAATGATCACACATGTCCTTCAGCTTAGGAAAAGAGAGCTCTAAGTGAGAGCATGTGTGCTCCGACTCTCGGGCTGCGAAAATGTCAGTCTGATGTGCTTGGGAAGTTCATATTGATACAAACAGGGAGGCTCCCTGCTGCCCACAGATTTCCCACATAAAAGTCCTACTGGTAGCCGTGGGAACTTAGCAGCAGCCACGCTGTGGCTAAAGTCACCACTCTAAAAATGTAGTGAAATTAGTGTTCATAAAAGTGAAAAACATGCCACAAGAATGAAGATGTTCTGATTCACAGCCATGAAAATTACATGAGTTCTGGCATAAAAAAAAGCTAAGTTTTGCTGTTATTCTGGCTTTGGAAAGGGATTGCTGGTAAGTTTTAAAAAAGTTCCTTTGAGCAAAAATCTTTGGCTTTTCGCAAGTCAATTTGTTGCACCAAAACATAAAAAAACCCCCAAGTCGTGCCCATGATGTGACACTGGCCCTTCTCACCAGCCCTGTGGAAAGGGCCGATCCCGTGCTGCACAGTGGCCCCTAGTGAAACCGAGTAGTTTGTTCCAGAGTCTGCAAAATAATTTCCAGCAGCTGGGTTGTTACTAATTTCAGTTCTGCCTTCTGATCTGACCCTCACCTCGCTCAAACCATGCCACTCGCTTCATATATTTTTAAGGCAAATAAAAAAACACCCTGGGAGGGTATGATGGCCCAACAGACTTATCCCAATGTAAATTGAACATGAACCTGGGACCCAGAGGCAAAGGTAATACTAGCAATAATGCAGCTGTTGTAGCTTAAGAGTATTGTTTAGCACCATTTTCAGTTTGAAGTTCCCTTTTTTGACTTGTTCTGCTATGCCTGCTGGAAGGAGAGGGGATGGCTATGCTGATTGTGACTTGCTGCTAGAATTTGGATTTGTATGTTGTATCTCTGTTCCAGTTACAGGATTCATCCTCCAACCCTTGTCCCTCTCAGCTTTTTTTTTTTCTTGCACCACAAGGATTTGAAACATCAGCTCTATAGTCAAAGCATTGGGTGAGGCTCTCTCTCTCTGTCCTACCAAGCCTGTTTTCCTCAATTTTCCAGGAGAGGTGCTACGAAGCGATGAGCATCACCCTCCCCTTGCTCCTCACGGCGTTCCCTCCGCCACCACGCCGTCTCGCGGAGCAGCCGCCGAGCTGACCCTTTGTCCAGCCGGCTATTGTGCTCGCCGGGCAGACACCACCTTCCCATCCCCACCCCCATGCCAACAACAGCTTATGACAGCAGCAATCTTAAAAATAAAACAGGAAATGATTTCAATAGGGGATGTGGTGGCTGACAGAGAAAAGTGGAGTAGGTCTGAAGTGTAGTTGTTCTTTCATGTGAGCACCGGGGCCCTGCAGAAATGTTGCAGGGGAATGAATGTTTGCGCAGTGGCGGAGGGACCCGCGCTTGTTTTTGTTATTGCCGCTACTGAGACCTATCGTGGTGGCTATCCTCGTGACCTGCGTCCGAATGCTGCCGGTCACGATATGGCAGCGTTTTGCTGGGGCTGCATGGCCCCGGGGCACTATCGGCACATGGCCGCTAGTGAGTGGGCATTGCCTGATGATCTGGCCTGCGTTTGGGCCACCGTGATAACCCCTTGACTTCAACACGGCAACTGCTTCCTTGCATTAACTGCGGCTGGATAGCTGTGCTCCGGCCAGTAAATAATTCACTCACCCACCACATTCCAGTACGAGATACCGTTTTGGTCTGATGCCTGAAGGAAACACCTACCCAACCTGCTATTTCTTCTGAGAAGAACCTTTAGCATCTGATTGAATTATTGAATGGGAAGGCTTCGGATGCCCTGGTCTCACATGTTGCTGAGAGCTCTTCATCCTCCTTGTTTTCTCCTGGGGGATCAGGTGGAAGGAAGAAGGGGTCTGGGTGAGCACTGCCCTGGGAACGCCGAGTAGCCAGAGCCTCTCAAGCTAAAAGATGCTTCTTGGCCTCAGAAAGTTGAGTGTTTTCTTGGAGGTAATGTCTTGGGCTTGGAAATGCACTTTTGGTCTGCTTCCACCAGCTTTGTATTTATAGTGAACATTTAATTCTCTCACCAGCTGTGTTAAGTGTTTTTATCCTGTAGCATTCAAATGCTCGGAATAGAAGTTCAAATCCTTCTCTGCCTTCAAATACAAACACACCATATCTGGGTCAGGAAGTCCCTGACCTCCAAATCACCAGAGGTTGACAGAATATATCATGGTAGTTTTATTACAGGCTTGCCCTGGTCTTGTACTCTTCCCTAGGCATCTGCTATTGCCAGCATTAGAGATGGGATATCGGGCTAGAGGGACCTTTGGTCTGACCTCCTATGGACGTTTTTATGGTCTTTTGTCTTTATCTGGGGCCTCCAGAGGCTAATAAAGATTTTGTAAATATAAAGAATTCATTATGATCCAAGAAGAAGTTGTGAGCACAGGAGGGATCTCCCAGCCCCGCGTTCCCTGGGAGCAAAGATCTGATAAGAGAAGTGGGTGTCTGGCAAGTGCTGATGAAACAACTTCCAAAGTCTATCAGTTGCTAGATAGATGGTCCTCAGTGTGTAATGAAAATAACTGTTTCTGAACACTTCTTAACATACATTTCTTCATACAGTGTAGGATTTAATGATTTCATACAGTATGTAATTTATCATTTAGGCTTGCTTCTAGCATTGGCCCATAGCCCCATTGGAAACAGCAGATCTACCCATCTCCTTTGGCTTCTTAGATGGTTTCTTCAAAGGATAAAGAGGTCCCCAAAGGGGTCCCGTGTCCCCCTTGGCAAGCCCTGAAGGCCTGCTGAGAAGCGTGGGTAGCAGTGCTTGTTGTGCACTGTTATCTAAGTGGAGCAACTCCAATATCACGAAGCTGTGCACGGGTGTCAGGCTCGCTGAGACACATGGTATTTGTGCTGCCACGGGAGATGAGCTCTGAGATATCTTCAGTACACCAGGAAATGCCAAGGGGGGTTTGAGACAGCAGAAAAGCATCTGCCGAGACTCCTCTGAGACTTGTTTTCTCTCCTGCCCGCCTCTCCTCTCTGCTTGGTCAGAGGGAGCAAGCGGGACAGAAACCCCTCGTGTAACTCAGTTTTCCTTTCCCCTTTTCAGTTTGCTTTTAAAAAGCATTTCTGCATAAGGCAGAGCATCCTCACAGCTGAGAAGGGACCTCAGCCAGGCGATGAGGAAGGCCTAACCTGCGCCTGCCTCTCTTTGGGGCTTCCGACCCAAAGCTGCTTAGCCAGATGGGGGGAGAGGAAAGAAAAAGGGCAATTTTTTTCCCACAGGTGACGTCAAAAAAACCCAAAAAACATCAGACAAGGTTTTTCAAAAATGCTGTTTGTTTTTCCATCTTCCCTTGCTCTTCCAAGCCTAGAAAAATCCTCTTCAGTATGACATTAAGCCTGTAAGAAGTCCTATTCTCCTTTTAGTCAGATGTTGCTGAATAGTTTAGAGCGATGGTTTCCAAGTCCTGCCTGAAGCTGCTTAACCTTCACTTGCTTCATTGCAATCTCTGTGTCTTGGGCTGGAGTTTCAGTATTGACAGTTGTAAAGAAGATGCTATTTTTAAGGCTCTCCATGCGTGTTTTGCGTACTTCCCAAATACTCCCAAAGATTCAGATCTCTCTGTGCCCAGCCCTGCCACCCCCTGTGCCCGAAAGGGTCACAGCCCTGCCTCTGCAGCCAGGGCACATCACCAGCATGGAAAATTCAGTACAGCTCATCCAGTTACCCTGCGAAGGAAAAAGAAGGATTCGCTTGCACAGTTGGTGCTTTCCTGCATATTGTACAGCTTTAAAAATCCAGTATTTTAATCAGAATGAGCAAAAGTCCTGCTTAAAAGCTTTCTAAGAAGTGACACATTACAGCTTAAGAAGAGTCAACAGTTTGCTTAATATTATTCAAGTGTCAATGCAATACACAGCCTGAAAAAAATACTTCACAGGGAAAAAGACTCCCTTCTCACGGTAGCGACTGGAATGGCCGGTGGGGATTCTGCTACGAGACCGGAAAACACCCCAGAAGCAAACCCGTGATGCCTCACAGAGAGCGTCAGCCTCTTCTAGAAAGTTAAAAGTATCTAAACATAAGTAAATGCTTTTAAAAACTGTTATGGCTGTCTCTGCATGCATCTCACTTGCCTAATCTGTGGGGATCCTTTTTACTCATCCAGGGAGGGAGGCAAAGATCACTGAAGTCCATAGGAAGGTGCAGAGTGATTTCAGGCGGTTTTAGGTGAGGTCACGCACTTTGCTCCCTCCACTGCCAGCGTCCTCGGTGTTCGCTGCCATCCAAGCCTTCGGTGGCCTCTACAGCTGCTACAGCAGTCTCTGAATTGCAGTGAAAAGATGCAGTTTTGAAGGTTCATGTTTCTGAGATGCCGGCCTGCCCCAGCCCCCTCACACCACGGGCCGGGGGTTTCTACAAACGTGGTCAAGAGCATCCCTCCACGGATGACAGACTAAGTACACCTGGAAATGAAGGCTTTTGAACTTTTTTTTGTAACGAAAAAGAAAGGCTGTTTTTCTTACCCGATGGCATAAGGTGAGAAGGTTTATGAAGGGATTAATAGTGTCCTTTACAAACGCCGAAGTCATAAACATAGGCATGGCTCTAGTGCAACCAGGGTCAACACACAGGATTTACTGAAAGGCAGCAAACGTGCGGGCACACCGAAGTGGATGGACACAACTAAACTTCAGGGCTGGGGAATAAAAAGGGCAAAACTCCAAAGCTGCAGTTTCCTGCCTGGCATTTTTTCACACAAATATTTCCACAAAATAGTTGGTGTCTGCAGTCATTTTTTGCGAAGCCGGCCATGGTAGCCGATCGAGTTACCCAGCGGTGAACCCTGCACCCAGGCTGTCCGGGCTCTCCCCATGACTGAGGCCGGCGGCGGTATCCGCATCCCACAAAACCCCACCGAGGAGGACGGGTGCGAGCGGTGGCACCGCTCTCCCGGGGTGCTCCGAAATCGGCTCCGGTTGAGCAAAACAGGGCGATCTCTGGGGCGGCCGGGCGCTGGCTCGGCGCGGCGGCGGGGACAGCTGTTGAGCGCGCAGACAGCCACCCACCCACAATGTCTGCAATGCACACAGCTGCTGCCTGGCTGCATTACAAAGGTGCCTCCGCAGCAGCACATGGGCCGTCTGCGATACCGGCGGCTGCGAGCCGCGCTCGGGCTATATTTTACAAGTTCGTTTTCTATGGCGCTGCAAGCACAGGCACGCTTTTATGGCATCTAGAGCATTTCGCTGAATGATTTGGTAGTACGCTACTGACCAGACAGCACATTTCCAGATTTAGATTATAAGAGGAAAACAGCAAGTGGTAGGTTCAAGTGCAGGTCAGTGGATACGTTATACCAGAGCTCCTCCGCCGAGCACTGGAGTACTTGCGCTCCCCTGGGACCAATACTGTAAGCTGTGCTCAGTAGAGATGGCCTAAGGTGTTTGCTTTTATGATTACCAGTACCATTCACACTGGGAAAACGCTGTTATCACATTGTAAACATCATTTTTAATATCGCGGAATCTTTTCGGTTCGTATTTGGGCTTCAAACGCAAATGGATGATGTTCATTTTCTCCTGTTCTCTAAACGTATTAAGCAGCATTTCAGCAGGATGTTTTTGGGAAAGAAAAGGAGGGTACAGAGGTGAGAGACTATTCTGAATCTGCTGATGGGCTTGTTTTTAAATAGCCACTAGTACCAGTGAGCACAGTTTGGAGGAGGAAAGCAAAGAAAAGCTGTAACCCAGACCATGAAAACCAAAATCAGTGCTGATGGCCTCACTAGATACACATGGGAAAACAAATACTGCAACGCAATGTCATCGGCATTCAGCATGAACAAGCAGCATTTAAATATCTCACCTGTAATAAAACCTGAGGTTACTGACAGCGTAAACCAACTTACTGACCCAGCTCATATCCACCACCTGAAAGTCAGTGGGACAATATCTCCTGATGGGCTGAAGAGCAAAGCAGATCCCAATAATGACATTTAGTAATTGCAAACTGGCTTTGAACGCTGTAAGGTTTTTTTAGATTAAATTCTGTTTAGTTAAACTTTAGATCACCTTTTGCAGGGCAATATTCCTTTTAAAGACAGACCCAGGACTGCGCGAGCCCCCTCTGCCCATTCTCCCAGTGTAAATGGCGATTGCTGAAAGCACAGCAGGTACGATATCACCAGAGAAAGCTGCTTACCGTCTCGTTGCCACAAGGAATAAAGCACCCTTTCTCACTCTCGCTGGGCTGAACTGCTTGTGAAAGCGCAGCCTAGGCCCCAGCCCCGTGTTTGCTGAGTAAGATCTGGCCCGTGTAGGAGTTAGTCATGATTAACCTGTCCGGAGTTACGGTTCAGGTTGCTCACAGCTCTCCCACATCTTTTAATGTGACGGTGTTTCTAATGTCGGGGCGCGTCGCGTCCCCGGAGGTCACTACTTGTGGCTTTTTGGAAGGTGGTCCCTGTCCCGGGGCAGAAAGGGGATGCGAGAGCCGCCGCTGCCCTGGGGAGGTGGGGAGCAAGGGACGGGGACTACGCCCGCACCGGCGGCGGGGAATCACCTGCCCCCAGCACAATGAGCTGACTTGGGCTTTATTCGAAATATTTATTTTTGTGGCAGGGAGACTCGGAGTGGTTGGGAAGGTGGGGTATCAGCAGCTTTACGGCTTGGGGCTCTGATGCATCCTTTGGGAAGGCTGGCTTCGGTGTGGCAGCTAAAAACACAATAAAACACACACACAGTAGCACTTTTAGGCTGATAAGGCTTATTTTCTGGGATGGTGTCTTTTTCCCTCACAGCAGTCCAAATCCCAAATTCCTGCCTTAGCTTGTAGTCAAACAAACCTCCTTCGGACCCACTTCTATCTGGACCAGAACTGACCAAACCCCTCACGTCTCGACCCAGAAGGTACGAAACAATACTGAAAAGAAGGTTCACAGAACTACACCCCTTTCATTTAACCTAGTTTCCGTATGACACAAGCACATCTGACTGCGCGATGGTGCGGTGCAAGTAAGGCAGATGCTGTTCATTTAGAAGACATTCGTGTTGTGCCCGTGCTTCCTGCAGCACGTCCCACCGCACAGGACCCCTCCTCGCTCTGAGGATGGGGCTGTGCCAAGGTGGGGGAGAAGAAGACCTGGGGTAGGGTCCGGCCTCACGGAGGGGCCGCAGCCCCACGCTGGGTGTGGGAGAGCAGGGCTTTGCATTGGGATCTTGGATGCTGCTGGCAGATGTGGAGGAAACCCTCAGCGTGTGTAACCAGACAACTCCCTATTGGCGGTGCAGCTTGCGTTCCCGAGCAGTGCTAATTATTCGAAGCAAAGCTGGCAAAAATTCAAACTCCCAAACCTCTCCTGGGAGATGCCCTTTCCCTTTTCCTTTCCACATCGTGATCCTCTGGCAGATCCCGTTGGCCTCCGTGCCTGAACCTGCCCTTGGCGGGGCGCTCCCGGCCGGAGCATGCCATGGGACACGGCGACCTGCTGGCACACATGGGCTGCAGCCACAGGGCAGGCAGGTGGTTTCGTGCCTGCGTCTGCTAATGAAAAATTAAATGAATGCTAAAAAGGCAAGAACAGAGGGTGAGAACCAAGGCAATGGTACGTTGCTCAACTGTTTTGCTTGCTGTAATTGCTCAGGTTTTAGAGCAAAATAGAAAGCTGTGCTTAATGAATTGCACTACCTTAATGTGTCCTACAGTTAGAAAAGGGTGACAATAGAAACCGGGGGCATAAATGGGCTGTACGGCTTCGCAGAAGGCCACCCAAAGGACAGAAAGCAAAGGGCTGGCACTGCTGGGAGCAGGTGTCATGGTGACTGCAGATGCAGCTGCAATCGCAAGCAGCCTTATTTTGAATATGAAAACTTCAAGCTGGGAGGCACAAGGGCTGGCTAAAAGGGGGAAGGAAGAGGAGGAAGGCCCGCGCTAGGCGTGCTCAAAGCAGTGGAGCTGAGTTAGCGTCTCGCTGGCTGAGCACGACTTGGCTACGTCGAGCAGCCAAACAACCTCCCCGCGACCTTCCCTGCTGCAGTGCTTCAGATGTTGCTTTAAAAAACTGCTATCGCTGCAAGAGATTAGAAGTATCACACTTCCAGGAAAGCCCGAGGAAAAGTAACATGAAAAAGCCTCCCACTATAAATGTCTGCATTTGAACAAATGCCTCCTGTCCAAAATCAACAGGCATAGATAGAGCTGGTTGTCCATAATTCTGCATATTCTGGTCTTTCTATGCCCCCTATTTGCTGCTCATGAATCAGTGACAATTTTATCCTGCTGTTCATTGAGAGCATGCTATTCCATAAGGTCCTACATCTCAACTCATCATGAGGCAACTCTTATTCTGTAGAAACACTTAATAAATTGAGTATTTTGGTCTGCTTGATCGTTTTAAGTTAATTGTTGGATGTTTAAATAAGGATTGAATCCAAGACTGACAGAATTCCCAATTCTTTGCAGATCTCAGTGATAATGGGCTAGCGGACAATAGAAAATTGGCTCTGAACACCTGGGAACAGAAGCTTCTTTCAATCAGGTCTTTGTCTTCTTATGTCTTTGTAAATTATTCTACATCTCTGTGTTATTAGAAAATTTGCAGCCTTCCTTACCACATGCAGGACTTATTCATAGAAGTAGATCTGTTGTCTTTAAGAGGGTGACATGTCTGAAAGTGGCAAAATCTGTCCAAAAATACATATCAATGGTAATTACTATTACTGTTAAATGTGTAAGTAACTTAAATTCTGTATTTTAGTCTCATTGAATAAATACTAGAATTATTTCCATTTTACTTAAATACTCTGTTACATTAATACATAATAAATGTATGCAATAAATAGTAAACCTGTTGTTTACTGCTACTCCTTATTACTATTACTCCTTATTACTATGAGTTTTATGTCTGGTTCTGTTATTAGTACGAGGGCTATTTTCGGTGAAAATTCTTCAAATGTCAAAACATGACTAACATGCAGTAAACTGCGAGTAAAACCACCACATTTGAAAGAATGCAAAAAAGCACTTTGGTAAATTGTTATCTTTACAGTGGTATCTTTGCTCTATATATTTACACAAATACACAGAAAGATATTATGTATTAATTACACAGGAAAATCTTACTCATCTCTGTAGAAAAACAGGATAGAGATTTTACATGTGGCTCAGCTCTAGGACGATGTGATATTAGTGTCTGTGCTGTTTTCAAGATGCAATTTATCTAACACTGGAAAAGGGTATGGTTTGGCTGACTAAACTCTGGAGTGATGCTGAATGATAAAAGGGCTAAGGGGAATTTTTGGGGCGTCTAAAAGACAACGTATAAGACTCTGTAGGTGTAAAAAAACCCAAAAAGACTTTTTCTGGTGGTTGTATAAAAAGCTTACTGACATTTTATGACACAGACTAACCTTCCCCCATACCTTTAACCCCACCTTGCAAAACGTAGCTGCCTTAAAACTGAACGCAAGCTCGCTCGCATAGAGGTGTTATTTTGGCACTTTGGCTCATCTCGCCCCTCTTTGAGAGTTTTGTTGTACATTTAGTGTCCCGAACTGGAGCAGGCTGTAGCGCACATAGGCACGACCAGTGAGAAGGGCGAGCAGGCAAACCCAACAGCTGTCTGGGATATGCACCACTAATTATCTGCAAAACACACGGCATCGCAGACGTTTGAGAGCTGAGGCAAACCCTGCACTAGTTTCAAATGCTGGGGAGGGAGACCTCTCCCGACCCCACCCTGCCATGAGGTCTGCCCCAGCTGAGGGACGGCTCCTCGGCTGCAGGAACGTGCTGAGCCATGGCTTCTGGGAAAAGACGTGCCGAGGAAGGGCTGCCTGAGCTAAGAAAGCCCCAGTACTCAGAGCCATGGTGTGGAAATAAAGGTCAGTGGGCCGGTGGGGATGCTCGTGAGAGCAGCGCAGGACAGATTTACATCAGGAGAAGCACGTTTTGCATGATGGTGATGGATGGGTCTAGGTGGTGGTGGGTGGTCTTCTCCAGCATTTGCTCCTTCAGGTGGGCTGGCTCCTGTCCGCAGTGAAGCTGGGGTATGGTGACACTGTTGTTAATGCAGAGGTCTGAGCTAGCTTTCAGACCTGGGATTCCCAGAAGCCCCTCACCCTGTCTCATCTGCGTTCTGGAGGTCTCCAGGAAGCCCAGGGGGGCCCTGGACTTCCTCCTGGGCTGCCCAGGTGCAGCCAGGGGTGGCAGCCTAGCCCTTGCAAGGTCCTGCACCGCGGGGAGGCTCTGGGCAGGATTCATCCCAGTCAACTCGTGGGCCAGTGGGTAGGGAGAAGGATGTGACCATGGAGGTAGATCTGGATCTTCAAGGGGCTATTGAAGTTATTCTTCACAAGGACCTTTTGGTTTGGGCTCGAGAGGGAGTCTGATGTGAGCAGGGCTTGCTGCTCTTACCTCCCCAAAGTCACCCAGGTGGAGATGCCCACTTTGACCTAAGCTGCCACTCGCTATGGGTGTGCAGACAGATGGTGGCCTTGGTGGAGGTAAGCGTACCCCTAGGTCTACTCCTTCTCTTGCAGTGTAGTCCCATCACTACAGAGATGGGACATCAACCCTTTCCCATCTCTACCTACCACTGTTTCAGGGCCTTGCTTCATGGGGAATGGGGAAATCCAGGACCCCATCGGGTTAAGGAGCACAAAGGGATCTTGTTTTCTGTGGTACAAGGTCTGGGTTTCCTCCTCTCTGATGCTGGACCTTCATTTCAGGCCACCAGAGCAATGTGATTGCTGCTGATCTTTGTGGAGCCCCAGGTCTGTGCTGACGACTTTCCCAAAAAAGCTTTGCTGCTTTCTCTTGTAGTCCTAGTCCCTGACTACACAGCAATCCCAGCTGTGAATATTTTTGGAAAAATAGCTTGGCTCCAGCACAGTAAATAAAAGCTTGAAAAGTCAGTGGTCCTCTTTCCATCCCCCCCAGTTCATAGAAAGCACCTTGGGAACCAAAAAAGAGCACAATTATAGTTGAATCTTGGGATTTCTTTAGCAAGAGGACTTCAGGAGTCCAACAAACACCAACCTGGATGCAGCGGGCTTAGTGGTTTTTCTCCTTTACATTAAAATCTCATTGGACTGGGAAGGTTGCCTGCCAGGTGTGGGTGGCAAAGCTCTCAGATATTGATTTTCAGTCTGTCGGTCTTGAAAGCAAAAACACATCTTTCATGTCGCCAGGCACTGTATCAGAGCCCACAGTGGCTTGCAGGGTATTTCTGCGCATGGTGGCAGTGAAGACAATAGAACATCCTGTGAAGTAACAGCCTTAGCAAAACACCACAAGAGAAAATTGTGAAAAACACACTTCTCTGTTTCTTTTTTTACACAGACTTTTGGTTAGAAACACAGACTTACTGGATCTGAAATCGCTTTCTCTTGTGATTTGGCTTCTTTTTAAGCTCAAACCATTTAAAGCTCTACTCTCCCCGCCTCAAACCCTGTTGAAGCTTGATGTGGGAGAACGTAGGCTTTTTTCCCTACTGCTTTCAGTCACTGTCTGACATTTTCTGAATGTGCCTTGATGTGTCCGCTGCTTTTAATATTGCTGGCTAACACAAAGCACTCGATTTGTTCTCTCCTACTGACACACATAATTTGTATTTCCGTAGAGAAATACTGCTGTGTTTTGCAGGGAGATTACATGGGAGAGCAATGTAACAACCTCCATAAAGTCACTGCTTGGTGCTTACTTAGTCAATCAGTTTTCCTATGGCATTACATACTTACAGACTGGGGCATCTTACATGCTAAGTATTATATTAGTAGACCTTGCCACTTGCAAGCAGAAGGCTTGTTCTTGCAGTTGCTGCTTTGAGGTTGATGGAAACTTTATTTATTCTCTTACATTTATTAGTGCCTGTCTTCAGTGCTCTTCGGGACACTGCACCGTTGGAAGTGTAACTTCAGGAATGGACTCGGTATTGAGGTGCTGCAGCCTGCAGGAACGAAATGGCATTTTTTGCCATTTTTTATGGGAGGCATCGTGCCTACACCAGACAGGGAAAAGACTTTCTACCAACATGCACCTCCCCTGTGTTTTCAGGCACATGCAACATCCTTTGCTACTCCCTGGCCTAGGTCCATGTCCAGCCTTGCTATATTTAAAGTTTATCACATCTCCCTCAAAGCTGGCTGAACTCTGTTGGTAGGTGAAATGATTCCTTTAATGTCTACTAAGTTTATGGCTGCAGCAACATCATTTTAATATCTTTTGGGATGGATGATGGGATGGATTCTCTCTGTGAAGAGAATGATCTGCCAGCAGTTCAGGGTAGGTATTGACCAGCTACATTGCTCACTCAGGCAGATCTTTGCTGGGGTATCAGTATGAAAACAGGAAACGATGTGGGAAATGTTAATAAAACTTGACAACAACAGCTCAAAAGGTGTTTGATCCACCGTTTAAGTGTACATAACTATTACAGGATGAGGAAACAGGAAATACGCTGAGGGGGAGGAGATGAGAACAGAGAACTGTAAAAAGAATAAAAAGGCTGAACTTGAGAAATTCCAAGTCACACTTTCTAAGTCAGCTGGCATGCACGAGGCATTCGTCACAGCACAGAGCTCCTCACTTAGGTGTTACACATGTAAAACTCAAGGAGCCGGAATTGAGGTCCTTCAGCAATAAATTCCATCATGGCACTGAATATGAAACCAAGGTAATACAAAAAAGAAAAACTCTAAATAAAAAAGAAAAGTTATTTCCAAGCAAGGGTTTTAAAATTTTCAAAAACAAATCAGCTCTCTGTGGTTCCTGTTTCTTCAGAGTCTGTGTTTGCCCACAGCCTCGAATAAATGAAGTGCCATAGTGCTACTCCTGTTCAGAAGGAGTATTACCGTTTCGTGATCACTTTTTTCTCTCCTCAGATCCCCCGCACACCACCCCACGTTCTTCCATAAGTAACTGAGTCAGGAAAAAAAAAAAGCACACCCTCATTTTCCTGCTGCGTTTTTCGCAGTGGGTTCTCTGCCTTCTTCTCGTTGAGGTTTGTATGTTCCTAGTTCCCTAGTAACCCACTCTAAAGTGTTACTGAATGAAGTCTAGGAAATGTGTTAACTTGAAAGAACTGTTCAGGGGAAAAAAAACCATATTGATTCAGATGTAAGAACAGCAAATGCTTCCCTTATGCCACCTTTCATTAACAGCATTCAAAACATTTTAAACACTTGAAGTTATGGTTCACAGTTTGTAGACAAAGAAACTGGGCTCCAGAGTTGAAGATGTTTGAGAATTAGAACCTAATCGTGGAGTTCAGGTCTGCTGATTTTTAGCCTGGATGATACAGTTTCCTGTGACAAATACACTGAAAGGAACCTACATTTTCTAATGTGTAGGACACCCATTATCTTCCTTAAAATGTTCTTTGGACATTTGAAAATGGGGAGCAGTAGTTACAGGTCGCACACTTCCTTCTAGCCATGGGCCTGCACAAACTGATGGGGTTTCATGTCTTCAAGGGAGGGGGCAGAAAGGAGATGCCCCTCTGTTGGGAAGGCAAGGAAAGAAGGACTGTCCTGGGGGCCAAGAACAAGAGCTTCCAAACTGTGGAAGCAAAGGAGATTGCTAAGTGTCTTCTGGTGCTTGGGGCCTTGCGTAGGATTCACCTGCCCAAGCTTTGGTGTTCGTCTCATTGCCAAAGTCACATCTAAGACAAGTCAGATATGTCACCCTGTAGTGATATATCAGTTTCCGAGCATCCACTGCAAATGGTAGCAACCTCAAATTTCAATGTATAGCCTCTGAATTTCAAAGGGCAGACTCTTACCCTTTGTCTCTCCCCTCAAGGAGAAGCCTGCTCAGAGAGGAAGAGGATGGAGGTGCGAGGGGGGTTCCCTGCAGGCAGAGCTGCCCTGTGACACAACAGCCTATTCCTCACTGTTCTTGGTTGAAAATAATGCTTTGCCTTCTGCTAGTTTGGCAGACACAGGGGGGCTCTGGCAGGAGCTGGCTGCCTTTGAGCTCTAACATGGGCTGCACTTTCTTCAGGAAGGTAAATAGATGGATGCGGTGTCACTACTTGGCAACTCAGACAAGACGTGCGACCACCACAGCTTGGACACGTCTGTGTACTTGTTTCCTTCCCTGTGATTTTCATCTTTTGGCTTTATGGGCAGTGGGACATGCCCGGCCCTGCTTAAGCATCTGACCCACACACCGCATGAGCTCTGCTGTGTCGTTTCATGGAGACAACCCCTTTTGGTAGCAGCGTGTTGCTTGTTGATACAGCTATGACAGCCTGACATGTAAAGATTTAACAAAGCCACATATTAAACTGCTCCAGCAAAACTTGCTAAGTATCATGAGTGTGCTTGTTTGTTGTTTTTTGAAACTATGTTAGTGGAGGTTGGGAGAAATGCAGTGCAACAACTCTTGATAGCTATGTTAAGCTAAGCACATGCTTGTTCCATTGAGTCTGTGTGTATATGCCTGTACATACCCACACACACTATTGTACCTGTCCTTCATCCAATGTTGAAGGTTTGCCCCTGTTTAAAGAAGTCTATTGTTTTTAGTCTTTAAAATGCCCCTCTCTTGTGGCCATGATATCATTACCTGGCATCCCATGAACTTCCTTCAAAGTGCTTTCATGTCCTCCTATGTTAGAATTACAAATTGCCAAGTTTATTCATAAGTGGAGTGAAATATCACCTGCATGTTGGCCTGTCATACTGGGGACAGTGTGGCTGGTGATGAGTCCCCTTTTCATCATCTCCTGAAGGCAGGAAAGATAATACACAGTCACCTATTATGAAACAGGCTTTTTGTAGAGGATGATTTCTCTATGATGCAGTCTTATTGCGTGTGTTTACCTCTTCTTTGGGTAGTGATATTGAAAGCAAAGTAATCTCGTGGCTGATGAAATGCCATGATGCCCTTCTTTAAGACTGGCTGTAAGCGTGAGAGCACTTCCACTACTCTTTTTTTCTGAAAGGCAAAGAAAGCAATATCCAGTTTGACTAGCGAGTCATCTTTTACCTCCCTGGTCCAGTTCATTAGTTTCCATCTTGCTCCACCATTTTTAGGCTCTTCTGACTGTTTTGTTCACTGTGAACCTGGGCAGCCGGCAACTGGTGTTTGTGGTTGCCTTGGGAAGGCATTGGGAGCTGAGAAACGTGACTAACACTGTGTGTCCTCATGGGCTCGTAGCGGGAAGCCTTGTTTGTTGATGTAGGGGAAAAAAAAAGAGGTCAAGCGCAGGTGGGTTACATGCCGGTGGTATGGCTGAGGCAGTCACTGGTGCTGCAGAAGGAGGAAAAGGTTGGTGTGGAGACCGTAACAAGGAGTGAGGGGTGGAGAGGGATGACACATGCAGGATGCAGGGTGAGGTAATTCTTGCCAGTTGTCCTTAGTCCTCCTTTTTTGTCTCGGTGCTTTCCCAGCAGCAGTTTCTTCTTTGAAACTCTTTGCCTCCTGTTTTCAGATAGAAAACCACGGTGGAGGACAGCAGTCTCGGGAGCACCGTGTGCTGCTTTACTTGTAGACAGAGGGACTGACTACCTTGGATTAATGATTTAAAAAACAAATAAACCCAAACCCCACCAAAGCAATCTGTGAAAAACTCCTAATGTAAATTGGATTTTTCTGAATGGGAGCAATAACGAGTGCTTAGCTAGAGGGATCTTCTATGAACACTTCCCTCTTTCTGTTCATCTATTCATTAGAAAACGAGAGTGGATGTAAATGAGCCCAGCAAGCGCTGGTTGAGGTAAAGGCAGGACGTAGATGAGCAATTGGCAGAGACAACATAAAAATCCTGGGAGAGCTGAACAACCTGCAAAGCTTAGCTTCGAGGCACACAGACTAGGTTTGTGGAGGTGCAGAAGATAGCTCATGTGCACAGCCTATTGCCAGGGTCAGCTCAAGAGATGGCAGTGGAATATAATTTTCAACGGTGTGCAAGGCCTTACAGGCAGAAAACCCCATGACACAACACAAAGTATAAACCGCTGACTGATGGAGAGCTGGACCTTTCATGTCAAAAGCTTTATAGCAATGAACCCTTGGCTGTGCTGACTTGGTGCAAACCGGCAGAGATAATGCATGGCTCTTGTGAGGTGACACAGGCTGCAGAGACCCCAGCATTAAGGCAATCCTTTCCTGCACTGCTTGCTAGTGTTCAAACACAAATGCAGAAAGGGACAAGGTGCAGGATAAGCCTAAGAAGAATCCAATTTAAGTGTGACATTCCTCATGTCAGAGAATAGCGACTGGTGCGGTCTTCTCAGCGGCTTTACTCTTGCAGTTATGCACGAGCAAGCTGGTGGCACCTGGCAGCGTCTCCTCAGGTCCCCATGCCCTCCTTATGCTGCAAGGGTAGTTTTTCTCCTTCCTTTCAGAGCTGCCACTGCCTGGGCTGCGCTGTCTGGGACGGCAGCGTGTCTCCTTGCCGTGGTGGCTGGTGGCCTGGTGTGAGACAGGGACTCTTTGTTCCTGTGCAGAAACAGGTCACCGTGGTTAACCACGCTGACTCCTTTAGGTGCAAATGGTTCTTCCTGAGCTTATATGTATTGATCTTCTCTGTGACATCAACAGGACGGTACGTAGGAGGCAAGACATGCTGACTTCAGTCATTTAAACTTCTGACAAAATCCCGCATAAGGAAGCTCTGTGGGTGTAGGGGTGAGAAGTTGCTAGAGGCAGGCATCGACCTGTAGAAATAAATGGCCACTTGACAGCCCAGAAAACGATGGGGCTCAAGAAGTGCCCTGTTCCGTGTAGGGCATGGCTTGGGGTGGGGCAAAAACACTCTGGGAAAAAGAAAGAAGTATTTTTGAGATGGTATTTCACTACGAAACCTTTTCAGGAGCTCCAGAAGATTCCTGTGCTGCCCCATGTCATGCTGAACCACGTGTTTTAACCAGAAGAGCCATAAGCGAACCGCCCAGTGGCCCTAGGCTCTGTAGACAAACCTGAGCAGTACGAGGCATTTCTGGTACCTGAGCTCCAGCAACCTGCATGCCCCATGGCCACAGAAAATATTTGGCAATCAGAAGGAGATGAGGAGGCCCTGGGAGGTGCAATTGTCCTGATGAAGCTCCAGACAACCAGGAGACAAGAGGAGAGGCGGCAATGAAGCAGAGTATGGTCACCGTGGTCAAGGCGCTCCAAGAGGCTCTGTAGTTAATGCTGCCGGTGGCCATGTGGAGATAGGAAAGAAAAGCCTGGTGACAGCACCCTGAAGGCTTTATGTTACAGATCAAAGCAGAAATGCCACCGAGGTGAGTATTAGACCTCATCACACTCAGCAAAAATGTAAAAACTGATGAAGTAGAATTGTTTTATGTGGGTCTTTCTCAGTAGTTATATTAATCTTGCAAAAAAACCATAGAGGTAAGTACTCCCACTATCTACTACTAGAATAAAGGCACTTAAAATTTTTGTTCTCCTGCTTATGAACTGCAAGTTTTATGCCAATAATTAAATTGTGAAATACTCTAAAGATTTAGGAAATTCTAACAGGAACAAGCACTGTACATTTTGTCCATTTTTAAAACAAAATATTTTCTCCTGTTTTTCCTGGAATAAAGCACTATTTTAGACTGTTACAACCGTTTGGTTGTTTCCATATGATGAGTAACTTGCATCTCTGAATCAGGAATGCAGGTCTCCAGGTCAAGTTGCTGAAATGTCATCAATATCTGTGTAAAAACCCACGGACTGGTAAAGATGGCAATTGATTGATAAAATTCGTTGAACTAGTGTTGTGCCTGAGGGCTCTGCCAATGTGGCATGTTATGCTGAAGACTAAGGTATCCTGCAAGATAGCTGCATTTTTAAATGCTTTCTGGAGACTATCTGTTCAGCTTGCCTGACTGGGTCTGTGTCATGCCCTTCCCAGAAGTTACATCTCTCCCAAATTAGGGACAAGACCCGGTCATTGAAGTTCAGTAATTTTCTGCTGAGTTGGGATATAAGAACCCATCTGACGCATTCTGGTCTGCTCCTGACCGCTTTTTTCTAAACCTGTGGTTTTCTCATGCTATTTAATAAATATGATGCTTTACATCCCTGTGCCAGTGCATCCTGCAAACAAGCACTCACACGCAGGTAGTCAATGGCTTAGTGATGCATAGAAGAGGTAGCTGACTCACCTATTCAGTGTTTCACTCATTCAGCTCTACAGAGGAATTCTAGGGAGATTAGCCCTCTGATTCTGATATGCAAGTTAGATTTATAAGGTGGGAACAAACCCTCTGCTTTGTTGTGATGGACTGAGGACAGGAGAGCTCGGTGCATCCGGACCCACTGCAGTCTCGATCAGCCAGCCAGCAGGCAGCCCTAGGGCTTGCAGGTGTCTGTCGCAGGATATCTGTACAATGTTAGCTTCATGGTTTATTAGCTTGGGAATATGTAATTCATCCTGATATATTCTGTATTATCTGTAGTTTTATTGGTTAGGTTCCTGTATAACACCCTCCATAGCGACTCTGGAAGAAAAGCAGTGGTGAAATAGTAAATGAAAACGTGGGAAACTCACCTTTTTTGATGTGTATGGGAAATGGGTGAAGTCAGCACTGCACAAATGGTGAGTGGATGAACTATACTTACCTCCACCTATGCTGTGCCACTGAGCAGGGTGTCACCACGTGGGCGGAAGCGATGAAGGGACTGGATTTCTGGAGGGAATGGAGAAAAGGCTGCACAAAACTGGGGGCCAGACCCCTACTTTCCTCTGCTCTAGCACCAGAGCATCTTTCTGTAGCTCACGCAGCAGTGGGAATAACATCTGTCGCAGCGTTTAATCTCACGCCCTCTCCCCAGGGGGAGAAGTGCGTGCACTGGAGTGTGCTGTTTTGCTGGGGAGGAGGGTAGCTGTTGATGGTAGATGTGGTAAGCATGTTCATCTTAGAGAGGGAAAGAGCCAAGACATGGGCCTTGCCGGTGCAGATGGAGGTGAAGTGAACAGTGAGAAGGCCTGGAGCCTGGGAAGGCTCTGCTGCACGTGCAGGGAAGTTCAGTATTTGTCATAGACAAACTTCATCCTTCCCCCTACCGCACCCTCTGAAGATGCTGAGGCCACTCCCTGCCCGTGAGGCAGTTCCCCCACTCGCAGTTTGATGCTATTCCCACCACCAAACTGTCCTTCTGGAGAAGTACAACTCTGTTAGGCCAAGGCATGTCTGCATGGTGTCCTTAAGTGGTCCAAGTCGCAGGCTGCAGGCATCCCAGATCTGTATGAAAAGTGGCAAATCCCACCAGAGCCTCCCTGCCTTATCTGTGTGCAACCTCCCTCCTCCCAAGCCCTCAATGATTTACCTTTTCTCCTCGCAAATGGGTAAAATAATGTCATTTTGGGGGCTCGTACGACTTAAAATGCAGTTATTTTTCAAGTTTTCTGCTTGTAATCAACAGAGAATTTTGCTGTGTAACCATCTTCTATGAAATAGCGGCTGGGCATTTGGTTGTCATATGGCTGTGCTGTATAATTATAGAACATGTTATGGTTTGATGGATGAAGTCATTAAGAGCATAGTAATTAGTACCAGCCCACTACTTTGAACTGCTGTGTGGTGTCACATATTCCTTACAGTGAATTACATCTGTGCACACACTGAATACAGCTTTCTAACCATCTGATGCCTCGGGCTTACATATTGTTACGCCGTATCCATCCAGAACATTTTTCATTCATTTTTAAAAATACACACACATCAAACCAGACAGCAGTCTGTAGCTTCCTACCTCCTAGAAACTGCACATTTTTTTTTGAAAGGAAAACTCCAAAAGGAGAGTTTAGAGGGTTGATGTGACGTCTGACATGGGCTTGGCAGAGGAAATGAAATCTTGCAGCAGAAAGGTGAAACTCTCTGCTGTCATGTGCTGGACTTCAAGCCAGAAGTAATCCTGGTTTTCTGCCTTTTGACTCAGCAGGGTGCATTC
Organism: Calonectris borealis; assembly: GCF_964195595.1. Classification (NCBI taxonomy): domain Eukaryota; kingdom Metazoa; phylum Chordata; class Aves; order Procellariiformes; family Procellariidae; genus Calonectris; species Calonectris borealis. Next base: position 190,215,588 of record NC_134312.1, read on the forward strand.
GCAACCTCTGAAGAGCAGTGAGCGGCGTGCAGGCTTTTACCCTCGAGCTGAGCTGCACGTTGGGATTTCAGTGATGGTCTATATGGAAATCCCAACTGGGTGACAGACGTTTTCACTGGGAGAGCTGGATGCATGCAGGAGTACAGAGAGGATAGGGAAAGCAACCCTGCAACAGGGAGAAGGCTCATGGCTTGTCCTGGGGGTTGCTCACCCATGACCACATCTTCACTGTGTGAGGCATCCCATTGCAGCCCCTACTTCCTACCTCTCTCCCAGTCCAAGCCCCTGGAGGAGATCTGGGATAATCTCCCCTGTGAACAGATGTGTTTCCCTCCCCTCTTCTGCCCCACCACAAATGACCTTAGATAAGCCTGTGCTACTGGGCACTGGGCACTCTGGTGGGACGAACTCAACTATTGCACTGCATTACATAGGGCAGACGCGTCCTTGCTATGTGGCTGGTAGAGGGTTGATTATTTTTCCCTCCTCCACCTGCATCATATTCCCCTCTGGAGGACCTCACTAGGTGTGAAAAATCAAAATGTGATTAGTTTCAGCTGCAAATGACAGCTCTGGTTTGCAGCATAGCATATTGGTGCCTCCTGGGAATTACAGTGCCGGTAAAGATATAGTGCTGAAGTTATGATGTCTCACTTTTCCATTAGGGGGTGGGACATCCCTGCTATGCCACAGCTGTCAGGGTGCCTTGGTGTCACCCTGCGTAGACAGTCACCTTACACTGGGGAAGAGGTAGCTTGAAATAGGGTAGTCCAACTCTGAGAGGATAATATTCAAACTACAGTGAATTTGAGCTGGATTTGGACCAAAAACATTAAAATGCTTTGGGTTTAAGGATTTTTTTTTTTTAATGAAAAGTTGAAATTTATTCTGGGAAACAATCGCTTTCAGAGGAAAAATAGAACTGAACAACCACAACTAAAAATTCCATTTCCTGCTGAAAAAGTATCCAGCAAGAATTGCACTTAATCCTGCAAATAAAAAGTCTTCTTTGCTGGTAAAAAAGAGGACATATGAAAGAAAAAAAATGGCTTGCACAAAATACACTGGGGAGTATTGGTTTGACGATCATATACAACGGTTGCATCAATCTCTGACTTCCATTCTCTGATCCATCTTCGCAAGGGGCAGAGCTGCCTGCTTTAGAAATTGCTGCTATTGCCTGCATCAGTTTTAGAGCTCATTTGTGGGGGTGGCAGGAGAAGAAATGGCCTTTGTAAAGTGGCAGTCATTTTGTCTGTCATGCCTTTTCTCAGTTGGATGAGCTATTTCTTCAGCTTTTTCATTCCTTTCGAATGTGGTATCACTCTGCAGACGGCACTGAACTGTGCTGTACATATAACAGTGCCCTTGACTCCGATCTGCCCCGTGCTCATTTTGTTATCATCTGCCAAACTATCTGGTTGCTAGTTGCCACAGGAAGCTTGAGGAGGATAAATGACTTGCTTATACACACTGTTCCCACGGGCGCCAACAGGCACAAACAAAATGTTTCCCGTTTCATCCTTTTCACACTTTCTTGCCAAATGAGCTGGGATATAGGATGAAATCTGCCCACCTTGTTCTCACCTCCAGCACTGCTGCTGAGCTGGAGGAGACCCGCTGCAGAGGTGCCTGTCCAAGCTGAGTGGTAGGTTGAGGTGGATTTTTGGAGTGACCCTTTCAATTCTGATTCAGCTCTGTGGGCTGAGGGATAAGGCAACGTTAGAGGTCTATTTTATAACATGGCATGAGATAATAAAGAGATGCCTTATGTGAGGGACAGGCCTGTGCCACTGGGACTTCATGCCACAGTATGAGCGCTTTGGGGCAGTGCTCTGCTGTGAAGATGTGGGGTTCACCTTGACCAGATATAGCATCCAAATCTGAGGTGCCTTTGCAGTCCGCGGAGGGAAACTGCCACTCTGGGTCAGCACCTGTCATCCTGCAGTAGTTATCTAAGGTGGGATTTTAATAGTATCTCAGCTCCTATCTTGAGTCACGGGTTCATGGAAGGCAGGTCCTGCTTGACCAACCTGATCTCCTTCTATGACCAGGTGACCCGCCTCGTGGATGAGGGAAAGGCTGTGGATGTGGTCTACCTGGACTTCAGTAAAGCCTTTGACCCTGTCTCCCACAGCATTCTCCTAGAGAAGCTGGCGGCTCACGGCCTAGACAGGTGCACTCTTCGCTGGGTAAAAAACTGGCTGGACGGCCGAGCCCAGAGAGTTGTGGTGAACGGAGTTAAATCCAGTTGGTGGCCGGTCACGAGCGGTGTTCCCTAGGGCTCAGTACTGGGGCCGGTCTTGTTCAATATCTTTATCAATGATCTGGACGAGGGGATCGAGTGCTCCCTCAGTAAGTTTGCAGATGACACCAAGCTGGGCAGGAGTGTTGATCTGCTTGATGGTAGGAAGCTCTGCAGAGGGACCTGGACAGGTTGGATCGATGGGCTGAGGCCAACTGTATGAGGTTCAACAAGGCCAAGTGCCGGGTCCTGCATCTGGGTCACAACAACCCCAGGCAACGCTACAGGCTTGGGGAAGAGTGGCTGGAAAGCTGCCCGGAGGAAAAGGACCTGGGGGTGCTGGTTGACAGCCGGCTGAACATGAGCCGGCAGTGTGCCCAGGTGGCCAAGAAGGCCAACGGCATCCTGGCCTGTATCAGAAATAGTGTGGCCAGCAGGAGCAGGGAGGTGATCGTGCCCCTGTACTCGGCACTGGTGAGGCTGCACCTCGAATACTGTGTTCAGTTTTGGGCCCCTCACTACAAGAAGGACATGGAGGTGCTGGAGCGTGTCCAGAGAAGGGCAACGAAGCTGGTGAAGGGCCTGGAGCACAAGTCTTATGAGGAGCAGCTGAGGGAACTGGGGTTGTTTAGCCTGGAGAAGAGGAGGTTGAGGGGAGACCTCATCGCGCTCTACAATTACCTGAAAGGAGGTTGTAGCGAGGTGGGGGTTGGTCTCTTCTCCCAAGTAACAAGCGATAGGACGAGAGGAAATGGCCTCAAGTTGCGCCAAGGGAGGTTTAGACTGGACATTAGGAGAAATTTCTTTACTGAAAGAGTGGTCAGGCCTTGGAACAGGCTGCCCAGGGAAGTGGTTGAGTCACCATCCCTGGAAGTATTTAAAAGATGTGTAGATGAGGCGCTTAGGGACATGGCGTAGTGGGCATGGTGGTGTTGGGTTGACGGTTGGACTCGATGATCTTAGAGGTCTTTTCCAACCTTAATGATTCTATGATTCTATGAGTAAAAAAAGTGCTTTCTCCTTTGAAGCAGCTGACCTCCCTGCTGGTGACTGACTGCTTTCATCCCTGGAGTCCCTCTCACCAGCAGGCTGGAGGACTGGCGTACTGGAACTACTTAATTAAGGTGCCTGATTTAAAAGTGAGCTAATCCACATGGTTGCATCTGGGTGCAGGTTAAGTAGTGACAACTGAGTCCCCTTTTCCAAAGCAACTGACTACACCATCCATTTTAAATGATCCTATTACAGTCTGCTTAATTCCTGCTTCGGTTTCTGTGAGCATTTCCACCAGGTGGTGAACACCAGGTAGTTAGTGGGGTGTTGTGGTTTAACCCCAGCCGGCAACTAAGCCCCATGCAGCCGCTCACTCACTCCCCCCAGGTGGGATGGGGGAGAGAATCAGAAGGGTAAATGTGAGAAAACTCGTGGGTTGAGACAAAGGCAGTTTAATACGGAAAGCAAAAGCCGCGCACACAAGCAAAGCAAAACAAGGAATTCATTCACTGCTTCCCATCGGCAGGCAGGTGTTCAGCCATCTCCAGGGAAGCAGGGCTCCATCACGCGTAATGGTGACTTGGGAAGACAAACACCATCACTCCAAATGTCTCCCCCTTTCTTCTTCCCCCAGCTTTATGTGCTGAGCATGATGTCACATGGTATGGAATATCCCTTTGGTCAGTTGGGGTCAGCTGTCCCAGCCGTGTCCCCTCCCAGCTTCTTGTGCACCCCCAGCCTGCTCGCTGGTGGGGTGGGGGGAGAGGCAGAAAAGGCCTTGACTCTGTGTAAGCACTGCTCAGCAATAGCTAAAACATCCCTGTGTTATCAACACTGTTTTCAGCACAAATCCAAAACACAGCCCCATACCAGCTACTCTGAAGAAAATTAACTCTATCCCAGCCAAAACCAGCACACGGGGCTGTGCGGGCAGTGAGCTGGAGCACTTCCCACACCTATCTCCCAGTGGTGTGCACCAGGAGAGCAGGCTGCTTTGAAGCCCTTGCACTAAAGATTAATTGGAGGAGCAAAGATCTTAATTTGCTTTTTGAAATACAGTTGTTGCTGTCCCAGCAACAATTCTGTCCCAGCCTGTGCATTATGTGATACTGAATGAGAGAGAAATTATACATTAGGTTTTCTCTTTATCTGCTTGGACGGTTACTTTGGAGATCATTAGAATGGCCTTAAGAAGACCGTGAACAAGGCAGGAGAGTGTGCATGGTTTTCCTGATCCAGAGTCAACACCTCGGTCTGCTCAATATCAGTCTCAAAGCGGAGCAGCGTATAGGTTTGAGTGGTGTTTGTTTTCTTTTTCCACACTGTGGCCAGTGAACGGATGCCATGGCAGGTGTTGGCTGTAGGATGTTGTCGGTGGATGGGCAAAGCAGGTCTGTGGCTGGCTGGGAAAAGGCAGAGCTACCTCCAGGCTCGCTCTGGCTTGTTTTGTGCTTGGCGGAGGTCTCTGAGCCCGCATCCGTTCTCCACACCTGACCCCCCACCGGGACCCTCTCCATGGAGCTTCTGGCCCTACGCACCTACTCTGCTGGATCTGTTATCAGACACAACTTTATAGCTGTGACTTATATAGCTTGTGGCTTAAACCATATGGTCATTCTTTTATGTAGTATTTCTGCTTGCTTATTTTTCATTTTCCCACACCCACTCCATTTATTGTTGGCTGCTTTCCCAGCACCTTTCCTCCAGAGAGGGAGTTACATAAATAGATCTCTGTAGGCTTTAGAAGGCAGATGTTGATGGATAGATCTTCCCAGATAGACTGCAGAGCAGTGTGAAATGCGCATCACCTACGTACCTGCAGACATGCGAGTCGCAAACCACGGTCCCCTGCGGCTGAGGAGCTTGATCGAGACGACAGTGCCACCGTGTTGACAGTGCCAACACAGGGCCAGTGACAAACTCTGTGTTTCAGCTGCTGCATCTTATTAAATGGTGTCCTGCTTTGAGTGATTTGTCTGTCTGCAATCACTGGGAATGAATGTAGGGCTCAGGGGGAATTAGGAATAATTGAGGAAATTAAAATCTGCATAATGTTTGCATTTTCCTCTTCATATGCCTTTTATAATGATTTAATATTTATGTACCCAGTATCTGAAAACATGTGGTTGATTTGTTTTCTTCACTTAATTTGCTACTGAAACATTTAATTACATTTAAGACTAAACACACTAATATATTTGCTTTGTATGGTTCAGTAAAACTTAGTAGTTGCACTGCAGCGGTCCTGTCTTGATTCCCCACACACCCAGGACTCCCCTCGGTTTTAAGACAGCCTGTGGTAGGAACGGATACTGTGCCGCTATCTCTGCAGGGTTAGCAGCTCGGTTTTAGTGAGGCTTCTTTATACTTAAATGTGTTTTAATCAGAGCTAATAAAACTAAAATCAAGGTAAGGGTCCCTCTAGAGGAAAACTAGGAAAAGATTATCTCTGCAGCTGAACGCCTGGGGAAACAGGCATGTTATCTGGAGAGGGGGAGGGCGCTGGTAATTGAGGTTTGGGGGTCATTTATGGGGCTTGCTGGGGCAGGTAGCAGGAGGAAGAACCCCAAAATTATGTCATTGCTCGAGCAGTTGGAGGGCTGCACCATGGGTGCTGTGTCTCTGCCCAGGGCAGGCCAGCTGACCCAGGGAGCAGGGTGGGGGGACTCACTGCCACCACGTAACTCTGCATCAAGAAGGGAGGACGGCTGATCTTGTGCTGGGCGGTGCGAAAGGAGGGTGCAGCAGGAAGAGCAGTTATTGTGCTTGAGGCATGTGTAAATAGGCAAAATAAACTAATCCAGCTGGCAGCTGATGGCTTTGGATCCCATGCCCTGAAGGTCCCTGACGGGACAGCTGATGACTCCAGCTATTCCATCCAGTCCTCGGTCAGACAACCCCATGCCAGCAGCTCCCAGGTCCACACAGAAACCACTGCTGAGCTGCTCTGCTGCCCTGTGAGCTGTGCCAACAGCCCTGGGGCCTGGCGGGGCAGCCAGCTCACCTCCAAGCCCATATCAGTACAGCCATGGGCAGCTAATAGCAAGAAATGACCCTTAATCAAATCACAGATGTGGATGTTTCCAAATTGAAAGAAGTCTGTGTCTGGCCTGAACTTTCCAGCTCATGCTGTTTCCTACAAAACAGGGCACTGGCTTCCCCAATGCTATTGCAAGGACTGTCCTTCCACGGTGCGGGGGAAAGAGCCATGAGCAACTGGAGTCCAAGCTACACCCTGGAGCCCCCAACAGACATGGGGAACTTCACCAAAAGGGCCGATATCTCTGAAGAACGGAGCAAGCCACCCTGAACTAGGCCAAAGCACTGTACCTCCTCTCCATTTCCCCTCTCCGGAGACCAGGGAACTCATTATTGATGTTTCTGGTACTGCAGTCAATGGGTCATTAACATCACCCACAACAGGAGCAGCGCCGAGGGTCTGGTGGTAGTGGAATGATGCTGATGGGGGAGAAATACAGAGCCTTGGACTTCAGCTATGAAACACCCCAGTCCACCCTGAAGACACTGAATATTGGGGGGGGGAAAAGCCAAACTGTCTGCGTAAGGTCCTCACTGAGAGACTGGGATATTTCACCCATTTGGCAAGGGAGCTGCACCAGCAGTAAAGCCTCTCTCCGTGCTTCAGTGTAGATGTCTGAGTGCACGAGAAGCCTGCCCGGGTGTGCATCCTTCCTGCCTGTCTTCATGGTGCAGTCTGGAGACGTGCCGCATTCATTAGCTTTTGGCCAAGGGAACGTCTCCGTGTGCAAAGAGGAAAATTCCCCAGGGAACCCACTGCGTAAACCACTGTCTGGGAGATAAGACTGGACCTCAAAGAAGAAATTGATCTTCTCAGACCATATTATGTCTACATGTCTGAGAGCAGACAAGCGCCGAGACCAGGAAAAGCCGTGCGCAGGAGGTTTTCATCAGGCGGAGAATTCCGTGGGCAGATAGAGCAAGTTGGCTAACGAGATAAAGGCGCAAGAGCACGAGGAACTGGAGAAACACAGTAAGGGAGGATGGGAGGCATGAAGCTGGATCAGGGTGCTGAGACAGAGGGGATTTCTGGTACAGGCTGGCTCTGCAGTGCTAGACATCCCGAGAGAATACTCCTAGACAACACCCACTTTGTGGAAAAAAATGTGGGTTGGGTGCTTGGCATGCCACACACAAGAATGTATTATGCTCCAGAAAAATGTGCTTTCCAAGGGACTGATTAGAACTTTAATGGGACCTCTCCCGTGCACAATTTTTTTTTAAAAAATGCTAAAAGTACTCTGACTGGTCGTGGACACTTCCTATTTTGAAGTCTGTTCCTCTTGGATGTGGAAGTGGTGCACATTTGATGTAGCAAAGGGAAAACTTGTGTACCGCTAACCTTTAAGAGGTTAATGTTGGAGAGAATTTTATTGTAACTTACTAAATTCTCTCTCTTTATGGTTCATCCTTCCAACACTTTCTATGTGTAAAAATTGCTCTGCTTAATCCATTGTGGGATCACATCTTCTGTTTCTCAGGACCCCTCTCTGTTGCACTCGGCTATAAAAACGCTCATCCCTCTCCACACTTCACTTCCCACAAACACACACACTTTTCAAAACCAGTGGTCCATGAAACTCATCCTAAAATTGTAAAGTAAGACTGCAAGGCTTTATTTATTTTTTTTTTACCTTCTTTTATGCTAACTGTTGTATCAAGATGAACTGGCTTTGTACTGGCAGAAGTGTGCCGCTTTCAGGCTGTGACCTCAGTGGTGCTCCTATAACGCGTGATTCTGCATATGTTAATGCAATGTTTCATCAACATGTTTGAATCTGCTTCAGCCTCTTATTTTCTTTGGCTGTATAGGACTAGGGTTTTAAAAATCAAGTCACCTTCCAGTAGTAACACGAAGAGGCTGCAAAAACAGTCATGGAGAAAGTCTGCTAGCTGAGAAGGTGCTGTGATGCCGAGAAGAATCTCACCTTAGTCTACTAATTCTTGACATGCTGTGTTTTCTAACTAGAGAAAAAGGTTGTTTCAAACCCCATTAAGTAGCACACCCTTTGTAGTTACAAGGGAAATCTGGACCTAGGTTAGAGAAAGGGAAAAGCGTAGGCGGAAAGAAAAAATCTTTGGATCATATTCAGACAGATATTCTGCTTTCTTACCGCTTGTCTTTTTCTTTTGGGGTCTTGTCACTGTAAGTCATCAAGAAGCTGCTTTCAGGATTCGAATTTTGCCACTGGCTTTTGGGCAGTGAGATGAGGAGGAAAGGAAATGTCTTTTTTTCCCCTGCCATAACTCACCTGATGTTCAGAGAGGAGCAAATCAAGGAACGAGCTCAGTTTTCACGGAGCTGGACATAACTCCACGTCAGTGGAAAGAACTGCGCTATCTTATAGCAGGAGAAGAGCCCCTGGGAGCCCTCACGGTAACGGGGGCCTGGAAGGAAAGCTTGAGTCACTCAGTCCCGTCTCCTTCTGCTGTCGTCACCACATCATACGGACCTTTCACACACTGATCACGTTCCGTCGTAAAAGTAGATAGCGGTTTTGCCCCTGTTACTTGTATTACGTGGCTGTTTGAAAGCCTCGGTTCTGGTGGCGAGGAGAATACAAGTTCCACTGTGCTAACACCGGAGGGGGTTTTTTAAAGGAAAATTCCCATATGCCATAACTGGATGGCAGTAACCGTAGGATTTATGACCTATTGGACAGCACCACGCACATAAGCAGGGTAGGTGATGTGTGCACACCACAACATCCAAGGCGATCAGGAAAGCAGGGTTAAATTACTTTTTATGTATGGCATGGATAAAATTGTGCCCCTCAAACTGCTTTCAGGCTTGAAGATGTGGAATCTGAGTTAAGTTACTGAGGCATGACTAAGTTTTGGTCACGCTAGAAATGTTCCACTGTTTGGTAACCACATCAGAGAAAAATGGAGCTCTGAAGGCCCTGGCGGGTTGGATCCCAAATGTGAATGCAACCACCTAACAGAGCTTGAATGCAGTCAGTTAGACTGTTTTTTTTAATGCTATCCCAAGGATTAGTGTGAACGAGACCCTAATTGCAACACTCCAATTCCAGACATATTTTGTTGTTCCTGAAGGCTCTATTTTTATACAAATTATGTCAGTGAAGATTTGAAAGTGAACCGCTCTGCTTTGCTCTGCTGATGTGTTTGCAGTTTGACAGGTATGACCTATGTGATGCGTATGTTGTTTCTGTCTTTGTTCTGGGGCTAAAAAATGCAATTAAATCTATTTAAATGATGGCATTTAAGGCAGGTTCATTTGATGAGAATTGCTGCAGGACATTTTGCAAAGCAGAGAAGAGCATAGAGCTGAACATAAGAAATAAGGTGGTGCCCCAAAAAAACCTGGGAAGGTGAGGTGCCAAGACGGTTCCCCCTAGTACAAATGTCACATTGACACTATTAAAGGGAGTTGGTGCAGTATATTGCACACCAAATAGGCACCGCTGACTTAGATGTAGATTGCATTGGAATTAATATTCAAACTTTGTGCTTGAGAGGGAGGAGATAGATTGAGATAATGGTCGTAACATGATTTCCTACATTGGCAGCAAGTCAACCACAAACTTAGGATTTGTTCTGAGTAACATTCATTATTAGCTTACCCCAGAAATAATGTGAGAATTCCTCCATAACCAGAGAATAGGCACAGCGCATCATTAACCGTGATGTCAGCCAAAAACCCAAGCACAGTTTTATGGCCTGATATTTAAAGCAAATGGGTAACAGACTGAAACTCCCAGTATGCCTGTCAAAAAGGGCAAATTATTTACTCCTTAGGTAGTTTTAAAATGTAAGCCGATACACCATAGTGCAAGATGAATTTACAAAGAAAATAGAGCACACTGCATTTAGATCAGAGGCCAAATGAACCGCTGGTATAAATGCTAGTGTTGCACCCACTTACCAGAAGGTACGCCTCAGAACTGAACTGGGATACAGATATTCTGTTTAAAGCTGTTGGTGTGCTCACTCTTTCTTGTCTTCTCTTATCCCTGTTCATTTAGCTTTTGTCACCCTTCTTCTTGCTGTGGCTGCTCCCCCGATGATGACAAAGAGGCAAGATGGATGCCATGCTTATCCCAGGAACAGGTATCCTGTGCGTAAACTGAGCTAACCTGTGGCTTTATCTTCCGCTGCATGGTGATATTTGGATATTCAGTGCTCTAGACAAGGGCTGCCTGTGGCCCGAGCCCTTTGGGAGAGAAAGGGAAAGTCTTGGCTATTCATCTACGTAGTGATGGAGGAATGCTTTAGGATAAGGAGGAGCCCCTTCTACTCCTTGCCCTTGCAAGCATAATGTTTTGTTGAACTCCTCGTGGTCTCTTCTACTTTTACACTGGTTTACAGGCCCAGAGACACACAAGTGCATAGGTACAACCTGCTGTAAGCAGCATCCTTTTCAAACTCCCCAAATTCCTCCTTTTTGACCTGTGGGAGATGCTGCTGTTAGTGCTATGTGCCTGCCCGGTGCATTAGGACATGGCACGTAGCACCAGCAGCACCCTCACCTCTCTGTAGGAGTGCGGTGGCCACACATGCCTGCTGTGGCACGGAGGGCTCCCAGGACCACTGAGGACTGGTGCCAGTGGAGGAGGCCAGTCCTCCCAGCAGGGACTGGAGGGACTTTGGGAAAGAAGGGACTGAAAAAGTGGGAAACAGGGCTCCCTGGAGGCATCAAAACCAGCACCAGAGGCTGGCACCCAGGCAGTGCAGGAAGACAGGCATTCCAGCTTGCACACTGGCAGCCGAGCAGCCTCTCGGGAAGAGGCCGTGTTTGCCCGGTGCCATGGGTTGCGTACAAGGAGTTATTTGCTGGCTCTCGCCGTAGCAGGGCACCCAGGGCAGCAGTTCCTCGTCTTTCCAGGAGAGGGTAAAGGCACGTGTGCACACGTACACACCCACCCACCTCATTAAACAGTAAAATATGCATTTTTCTCTTCGTCTTTCTTTTTTTCCAAACATTTATCCTGGCTCTCACTCCTCCCTGTATCTTCCCTGCTTTGCTCTGCACACCTTCTCCAAACCATCTTTCATCATCTCTGTTGGAAAAGGCTAAGATGATTTATGGGCTTGCCACCTCCCCAGGGTTTCAGTAGGTCCTTACCAGTGGATGGGGTGCAGAGATGTGCCAGTCAGATTTTTCTCTTTTGCCTGGAAAGGCAGGATATGGTATAGATACAGGATGATGGACTTTGTTTACCTAGTGCATGAACACTGATGTACATGGCAGACAGCAGACTATTTCAAAGGAGATTGCTTCATGTCTATCTTCAAACTCCATAACATTAAGAAAAAAAAAAATCTTAAAAAGGGAATAAGGAGTAATTTACTGTGGGGAGGTAGCAGGAGTGGGTGACCTCTTTCTGGTGTTGAAAAATATATAGACAAAAGATTTTCTAATGAGATGGGTTGGTGATTTAAAGACTTACCCACACCTGAGAGCCCATTGTGATGCACTTTTTGAATAAAAGGAAATTTTCAGGTCTTCTGAAAGCCAGGCCTTTCAAGAGGCTTCACATTTGGACATGCAAAATGAGTAATTCAGAAACAGTAGTTGCAACAGACTGTGTTGGTTAACCTCCCCTTGCCCTCCAGCTCCGCAGAATTTCTATTTTGGAAAATTGTTTCTATAGATATATGTATTTGTTATTTGCTAATTGGCAACCAACTGCCACAGTTGTCCCCATAGCAAATTTATTGATATATTTTCTGGAGAGGAACTGACACCCCCTTGTGTTGCTGAACTGATCCCTGGTCCTAGGTCCAGACCCCCCGTGAAGCCTCTATTTGTGTAAGTTAATGAAAGGAGAATATGGCAAAGACAAGTGTCTTTGCTTTCCCTAAAGCTTCAGTGCGGTTATGGACTTAACCCCTGCAGCTTCCTCCCTCAAACCTTGCCATTGTAGCTATTAGTTTTTGTAGGATCACCCAAAATGAGTCCATTGATATCATCGCATCAGCTTGCTTCAGAAACTCTTCTTTACTGCCCTTACCTTCCAGTGCATCTCATTCACTCCTTTCATCCGTGCTTTCAAAATGACGTAACTACCACCTTCCCTGTGTAGGCACCAGGTTAATGTTACGTTACCTTCTCCGTATCCCAATGCACGGGAGGCCAGTCTCAGTGCCTCACTGACACATTTCTGCTACAAGGTTTTCTCTGCTCTCCTACCTTACATGGCCTCTCGTGGTGTCTCAAGCAGCACCCCATCCTGTGCCGCAGTGCCCTGGGCTTCGCTCCAGATAGTAATGTTATCTTATTTTGTTGTATCTATCTTCTTTCTTTCCCTTACAATTTGCTTTTTTCCCCCCTCTCTTTCATTTTATTTTGTTAATAGAGACAGGATGAAGTAGAGGGAGAGGAACCACCCAGGAGAAAACATGCATGAGCCGAGTACCCACCTGGTAGCATTGATCTCTCACGCTGGTACTGAGTGTGTGACTTGTCACCTGGTATCAACAGTTGGCATCATGTCACCAGTGAGTAAATCAATCTGAATCAGTTGGTGCTCACACTTGTAATCCTGAAAATGGCTATTAAGGTGAACACACCGTAAGGTGTATGTTTGCAAGAACAAAATGATCTTCCACCTCTCCAAAGGAAGAAGCGAATGCCAGATGCAGCAGTGCACCTAGTGTCTTGCTTAATAGAGCAGCTGCACATCTGTTTCTTGGCTCTGTTTGTCCAGGTCAAAAATCTCCTTGCCAACAGTGTTTAACCTACAATATCTCTGCATTTGAAAAGGAGATTTTATTTTACTTTCAGAAGTTTAATTATTTAAAGTTTTTAATGTCCTCTGAGAGTTCAGATATTTTTTTGGTTGTTTCGTTAATCTGCTATAACTGTTGCTAAAAGTCATTAGCATTCTTCATGTACCTAAGTATTCTTGGCTATATGTGAAGAGCCCAGTCACTTTGAAGTGGGTTTGGTGGGAGAAGATTATCCCTTTTATTGTGGTTTCCTTTAATGTAGTCCCATTGTGCATTATAATGGTGTGGAACAATAAGCATGACCTTTCCAGCAGTCACTGCAGAGCAGAGCAATGGGGAGACATTGTGGCCAGATGTCCACTGCACAGACAGCAATGAATGACTTAAATTTTTTGTGCAATGGACCTGTTGATTACACTTAACAAAAATATAGAATGACAAGAGATAAAATAAGAACCTTGTGTCGCTTTCTTTGAAAAAGCTTGATGTCTCCAGGTGCTGGGCTGGAAGCAGAACTGAATCAAGGGAGTTGAGGCAGTGTAGGAGGGAGTGCTGACTCTGCTTTCAAAAGGTGGAGGAGTTGCTGTTTTTAGCAAGCATGGAGGCCTCAGTCGTTTTTATTTTTTTGGCTTAGTTAGCCAGAATTGCTGTATGCTCACTCCCCTTGTCTCAGCAAGCACAGATGCTTCTGCAGAGGGCCATTTGAGGGGACGTGCTTCCAAGCCTAGGTCAGGCCTCTTGCCTGCTTCTCCTCCTTTGCTCGTGCATTTTTGGAGGGAGAAGGGATTTGCTGACAGAAGTGACCTAATGCTAGGGAGGCTTTTGCTGCCAACATTTTAGCATCATCATCAGAAGTGTCCCTTGCTGAGGAGCCAGCACAGGAATACCTGCAGCTCCTGCAGAGCATCGTGTGACCGTGCCCTGAGATATGCTTCAGTCAAACATCCCGGACACAAACCTTGGATAACCAAGGGGGAAGGGAAGACGGGGACATGAACGCAATCTCCTCCGGAGACAAAAGTTCGTATGTGGTGCGTGGGGTCACCAGCAAAATGAATTTGGTGATTTTCTGATACTCCTTAATGCATCTGTGTCCACCACAGGGACCTGCACCATTTGTGACAACTGTCAATAGTTGTTCAGCAGAGGTCCAAGAGTTAAACAGCAAGGGTATCACACGTCAGGTCTGAGACGTGCCCGCAGAAGTGTAAAAGCTTGCAAAACGATTACCTGAAATTTACTGGCTTTGTCCCATGCTCAAAAGTCTCTAAGTTTCAGGAGTAGTTAAACTGATCAAATTAAAAAACAAAGCAAAAAAAAGTTAAGAGAGTTTTTAATGGAAAGACTGGCAAAGCCAGGGCTAAACTATTTTCACTGGGAGACCATTTGAGCTTTTCAATCTTCTCTGCCAAAGTTTGTTAAACTATTTTGCTTATTAACTCTTTTGCAATCCCTTCCTTAACTGTGCCTGAAATTTTAATGTTAAACCACTAAATCCATTTTACAACCAGAGATTATAATGTCAAAGAGGACGGATTTGTGAGTGTAAGCACTGACCCTTGAAAGATGAGACATGAAACATACTTGCTTCCTTTGAGACTGGGCCCTCGTCCTACGAGAATCAGTGGGGGCAGGACTGAGCCTACCTTGGGAAGTGCAAAGTCCCTCAGAGCAAAGGTACCACAGACGTGCTGGCTGTAGCCATTTGCCGTGTTTGATCTGAAAGTCCAGGCTCTGGACTCTGCAGCAGCCATGCACATTACACCACCGTGTTCCTAAACTTCCACCTTTAGTAGTGAAAAATGGGTTTTTATGAAGGAGTAAAGGCAGGTGAAATGTTAAGGCACTGCATATGATGTCCGTGTATTTAAGGTGTTCATGGAAGGGTCTACAGCAAGACCGAGAGCACAATCTGAAAGAAAACTAACATGCTTGCAAGCGCAATTTCAAGCTGAAAGAGAGGGTTACTAAGTCGAATTCAGAAAGGACAGCTTCTCGGGGAAAGTTATCAGGCAGCGGCTGCAGACAAAGAATGAACAAGTTAGAGCAAGCATAGGCTACAGAGAAAATTTAAGCAATCATCATTAGTCAGTTAGGAGTATGGGAGAGAATTGGAGGCATCTTGTGGGAAGCAAGCTACAGCTGCTACATAGGCTAGGTGGTTTGATTCACTTAAAATCTGCTAAAAATGAGTAATTTCTACTAAAAATGAGTAATTCCAGTAACTGACAAGCATTATGCCATAGCATTTGCATGACTTTTGAATAACAATCACGTTAATTTTCATTTTAACTGTTTACTTTTACTTTGCGTGTTACTAAATGTAGCAGCCGCTGGCACCACCTCTTCCTCGCTCCCTAGAAGAGAGACAGTGAGAAACGGAGGAAGGTTTAAGCATTGCAAGCAATGATTCATTCTCAGGCTGCACAACCTGCCAAATGATCTCCAGAGTGGCACTGCTGCTTGGCCTGGAAACAGTTTTCCTCCCTCCCTGCCCCCCAAACTAGGAGGAAGGAAACCGATACTCATGGCAGGCAACCAGGATGGCTAGAACGAATATTGGAGGAGTTCAGGAAACTAAATATGGGATCCAGGGTCTGGAAAACACGCCAGGACAAAAGAAGGATAAAAGTACAGAAATAACAAAGGGAAGGAAATAAAAAATAACCAAAAGAGATTCCGTTTCCAAAAATCAATCCCTGGGATGAAGTACTCATTAAAGTCCTAATCTTACCTTCCCTATGTAGGGACTGGTTTTGTAAGGGACTGCTAGAGGCTGAACACCCATTCTTCTGAGGGAAATCAAAAGAATGGCTTTGGAGTGTTTTTCTGCATAAACGTTTCCAAATTTCAGAGAACTGCAGAAAAATTATTAAATCCGGGATTAGGACAACCTGGCCATGGAAATTAATGGTTAAAATTCCCCCTTGTTTCCAGGAGTCAGGGAAACATGTCATCCTAACCCCACTTCAGATTCAGCAAGAATCCATTTCAGACTGTACTCTGATTGTATTTGCAATTACACCCTGCTAATTTATGCAATTCATTAAAGTCCCAGGGCCAAATGGTGCAGCTGACAGTTCTCAGTGGGATGTCAAGTACTGGCTGCTTCACCAAGGTGCAGCCGAGGAGCAACACCCTTTGGATGTTCTCCTGGAAGCATGAGTAGATACCAGGGCTATCATTTTTAGTGTCTCCCTAAATGCCAAGACGACGTCCTGCTTTGACTCTGATACAGAAACGTGCTGGGGAATCCTGGGCAATTGTACTTTCGCTATATTTTGATTTTATTGATCATTTGACTCACTAGAAAAATGCAAGCTTTGCATCATTTTCTTCCGTTCTGACTGTCCCCATAGTATTTCAATGGTGGTAAGGTAACATTGCTTTGAGGGACCCAGTCCCCACAGACTAGGGAGCTCCAGCCCTCACTGATGTGGAACTTCAAGGAGCTGCTCTTTTTGGGTGTCCAAAATTGTATTTTTCATATCTATGTTAATAATCTTTTAAAATCTGAGCTTTTACGTACTGCTTCCTGCTTATGGTTATGGCAGAAAAGTTTTGGCATTGTTGTTGCACACCCAAGTAAATCAGACTTGCCTCAACGTGTCAGGGAGATGTTGTTTGGTTTTAATCCATTGGTGGCTTTGTTGATTAAGATAAAGGCCTTGATTATGCACTGGCAAAGACCTGAGAGCTGTGGAGGCCCTGGAGCTTCAGTGTAAACCACTCTCAAGGCCTGAATCACTTGGGAATCTGACTCCTTTTTTCCATGCTAGCATAAGCTATTACAGCTGGTAGACAACTGTCGCCATATTGATTAAATGCTGGGCCTTTATGAATAATAGTCCACCCTACATGAGTAGGATGTTAATGCACCTTCTCACAGCTTGGAACCGATTTTCCTATGGCTGGGTAAATCAGGGGAAGAGTGGAGGTAATGCAATAAAAGGAGCTCAGTTTCAACCTTTGGTAAGGGGATTTTCTGTTTCACTTAGCTGATGCTTGGTACAAATGCAAGGGTCATATAGGAGACTGAATTTTCCTTACAAAGCAAGGTACAACGTCTACATCTGTCAACTTCTACAGTCTCTGCAGCAGTCTTCTGGCTGGAGAGAGAGAAATATTCAGCTGATGGACTCAAATACACAGAGGTCACAGTGTATTAAAAGCAGATTAAAAGGCCTTTGCAGCTCTTGCAAAATCAATCACTCTCATTAAGAAACGCTGGTCACTGTGCGTGCTGACCTTCCTCGGTTCAGATGATGTACGACATCTTGCCTTCGGCCGCCTTCCTTGAGGAACAGCTGCTATCATGCCAGTTGTTTTAGTCCTCGTTAGTTAAGGTGCAACCCCATGTCTTCTGCACTGTACGCTCTGGTCTAAAGACAGTCTTTTTCCTGTGCTTTTCTTATCAGTTTTCACAAGGGAGAAACTGAAGTCTTCCTGATAGACTCTATTCTACACGCAGGGAACAGACACATGAAAAATGTAAGATCAGGACCAATTTATTGTGCCGCCTTTGAACCTTCTAGAGAAGGGGTCAGCTCACCAGCAGAGAGAGACCCACCAGTGGGGCTGTCTCCCTCTGAGCTCTCTGTCTCGAAATTCTGCACTGCCCCTTCTGTCTGTAGGTGCCTCATGTATGCCGAGGGATTGTGCACAGTGAGACAGATACAAAACTGTCTTTTTTCCTTCACTGATTATAGGTAGAGTGTAGATAAAGGTTTTGGGTGAGATGAATCCTACCTTTGCTGTGCCCAGCATTACGTAGCACAGATATACTCAGGCATTTTTCCACTGGCTTCATTTGCATTTGTGAGCGCTTAACGTTTCAGACCTCTGATTATCAAGCTGAGCGTGCAGGAAAAAAAGGCGCAAGTGATTAGTGAACTCGAGTGACAAGGTTGCTTTCACTAATTTGACACTGCACAGAAAACGTGCTGCAGCAGCAGGGGTAGATCCAGTTCTTTAAAGCAGCATTCAACAGCCTGAGCTGTGAGACCATCTTTTTTGTCCTGGCCACCAGAAGTTGCAAAGGGTTTAACTCAAATTTCATAGAAAGACCGAGCCAGCCACCAAAGCTGAACACCAGCCTGTTTCTGATTTTGTTGGCCACAGCACAACGTTGTTAATAAAATACAGAAATAAATGTACACAGGGCTGCATCTTCAGCCTGTTACCTGAGACCCCTTCCCTGCAGAGGTGGGACATGCAGCTCTGTGTGTGATGTACACAACTCACAGCATGAACTCTGTTTTAGTGCAACCAGAATTCTCCCCAGTAAGAACTCAGTAAAAATTAAGCAAGGACTTAGAGATTCGGACAGAGCTCTGGAAGTATTCCGTGCCTCTAGCAGTCTAAATGTAAGAGATGATTGGCAGATGTGATTCTTGTATTTTCCTTTGATCATTGGGTGTTTTCAGACAGCTCCTAATGCAAAAAGGGTCCAGGGAGCTCCAGGTGAGCTGCTGCCCATGCTGAGCAGATTTACTTAGGTTAACTCCTGCCTTGCAACCCATTCTGGGATTGGACAGACAAGCTAAATAAATTCCCGCTTGCCCAACAAAACATGTAGTTCCCAATCAAAAGCTCAACATCATAATTAAAGTCCACATTGATTTGTCATATTTCACTTCACATGATCACAATGTATAAACCCCAACTTTTACTTCCCAGCTAAGCAGTTTAGCTCCAGAATTCAGTGTAACAGCAAAGATGGAATATTATAAGAGGTTTTCACATAGTTGTATTTCACATTGGTACTCCATTTTAATTATTATATTTGAATACAGCAAACAGGACACATCATACAAATGCGAATACATACTCTGCACTACATACATCTTTTACGTATATGAAAGGTCTATACTAGATACCAAGAAAATACATCATCGAATGTTAATTTAATTATTACCAGTGAGAATCAAAGCGTATCAAAGAATAGAGATGTAAAACAAAGTAATTATAAGAAAAGACAGGATCCAAGACAACGTAAGTTCTCAGGGAACATATTTTATTGTAAAAGAGGAAACAGAAATGAGGGAAACAGAATCATTACCTATGTGACTTCAGGAGATAAATCATCAGTAAATATTATTTTAAGCAACACTACAGTTAACACAGAACAATTTCACATTTGTAGATAATTTACAACTCAGCAACATTCTGTCAACATTTCCTCATATGCATGGTTTGATTCAACTTAGTGAAAGACACCTCCCATCAGAGCTGAAATGTCTCTGAGGTTTTAATGATTTTCCACATGGAAAGGGCACACTTGGTAGCAAATGTGTTCTGTTTTTTCCAGTATGCCCAAATTAAGTAACTCATGAATATAGTGTCAATGAATATAATTGCTTTAAGGCAAGAATGCAGATCTGGAAGGAAAACAAAGTCCAGTGATGCCTTGCTTCTTCAACAGACGGATTTTTAGACACCCTTAGAGCAGACAGCATATACGAGAACAAAATGTTAGACTCTTGTTTTTGTTGGCTGTGAATAAATTCATCATGGGATACATGGTTTAAATATGACCTGATGTAATTCCCATTCTCCTACTACTAGCTGCTATCTGCTGAGCCAATTTCAACTTCAGTTCAGTTTCTTTTGAGTAAAGATTGCAGACAGACCCTTGTCTTCATTTGTTCTGTCCAATTCAGGATGCAAAGCACTCCTGGACACAGAATATAGGGTGTTTTTCATTTTTGTAGTGTATGACTCAGTTACAGTGTATGAAACTACTCTTTCCTAATGCATTATGTTAGAATTGACTCATCCATATCGAAGATGCAAAGTCCTTGAGTGCTTTACCAATTGCTTTAAATTCTAGAAAATGTATATTATTGCTTCTTGGTTTTTGCTTAAATTTGTATCTGAGATTTTTGTTCTCATTAATAAATCACATACACAGACAACTGAACCTTGTAGTGGAGACATAAATAAGTCATTGGGAAAAAAATACAGCAGCTTTCAAAGTTCACCAGCCAAGGAAATCCTTAGTCTTTGTCTGTTTGTTACTCATGATTTAAACCTGTGGGTAATTATAAAACATTCAACAATTACACAGTGTTAAGGGCCAGATTTTTCTAAAGGACTTGGAGCCCACAATCAGTTGCAGGTTTTCAGAATTGCCCAGCTCCTGTCAAAGCACCGAAGTGAGTATGTGAATCAACATGCCGATTTCTGAGCTCCTCTTAGCACTTGGATGATACCCCTTTTCTTTACCCCTCCCTTGAAAACCTGCCCATCGTCTAGGCAGGAGAAGACAAAATGAAGACAAAATCCAGGATAAGCTTCATATTAGTGACTTGTCTATGCATGATCCCACAAAGGAACTCCCATTTCCAAGTCTGAGAGATATTCCAAGCGGAGATACAAATCCCTGGGATTTCCAATAAGCTTTCTCCTTTTAACACGATAACCTGTGTGAAGTGGTACACATAAATCAACATTTTTCCCTTTGGAGGGAATGCGAGGTTGGAGTTCGGCCCCCTCACTAGCTGCTTGGCATTCTGGAGAGCAGTCCTCCCCCCTTGTCACCTGCGAAGGGGCCACCTCAGTCGTCCCAGCTCTCTTGCAGATTTATAGTGAATTTGTGTTTCAGAAAGAAGTTGATAACCTTTGCACCGGCATGGAAGGCCGAACTTTTATTACAGGATTGTTAAGATAACAGCAGCTTTGAATGTATACCGCTGCTGTAGGAACCGAATGGAAACAAAGCTCTGCCTGTCTGCTCAGCTACCTGGATCTCGGTGGTGGCCAAGGGTGGGAAGCTCTTACACAGCCAGTTGATTGTTTCCTGCGACTCTTGTTTTGAGGCAGTAGAAATGCACTCAGCTTTGCTGCTGCTTTGTTATCTAAGGTATCTATATACTACTTAACCCTGATAAAAAAACCAAACCATGACTGTACCATGTCTGCAGGGAGCATCAGCATTCCAGATCTGGGGCCATAAGGCCTGTGAGCAGATTGTGAGGTACGCAGAAAACTGTGTTTTTATGGCAAGCTGTACCATAAATGAAGGGAAAGGTTGTCTGAAATAATTTGAAATTTTTCATGGGTGATTTCGAGTTTCTGGACTTAAGATGTTGGGTGAGAGACCTTTAATTGGTGCAATGACAGCCCTAACAGGAAGAATACTAGATGTGGCTTCCACATGCCTTGCCATGTATGCCTAATAATCACCCTTCTTCATCAGTTTCAAGGAGCAGTTGCCTTCTCGGGAAATAGAGTCTTCTTTAGATAAAAACCTGAACAGAAGAGCAGACAGGCAATATATATACTTTTTTTGTATGTGAGCCAGATGCTATACAAATACCCCCTGAAAGTGATATTCAGAAGCCTTTAGTTTTTTTTCTAAATGACTAGAGCAGGACAAAATATGATAACAATACACACTGGAATGTTTATTTTAAAATAGATAACAGCTCTGAAAACCCCTTGCCTAGTTCAGTACACTGGAACATCCCTGCGGCTTAACCTCCTGTCAGTGTGAGCCGGAGCAGGGTGAGGAATGCTTCTTGCCTTTCCCAGGCGAACTCCTCTGAGGAAATTCAGAGTGCACAGTTTGTTCATACTCCTTTTTTCCTCTTTAGACTTATTAATTATTTCAGGTTGATGCACGAGCTCGAGGCTGGGCTGGATTCTTTCCTGGACATCTGCCTGAAATGAGTGCTGTGCATCTTGTACATCCCAACAGATCGTGTATCACAGGATGTTCCCCTCATGTCCTATATACCCCCAAAATCACTTCCAACAACTGGTATTTCCACCCTATGGAAAATACAGAGATTTGGAATGGCGGAGCTGAAAGCAGGACTGAACAGGGAAAGGCTGAAGCACAAACGTCGGGATTTGCCCTGCCTCCTTTACTTAGGTTTTAATCAGCCAAAACCCCTACCGAGTCAGCAAGATTTTTCACTTCCAAAAGAGCTGTGTGAAAACTGAGGGAGGGCTTCAGGCAGATCCAGTACAATAGCTGAAAAATAACACGACAAAGTAAAAAGAAGGAATATAAGCAGAGCACACAGCTTAAGAAAAGCGTTTTCGCTAGACAGAGTCCAATATCCAGCTGCTCCTCTGAAAAAGGAGGGTAACGGCTAACGTTGTTAGTGTGATGGGATGTGAGGCATCTAACAAAAATGTCCTAGAGTTTCCTTTTTATGTTTTGGGGGTGAGAGGTGAGTTTGAATTACAGGTAAGGAATGGCAGGTGTTAATGCCAGTCTTCCACTTCTTACTTCTGGATTTAAAGTCCAGGCTGGCTGCTTTCTTTTTCTCTCCAGGACAGTAGTCACCTTTTTTTACAAAGCCATTTTGTTAGTATCGCATGTTTTGTTTATGCACAATACTGTCAGTAATATCAGGATATGTTTAGATAAAAGATCTACTGAACAGACTGGTTTGGGGGTTTTTGGAGTTTATCTCAGCAGATAATACTCCAGTAGATTTTTCTAGTGGCTCTCATTAGTTGGCTCTGTCTTATCTAATCAGACCCTGAAGCCAATCAATACAGAAGCTTGCCAATCAGTGCTGAAGTATTTCATGTGGTTATATTCCTGAGGCTCACAGAGAAAAAAAAGGAAAGGAGCTTAAAAGTACTTTTTGTTTTGTTCTGGTTAAATGCTGTTCTGAACAAATGGTTACTGGATCAGCTGCTAGGAGCTGATCCCTGCAAGCTTTTCTGGCACCGCTTGATGCATTAGGCTGTAAAGGTCTTTATTTCTCCTGAGGTGGGATTCTTTTCTGCTTTTCAGATGAGTCTTCAGTACTTTGTGGCAATGTATTTACTCAGCCTACCTAACTGGACTTGTTACCCATGGTTCTTCTCGCTGAGGGTCCTGGACTGGTGATGTTTATAGACAGTCAAATTGCTTAACACCAAGACTTTTTCAACAGTGTAGTTTGCAAGCAGTTATCAACATACCCATTTGAGACTGAAAGGATCTTCTTTCCTTGGTGTTGGGGAGCAGGCATAAACTCTTCGCATGCTCTCGTGGGTGCCTGCCTCAGTCGGCTTTACCTGCACTGCCACCTGAAAGCCATCCCTTGGCTGTTTTCCATTGCTGATCTTTGACCCTGGTTCTCAGCATTACTTCTAGGAGCTCCCCAGAGGTAATATAAAGAATATTCAGAGCAAAAAATGTGACCATTGCCGCTTAACATAATCGAAATGAGTACGAGGAAGTGGTGGTAGTTCATCCTGAGCCAGGTGGTAGTTCATCCTGAGCCATTCTCCTTGCTTTTGCTTACAGCCCCCGTAATATACCACAGCACTGTATGCATATAGAAAATATCTCAGGTCATCAGACAGTTATAATACAGTGCTATAGGGGCTGCCATTCTGTCACAGGTGCTTATTTGTCATTATTTCGTTTCCATAAGAATATCAGGCACGGAGACTAACATCAGTCATGAACGGTGGCTTTAAGAGAGTTAGACTGATACAGGCTCTGGTGAATCGTCTGGAGGGTGTTTAGCCACGGAAGAGGTGTCGTGAATAAGATATTTTTCTTATATTCTTCCAGGCCATTGTAAATGAGGTTGGCTCTTCCAAGGATGCTGACTCCCGTCTGATCCTGCAAGGTGCTGAATTTGGTCATCTGACCAAACCAGCCTTCACGTATACCCTTGATGGCATGTGAGTCCGTGAGGACACTGGTGTGAAGTGCTGAGATGGAGCCCCTTGTTATAGTTCAATGTTGTGCATTTATCTTCTCTCTTTGCTTGGCATGCTTTTAGGTTTTTGGAAATTACGGCATCCTGAAATGAGAAAACCATATAAAACCCATCACTCTCATTTCTTGGAGCACACCTGTCTTTTTATAAATGCAAGCAAAGGCCATCTGTGTCTTTTGATGCTGCAGGTGTCCACAGCTATGTTACAGTTTCGATCTGACTTTTTTTTGCTGTGAAAGCTAAATGAGGAGTGTAAAATGTTCCTGATTTGGTTTCTGTGATCAAACCCAAGAGATATTTCAAGCATTTTCAAGCACGGTGAATGAGGAAAAAGGCAAAACATGTGGGGCATGTGAGGTTGCTCAACTGTTTCAGCCCCTCAAACTGTAGGGTGGGACAGTGGCAGCAGACTCTAAAGGGAAGGTGCAAATTGACACTAAAATGATGTACATCTGATCCTGGTTGAGGAGCATCACTGAGGCATACAACAAACTCCAGATCGCTCCTAGAAGCGCAAGAGTTGTGGTAGGTATGATTCTGACCATACCGCTGAATTGACACATGTATCTACAGGGAAAACGTGCAAGAAATGGACATCTCTAAGGCAGCAGCATCCAACTGTACCCTGGCGTCCCTTCAGTAAGGGAGCAGTTTGGTGCACGGTAGAGCACAAAACAGAGCCACATCAGTGTTAGGTTGTGGGGACAAGTGGGGGATTAGGGTTTGAGCACAAAGCTCAGTGGGGCAGCAATCTGCACATACCCATGGAGGAGCGCTCAGAGAAGAAGGCCCTCCAGGAGAACACTTCTGTGGAAAGAGTAGCTGCAAAATGTGCTGTGGAAAGAAAATTCAGATAGGAGGTGCAGCCAGGGGACACTTTCAGATCTCCGAGGCTCACTCCAAAAGAAAGAAGCAGATAAGCTAAAAAATACGGACGAGTCCTTGGCAAACACATGAGATCAACAATACGTGGTGTCAATATATTGTGTCTGATTCTGTTTTCTCTTTTTCTTACACAAATGACAATGATTGCCATTGAGATAAATTCTGGAATAAAACCTGCGCAACCAAGTTGAGAATCTGGCTTGTTTTCTGTCTAAACTTCTAAGCCGCAGTCTTACTGGATGTGTGCTAGGACTAAAGTCCTAAATATAAATGGTTACTCTATTTGTTCTCCTGTTTTATTACAGCTGCAAAAGTGAGCCATAATGATTTTTATAGTACATGATAGTATTTGTCAGCTACAGGACGGAATGAACTCACACGATAATGACTGGCTCAGCCTCAAAGTGATAAACATGTCAAGATAATGGCAATCATTTTTTGCCCTAAACATGAGAACACAATGCAATTTAAAACAGCTTTTTTTCTTTTTCTGCATTTTAATATTCCTATAATCAATCACCGACCATAACTGTTTTATTATGACTATGGACACAAAGGATCAAATTTTTATGGCCTGGTCTTAGTTTTCCATCTGTAATCTGCCAGCACCAGTAATTGCACAGTTTAAGTCATTTGAGTACCTGATTACCCCCACAAATCAGGTAACTAGACATCTACGCTGCATGCTGACATAACTGGGAGAATAAACTAATTCACAAAACTTGGCACATTTAAAGTCGAAAGTCATACTTCAGGCCAGAGTGAAAATTTTGCTTTGTTTGTTTATTGTTATGGTATCCCCAGGGACTATACGAAGACAGAAAACATAAAAACATTTGCTTTAAATGTACAGTTTCCTTCAAGACTCTGGCTAGAGCCTAACCTAAAAGTTAGGGATTCTTGTCCACAAGCAGGCAGCAAGTAAAAGTTGTCTGGTTAAAATAGCGGATTGGATTTTTCAAAAACTTTAATTCAAAACTCTCAAAGAAAATCAACTGTTACGGAATCAGAGTGGAGATCCAGATTAATGTTTGATTAAAAGATGGGAAAAGAGGACAAGGAAGAAGTTATTCATTTACACAATGGAGAAAGGCTACCTGAAGGTATCCATAGGCACCTGTATAGGTCAGCATCTTCATAAATGACCTAGTAAAAGGCACGGTACCAAGATAGCAATGTTTATGGGTCATTAAAAATGATTTAGGATAGTAAAACTGAAGGCAACTGAGATGACTTGCATGAAGATCTTATAATGCTTCATGAGTCATGAATGCTTCACTGAGTCATGAAAAAGAGGCGATGCTTGCAGAAGAGCAGACACGCAGGGCCCAGGAATTCACTGTCAAAATATGCAAGGTGAGACACAAGAGGAAAAATAAGACCAGCTATATACATACATACAACATAAAGTCCTTACCTAACTTCTGCCTCTCAGGAAAGAGTTAACATTTGCTCCCTGCTTATTAGTGGTCAGAAAGACAAAGTGAGCATTAGGTGTTACTACAAAAGGAGTACAGAATAAAAGAGAAACTCTCATCATCATCCACCTGTATAAATCTTCAGTGCTCCCACATCTCGAGTCATGGATACAGACCTAGTCCCCCCGGGGTGAAAGAGATGGGACCAGGAAAGCTGCAGACTCAGATGTCCCCAACCTGTGGCATGCAGAAGTTGTGAGCATGGCAAGGGATGTCTCATCCTGTCCTTGCTGGGGTCACAGCGGTGTCCTGCTCCGGCTGGCCTGAGCTTTTCCAGCTCTTATGCTACAGAGGTAAGCAGAACTTCTTAAAAATGCAAAGCCCTTTTATTAGGCATGCAGCATCCCTCCCAGTTGAGTCAGGGCCTTTTTGGATGGGACCTGTTGTGGGGAGAGGCATCACGGGGGGCTCAGCATCCTGGCAGGTACCCTTGGTCTGGGGGTTGCCCTCACCTCATGGTGGCCCCTCATCCCCCATGCCTCACTGGCATGTGCTCCCGGAGGTTTCACCATTTTGGGCTGGAGGTGGTCTCCCGGCACCCCGGCTGCCTGCTGCTGTGGCCCCATCCTCTCCTCGGCTCGAGGCATCGGGGGGGAGGCAAGCGCTGCCTGGGGGACGGGAGCTGGGGAGAGTGGGGAGAAGATGGGGGGAATGGAAGTTCCTGTCCTTGCTCTGGGTGCAGGTACGGCTCTGGGCAGCCCGTGCTGTTATGCTGCAAATGCTTCCTCGGTCCCGGCGAAGCGGGCATTGGCGCTGCTGCCTCTCGCGCAGGGGAAACGCCCACGCGAGGCACAGAGGGGCTCAGGCACGCTGGCAGCCAGGACTGCAGGCACACACTTGCGTAAAAATTGAAAAGGCTAGCTGATTGCTTATTTTCTGCTTGATGCGTTATCTTAAAGCATTTCTTAAAGCAAAATTATCATGGACATAAGCCAACCAAGGTACAGAACCCACGGCCTGCCCTTTACTATGGTGATGAAAACACTGATGATATTTTCAATTAAAAAAATAATACCCCTGGGAGGTAAGATTTTGCCAGGCTGTTTTAAAACTTTCCTTCATGTCCAACAATATGTACGTGACTCAGCTACTAAAGAGGCATCTAAATAAAGAGGCTTCTCTTGTGCTTTATAGTCACAAAACTCTCATTCCAGTGAGCAAAGAAACTCTCCCCAGCTTTTCTTTCTTTGATCTGCAGAGTGCTAACAATAAAACATGTTTGTGTGAATCATAAATGGAGAATTATTTCAGAGTCTGATTTTTTTTTTAGGAATCCCGGTCATAGTTTAATATGACACAACTATATAATTGAATTATAAGACTATGTAGTTCTCTACATTATTGTCTTTCATTTAGTCTTTAAAAAATGCTTAGCAGAAGTATAGCAGTCTTGAGACATTTTCATTTTAACAGAACTCAAAAGGCCTAAAACTATTGTGTAATATGGGAGAGTTTTGAATATACTATGTCTAATACGAATGCGTGCTGTCATGCAGAGCCTTCCCAAAGGTATTTCAGTCCATCATCTGAGTGGTAGATGCTTTGAAAAAATGCTTACAAAGTCATTCCCAAAGTACAGCATATTCAGACACAGTGCAACTTGCAGATTACTTTTAACATTTCCGTGCATGTTCTCTTTCTGTGTCTGTACAGTGCTCGCATAATGGGGTCCTAGTACATTCCCGGGGCTCTTAGAAATTACCAAAGTACAAAGAATTAATAAGAACAATAAAAACAAAAGTCATACAAAGAGATGTAAACCCATTGTATAAACTTGTTACATCAGACAAGGCCCACTCTGAGTACTGTCAAAGTTTATATGAAAGTTGTTTCAATACTCAAAAGATTTTTGCAGTATTTGCTGCAATTTATTCTTAGTAGAACGGTTAAATGGTTTGCCATGAGTAAATTATGTTAACATAGCCCCTTTGTCTGCTTGCAAATATGTTGGAAGTTCACTCTAATTTTCAGCAGAGCAAATGTCTGCCAAGCGTTTTGGGTATTGCTTTTGGTGCATGCAGTGTTCATTTTATTCTATGTGGCATTTTAATGTTCTTTATTTGTACGGTGCAGATGACCACCAATTTCACATGATATTATTTCTGTCCTCTGATTTGGCAAATCAAAATTTTAAACAGAAAAAGAAACTGTGCTGAAAATTAACAAATTGTGAATAGCAAAGGTTACTGGCTAGGGGTAGGTAGGAACACTAGCATAAATAACAACACCGAGGTGAATGAATACACTTGTGCGAATGGTGCTGATGAGCAAATAGGTACGGTAATGTGTGCAGTGAGGACGGCTCCTCCAGAAACGAATGCACTGGACTTTTTATGTCATATCCCACCAGTTCCAGGCCTTAGTTTAGGAAGGCATTTAAGCAGATCATCAGCATATGAGCTTACACACTAATAACTGCCTTCTTCAAAAGGAATTTTTTCTTACATGAGAGCCCTAGTTTCTTGGAATAGGAGGCATGACAGCAATAGTACAGGGAATGATTTTGAAATGGTATTAGATCTATGGATTTGAATAGAGAGAGTTGCCAGCTCCCAGTGGTGTCACGTCCTGTAAAATATCTTCCCGTAAATGGAAATGGAGCAGCTTCTTTTATTTTCTTTGTAATTTTCATTTTATACTAGAAATGGGATATGCCACACGGTATTTCAAAGAGATCAGTGTTATCCTTGAGTAACTCCGTTTATCCATCGGCCTCATGCCTTTTGAAATATCCGTATACCCAAGTAGCCAGATTCTTTAACACTTGGAGTGCCGTAAATCAGGAATAGCTGTACTATAGTAAGTTAGCTTCACATCAGCATAAAACCAGTGAAAAGGTAACCAGGCCCAACTCCAAAAGTCACGTTGTACAACACATCTCTTGTATTTAAAAGTGAGTATTTCACTAAACAGTATTTTTGTGGAAGTTTCACACTTATTGTTTTCCCCAAAGGTAATGGGGGAATTTTCCCCATGCTAAATTTTTCACTAGCTGCTAGGAGAGCAACAGTTGCCTTTAAATCTTCAGCGTACAAAATCACCTGGTCCCTAATCACCATAGTTTTAGAGGTCCTCAGGAGAGGTCACAGACTTGGCTCGCACCCAGCGGTGAGCATCCTTCTGATGTCCTGCCCAGCCTTGAGCTCTGTTTCAGTGGGAACACAACCTTCCTCAGGCTTCGGGAGATTTGCAGTGCTCTTATGCCAGTCACTGAGGCTGTGGATCAAGGACTGAATCTCATTCACTCTGTGAACAGTTTAGACTTAAAAGTTTATCATGAGAACTGTGCCAGTTGTGATCTGGCCTGTTTTACTAAAATATTTATACTAGTAAAAGACCAAATGTAAACTCAGGTTACACCAGAAATAAGCTGTGCTTCTGGGAACTCTTGTATTGCAGGTTAACTGTATTCATACAAAGATAAGATTTATATAGCAACAGCTAGACATCTTTTCCGCTGCTTTAAGTAAGTTCTTTTTACACCCATTTTAAAGATTTTAGGCTCAGAATTTAGCCTAGACTTCCTATAGCATTTGCTGACTGTATCTGCATTAGCAGGCGGTGCAGATCAACAGGAGGCGGTTTGTAAAGCAAAACAGTTGTGGCTGAGATCCTGGCGTCCATACCATACACGCTTCAGGGGGGGCTTACTTCGCACTGGCTCTAGTCCGGGCCATGCACAGCACGTCCATGAGCTGCTGGAGCAGGCTGGCTCCAGAGGCACCCCTCCTGCAACAGCTTCATTTGAAAGAAATGCAGTTTGTGTGCTCTGAGCCCGCTCACTGGTGTGAACCAACGCACCTTAAGTGGGGACAACCTGGAGGTTCACTTCAAAGTGTGCTCCTGATCCAAACCGAAACCCTAAAGTGGGTGTACCCATTCAGTCAGAAGAATTAAGAACTTGTTTCCATCTGGACCCATGGAAATGGAAGAATCACCCTCATGGTCCTTTGACGCATGGAGAGGGAATATTGAAATGGAACGAATTTTGGGAAGCAGCCACTGAAAAAGGATCTCAAATGCAGGTTTCCAAGAGGAGGGGAAATGCTGAAAGATGTGACAGAGAACAGCACAATAGACAGGAGTCTACAATGCAACATGGCAATAGCAAAAAAGGTCAGCATTATTTGGAAGTGCCTATAGAAAGGCACAATGCCCAGCACGGCCATTCTCTTTTGCCCCTAGACTCTGGTGAAAGCGCACCTGGGCACTGGATTTGTTTCCTGATGCTTAATACTTCCATCCCCAGAGAAGCCCCAGAGATGCAAAGCAATTCCAAAGAGTTCAAAGTTAAAGCACACCCAGGAAGGGACTGATTTGTGAGGAAAAACTTCATCTTGATTTACATGATTGGTGTCTTTGCTAATTTTGGGAAGAGCCAGACAGATTAAATTAGTGCTTATGGAGCCATATACAACTTCTTGTGCCACCTGCTAGTTCTTAATTTCCTCTTTGAGTCATTTAGCACTCACATAGATGGTTCTCTTTAATGGATCAGTGGTGATTTTTCTGATTTGAAACCAAATCATTCTCAGACTCTGAAACAGCTGAAGCAGCCAGAGCACTTCTTTAATTTTGTTAGCTTGAACTGGCTGTGCAGTGTGACAGGGAATTGAAACTCCGCAGAGCCCCCCAAAATTACAATAGCAGGTTTAGGGATGAGAGAATGACTAAGAATCCCTGAACAGAAAAGCTGTGCTTGCTATCACGTTTCAGATAGCCGCAGTTCCTTCCTCCGCTAATGTACACTTCTTGGATAAGCAGCAATAATAACAGAAGAGGATAGACGTCTTTGATATTATCAGCCCTTATATACTATGAAATCAGGAGAGCAGCCGGCACAGGTAACACAGCTAGAAAGTTGGCAGCTCTTCCTTCAAGGTCTCAGGTTACATTTTTTACAGTAAAACTGCTTAAGTGATTCCTCTCAAGACACATACTGCTTCTCTATCCTTGTAGTCGCTTAGCTCAAGAAGAAGAAAACAGAGGCAGTTGCATCATCTGCAACTCTCCAACAAACATGGTGGTTCCAGAAAATGGCATTTTGGCTTAATGTTCATTTTTCATGTGATGAGCACACTGAGGAAATGTGGATGTAAAAATAGGAAATGGGACAGAGTCAAGCATGGTCGTGCTCACAGCGGTGGGGAGATGCAATGACTTGAAGAACTGATCTGGATCAGAGGATAGGTGGTATAAAGTAAAAAAAATATTGCAAAGTCTTTTAGCTACTGAACCTAGTCGTACAACGAGACTCGGTGCTAGAAGTCAGCAGTCCTTTGCTCTCTCCTGTTTTCTCTCGTTCTCGTTTCCCCTGCTCCCAATCTGCCTCTCCCGATGTGTCTCATCCTTCCAGCTGGATAACAGAAAACCTGCCTCAGCTGCAAGCTGTTGGCTGGCAGCCATGTGAGAATTTATGATGGTCCTAGTGCCTCTGGAAGTAGTCCAGGTGGCATCATCTTCACAGTCGTGAATTCATTTTATGCCTCTACAGGTTGAGGTTTTCTCATGCCTAAAGGCCCTTCCCTGGATGGCTTCTGGGGACACCTTGACCAGGCTTGGAAGTGTGACTGTGACATATTTCTCTCCACTGAAATTTAAAATAAAATATTTCTGAGGATCTTATCTGCAGTGAAGAGGGTTAGAAATGCACTTAAAATAAAAGTGTAAAATGTACTGGTGTTGACACTATGGCTGAGCTAATTCCATCTACATTTAGACATCTGGTCTAAGACAGTTGGTAGGGGTTTTTGAAAGCCTGCAGAGAAAGAGGCGCTCCAGGGTGTGATCCACTTTGAACTGATTTAGGATCCTAAGGCAAGGCAGTGCTCCCGGGAGGAGCCTGTCTCAACCCAGTGACTTGAGGGGGCCCATAGGTACAATTCAATGAGACGAACTTCTACCTTTACGATGTGCCTGCATAACCACATATGCATGGGTCTGAATTTGTTCTCAAGTTCAACTCCCCTGCCAGCCCTGCCGTTAGCGGGGACTCCCAAACACAGCCCTCAGACCTGGCTTTTGCACGGGGAGCTCTCTGGAAGGGAGGAAGCCAGGCTGGCTTGGGGTCTCGGGTCAGGCACAAGCACTCGTCCACACCTTCCACACTGCATGGGCTCATGTGCGTGCCATGATCCTGTCCACCAGCAGGTGATACGGCCGTGGCCCTTTCCTACATACAGTGGGGTGTTCTGAATAAAGACTGCCATCACGTTACCATCCAGCAATCCAGTAGCGCCCAGGTGATTTGGCTTCATACACCTTTACAAGAAACATACCCCTGAAATATCTCCTGACCTGTTGACAATATAATCTGAACCTTAAACTTTGGTTTTGGGTGTCCCACCAACCAGCTCTACATGAGCCACACTCCCCATGTAATATTTGCTGGAAAGAGGGATTTGGTTTTTTCCTTCCCCTCTTCTGAAGTGGAAGCAGTTAAAGAAAGCAGACTGAGCGAGCAGGAGCCCAGCGCTCGGTGTAAGGCACTGTCTGAAAGAAAGCAGATGTCTTTCCATCCGTCCTCAGGTGGTAAGATGTCTGGCACAATTACTGGTGCAACGTGTGGGACAGACAGAAGCATTGCAGTTTTGGCTTTGAGTGTTTGGGCTACTTCTCGTCTGGGAGATGCCTTTTGCAAGCTATATTTTCTGCCCCTCTTTAACAGAAGGAAAGCATTGGATTCCAACATAAATATGCAAATCAGAGTCAAATAATTCTTCTGTATCTTTTTAGAAGGTATAAAAGATTTGGAATGTTAATATTGTTTGCTGGTGTGATTTCCTTAGAGAAGCAAGGCGACACCCTGACTGAAGGTATTGGGAAGTCATTCATTGTCACGGAGTACTCGGTTATTTTTAAAAAGCAGGGCAGATTTTATTGTTTAAATAAATCTTCTTTTGAGTGCGGTGGTGGTAGGAAACAACAAATTTCATTTTGCTCTACCACTCGTGTCAAAACATCTGCATCAAACATTCGGTGCATAGTGACATAGCAAAACAAATGTAGAGCAGACATTACAGATGGATGGCTTGTTGACAGATTAGCAGATGAGTTTCCCTTATGCTTTTGAAAAACATAGCTCCCTAGACATAATGTACAAAGGGGAAGGCTGGGATTAAAGATCAGATAACAAAAAGCAAGGTTTTCTTTTCAGTGTTTACTATTCAAATTCCCTGATATGATGGAAGTTATTAAGAGCAAGTAAAGAAAAATATGCCACATCCAACACAGGGAAGTGAAACATGGATATCTTTCAGGACTAAAGCTGCAATTAGAGCTGGGTGAAATGTTTTGGTCTTTCAATTTATGTGCAGAAAAAATGCAGATTTGGGTTACTGAAGCTGCTGGCAAAATTTGAGTTGAGTTCATCAAATTATTTTGGCTGAAAAAGAGCTGATTCCTTTTAAAAATATTAAAGGTTGTTTTCTAAATAAAATGCTTTTCTGTTTCCAAAATTATATTCTGTTTATAAATGTACCTAACTTTAAATACAGGAATTAAATTGTGCTTTAAAATTAATCATGTTTGAACCAAAATAAAATTATTTTGATCGTTTTTTTTGTTGTTGTTTGCTTGCCAAGGAACTGAAGAACAGATTATTTGCACAGATCTAGATACAATGTGATTTGTGGATCATTTTAAAGTAGCTCTGTTAATTCAGGCATGTTTTAATAAAATAATTGAAATTTTTCTCCTGAGTCAGAGAGTAGATATGTGGCTGGGCTAACTCTCCTATCCTTTCCAGTTCACTAAAATTTTACCAGCAAAGTAGCTCTGTTGATTTGCTTAACCATTTTGGTGCTGCCTTCTCAAGCAGAAGTGTTATCAATTTTACTTGCTGCGTGAAAGCTGGCTCCTGCATGACGTGGAGACCAGGGGTGAGATGATTGCAGTGGTCAACAAAGATGTGCCTCGTGCTGCATGTCGTGCAACAGGGTGCACTGCATCCCGTTGGATCCATCAGAGACCAGCACTGATGAATGTGTGTGTGTGTTTTGCTTGGGGAGGACTGGATAGCGTCACCCATCGATAGGTTGAATAACTTGATGTGGTGGATAGCAAGCTCTGAGAAGGACACTGCTAAGGCATTTAGGACAGACATTTATGGTTCTGCTCTGTTACGTGCAGTTTGAGGGAGTGAGGAAAAAGGAGGAGGAAGGGGAAGGCATCCCCACAGTAATTTCCTGGTGCTCCTCTGGCTAACCTCAGCCGATAGCACGGGGAAAGCCTTCTGATGAACGCCTTGGGAGAAAACACAGCATAAGCCTCTCCTGCAATTTACCCCAGCTCTGGGTATATAAGGTGGGCAAAGTCTAGCGTCGATCCTTTACAGTGTGTGAGCGCTGCTGGTAGCAGGAAATCCCCAGTCCTCCCTGGTAGCATAAAAATGAAATTAACGGCCAGCCCTTGCATAGCTCTGTGAGGGGTTGGAGACCTCTTCATTTTCATTCAGTTATCCATACATGGGCAGCCCAAAACTAGCTGGTGGGTTTTACAAAACCTAATATGAATGGAATTATTTTCATGTATTGCTTTTTTTTTTTAAACTTTCCTTTTATTACATGCTGACAGAAAAATCCAATATATAATCCACTGACAGCCAGCAAGCGCCAGAGCCCAAGAAGTCATCTTACAAAGAAGGATATGCAATTTTGTATTTCCATCAAGCGTGCTAGAATAATAAGTCAGCTGCCACAAGCCTTGGAGAACTGGCTGGGATTGGACCTCCTACAGCAAATTGTAATTAAGATTGTAGAAATTTCCCTTTTCAGGACTTGGTTTGCAGAATATAAGGTCTCAATATTTTTTATAAGCTTCCAGTTTAGGCCACTACATAAGGCACACTAGGATAATGAGGGGATAGAATTACCTCTCTTACCTTCAGCAGAGGAGGTAGATGGTCCCACCACAGTTCTCCATTCGAAGGAAAGGTTCAGAGTGTCTCCTGAGGAACCAGGCACCACAACCCGTGTCCAAGTCTGTCAGAGCAAAGGTGTGTGCTGGCTGCTTTCCCAGGGCATGAAATGTTGGTCACCTTCCAGCAAATTTTAGGTGCTTACCTCCGTCAGGCGCCTGGTCCCCCCCGGGTCCCCCTGCGATAGGTGGGAGGAGGTACGCACCTTCAGAGGTCGAGGCAGCCCTGTGTAACCCAAACTGAGCTCTGGAGGAGCTCCCTCGCCTTCACTAGCTGTAAAGGGAGTTCAGGTCCCTGCACTTCTGTCCGACTCTGGCGCTGCAGAATTCGGAGGCTCTTTTTTCATTTAACTGTATGGCACTTGATGAGGACCCTAAGTAGAGATTTGTAAAAGAAGCATTCAACTGTGCTAGTTCAGTAAGCCCTAGAGGACCACTGTTCTTTGGATGGGGGTCAGGGTGGGTTTAGGTGAAGGCATGGTAGTTCCCACTCCTTGGAAATACAGCAATACTCTGAGCTCTGCCCTGATCTGTTTTTTATTGCAAGCATGTTATGCAGCTCAAAAGTTGCTTCTTGGCTAGGTGTTTCCAAAGACACTGAGCATTTTGTGTTCCCTTCAGTGCCAGCAGGAACAACAGATCCTTTGCCTAGGTAAGAAGCCAGAACACGAGGCCTAAATAGGAAATGCAGAAACTGAACTACCCCCCAGTCCGTGGACGGTTCCTTTCTTCAAAACAGGCATGGATTACCTGTGGGGAAGATGTCTTCTGTTCTGTGGTCAGTTCATATTTGGTCAATCCATTTTCAGCGTGGAGAGATTGCTTTGAAACTGAGCTGCCTGGATGGAGAGCGCAGTGACAGAGGGAGGGAGGAAGGGTAATATGTTTGCCTGCAGTACACTTCTGAACCACTCGATACCCTGGAGGTATTTAAAAGACGTGTAGATGTGGTGCTTAGGGACATGGCTTAGTGGTGGACTTGGCAGTCCTAAGTTAATGGTTGGACCTGATGATCTTAAAGGTCTTTTCCAGCCTAAATGATTCTATGATTCTATGATATTTCTCTGTCTGGTACGGTGTGGGTCCTGTGAAACAAGGACAAGCTGGCCCTAAAATAGTATAGAGTCCTTTCACCTGCAGCTGTAGATTTTTTCTTCAACAAATGCTTCTTGTTCAGGAGAACATGAGGCCATTTGAAACTAAAACATAGATCTTTTAAGTGCAGGTGATTTCATTTTGATGGCCAAAAAGGCTGCAATTTATTTCTGGGATCCCCTTCCCCTTGTGAGCTGCAGCGACACAGCCAGGGGGGCTGGCAGCCCGGGCTGCTCTGCCTGTCTGTCAGGAGCGGGCAGCAGTCCCACGCCTCTGTGGCGGCGCCAGGTCTGAGAGCTGGACAGGCATAGGGGACATTTGGCTGCGCCTTTTTCCAAATAGCCATCCTTTATCTCCTCTGCGGAAAAGATGATGGGCTAACCTACTTAGCAACATCTGGCCTACGGGCTACCAGCTGAGCCACGTTGGAAAGGTCGTAACTTAAGGTCTTTTAGGATAGATATGTCCTTGTTGGCTGGACTTGTGCATCTCCATATTTATAATTCAACCAGTGTGTACTGTTAGAGGAGCTTTCAACATTTAACCTTCAGCATTTCAACCCAAAATGTAGACTTGTTTTATGAGAGAATGCAAGAACGACTGCCCTGCTTTTCCTCTTTCAAGCTTCACAAAGTAAACGAGTTGCAAGAGCGCTGCAGAGTAAGAGGGGGTTAAATAAAATATTTGGCTTTAAAACATGAAAAACATTTAAGGAGACAGAGGGCCAAGCTCTAATCTTATTTCCAGCAGAGCAGAGCAAAGCTGGCTTCAGCGGAGTTGGAGCCCACCTGAGATCTGCAGCTGTGTGTGAAGTTGTAGCATGCTAACCTGCGGCCTGGGGGCTCTCTTAAATGTTGTCAGTGCCAGATGAGCTGCCCTAGTGCCATATTGATCTTGTGCATCGAGGATATCCACATCAGGAGTGAGGGCAGAGTGCACTGCAGCGTGCACTCTCAGGCTTGGCAAAGGTCACTTGACCACACTGACAAACCCTTCCTGCATGCTCCTCTCCGGTGGCCTAACCCACGCGTAAGGAGCCAGTGAACCCTGTGGCACCCAGGATCAGGCCCACCTCTTAGGTTTGCCGCTCTTTCAGCTAGTTTTTGCTTTGTCCAAGCTCCTCACCATCGCCAGGGAGTGGCACCGCCGGCACCGTCCGCCGAACAAGCGGTGAAGCGGGCTTGTCACACCTCGGTGCTCACAGCCTGGAAATAGAACAAGCTCACACCACTCCCACACAAGCACGCATTACACAGTCAAACAAAAATATCTGTACTTTCCAGGATGACTCTGATGATTTTTAATGCCACTGACTAAATCATGTGCTTTTTTATTACCTCAGGAAGACACCCAACTCGCGTTGATCTGGCCCCGCTACCCGTACGGCTTTGTGTCAGCCACACCACCTGCAGTTATGGGTACCTTGGTTTGCCTATGATGTCTGGGGAAAGCTTGCCGTGGTCACTGCGATCCACATGTCTTTTCTGCATCTCTGTCTCTAACGCATGTAAAGCTGGGCCCAAGTCCTCTTGCCCAACCCCGCTGTACCCGTGACCTGAAGTGAGCAGGGACTACTCTCACCAGTTAGTATTGCAGGAACTCGACCATACATCACAAAATTATCCCCACAGCTTACTGCCAGTTTTCTCTGTCTTGAAGTTCAACGCGAATTCAGACATATGGCTTTAAAATCTCCAAACAGAGATCACCAGCGGTGCTGTAGGAAGGAGATTTCATTCCTGTCCCCATTAGTCAACCATGAGCTTTCCTGTGCTAAAACCCACTCAGGAAATGCTGCAAACAAAAGAGGTAAATAGTTCTCAGCATTCCTCGTTGCTCGGAAGGAGTTAAGCTCTGCACAACGGCCGATCGAGTTCTTCTGGCATTATCCCATTAGCTTAAGTCATTGCTGATGACTTCACCCTCATGGTGACATCAGCCTCTAATCTCGTGAAGGTGAATTCATGTGAGATTGTTTCAAAACAATTACTCCCTGAATTGTTGGCCATTTCAATTGATATATGGATGCAATATTCACTTTTGCAGATTGTAGCCTCTCTTATGCAGTGTGTGTACACATTTTCCATATTGTATTTCAGCATGTGTGTTATGTCACAAACTGGCACTGCCTAAGATCAGCAGGAGAATGTGCTTGTTTTAAATGCAAAAGTGAAAGAAACAAACAAAAACCAACCCACCGATATTACTATTTTTATATGTATGGTTAAGACTTCTCTACAGTCGTATATGTGGTTTGTCTGACTCCCTCTTGATGCTGCCTCCCTCTCTGTCTCTGCTGGAATATTCCTTCTGCCTTGGCTAGGCTGTGTCTGTGCTTAGGAGTGCTCTGGTCAGATCTGGTTCAGATTCTCTTGTCTTTTCCCATACATGGGGAAAAATATAGACAGATAAACAGCCAGGATGGTTACTTAATAAATCACAATTTTTAATAATATTAGATATCTTTTTTCTCACCCCAAACCAGATTAAATATAGGTATAAGTGCATAAAGATGATAGATTGGGTCTTAAAATATTTTCTCTTTTTCTCTGTCCTCTGAAGAAGTGACTCAGAGGAACACGTAGACACAGTCGGCACTTGTAAGAAGTGGTTTTAATAAGAGGAGACAAGTCATCGTCCCAGCTGTGCAATCCTTGATGAAGTCAAAGGGGCTGAAAAGAAAGGCCCCATTTGTCCTGAAGAGCAGCACACACATGTATACCAAAGGAGGATGGCGATGTATTTAGACTAGAAGTTCCCAGACCTAGACGAGACATTCCTCTGTTTGCTTAACTTCATTGTTCTTCCCTTCTCTCATCACTTGTCCTCAGCTGACTGCAGCAGTCCCCGTGGAGCGCTGCAGCGGCATCCACCTTAAAACCAGGGGAAAGAAAGTTCCCCCTTCCCAAACCCCCTGGTGCTTTGAACCGCTGGTAGAAAACCTCTCTTACCTGCCCCGCGTACGAGTCTGGCTGCAGCCAGGGAGGGGGACAGGGCACAGGGAGGCACTGGGGGCAGGAGGATCCAGACGCTCTCCTCTCTGTCCGCCGTATTGTGAATAGACTTCTTAATGTGACTAATAGCTCTTGGCATTGAACTGTAGCTCCTGAAGTGCAGAGCTGGCATGTCCATGCGCTAATGTTTAAAGTAATGTGTCAGAAAAGTTTTATAGTAGTAGCACAGTATTGTTGGGGGAGAAGTCGTCTGTTTAAATAAAGCCAATAAAATTCTACTATCATCACTTTTCTCTCTTTATTGTTGAGAGGGTGGAAATGACTAAAGTTTTTATTTGGTGTTAGCAGTGTGATGCTAGAATTTTTTCCACATTTGGAAGTGGACAAGGTAGTGATAAAAAATCATTAAAAAGTGAACAAGTTGTCCTCAGCTCCTGGATGCTCCAGAGAGGCTCAGCCAAAGAGACAGCAAACCTACTGTAGGCACCCAGAAAGGGATTTTTTTCTCCTTACAAAATAAACCCTGTTGTGCTATTCCATTAGGAAGGAAATGGAGTCTCTGGATGACTCGCAAATGTTTTGC
This sequence comes from Calonectris borealis, assembly GCF_964195595.1. Taxonomy (NCBI): domain Eukaryota; kingdom Metazoa; phylum Chordata; class Aves; order Procellariiformes; family Procellariidae; genus Calonectris; species Calonectris borealis. The sequence goes on from NC_134312.1 coordinate 190,255,151, forward strand.
TCATTGTAGTGGCCTGTACGTTTCCTGAATATCCAGATCTGATTTAGATTAGGGCCTTTTTGGGGATTGGGGCGGGAAGGACTGGCTAAATAAGAGGAAATTTGTATAGTTTTAGTCCAAGGTCCAAGCACTGTTACCAATTACATGTGTATAAGCTATAAGAGAGGGGCTGCATCTGCCTTAGCTATAGCTAAAGTCATCCAGTGCTTTGTCTTTTTCCTCTGCCCTTTCCTCCCCTTTCAGAGGGAAGGGAAGCAAGAAAAACAAACAGAGAAGTGTCTCCGCAAACCGCTCTCTGTGATTGAAACCTGTATCAGGGTTAAGTAAAATGTCTAGAGTTTAACTCAAGAGATAGAATAAGCAGGAAAAATCAGATCAGTGAGCGTTGCTTAAAGGACAATTATTGTGGCTGGCCTTCATGTGGGTATGCAGTGAAGCAGAAAAAGCAGAAAAGCTAAAGGTGAAAGCAGAAAAAGCCTTTCCTTGTTAAACTCCAGCAGAAATGCCAGCTTCCCCACTCTGCCAAGGTCTTGGTAACTGCTCCCAGAATGCCTGGTACCTCAAGTTGTCCTCTGTAAATCCATCACAGTAATATGGCTCTCAATAGGAGGTCAAAATACTGAAGGCTTGGTTTGGGCCAGACTGTGGTGGTGCAATCTTTTTGGTGCTGGGAGCTGAAGAGAGGTTTGGGGATGGGGTTGGAGTGCTTCAGCAGGGGTGGCGTGTGGCTCTGTATGCCAGGCATCTTTCGGCCACCACCTCCTCCTATGTGGATGCAGTGGCTGCTCCACCAGAGAGAAGGCGGTGGGCTGGTGGAGCTGCTGGAGGGCTGTGCTGGTGGGCCAGCCACTCTCAACCTCCGTATCCTGATAATCCTTGGCTGGGAGAGCATCTCACACCCGGTTTGCCTTTTCTGCCTGCTGTTTCAGAGGGCTAACAAGATGCAAGGCGGGTAAAGAGCACAGCCCTTGTGTGGTGTGGCCACCGATTTTCAAGAGAGTATCCTCTGTGATTTTCTTTTGTGTTGACCATGTGGCTACCAGATCGTGTTCCCTGTTTTAGTCTTACAGAAAGAAACTCCATTGTTTCCACTAAAAAAAAAAAGCTGGCATGCCAAACACCAGCTCCATACAGCAGGCTGTGGTTTGTTCTTAATGTCTTTGCTAGGTGGGCAAAAATAATTTGCCTTTCAAGATCCACGTCCTTTCCCCACTGTATACTAGGTCTGTGTAGACCTTTTTCTACTGGGCATGCGGAGGTTTCACATTGGTATCAGAACCTTCAGGATTCAAAGATACGTTCAAAAGAAACAGAAACCTTTCCCAAAAGAACAAAGAGGTAATTCATCCTTATATATCTCTGCAGTAGCAATAGCTGTTCCACCATAGCATCCTCATTAAATGTAGGATCGGACCTATCCTCAGGAAATACTTGTTTCATATCTGGGCCCAGAGCCACCACAGAATAAACGTAGTCTAGTCTGTAGCACCATCCTTAAGGGAGGTTTGACAGACAAATTCCAGAGCCTGGGACTGCCAGTGTCAGAAAAGGATTTAATTCAAACTTCAGATTTTAAATTTGTGCCTACTTCTCCTTGGACTGCATTCTTACTTTTCTGTGAACACTTTCTACCCATTCCAACACCACCAAGGGGAGCCTTCATCCCAGGTTGTTGCCCTCAGGCACTACCAGATTGCAGCAATGCTGGTGAGCTCTGCAAAAATTTGGTTTCTTTGGAAAAGACCTCTTAGGTCTGACTGGGGCACCAGGTTTCAATATTTTAGCTGATATTTTTTCATGCTTACACAAAAAGGCATTGCTCACTGAGGTGCAAGGAGCTGAGGCAGCTTGGTTAATCACAAGCAGCTATTTATGTGTTTCCACGAGGTGCCATATGTATGATTTGAAAAGAGATTTCAAAGGAAATTTGTTACTTTCATCATGTGGTGATGAGAGTGAAGGCTTAGGAGAATTCAGTGCTGTGCACGTTGTGGTATAAGAGAGTGCCGTATCAAGAGCTTGGTAGCCAGAGCACATTTATGGGAGCAGGGTATGGGTCTGTAGCCCCTGTCCCCTTCTGTTCCCTGCATTTCCCTTCTTGGGTTACTTCTATGGCAATACGGTGTAGCTCACCTCTTTGTCCACTGTCTCCCATCGCTGCTGGATCTAGACCTGACTTGTCAAGGTACCATATGCAGGTACTCAAAAATAAGTAGGATGGTCTCTGGATTTTGTAAGGCTGATGGAGTTCACTACGAACTGCAGAGAACTCACCTTACCTGGTTTTTTTTTGTTGGCTCTTAAAAAGATTTTGCTTGATTTTAAAAGCTCAGGTGGGCACTGGATATTTAGGGTGAGATGTGGCAGCTGCTGTTTGTGGGCAGACACGTGTGGGTTTGGAGAACAGAACTAGAAAGTAAAGCAGGAGAAGTTTTTCCATTTTTAAGTGAGGCTCTTGTTTTCAGGTAATAATGGAAATTCATGCAGTTGAGTAGCTATATGCTAGCTAAGATATCTATGATCTAATCCAAAGCCAGTCAAAATCTATGACTCTTGAAGGGGTTTAGAGCGGGCTGCTGAAGTGCAGAATAGATAAAATATAGGTAAAATATGATATAAGTATATTTTTGAAGAGGTGTGGTTTCGATATTGTGCATGAGCTCACTATTGACTAAGGGACTGTATGGAAAAACAATTAATTTCCTTTGCTTCTCTAAGACAAAAATACTTTGCAAACAATGTCTTCTGCTTGACTGCTACAATGTTGAGTGGAGCTGGGGACCGTATTCATGTGCGAGAGGAACACAGCCAAGAAAATGTATTATCTTATTTTGTAGAGCACACTTTCTCCAGGAAGAAATAAATTGAGAAGGACAGCTGCACTGGTAAAAATGAGACATACCACTAAGCATTTTTCATACAAGGTTTTGAAAATGCTTTCTAAAGGACAGCACCTCTAGGCTCCATTTTACAAACAGAGTATCTTAGATACAGAGGATTTTAAGAAATTGCACAAATTCACAGAGCTTATCTGCGGATGCAGGAACAGGCTCCCCAGTTTTATTTTTGTGGCTTTGTTCATTTGGGTAGGAAACCCTATGAGTCAAAAGGTAACGGTGATGGAGAGGTCCCAACAAGCTCAGCTGTTTTCCCTTTTCCTTTCTCCCCACCTGCCCTTTGGACAATGGGGCAGCCATGGGGAGCTTCCCCTTCTTCCTACCCACACTTATTCCCTGGCTGAGATGAAGCAGGAAGAAAAGCAGCAGCAGAAGTGAAGCACCAGCAGAAGGGATGAATGAATGGTCTCATATGGCACAGGAGCCTTCCCTACCCAAGCTGCCTCTGTTTCAGTATATTCATTTATTGTGAGAAATGCACAGCCACAGTGAAACATTTTTGGTTTCTGTGCAAGATGCCACTCAGATAGCCACTTTCTGCTACATGAGGACCAGATGCTCTTCCTTCCTGCCTGTGCATCAGCGCTGGATTTAGATCTGCCTGTGGTTAGGCAATAGTTTTTCTCTGGGTGAGATGCTCCTGCTGTTGCTTTCCTAACAACCCCATCTTGTGCCCCTTACAAGTTGCCCTGGCAATAGCCCTGGAAATTCAAATCCTTCGTGTTTCCCCCTAGCAGACATACCACTGGCTAGCAGGAACCTTCTTCATTTCTGTATTAAGTCAGCTTGAGCTTTGTTAGGGCAAGAACTGAAGAAATATTGCAGAGAGGTCATCTTAGAGACTATACGGAAAATACAACGATCCACCACGTAAAAAAATAATAGTGCTAGTGATGGGAAAGGATTTACTATGTGGATTTCACCCTTCTGTTGGGAATGACACTAGGAACTCCCAATCTCCTTCTCATAAAGACTGCAGATAAGATATTAAATGGCATTTCTCTGTCATTTAAGAGCAATATCTGGGTAGGAAGGAAGGGAAGGAAGGAGACTAACTACAGCCCTGAAAGTGTGAGGCTGGCTGAGAGCCCCAGCTGTGTCCTGTACCCACTTCAACCCAAGGCAGGGGAAATCTGGAGAGGACTGTCAAGCTGTTAAGAAACAGCCTTCCCACAGAGCAGAAGAGACAGAGATGGAGCAGGGTCTGAAAATCTTACCAAATATGTCCAAATATTTGAAATAAGCTCAAACATTCAGCGGCTGCTTAGCCATACCTTTTACATTCAACCCACAACAATTAGTGTAAACTGAACCCTGATTTATATAGAGGAAGAAAATAAATTTGCAGAAGTCAAGCTTGACATTTTTTAGGGCTGCTACATTTTCCTTATTTCTTTATAAGGTTTGATTAATGGGTTTTCATTGTTGGATGTCAATGAACATTGAACTTGTGCTCAGCACATCACCAAGCATAGCAGTGAAAGGACAAAGAACAGAATACGTGTATATATTTCAGACGTATTGGATGCCTTCTCCAAAATTTTGCTGAACTCTGTAAGATCTTTTCCATACTTAGGCCTTATACATTATTTCTATAAAATAACTGCAGAGATGGAAAGAGCATTAAGGCAGACTCTTATGACCCTGATCTTGTATCTCACTGAATAACTGTTTTGTGTACTCATATGTGAAAACATTTGCTAAAATATTGACCCATAGTGCCTCAAGTCAGGCACCATAGTCTCTTCTAGAGGTGTGAAATACTGCAGAGCTCACTGGCTTCACTGCAGAATTGGAGTCCTCAAAACTTGTTAAAATCATGCCATTTTCTATAGCTATCTTGGGAAGCATTGGGTTGGTCATGTTTGACTATTAGAAGCTAGAAAAATGGATGGGTCACAAGTAAATTGAAAATGCAGCTTCATTAATCCAGAGGGAGAACTAGAACTACAACTAATTATACAGCTGAATTAGGACATGACAGAAAAAAAGAGAAAAGAAAAAGCGGAGCTGGACCTAAATTAAGTTTATAAAATCCCACAGCTGAAGCTCTTCTTTGCAGAGGTGCTATTGCCTTTCTCTCTCTGGGGATATCAGTGATTACTGAACATGTTATCACCTATGCCACAGATATGGTATGAAGCAGCATTTGCCATTTACTTATTTTCTGTGGAGGATGCAAACTAATGATTGTGTGACATGAGACCAGGGAAACACGGCAAAAACCAACTCAACTTTTAGCTTAAACCAAGGAAGACACGTAACAGTCTCTAGCTTCCTCAGCCTACAGTCTCGTACCTTTTACAAAGCAACCCAAATTTCCTGATCCGGCTGTCCCTCGGTAATTCGTGTAACTGATCCTTTCCAAGTGGCGTCATCTACGAGCAAGTGCAGGAGGAGCCAGTTGTCACATTCATTTACCCTGTTAATTATATTAGCTATCGGTGACTGAGAAGGCGGTAACCAAACTCTCCAAAGAGCGAGTAAACACGCTCGGATTCTGTAGCCAAGTCACATTTCATAGATTTCGCAGAGATTACACCCGATCTCCTGCTCATCACCGTCACATTTTACTCAGTTCCCAGGGCAGGGAGGAATATTCCTCTTGTCAAAAAGCAAGTGCTGTTGGTGGAGAACAGGAAGCCTCTTGCGCCTCTGTGATTGTTCGGATCGAGGTGATACGTGTTGGGGCACTGCCCTGTGAGTAGCAGAGACGGCAGACTTCTCCCAGCCTGCCCAGGGGAAAATCCTTTCCAGACCTCAAAGCTGTTGATCCCAAGCACCTGATAAGTACAGGTGAAGCTTGAAACATGAGACTTCATTGTGATTTTTATCCTAATGTGGAGCTGCAAGTATCATGAACGTGCTCAGGCTCCAGAAGGCATGGGCGAGTGAGAAAAGCTCAGGTCCATGGGTCCAGATTAGGCTGTCACAGCCATCGCAGTACCTGCACATACAGATTGGAGAGTTTTTCCATAAAACTGAAACAAATCATATCTGCGTGTTTCCTAAAAATGATATCCAGTCTCAATCAAAGGCTCTAAATCACAGTGAGGCCATGACCTTTGAGGATTATGTGACAGTATCTGTTACATTACAACATTTAGCATTGAATTGTTAAACTAGGAACATGATTTTGAGATGCCTGTCAAAAATATTTGTTCATTTCTGTAACAGACATTGGTATATTTGGAATAACAGAAGTAAGGATGCCATTCTGGAGGCAAACATTTAATGATAAATTTTGAGACAGGTCCATGAGGAACAATTAGATGCATTAATTCTGTATCACACAAATTTATTATTTTGAACTGTTGCAAAGTGGATGAGATGTTTGAGTTGCAAGTCTCCAGGCTAGTCTATTTTTTGATGAGATCCTTAAAAAAGGAAGGTTTGGCAGCTCTGTGGCTAAGATGACACCGTGATGCAGAAATGAGGCAAATGTGGAATTACTCATCAGAAAAAGGGATTTCAAGGTTGTGACAATGAATATGTGGATGAGAAGGTTTTAAAAGCTAAAAAGAAAACAGACAGTTAAAGAAGGAGCTGTTTCTGCAAGAACTGAGTTTTTAATTTTGATTCTTGCAAAGTCACTGATTTTGTGAGTATGCTAAAATGCTGGGATTTCAAGGCTTTTTTGATTTTACTGATAAAGTGTGTTAAAGGTATATCCTGTTGTTCCTACTGTGTAAGCATGTGCTGCTTTCTATGTTGACTTCGTTAACTTTCATGTGGCTGTTTTGAAGTATTCATTACATTGAAGACCAAAAGATTTAATGGATCTGTTGTTATCTAACACTCATCACCTTCTTTAATAAACTGTGATGATATTCTGCCCTTGATTTCTAGCCCTTGTTAGGGTTCGGGTATATTTGGGCAAATTTAAGACTGGAAGACTATCTAAAAATAAAGGACTGTTTTCAAGGAATGCTGTTCAGAAAGTGGTATAATTCCTAAAAGCATATCAGGAATGCTGATTTCAGCAAGAAATAGATGTATGTCCTGTGTTTCCTGGGCTGTTTGAGCCGTGCCCAGCAGCTCTTCAAGAGGAAACTCTTTACAGTGCAGACCATTTCTGAGTCTGTTAAGAGTGTAATTTAGGAGTTTTCAGTGAGGCTAGCGGATGCTATGGTCGCACCCAAAGTAATACAGGGGCTAGGTAAGGAGATGAGTTAAAGATGGCTTCATGCCACTCATTGCTTTTCCTGGACTCTGTAATTTGCTAAAGGCAGACCAGGTCGTCGTAAGTTGTACTTAGCTGTTGTGACATACCCCGCCTGCCTTCCGTATCCTACAAATATTCCTAATGGAACATGGAATGTGGCACAGAAGATGGATGGCTTGTAGTGTCTCTTGCACTAGATTTATAGGGTTTTTTACGCCACCAGTATGGTGAAAGGGCCAAGGAAAGGCTGAGAATCTGGAAAACAGGGAAATGTTTTTTTTAACTGTGATCAATGTGAGTGCTAAGTAACATTACTACTGTAATAATTATGAAAATTAATTAAAATGAGCAAAAGCAAAATTAAAAGGAAATTGAATTGCGCTCACTTCTCATATTGTAATGACTAAATTGCCCATTAGTATAATAACTCATACAAAATGTTGTTGCAGACAGCTCAAGTGGTTTGTTAGAGCGTTGGGCTGGGTTTCTCTCACATATCTTCAGCTGCTAATAATGTGAAAATCAAAATACTTACCAGTGCTGGTTGACATTTCACAATGGCAACCACAGCCAGAATTTCAGTATTTCAGCTAAATCATTCCTTTGAAAACATCAGTATGCTGATGTATGCTTCCTATTTAATATTTTGTTAGAAGGCCAAAGTGCATTGATCAGGACTGAAATAATTTCAGGTAAAAATACTGCTGCTGTACTTTGGGTTAGCTGTACTCAAGTTTCTTTAAATAATTTGTCGTTATTTTCCTTATGTCAAAGGTGAAAACAGTAGGAAGAACTACCTCCTATGTGATGGGACCATAGCTGGGGATTTCCTTTTCTTACCTGCAAGCGCAAAGTCTGCAGTGCATGGGAAATGCAGCATAACGAGGGAATTCAGATTGCAGAAGAGGAGTCATGGGAGACCTGCATGATAGCTCCCACAAAACACTACCGCAGTGTATTTTTCCCAGGTTTTAATTAACCTTTTTTTCTGGCATTTGCATTTTCACAAGGGGAAAAATTAATCGGTCTTGTACTGTTATTGCTATAAATACTGGCTTTTAGATTTGACCAGGAGGATGGATCCCTACTGGTTTTAAAGCCAACAAATTTGTGAGCTGCATGAATATTCCCGCAGAATATTTTAAAATTTGTCTGCACTATTCTACATTTCAGAAGAGTGTCACGAAGATGGGATGAAAGCACAGCTCCATGGTTGTCAACGGAGCTGGAATATCACAAAGGAATTTTTGCCCAAAATCTTCTTAGAAAGCTGAGGCAGAGGCACTGAAGAGGCATGTCTTCATAATTTGTATCTCACTTCCCCAAGCTGATGCCCTCCTTCCTATATAGCCCAGTTTTTCCACTTGGAAGGAGGCTGAGGTTTGGGATGCCCCTCTACTTCTGTTTTCTTTATTCCTGAGCCACTTCATGTGCTGTTTCCATATAATTGCTTAATATATATCCCCTGCCTATGGCTCTGACTGTTACATCATCACTTCCATTCCAAGGCAATGCTTTCTTTAAATACGGGCTGTAAAGCTCTTCTCCACCCATCCCTTATAACTCTTCAGCTCTGCTGCTGGTGCCAGTCTTGACAGTCTCTTCATTACCTGCTTTGTGCTCTGTCTCTGCCTCTTTCTAGGTTGTCCCTTAGGAATGGAGTAGTTTCCAACACTTTTTTTTTGCAAGAAGACTACGTCTTACTTAACTGCATGCTAAAATCCCACTCCTTCTGCCAGACTTGTGGAATACTCAAAAGCACAGATGGTGGGTTGCCCTTTTTTGTGTCTGTCCTGCAGGGGAGGAAGATGGAAAGAGAGGGCTTTTCTTTAGGCTGGGCTTTGGCACAGCAGCGGGTATTCCGTCAAAGCTGACAAACAGCAGACAGGGCAGGGTATTAAGATGGTATTCAGCAAACCTTGTTTCAATCCTTGGCTCAGTTTCCAGTACAACAGGTATGAAATTTTCCTTCCTCGCTAAGGTGTGGTGAGAGTGAAACCATGTTAATAATTGTGGATTGCTGTCGACTGGGGGGTGAGGGGCAGACTGGTTTTCCAGCTCTATGTTTAAAACTGCAATAGAACAAAGCCGAGTGTCAGGTTTGGGTTCTGTCCTGTGAGGAGCAGATGGGGGAAGCAGCTCACTGCAGCGACGGACTGTGTGGTTCGGTGCTCCTCTGAAGATGTTCAGGCACCTCCATGGTGTAAGAACGTGCAAAGGACAGAAACGCGGTCGGCGAGCTTAGCTCTCCTGCTATTAGTCCACTTCTAAACTTGAGGATCCACAAGAATTTGCATCCACAAGCAAGATGGAAAACTGAACATTTTGGTTTTGTATGTTACAAGATACGTATTCTTTTTGGGAGTTCAAAGAAAGGCTTAATTAATTTTTCTTAGGAGGAAAAAGTCCCCATATTAAATTCTAATTGCAGTGTTTAAGATTTTTCTTCATTTTATAAACTGTGTTAGAACTAGGGCAAAAAACCCCCATGATAAATAGCAACAGATGTAGCTCTGTAGACTTCAGACCATTCCAAAGCCTTTGACAGGACAAACAACACTAACATACTTTCCAGTCTCAACTAGCAAATAAAGTGCTTACAAATTAGGACATAATGGCCATTGCTTTTCTTCTCTATAACAAAACAGAAAAAAAGGGCTTCAAATTATTGAATCTGTTATTGAACCTTAATTAGCCCCGGCTATTTGACATTTTGAAATCTACATCAAGATAAATAATATTTATGGGTTTTTTGTATGCAACAAATTGTTGTTCACAAAATGCAATGTAGTATGAAATCCTCTATTCTCTCAGGACCCAGACCACATAGTGACCAGGGTTTCAGTCTCAGTTGGTGATTCCAGTTGAATAACTGGAACAGAGCACGAGTAATCATCATGTAAGCAGGACCAGCCACAAATGGCAAAATGTTTAGCAATGTCTCAGATTTGCACGGTCTCCATGGCTTTTTTTCAGGCCAATGGCTCTTAACACCACTGTGCAAGCGTTTGCATGGCAATACTGCTGTGCTAAATACAGAGATGGACTTGCAAATTAGAAATGGGAGAAATGGATTCTATTTTAGGCTTTGTGAAGCACTGGGGAACTTTACAGTTATCTTTACATTAAAAAAAATCTTTTTTTTTCCAAGTGAATTACCCTTGAATTTGTCAAATTAGTGCAATATCAAATGAAATGAGTGCATGATCAGGATAAATGTGAGCTGTGGAGTTCTATCAGTGGACCAGATTCTGGCACTGGCATATCACATTGCATCTTCTCCCATAAGAAATGCAAATAGACAGGATCTGGCCCTAGATTGTGTTTAGTACTTCTGATTTCCCTAGAAAAGTGTCTGTATATAGACTGAATCACTCCTGATCATGCCAGGATCTAGTCTGCAAATGAAATAAATCTCAAACGTGTGACTTTGCTGATTTAATAGACCTTAATTTATTTGATTAATATTAATCACTAGTGTCCATCTTTTCTTGGCTTTCTGGATTTTCTTCTCTCACTGTTTTATTGACCAATATCACACTATTTCCCCTTTGTATACGCTATACAGTGCTTGTCTCTTTTCCCCAAGTAGGAAATCAAACAAAATTCCTTGCTAGAGAAAGAGGGCTCTGTCTCCATCCTTCCCATTTGAGGGTGCCATATGCCCAATTAAACCCTTCTTTTCACCTTGATGATTATTTTTTTGTTAAAGATGCAGACATCCAGAGCGTGCAGACTGAGCTAAAGAATTGAGGTTGGACCTGGACCAGCAGAAGACTCATTGTTCGAGTCATGTTGGTACAGCTTGAGCAAATACTTAAAGCAGCTGGTCAGCTCCAGATGGATTTCATCTCCAGTCAACCGTTACATGCAACCTTGCTTCCAATGCCTTACCTCTCTTTGCCCAGGCCCTCTGTCTATTATAATTTTTTCCAGCAATTCTCTTTCTCATTTCCCACCTTCTTTTGAGCAGCTAGGTAGATTTTGTGGCTGTTTCTTCTTTGGCAGGAGAAATGTTTTATTCTTCCTTACTGTCTCCTGAACAGAAGAAAAACAAGTGAAAGCAGAACCCCAAAGAGCTCCCCTTCTTTTCACTCCAGTTCCCTGCTTCTTTTTTTCCAGTGGAGAAAGACAGAGCAGAGAGAAATGGAGAAAATGAAAGCGAAAATGCACTTTAATCTGAAAACAAACAAAAAAAAGGAAAATAAAATTCCTTTTGAAATCAAGATAAAAAGAATTTTACGTATTCCTGTATAAAACTCATTCAGTAGCATTTCAATGAAGAGACATTTCTGTCCTCAGTGAAGTCCTCTTTTTAGATTTGGAAAGTGTTTGGTTTAACTTTTTTTTTTTCCGTCATCAGGTACTAAGCAGATCTGCTCTTTTTTATATCTTCTGACAGCTTTAAGCCATCTTTTTCTTCTGGGAGTTGAGGCTGTGTGTGTTAGTACAAGAAACGTGCTTGTGTCTGACCCCCGTGAGGCCGAGCAGCCGATGCCTGGGCAGGCAGAGGACCTCGGCGCTCGGAGCAGGGTGGCTGCCTGTAGACCAACCGCTCCTGGACACCCTCCGGCTCCCAAACCGTGCCTGGGAATTGCTGGGAGACACTCTAGCTGGCACAGGCCCAACTGTGCCGTCATCGGGCCACTCCAGCAGCTTAACAGTAGGGATGATACCTCTTTCCAGGACTCAGAACTCTTTCCAGGCACTGCTTAACTTAATGGTACAGACACAAATGGAGAGTATTCGTCCTTTTTTGTAGGTCCACTAACTGTCTGGGTCTTAGAAGTGGACTTTAACTGTTGAAGTTATGAGGAGTGACATATTAGCTAGTTTTCAGAAGCAAAGCAGCCTCTTTTCTGTTAGAGGTTGTGCAAACAACAGCTGAGACTCGAAAGAGTGAGAGACGTGAGTCACAAACCCTGTGAGATGAACAAAGAACGGCAGCAGCTCACCCAGCAAGCACTCCATGCACCGGTCCTTGCGCTTCAGGCCAATAGTCACAGGTGTAATGTTACTGAGAAGCCCAGACAATGAGGGCTTGGGCCAAGGACATATCTTCCAAATCATATACCCGTGAGGCACCACACCAGTTAGTTAGAAGAGCCCTAAGTGGGATAATACAGTTCATGTTCTGACCTGACCATCATCTCCTGTAGAGCTCAGGACAGACTGATTTGCTCCTCCTTTGAGTTAATCCTGTGTTTATGTAACTGATGTTTAGATACCAACCAGGAGAAATGCATGCTTCCTTGCTGGTTGTACATCACGTGGCTGCATTGGCACCCGCGTGGGTTGGACTGGAGCAGAGCAGGACGCTGCTGTCCAGATACTTCCACGCCAGCTGGTGATTATTCTTATCTCCAGAGCAGAACAAATACAGGTGATACTCCCAACAATCAGCAAACAAGGGTCTGTTTCCATGAGGCAGCAACCCAGAACACTTATCCAAATACCTGCAGGAGTCAGTAGCCATTAAAATCCCCAGTCTCCGACATGGGCCAGAGCCAGATGTGAGCAAATTCTTCTCAAGTTACAAGTTAGTTACAGCCAGAGGTTTAACAACGTGGTTTCACTAGGTAATTGTGCTGTCCAAGTTAACTATTAATTAACCTCCCATCAGATGATGTCAAACCTTGCTGCACAAGAAACAATTGCCATAATTGTCACAGGTTTTTCTTCCTAGTTGACTTTATTGATTATGCAGTAAAAAGAAGCATGGCAGGATTAGATTGCATTTACTGTCCACTGAGAAAATAATTCTTATTTCTGTTTTCATTCAGATCTTTAAGAAGTCCTACATCTCTGTGAAGATATTTTATTTGTATTTTTAGCAGAAATTACGATATCCCATCCTGCTGTGACAAGGCCCACATACTATTCCTTTGGGTAATCTCTGTTCTTCTTTTTCCCCCCTCTTCATATTCTGTTGATAACATTTCGTTAAACAAGTTTTGAAATGAGATTTTACCTCCTTCTGGCAAGGACAACACCTTCTTGTTTGTTCTGTGAAGTGACAAGCAGATTTTTTCAGAGCTATAAAAAGCTCATTCAAAATATTCCCCTTTCTGATGTAAAGCATTGCTATTCCTTATATTATTATATTAATTAGGGTTTGGGGGAAAGGAATAGTTTGAAAAGGTGTGTTCCTGGGGTTGCTTCTACCATCAAACTCTTCAAAAATATTGGATCCACAGCTATCTGTTACTTTCTTCTGTCGCTGGGACTTTCTGCAGTACAGCAGTATAAAATAAGAACACTGTCTCTTTCTGTGTCTGCACCAGTGGCCTTTGAGGTGACCTTTTCAAAATTACAAGCCAGGGTGGTCTGAATGCCACCATTAATTCAGGTTAGCCAAGAAACTGCAATAGATGTCACTTCATATGCCCAGCATGGCCACAAAATGCTTGGACTGCTGAAGTCCTGGAATCCCAGGGCTTGTGTGAACAAGTAGGGACCAATTTTAGCGATGCCCCCACCATCAGCATTAGCAGATTGTTTACCAAGTTATTTTGAGAAACTCATGGTAAGTCAGGGAGCTGAGAGGGATCTTCAAAATAGATGTCTGTCATGTAGCATTCATAGAATTTATTGTCTACCAGTTACCAGGGCTAGGTCTGTGAACCATGCTGGCAACATCAAACTTACTGACGGAGAGATTAAGTACTCGTTTTATAATTAGTGGGAGTATTACTTTGTTTTTATTGCAGTAACGCATAGAGGTTCCAGGAGAGATTGAGGGCCTCTCTGTGATAAGCATTAGATTTATGTACAATAATAATTAAAGTTCTTGCCTCATACTCCTATGAAGGTCATCTGAAGGATGTGAGAGATTTCAAAACAAATAAGGCGATTATGAAATGGATCCACCTTGAGCTGTTCAGCTCCCAAAGTTGCAAGCTCAAGTCAAGACCACACACAGAGCTCCTCTTCTCCATGTTGTTTATGAATGGTTTACAAGGGGTTGTTCCCAGGGGGTCACTACCACAGGCACTCCAATATTATACCCACTTCTAAAACGGCCTCCACAGAATCGTTATTATGAACATTTTCTCAGATGTTATAAAATAACAGCTTCACAGTGAGTTAACTACTCTCTAGCTTAGTTGAATAGGGAACAATATAATTTATGTGCTCTGAGCTTTCTCATGGATTAAATTTATCACTTGGTCAGTGGAAGTGCCCCTGTTTGACAGATGTAGGCCATTATTGAACAATTTGGCCTCCAAAACAGTGACTGTATTTGGAAAAGTACTTTTGGCATAGCCAACCTCAATTTTAGCAATCCATAATATAATGTAATGCCTTGGGAGACCTTCCTTACATTGACAAAGACATGGAATAAGCTACTCCTGAGAACATTGTAATAAATGAGACAGTGAGGGCATCGTCAGTAGAAAAAAATGCCAGGTTGGACTCTTCCACCACTCTTCTTTCACTAAGATGATGGCTTCTGTCAGCTCCTCCTGAAGAGAATTCAATAGAAATAATGAGTCATGTCGAAATAGAGTTAAGGGATGAGAGTGCAATAGTAGGGAGGCAAGCAGACTTTGTCTGGGGTGTACCTGGTGGGGGGAGGGCTCAGGTGTGACCTTCGGGCAAAAGTGAGTGGGTGGGGGATCTGCTCACAAGCTATCTTGCAAGAGGAGACTTTGGCAGCATGGCAATTTTGAGACGGTGTTGCAATACAGAAGACTTGGCATGTACATATGTATTTGTATGTACAAAGTATACATAGGATAGAGAGGAGAGTGATATATTTGGTATAGACTCTTAGGCAGGGTAGTCCTATCCAGTACACAGAGTACCATATCTGTGTCACATAAGGTTGTTGGAAAGAGTGGGAACACCTACCCCCTCCAGTATAGAGGAATCTTCAGCCAGGGTTGGAAAAAAAATACAAGAGAGAGCAAAGATTTTTCTCTTTATTTCTTCACAAAAGGATGTGTTTCTGATGAGAAGGGACAGGGAAGTCCAACAATTAGTGGACATGCTGAACACATCAGTTTGTAGTGGTGACAAGGGGGTATAGAAAATACGAAGAAAAAGGGGGAAAGAAGAGCTGGTGAAAAGTGTTCTATAATATTTGTTAATTTAATAGAAAGGGAGCGAGTCAAACTTGGAAGGGCTGGAAGGGAAGAATGAAGACTCAAGTGTCTTAAGGCCAGGCAGAGGTGGAAAGGAACAAGCCACTGTAGACAGCGTCTGGGGAGAATGTGATGATGTAGGAATGTGACTTCAGACACAACCCTGTCCTTTCAGGAGATATGTTTGCTGAGCCTGTGGCCAAGGTCAGTCTTGGTTTGGCCAAGAGCACTCCAGCACTCCAGTATTGAATTGGAAGGACTTTTCCCTTTTTGGTGTGGTCTGTGAAAGCTGAAGCACTCAGTGCTTCTCTCTGATAGCTGGCTGGAGCATGATCCGGCCTTGTCATGCTGAATGCTGAAGGTGCAAGGCCACAAGGGGTGTGGGATGATAGAGCTGGTCATGTTGAAAAAAGGCTCTTCACCAGCTAAACGAGGCATGACGTTGAGCGTCTGGCATGAGATTTGAGTTATTGACATGGGGTCACAGTCCCATAGACAAAGTCTCCTTCCCCTTGCCCTTCCCCAACCCTCATGAACAACAACACCCTGGGGTGGCAGACGGGCTGGAAAACAAGACCAGTCTGCTGGGACACTGTGTGCATGCAGTGAGACAAGGGCAAAGCAACTCTGGCTGTATCTGAGGATATCTCGGCCAGCAAGCAGTGTGCTCGCCAGGAAAGTTCATTGCCAGAGGCCACCCAGCCTGGGGAGGTCCTTGAAAGGGTGATGTGAATGTTAGCTTGAATGTTTCCTCTTCTTGGGGAGACCTTAACAGCCAGATGTAATCCTTCTCTCACCCTCTCTAGGGTTCAACAACAAATAAGTAGCTTTTAATGCAAATAATTCGCTATTCAAGTTAAAGTTTGAGTGCAGATAAGCTCCAAAAGGTCCTAAGAAGGTGAGGTTCGTACATGCATTTACACATCTTCATACGTTCCCAGCCTCTGTCCTTCCTTTTTTTGCCTGTGAAGCACAAGACCAAAGAATTTCTGCTGACCTTGATTAGAATAAAGGACTAAACTTATTTTATATCCAAGTAATCTTTGCGAATGAGTGTTGGCTAACATGCAGTCACCGCTGGGATGGAGCACAGCAGCCATTTTGTATGCAGCAGATCTTACCAACAATTTTCAAGGAGTGGGAGAAGTGGCAAATAACTTCCTTAATTGAAAATTATGTGGGAATTTCACAGTGTGCAGAATATAATTAACCACACTGGAATCTGGCCAGGGAACCAAGGTTAACACCCTGTACTTGCAGAAGTGCCACTGGTAAAGCAACACCTCCTGAAAACTTTAGAACCTAATCCATTCCTATAAAATAAATAAAAGGCACGTCTTTGAAAGGTGGTGTACAGCTTTTATTTATATTTGGCCATGCCTTCATCACTTACAACTGAAACAGTCAATCACAGCTGTACGCTAAAATCAGAAGTATATACAGCTCTTAATGACATATATTTTTTTAGTGAATCAAAGTTGAGTTAGTATATTGCGTTATGCCAAATCTTTATAAAATTGAGCCAAAGTCATCTTATGTATGCAACACATTTTATCAAATGTGTAAGAAATATCTGGAAAAGGAATATTGTTTATATAGAAGGAAGGGGGGAAAAGTGAAGTTGGCAGCATATCATGCAAAAATTAGTTCAGTAAAAGGGGAATAAAAAATCAAGCTATGTGCCAGAGTTTCAGTCACAGTCAGATGAGCTTTTCTGAGCTTGCAAGTACTATACAAATGTGAAAAACATGCACTTGGTGCAGGAGGAAGTGAAGAAGGAAATAGCTGATGGAGAAGTCAGGGCTGTTTATGCCAATGGTGACGCTGCAAGTCAGCTAGAAAAAAAGCAGCAAGAAATGAACTCATGCTTCAAGCCTGGATTTATCTCTCACGTTGCTGGAGCTGTGTTGCAGATTCCCTAGGCCACAGCGTGGGACAGCTATGGGTCTTGTGGCACAAATAACACTGCTTCTTTTCCAGGGGGAGCTTGATTCTCATCATGGCTACAATCCAATAAGCCAACAAAATCCTACCAAAACCAGGAATTACATTTGCATGTGGTGTAAAACCTGGACTGGGCATGCAGAACTGGACCTGGTGTGAAGGACCTGTCCAGGTGAGCACAGCGAGACTTTAAACTTTCAACCCTCAGGCCTCGGGACTGATGACGCTGTGAGGAGAGGAAGACCTGTAACCTAAAAGGTTATGAGGGTGACATTTTAGAAAGTGAAATAAAGGCAAATTCCCAAAAGATGTAGGTGTGGTGCACGTGTCTGCAGCTGAAGTGGTACTGCAGGGTTACAGCAGCTGGTGAAAAACCCTTCGCATCTCACGAACGCCTCTGAAAAAGTCCCTGCTCTGCCCTGGGGTGAAGCAGAGCTCGCAGCGGGGTGTTTATTTATCCCTGTGACAAGCCAGACGGCTGGAGACCGGCGCATTCGCCAGAGAGCAGCCTGGTGCCTGGCGGGTGGAGAGGCACAGCAGGGACCTGTGGGGCTGAGGTTGCTGCCCCGGTCATCATTGCCAGGACTGGTGCAGGGTCTGGCCTTCCCTAATTCGGGGTGAATATAGGGAGATGTATTTTGGGCTGAGAGGGCTGAAACAGCAGGAACCACCGCCCAAGAGACAAGCAAGGTGTGGAGCTGCCAAGCAGCTGACCTGGGGGGCTGCCAGCTCTTCTTGGGGGGGTTTGGCCAAATGCAGCGTGTCACTGCTCAGCACTCTGGGAGCAACGGCACCTAGAAGAAGACAGCGAGGAAGACCTTGCATCGTCGGTCTGAAAAGAAGCTCTGAAGCATTTTTGAGTGTAACAAAGAGGCAAATCTTCTGCTGCTTGATTCCCAGTTTGTTCAATGAAATAAGAGCTGTTTACAGTCTTTCAAACTAAATAGTATTGCATCAAAGAAATACCTGGCACTATCATTAATTTCTACAGCCCACTGGGAAGAATAAGACCTTGAATATTGACCGACTGCTTCGGTCAAAAGGTAACAGTGTATAGCTTGCTGCAAAACTGTTCGCTGTTTTGTGTTTTGCATTCAGTTGCTGAATGCTTCAGATTTCACTGGTGGAGATTTTATATTGACTCTGCCTTTTTTGTTTCCATTATAAGGCTTTTTAAGTTGCTGATGGAAACTTCTGCCCTTGAGTATGAACATAGCCAAGGGTAACATCCCCATGCCAAATACTAGAGGGGACCCCATCAGCCTCTTAAATTGAGCAAATTGCAGTTACTAGCAATGTACTACAAATTACTAGTCCCGCCATCCCCTGATGCTAAGGAAGCGGGTGCCAGGGGCACCGGGGGGCTGGCAGGGTTTAGGAGAAGGACGCGAAGCAGCTCCTGCGGCCGCTTGCTGAGGCCTCTCCAGGGCAGGAGTGGGCTGTGGGGCTCTCTGCCCCATCAGCAGGCACACAGGGAGGATTTTGAGGCGTATCATAGCTGTAGCAAATTTCCACTGAGCAAAAAACCATAAAGAACCACTCCGGGCTAAGCCCTCCGGCTGGGCTGGGTGATGGAGGGGGTCAAGTGGCTGGAAAAGATTGCTAAACAGTTAAATCCAGCAGCGAGTGTCGAAGCAGCCGATGCTCTAAACACGACATTTCCTTGCAGCCTGGGTCGGCTTTGTGGGGAGCGTTGCCCTAGCAGGAGCCGCAGGGCTGCCGCGGAAGAGCGGGGCTTGAAGGAGAGGATTGGTATGCGTCCCAGAGTGCACAAAACTGGAGTCATTGCTCAGGAAAAACTCATAGGGACCGGCCCCTTAATGCAATTTCACCGGGGCTTTGAACGCAATTTTTACACAGCATCTTTCTCCTTGACAAATCCAAACCCTTTCATCAGTGATGACTGGCACCAGCCCCCTGTGGCTCCTCTTGGACTGGGTTCAAGCTGTATGTTGTTTTTCGCTGTAAATCTTTCTACCCTACTCCCCTGCCCCCTGTCTCCCTCCCCACCTTTTAAATTCTTCATTGATTTAATGCCCCCCCGCCCCGAGGCTATCAAACAGCTTTTCCCCAAGCGCTTTTGGTTGCTCCAGCGAAACGGGCTTGGAAGAAAAGTGGTTCCAGGCTGAAAACTTCAAGAGGTTATACATGAGCTCTGTACAGAGATTGAAAAGCTCTGAGTTGTTATAGCAGCTGTCCCAGCTGAAAAAATGTCAGGGAGTGGGATCGTTTTCTGTGTATTTTATGGACAGGGAATAGGCCAGGTTCCCTGGTATTTGAGTTACTCTGGGGTTGTTCAGCCAACCCCTACACTTTGCAGGATAGTAATCGGATCCCCAGTGCCCTTGAAGTGTGCTTGCACTCAGTGTAGAAAGCAATAGCTCTATGCCAAGCGCTAAATGGACTTTTAAGTACGTAAGCCATTTTTGTTCTTGTAAAATCTAGGTTTGATTCCGTAAAAAGACTCGCACACCTTTTTTTCTGGGGAGTTTGATGCAGTTTTTCTCTGGATTAAAGCTGAGTGAACTATTCTCAGGGACTAACTCCCTCTCCTTTTTTTTTTTCTCCCCCCTGTTTGCGATTAAGAAAGGATTTGGTTATAACTAATTATTTAAAATTGGTCAACCGCACTTGGAGCAATATATTGCAACCACTGGGTCGTTTGCACTTGCTTTGCTAGTTAGCTGAAGTCTTTCACAAAATTTAAGGCCAGAGGGGACCATTAGATCAGCCAGTCTGACCCCCTGTACATCACAAGCCATTAAATTTCACCCAGTCAGCCTCCTACTAAGCCCAATAACGTCTGAGCTTGGCTAAATCACAGAACCCAGAAACGTATCCAGCCTGGATTTGAAGACATCCAGGGACGCAGACTCTAACACTCCCTTGGTAGTTTGTTCCAGTGGTTAAAAATTGTGCCTTATTTCCTATTTGAATTTGGCTGGAAGCTGAATCCAGACTTTGGTTCTTGTTACGCCTTTCTCTGCCAGGTGACACAGCCCTTTGGTATATGGCGTTTTCTCTCCATGAAGGTACTTACATATGCTGTAATCAGTTCATATCCCAGCCCTTTTTCTAGCTGTTAAAAAAATAATGTAAACAGATTGTGCTTTATGATTTTCTCCCAATAAGGCAATGTATATTTCCTTCTAAAACATTTTTAAAATCTTTCAGCATCCTCTAAGGTATTTGACTAACCTTTTAAGCAGACGGATGACAGAACTGCAGAAAACCTTCTTTCTGTCTTGCCAGAACACAGGGAAAATTTTCTAAATCCTAGGTGTGGACGTAGGTCTGCTGCGAGCATCCTCTCACCATCCATTTGTGGGTGATGCCCAGGCGCATGCCTTTCTCTGGCCTTAGCTTGCCATTTTATCATCTCTAAGGGGATGGAGTGATTGAACTCATGACAAAACTTTTTTCCTGCTTGGTACATTCTCACCTGTGAGAGGTTTAAAGTTTCTGGTTCTGCAGAGAACTCACAGACGGAAAGCTAATTGTGGTCCTCTCGTGGAGCGTGAGAAGGTGGAGTCCCTTGGCATCTCCAGCCCAGCCAAGGACTTGAATCTCCATCCCTGTTACCCGAGTAAGGCACTCTTGAGTGGATTTTGCTGTTGTTACACCTCTTCTGTTGGAGCCGTGGAGCTAAGTCATCAGCCATGTGATCTGACCATGAGCACCCATATAGCAGCTGAATACTGTCATCGTGCTACGGAGTTGGAGCTCTCCTCTCCTTTGGGGACTCTTCTGCTTGACCTAATCGTCACATAGTTATGGGTTAAAGCCTTTTGATGAGGAAAAAATTTGGTGAAATATCTAAAGAGCCTTAGGGCTTTCATACTGTCACATTGCTCCATGTTCCTTGTTAGGTGCGCTGCTCTGCATTTGACTGCTTTAAAACATTCTTTATTACTCCCAAGCCACCGATGAAAAGTGAGCTGCATAGTGTACAGCCTAGCTCTGATCATTGCAGAGCTCTCCGTCAGGTGCACCCATATGGAAAATTCGCCTGCTGATAACTACTTTTGGATATGTCATTTAGCCAGCACTTGGTTCAGTTACTGCAGCCCTTACTGACTGTGTATAATGCTAATTTTAGGGAGCTGAACACACCCTAGAAGTTGACATGTACTTCAGCTGGACACTTAACAACCTAATAAACACCAGTCCGACTTCATGCTTAGGATGACAAGACCTTTTCCCTGTGAAACTGTACCGATTACCAATAATTATATCCTCGTCTTCCCATTCTTTGGTGATAGAATCACTCATTATTGATTTATAAATGTTGCCTGGGATTAACATCCAGCTCCCCAGATTTTGGCCCTGTCTGTGTTTTGGCACATCACTGTATGCTTTGAGCCTGAGGAATGGCTCCAGCATTCAAAGAGGCATTAAAATTGAATATAAGTTGGCTAATTACTGCCTTAAGCAGAGTCTAAGAACTCTTAGGTGCACATTTTATGGGCCTCCTCATATAAAAATTATCATCTTTAGTAGATCTTCAACATCTTTCTTATTGTGATGGAGTCAAATGTTTCTTATCTTATTCAGGTGATATGAATATGGTATTCGCATTTTACCGTGCTTTCTACCCATAGGCCAGAACTAGATGTCCAACACTTCTGCCTCCTTGCATATTTTTCTGCAATTCAGACATAATCTAGAATGATTTTTAAGTATTGCAAGGATTTATGTGTTTCCTAAATATCCTTTATTGTTATTATTAGGGGTATTTTATCCTGATGTCTTTAGACTTCCATATCAATTTTCTATACGTCATTTTTTAGTTTACATTAATTGCTCTCGTCCTTCCTCACCCTTCTGTCATATATATTGCTTCTTTACTTCTAACTTCATCTTTCCCTTCACCAGGATGGCCTTTTAGTCAATGTCATTATTTTTCTTGATTATGACATTATGCTTTTGGCTATCTGAGGAACTCCATTTACCATTTACACTTTTGTTTTTTAGTTTTGAATCCCCAGTCAATTTTGCTTCTGATTTCCTTTTTTGCTCGGAGAGATCTTCTGTAGTATCGAATAAGTTTTCTATGCATATCTATGTCTCTATAAAACTGTATTTAAGTAGGTTAGTGGTTGAAACTGTTTTTTTTTGGTCCATGCCGATGTCTTTTTGATCAAGATTGCTGTTGCAGTTTACTGTCTGTAATTCTTATAATGATTTATAAAACAGAGTTGTATTCTGTGCAAGGCATTTTTTATTAGAAAAATGTCACAGATACATTTTAAAGAAATGCCTTGCTATTGGATGTGGAGGGATCTCTTGTCTCCATCTGCCGAACTGTAGTTTTCGTACTAGCTGTCCTGATCTCTGGTTTGACTCATTGGTCTATCAGAAACTTTCACCTCTTTTTGACAACTCACTGCTGGCTGCTTGTTTTATGGGATTTGTCACCCAAGACATATGCTCTTGAGGGGTTTTTTTTTGTTTTTTTTTTTTGTTTTTTTTTTAAATTCTTGCTCAGATTTTTTTGAAAACGTGAGTGAGCTATGCAAGATATTCCTGTGGGACGAGGGCTGACCCAGGCCAGGAGGAGCTGAGTGAAGACGGCTTTGCAGCTCCTCCCCCCTCCCTCTTTTGGGCCCCTCCAGAATCATTTCAGTAAAGCAGTTAAACACTTCTCCCGCAATCCCTGCTATGACATTTAGTTCATCCTTCATATTTACTGGGCCACGTGTAAGCTCCCCTATAAGAATAATGAAAATAAATACCCCATGCAGAGTCTTGCATATAAATTTCTACACTGGCTTGCATCTTCGCTTATCATTCTTTTTTGTTACAAACCGTAAAAAGTGCCTGGATCTGGATTGTGAGCAGTTCCCCTCCTGCTACTTTAAAAGAGCATATTATTCATGTAATGAACAGGCTTACCGCTGGACTTGACAAAACACTGGGAAATACACTGTTGGGCACAATTCTGAACTGGCAGGGAACTGGACTGGGTGACCTAATAGGGCTCTTCATCTCCAGTTACTTATGATTTTCAATGCTAATTAAAACCTCACTAGCTAGTGGGGAAGAACATCACAGCCAATTCAAATAACTTCTGCTAAAAACTTTCCTTCTGTTTATTTTTTCCACTTGCCCACTTCAATTTTATGCACATATCAGTTAAAAACACCCTTAATTACAAAAGCGTCCAGCTATAAAACTACAGGACAAACAAACAAAGCCATTTACACATAGCAGCTTGCAATAAAAACGCAAGGGCCAGGAAATAAATTATTTGGCTTTATTAAGGAAAAAGAAAGTAATTTCTCTAGTACTACCCAGGTCTCCAGCTGTGCTGGGGTATGGTTGTGAGCTCTCAGCTCACCTTCTATCTGAGCTCTCCCTCAGCTCTCACCAGATCTGGACACTGACACGTGTCCAGTGGGGACATTTTTTACCTTAATAAATGAGCTTTCAAACTTTTGCTGAGCAACTGCTTCAGCTTGATGACTTGCTGGAGAAGGGCAGCCAAAACCTGGTGGCTTTAGCCTCTTGTTCATGTGTGCTGGATGCCTGGGACATGGGCAGATGTCGGAGGCTCAGTTTCTCCTGAGCCCTGGGAGGATGATGGGGGACCAGGGCTCCTGGCGCAGCCTCGCTGGCCACAGCTGCTGGGTAGCTGCACACAGGTGACGTCTGGGTCTAGTGTCAGCCCAGTGATGGACATGCTGCAGCAATGAAACACAGGCATCTGCCTTCATGGGCTCACTTGCAAATCCAAATGATTTCTTGTGTTTCCTCAAGGTGTTAAAATCCCTGAGACGCTAGAGAAGACCCTAGCAGAAAACCTGTCCAAACCTGCAAAATTAAATGGAGGGACCACAACCGTTAAAGAGACGTTAACACAGAAGGGAACAGGATCACAGAATAATTTTGGGTGGACAGGACCTCTGAAGGTCATGTGGTCCAACCCCTGCTCAAAGCAGGGCTGGCTTTGAAGTCCAGCTCTGTTAGAGCAGGTTGCTCAGGGCCGTGTCCTGCCAAATTTTGAATATCTCCAAGGATAGAGGCTCCACAACCTCTCTGGGCAATCTGTGCCAGTGTCAGACCACTTCATGTTGAGATCTTCTTCCCTAATATCCAAGTAGATTTTGCAATGCGTTGCTACTTGTGTCATCCTTTCACTGTGCACCTCTGAGAAGAGTAAAAATGTCAAGGTAAATAATAATAAAAAAATCGAAGTACTAATACATAATAATAACCATAAAATAAAATAATTCAGACAACCTGTTTACTACCTGGAAAATTTCTATTTAAAGAGAAATGTCCCTGAGTAGCTGTTATCACTGCAGTGCCGCACTACCTAGGAAGAGTGTGGCAGTATTTACATTCACCTTGCTAAAGAGGATGTCAAAACTGTGAAGTGTGAGATCAATTAAGACATAATATAGGAGATTACAGCTGATCACAGTAGATGATTAACTTTTATTTCCAAGAGTGACAATTGCCTTCAATCCATGGTTATGTTCAGCATTTTGACAAATTGATGCCGAAATATGAATATATTTGTTTTAAAAACTGATCTCAAGCTGCAATTTTTTGGACATCTTATCATCATGCATTCAGACTTGTAAATCACTCTCAGCTCCTTAAATAGAAAAGAGGATCCATGAATTGCCCCCAGAACTGACCATTACTCTGGGATGACCTGAAGGTGGTAAGCGGTGGTTCACGCTTCTGAAGTTAGCTGGGGTGAATCTAGCCCTGGTGACCAGCTCGTGGATCCACATAGGGAGAAGGAAAATAGGAGCACACCCCTGCTTGCTGTGGTGTGCTGCCAAAGACCATCAGGATAGATAGGTTATGGTCTTCATGAAATGTCAGAAATAAAAAAGGGGTAAAAACCTCAGGTTCTGCCTGGCACAAGAATTGTTCCATTTTCTGCAAAAAGAAAAAATGGAAAAGTATTTGGGCTTAATTCAAATAATTTGGTTGGTTGCACAATGTAATCTTTGGATTAGAGGTCATTCACTTCTGTATTTAACAGGTTTTGGGGTTTTTTGTTTGTTTTTAAATGTTGGTCAAATTTGAAACAATGAATGCTGTTTTGAAAAAAGTCATCACTTTTAAAAAACTTTACCCTTTTTTTCCCAGCAGAAACTGGATTAGCCAAATTCAAGCCAATTTCATTTTTGCTTTTCTGAAACAAATTTATGTCTTGTCAAAAAGAAGTATTGCCTGGCTCTGACAAGGAAATCCCAAGGAAAGTGGAACATATGGAATGGACATCCTATGAGAAGATTGTTTTCAGACAGAGGTGTTTTTGGAGAGGTGGGATAAGTAGTGAATATGTATGGGGAGCCTTCCTTTGCATGGGGAACTGTAGACTGTATATAAAGACTGAGGCCAAATGGCTGAGGAAAAGTTAAAGTTTGTTTTACTTGTCAAGAAAATAAGAAACTGGCAGTGGCCTAGCGAGTGTTGTATGGGTCTGGACAGGATGTTTGGTGATTTGGGGAAGCAGTGGAGGGACTCCAAGAAGGTGGGCAATGTGGCTGAATTGACCAAAAATAGGCAGTAGCAGGTGCCAGTTGTATGCAGACTGTAGGAGGTGCAAGGTGGCCAGCGAAGCCAGCTAGGCAGGAGAAAACACAGAAGATGGTAGCTGGTTATGGCTGAGGGTAACACTGTTGTCTCATGTGTGGGACACGATGCTGATAGTGGGTCTGGACTAAAGTTTCTGCACCATCCCGGAGTCCCCAGATGTCATCTTCAGCAAAGCACTTCTGACAGACACACCAAGAGTAGTGGGTCTCTAACTGAGCAGGACCCACACAGGTCTCTGAAGGCAAGGAGCTCTGTGGTGCAGGGGGTCTTTCAGACCATCAGGGTGAGCTGATAGAATTGTTTTGGCACAGAGTGGGTTCTTCAGACCACCAGGTGGGATGGTAGGGGCATTTTGGTATGCAGGGTCCTTCAGACCATCAGGTAGGGAAGAGTTGTCCAGCAGGAGGTATCTGGGTATTGAAACTGTCTAAACTGTGATGGATCCCGCTGCTGGTTTCCCTGAGACACCATTCTCTACCTTGGGGTGGTGGCGTTCCCTGTTGTGTGGGTTGCTTTCAGGGTGAATTCAGTAAAGGCTGTACTCTCATACTAATGGGGCTGGAGTCATACAGGTTCCTCTGACAGAAGAAAGATGCTTTGTCAAAGCTATAGAACACTTTGGGGTGCACTTGAGAAACTGAGTGTTTTTGCTCAAGATAGATTTGAAGATAAAAAAGGCAATGGAGAAGGCTGCTTTTTGCAGAGAGAGATACTGGTTATGAAAGGTATGGAAAACAAGCATGCCCTGAGGTTCGCTGTGCGTACACAGGCCCCCAGCCGAACAGTGGTCCACAGGAATGACAGCTATATCTTACAGCATGTTACATGTAATTAATTTATATTTTGATTTTGTCTCCTTCTTGCCTACTTTTTTTAATATTGCCTGTAACTATTCTATGTGGTAGTTTAGAAAGGACCATAAACTTACACTTTCCATCAGCCTGAATTTATAAACTGTCACAGTTTATACATTGTTGGCCAAGAAATGTCTGGTTCTTCATAGTTTTTTAGTCTTTTGTTATATTCAAAGTGATTAATTTGTGCATATTCTGAACAGGAGTAGGATGAACAAGTTGGCAATTACCTATTAAATAAAGGTATGTTTGAAGGAGAGCCAGACTGGAAAGCAGTTTGTGTTAGACAGTATCCTCAAGAAAACAGTTCACTTGTATTTCACTTTATTCTGTTTGTAGATATTTTTGGATGGATTATAATTGTCATTCTCGTCAAAAAGTTTCTCTTCTTCTTCTCCTAACTGATTCTGGGTCAAGTTGTTAATATCAACTGTGTGGTGATGGCCAACTTCTGTAGAAATATGAAAGTCGGAAATTCAATGGAAAGAAAACATTTCTTCTGTTCCAGGATGTGGGCAAACGCTTATGGGTGAAATAGAGCTGAAGGGCAAGAAATGCATACGTTTTTTGGCCTGTCCCTCCAATATATCCATTGATTTATGTCAGGAAGGCAGCAGAATACGTTCCCATGACTTTACAAGCTCGCATGGGAAAAGGAGAACGTTTTCATTTAAATTAAAAGATAGAATTAACCCTACTTGGAGAGGGTTTAATGCTGTTCAACCACTGAAGTGTGAGCAGAGGTAAGAATCACACAGGTTGTCTCGAGAGTTTTGTGCACTTTTTTTTTAATTTCGGTTTGGATGCTGGGTTGGACACAGAAGCTGCACGTTTTAATATTGGTAGTGTCTGGCTCTAAACCAAGACACGTCTGTGAGCCTGCTCATCTCTCACGCAGATCAGGATGTGCAACATTACCCTGGCAGATGTAGGAAGAAATATATCTTGGAGTAATTTTTTAAATTTTCCACAAAGAAATTGAGTTGTTTTGAAAACGGATGTGACCTAAATACAGAGCCCTTCAGAGACGGATGTCTTCAGAGGCCAACAGCAGGCCAGGCAGCTACTTGCTAGCTGAATCTCCACCCGCTGCAGGTGATTTGACATGGAAAGGGGAAAGACCTACCTTTTGGTTTAAAAGGTACTTCTGGTGCTCCCATGCTGCATGTCTCTGACTTCACAGCTTCATAGTGGCCACTTGAGTTGATCTTGGACTGGGAGACAGTCTATATTATGTCTGGGACAACTGGGCATACCCCAACAAAAATAGCTCTTACTCGTTTTAAAAGTGTTTTACTAGAGGGCAGGGGATTTAAAGGAGGGAGAAGGGTTGATTTCGTCCAGAGAAATGCTCTTTTACAGCCTGCAGCCAGCTGGATGCTTGATGGGCTGCTTCAAATTGGAAAGGAGAGAATAAAATAATTATCCTTCCCTAAAAATTAAGCGTCCTAAATTGATTTTACTTAACTTCCCACCTAAATGGAGTGACTTATGATTTACAGCAAGGTGAGATCAGAATCGGGCCTGCGATCTTGGTTTTTTTGGTAAAAGCTATTTTCATCTCTAGATGTCATGGACCTTTCTGGGTCCCATCTGTTCAGGGGTGTCTGCAGCATTACTCCATAGACAGGGTATTTTTCTGGGCAGAGATTTCATTCCACTGATTATTCACCAGCCTTAGTGATACTGAACTTACACAGCCTTTTTGACTTCAGATTTTAGGGTAAGTTGGCTAGCGTGTGCCTTCCTATGGCCTTTAAAAAAGATTTTTAGTGGTAGTTCTTGCTAAAAGAGCCAGATTTCCGGCCCTGAAAAGCAGCTTTCTCTGTCGTAACACATTGCTATAGATCTGGAAATTTTCTTTATATTTCTGTCATGTCTGAAGTTTGATGTGGAAAGGACAGTTTGTAGAGAAAAAAGATAAATTGATCATCAATTTTCTGCCTCTTCACTGAGACTGCTGACTTGTGCTTTAATTCCAGTAGCTCTTCATTGATAGCTGTTGTCCCACCGGAAAAAATCGTCCTTTGGGAGGTATGATTTTCCCAGAACAAAATCAACTCAGGTAGTCATTCCACAAATAGCTTTCAGGAGGTGCTTCCCAGGTCAGATTTATGTGTCTGCTACATCTCTTTCCTTCATGTTGCACGAAGGAAATGCAGTGCAGTAGGGCTGTACTGGGGAATGAAATGTCTGAGAGCACATTGGAGAGGTCAGCAGAGATGCAGGGGTAGAGGGACGCTCATGACTGCTAACTGAGGCCCTTTGGAAAACTGGTTTTTCACAGCTTTTACAGAAAGCAATCAGACCAGACAATTTCATCACAACAGCTACACGTCAATGTATCACATTAATGTATATAGCTGCCTCTCCTCAAAGTGTCTGTGCAGCTCATGGCGGTTAAAGTACAGCTCCAATCTGCGACAGTTAATGTACTTAACAATGTATGGACCCACTTTGAGGTGAGGGTTGTCATAGCCTGCAAGTTTTTGTGTGCATTCCCACCCCTCCGGGATCAGCTGACAGATCACTCTCTGCTGACGAGAGTTGGAGATTAAGGCCCAGAGATGCAAATGAGCAGCTGAGGGTTTATTTGCTTAAAGAGAAAATATGGTAGAATTTAGGTGCCCAAATCCCAGATGGGGATCCTCAAAACTTGTACCCTGTTCTTTACTACTAGAAGTACTATTGCTATTACTCTTACTTCACTGGATTTTCACCAGTGCATCCCAGAGTGGTGCTGCTGTTTTTGCCCAGAACTGCTCCCATCTTGTCAGGGTTGGGTGGTGTGGTGCCTGTTTCACCACTCAGTGTAGGAGGTGTACCTCTAGGCGTTGAGAGGACCATGGTCTGATAGGTGTGCTGGGAAGGATGCACAGTTCATTTCCACTGGCCCTGAAAGGATCTGTGCGTACAGCTTCCATCTCTCAGCACACCACCTCTGTTGGTTCAGGAGGCCGTCAACAAGTGTCCTCCACCTCCCCTGATCAGGCTGTAGGAAGAAATGCAAGAGTTGTTGTGCCACAGAAGGAGAGCTTCTCCCTGCAGCCCAGGGATTAGATCTCTCAGCTGGAGGTTCAGGTCTCTGGGATGACTTACTCCTTTGGCATTACATGATTATTGGATAAAATATATGAACTGTTTGGGAATGGGGAGCGCACTCTGAACACTTCTGTATTTGTTTTTAGCATTAGCCATTGGAGGTGTCTATGGGTGGGATTCATCTCCTCTAACTGCAGATGTCTATATCTGAGCAGAGCTGAGGTGGATATAGATATTGCCTGACACTGTGATGAGATTTGCCAGATGCGTTGGGTGACATGCACCATTATGCCCACGCACAGATCAGAGTAAGTGAGGAGAAACAGGCCTTCTCTGTATTTCTGTTCTCTGCTCGTTACTGGATAATTGCCAGGTATGTTCACGCAATTAATTCCGAGTTAATGCAGTAGAGCAGCCTCCTTCAGTCTAGCAACCACCTCACCCTTCAGTAAAAAAAAGAAAAACCAAAAAGCCTACTGCTGTCTTGTGTCCCACTGGTGTTTACCAGTTGGAAAGGGAAGAGGGAGAGAGAGATGAAGTATTCAATATTTAGATACACAATATGATGCTGTTTTACTAAAACCCGTGATTTTACTCTAGAAGTGATAAACAGTTTTATCAGAAGAATTGGGCACCCTGAGGATGATCCTCATGGGAACTGACAGCAGTAGGGAGCTAGCTCTGACCTTTGTCTCCTGGCAAGCACTTGTGCACCCACTGGTTGAATGGAAAACCGTGACTATTTTGCTTTGCAAGCACACTGTTTTGCAATGGTTTTGCAGACTACTCCCAACTGTGGTGCTGATCCCAGTCATCTGTGGGCTGCAGATTGAGTGACAGCACAGCAAAGGACTTTTTTTTTTGAAAGCAACCATTTAAGAGTTGATCTGGATGAAATTTTGTGTTGTTTTTTCCTGTTGAAAATGCACTCAAGTCATTAAAATTTTCTGAGAGGGAAAGGAGAAAAACAATCAAAACATTTTGACTCGGTATTTGAAAAAAAAATTATTTCATTTGTTTTGAGATTTCTATTTTTAGAGGCTGACCTAGCCTTAATTAAAAAATAATAAAGTACTTCCCCTTCCTCTCTCCACTCCCCAGGAAAACAAAAGGCTTTGTATTTACTTTTGTTTGAAATAACCTTTTGTTAGATTGACGTTTTGAAGTGCTTTGTTTTGGGTGGGGACACTGAAAATTATTTGGTTTTGGTCAACCCCAAACAATTTTTGGCCAGTGAGATGAAAAAAAGCAATTACTTGCTTAGTTCTTGTCATGAGTTTGAGTCCTGATGGTGCAAGCATGCAAAAAAGTGTTCTGCGTTGTGTTTCGGCCGGACATGAATGTCTTCAGTGGCGACTTAGCCAAACCTCTCCTACGAAGGAAGAGCATTTGTTGAACAGTTGTGGGAAATCAGACAGAGCTGTACGCAGTAAAAAGAAGTCCATTCTTCCCTTTGAGCCTTTTGAGATCTACAGCCTGAGGCAGCCTCAGGAGATCCTCTGTTGGGTGTTAGATGTTCAGGCAATACCCACTGGGACCGATCCCAGCCTGACTCCAGTGGAAACAAACCCCAGGCAGCAGCAGAGAAAGTGAGCAGACCTGCTCGAGGTTGATGAGCGGATGATTCAGATGCAGGGGTTAATTTTTCTTTTGGTTAGAAGCTTTGGTGGAAGCAATTTTAGGGAGCTTTCTGGCCAAGGCCATACAATGAATTTTTGCCTCTCGTGTTCATTCATAATTCTGGCTATGGTAGACGATGCCACATTTTGAGCTTAGGGGTATATGGGCCATGTTCTTCTTTGGAAAGGTGTTTAAATGGTCTTGCTTTAACTCACAAACACGGCTCATCACAGACAAATTGGGTACACACATGCGTTTCCTATGACTTCAAGATGTCGTGCAGTGACAGGAAACAAGCGCAATGTGCATGAATGGTGATTTGAAGAAAAGCTGAAGAAATACAGGGGTCCCAGGTTTGTTAACACTAAACTACAACCAGTGCAGTACGCGTGGTATTGGAGACAGCTGAGTTATCCCTGCAGAATTAAAGCACAAAGTGCCTGCAGATTGTCATACTATACATATGTTCAGCATCAATATTTAAAGCTGAGACAGTAAAAACATTTTGCAGAACTGCACAGACGGAGAGAGGAGAAAATTGATCATTGCATTTTGATTTGAAATACTTGTAACCCGAAACACGACTGTGCAGCTTCTAATCTGATATGGCCTGGCATCGCCTATTTGCTTTATGCCGCAGGCTCAGACTTGTCTTTTAAATCACAGCCTGATCGTTAGAAATACTCGCCACCGGTGTGCCAAGATTTCACGCTCGGTGCCCTGCTCACCTGACGCTTGCCCACGGGATGCGCCGGGTGATGGGCTAACCCCTTCAGCTGTCTCCTGCCACTCCGCACCATCCATCTGCAGCCCCTGTCTCCATCTGCCTCTGAAGTCAGTCCCTGTATGCCTGTGACCTCTTTACAGCCCACTAGCAAAATTTGAGACAGGTGAGGACCTTGTCTTAGCTATTTATAGCTTAAGTGGGAGAAAGATGTGAGAATTTTCTTTTTTGAATGTCAGTTGTCCCAAACAGCTGCAGATGTGTAAATAGATGTAAGTGTTCCACTTCCTCAAGAGTCTGTTTTCTTCCACAGATTTGGCTTTCTCGTTGCAGAGCAGTCATTGACTTCTCTGTGCCTTTGGAGAAAGTTGGATTTCCAGCTTCTAGGGAAGTTATAAATCTTGGCAACACATATCACAGTGTTTTGAGAAAGATAAAAATCTGCTCTTTCCACAGGTGATTTTCTGTAACTCGTCAGTTCTGCACTTTATTGAATAACTTGGTACTAAAAGCCAACATGCAGTTATTTTAAAACATTACTATTAAATGGGGACCTTAGAGCCCTTCAAAGCCACAGGTGAAGTAGAGTGCCCTCTTTTTCAGGCTAAAATAATTAGAAATATATATTGGAAAAGCTAGATTCTAAGTAAATGTCAGATGTCACCTAATTTCTCCCATGAAGAAATTCCTTTTCTTTCTTGTTAATTCAGCGCATGCCGCAGTGTGAGGTATACCTCTTTAACTCCTTGGCTGTCTTGTGCCATTCTAACTTTTATGGGTTTCTTTGAAGAACTACATCTCACTAAGATACCAGCACTTTAATTTGAAACATACCTTTAATTAGACATATATGGGACATGGAGTTGCTCAGCACCATATACCTGCTCTGCTGTTTAGTAGTCAAACAGTTAAACTTATTCAAAGGAGCTGGCAAGCTTTATGTGGCAAATTCACTGGAAATGTATTTATTTTTACTGTGGAACCAAGCCCACATAAAACGTCTTGAGAGAATCTGCTTGTGAAAACCTAGATTAATACCGGAGAAAAATAAAACAAGAGTGATAGCATGAATCAGGCTCTGGAGTTTTGTTAGAGTACAAAGTTTTTAAATTAGATAAATACCTCAGCTTCATAAAAGCAAACTTTCAAACCATCACAGGCTTATCCAGAATGTCAGTAAAACATTTATTACAAATTAAAATACAATAGAAATGAAATTGGCATTTTTTTTCAAGCTCCATGTTTGACTCAAGCCTTTTCTGGAGCTCCTGGGGAAGAAGCACAGAGGTGCCTGAGAGCACCGCAGCCCAGCAAACAGGCACCCACCTCGCCCTGCCTTGGCCCCTGGACTGTCATTTCCCACCTTGATTTTGACATGGGAAAACAAGCTTCTGAGCACCCTTGAGGCAGGGGGTGCAGGGAGGTGCAGGGGATGGTGCTGCCTCCTACTCCCCTCCTCACAGGACTCTCCTCTTGCCCAGTAATGGACAAAACCTGCTGCAAAGCTAAGAAAACAAGCAAATACTGGGATGGGATCACCAAACCCCATACGTGGTTCAGTCACTCAGCTGTGACCATCCAGCCCATGGTGTCCTGTTGCATGGTGCCACCAAGCCCTGTGGCACCATGGCCCCTGTGCAGATTCCCCAGCAGCACGGACAGCCTTGGGCAGTTCATGCTTACAAACCTCCCCCTCCCCCTCTGGTTTTACCTGCAGGTTTTCTGCAGCTACAGGTTAGTTTGCTCAGTTTTACAGCCAATATCTAAGCAAATTTAAAAGACCAAAATGTCTGTGCCAGGCAGGGACCACGTTGTTTTAAGTGCTCCTGATAGTCAAGTTTGGTCCTCTTTTCCGGCTCAAGGAGCTGAATGTCATCCTTAATTATGGCAGATACTAATTTAATAGGAACAGATGTTTAATCATCTCAGGGTCTTCCTCCCGCGGTGGGGGACTGTTATGCAGCAGGCCCATCTGATTTCCCACTTCTTGAGCGTGCTTACAGAAAAAGCACAGGCTCGCTTGCTTGTGGATGCACCCCACTATGCCCGACAAACTTCATCTTCTCTCAATTTGAGTGAGATAAAAAAGAGCAAACAAACCAAGTAAACCATCACCAGGACATGATACTCATCCCAGACCCCTGGCTGCCTTTTATTTGTCTCATCAGAGAAGTAGTGGCTGTGCATGATCTTATATGAGCACAGGGGGAAGGGTAAGGAGTGCAAGATTTTGTGTGCTGATGCAGTGCTCTTACAGGAACCCCAGGGTTTTCAAATGAGAAAGTGCTTAGAGGCAGTTTATGTAGCCAAAAATGAGGTGGTAAATGGTTGTACTGGGGCCAATATGGGGGCAAGTTGGCGTGCCTATTTATAGGGCTGCAGTGCTGTCAAGCTATTTGATACATCTGTGGTTCTGTGTGGGAAAGCCCATGAGAGATTTGGGTGAAAACGTGAAGCTCTTAAGGACTTTAATATGATTTGTACTGCCATTTAATTTTTAATAAAACTTTGAATAAAGTTGCGATTAAATGGCCATCATGAGTGGAAGATTCCACTTTAACATAAAATGCGAGAGTTCCCAGAATGGGCTAAGATAGGGTTTATAATATCGAGCTATGCACCTCTCTTTCAAATACATTGGATAATGGATTCTATCAAAATGGAAAAAAGGAAGGTATAGATTTTAAAAAAAATAAAATCTGCTGTGTAGTCAGTAGTTCCACGTTTTGGAAGAAATTGCTGAGCTTCTGGCATCCTTAAATAATACCCTTTTCACATGATAGTTACACCGCTCCAAAGACAGTATAATAAACCATGCCAAAAATTCTTCTGTTTCGTTCGCATGAAATTGAACTGACAGATATACCTGTCTATGTTACGTCCAAGAAAATGTCTTGTTAGAAATGTGTGAAAATACATTATATGACAGATGCTGAAAATGTTTCAGATACAGCAATAAATTGATTGTGGTTTCTGGACCAGATGTGAACTCTGTTTAAAATTCATCATGCTGGTCTCTATTCTAGCTCTGCACTTAAATAAATGCAGAGAAGTGGCTTTGCTTTTCAATGAAACCCATTATAAGACTAGAAGAGCTTCTTTCCATCTAATAAAGAATAGCCCTGACAGTAAAGCTTGCATCCGCAGAACAAGTATTAAAAGCACAAACTGAACTAAGAGAGAGTTGTGCCAGGTCTCAGTTTTTGCTTTATTAATGTGCATGAAAATGCTTGGCATGTTGAAGCCACTGCAACCAAGACGACTGCGATGTGCATTATTTTCAGTTTAGAGGGGGATTCACAGCCATAAGGCAACCGAGGAGGGAGGTTTTCAAGAAACGGTGTTGTTAAAGGGGAAAGAGCCAGTTGCAAAGGTGCTACAGACATGACTCGGTGCCGTGAATCACTCTCTGCTTCCCAAGCCCTTTATTTTGAAGCCATATGTTCCCTTTCCCTGCAAGCGAGCAGGGCGAGAGCCAGACCTGCTTTTTGGCATATAGCTCAGGAGCTGCACTACCCCAGCTGGGCAATCCAGACTGCTGAAGTCAGGTGCTCAGGCTGCCCCTTCAATCCACAGGCACCTCTGAAAACCCGCCCAGAAAGACCGATGTGCCGAGGCTGGAAAAAGGGAAGAGGGAACAGGGGGCAAACGGGTGTTTGTGAGCATTTCCAGCCACCTCCCAGCTCTGGCACCTGGCTCTGAGCGGCGTGTTCGACACCTCTAGCTCCACACCTCTGAATCCCCTTCTAGTATGGAGATAGCAAGTACCTTTTCCTCCGGAGCTGAGGGGTCAGAGCTTGCCCATCCTTTTGCCTTAGTGCCCTGGCCTGAGAAGGAGAAAGCCCACGGGGGAAAGGAGAGCCTGCTTTCTCCCCTCTTTGCAGGTCCCTGGTAGGGGACAGGTGCTTTTGCGCAGGGCTGGTTGTGCCCACGTCCTCCTTGGTCCTTGACATTATTTTAATTTGCAGCACAACAAACCTCTTGTGGTCTTTGCAGTGACAAGTGTTAAGAACATAATGTAGGTTTTATAACTACTCCTCTAGATCTGCTAATTGCAGTCAAGGGTTTTTTTCCCATTCGCTCACAAATAATGTCTCTCTCTCCCCCTCTCTTTCTAAAGGAAAATCAGTTCATTTATTCCCCTACCCCAAAGGAACATCCACAAGGAGGGGGGAAATGACACCTATGGGTATCTCCCAATATGCCTCTCCTCTGTTTTAAAGGATATTTGAGGCTGTCGTTTGATATACTATTAAAGGTGCATGAATTCCTCTCTGATGTCAGATGAAGGCTTTCTTAGAGTAAAGCAGCTCTTCATACATGTTACATCTAGCCCTCACTAGCACAATACCCTGTATTAGAGAAATATTTAGGCTCGTCAGACACCATCAATAGTGATTTATAGGTGAATTTTACGACTGTCCCCATTCTTTTTGCTTTACATTGAAAAATATTCCCCAAATTATGTAAAACCTCATATTCCAAAAGCTCTCTGATTGTGATAGATTGAGTCAGAACTGTTTAATTTATGTGGAAATTTCTTTTCTGATATGTATCTGCAACTCCTCTACATAATCACAACCACCCTCTTATCCTCCAGTGACTTCTAGTTGTCTGAACTCTCTGTCCATAAACACTCCTAATACTGGACTGCCTCTTTGTTAAATATGTGCATAGTACTCAAACCCAGCAAAAACCCTGGCCTGCCATGGATGTAACTTCTGTCCTTTCTGTAACTTGTAATCATATTGCAAGCCAGAATCCCTGATTAAATTATAGTTGTTATGTGGGTTGGACTGGAGGATTTTCTGAGTTTTCTGCTTGTTAAGTACGCTGTTAACACGGTCAGTTTATTTTGCCGAATGTCACGAATCTTGCCATGGGTCTATAACCTTTGAAGGTTATAAGGCTGAAAATATCAGTTAAATATATTTATTTATATGCAAGCCTGAATATATATAAAAATACAATATTTATATATCTATATCTTATAATATATATAAGCTGAATATATATATTCAGCCTATAACCATGAAAAGTTATAGGCTGAAAGTATTGGTTAAAATGAATACTTCTGGCAGTTCTTGTGTTTGACTTGGGCTGTGAGAATCTTTAAAGTTCACGTGTCCTGGCTTCTCTCAGAAATTGCTTTTTTTTTAACACAGCAACAAACAAATAAACAAAAGTTGAATAGGAGTTCCTCAGAAGTTCACAAAAGCCAGGAGTTGGGTCTTTAGGAATAGCAATGCATACTGCAAAACTCATGCTAAAATCATGTTATTTGGCAAGATTTTTTTTCTGGTTATGCAAAGATAGTTATAATCCCATCCACAAAACCCACCACTGCCCAGAACAGGCAGTCATGATTGATCAAATGTGAGGCCAAGAAGCCTGGCCATCTTCTGATTTAACAAAAACAAATGCTTTCAAAATTAAGACGGAAACTTAGCCCCTAAACGGTCCTTTACACATCCTGCTTCATCCAGACAGTCCTGAAGAGGGTTAGTTGTAATGGAAATGCTGACACAAGCTTAGCTGTAGTGATGCTGTAAGACACTGTTATGCTAATATAAGCATTACACTCTAAGCAAACATACTGAGTTAGTGATACATATTTTTCTCTTGAACAAAATTGCCACGGGAACAAAGGTCATATGCCACATGGACGCCAATGTTTATAAGTGACGTACATGTATGGCACTTCACAATGACATACATTTTACCACCTTTTAGTAAAAATAAGCCCTATTGAAAAATAACCATCAAATTGTTGGTGGACCCTCTTTGGCTTGGCAAAGCCTGCTGTTGTTCTGCTTTTTCTTTGCGAACACTGCTCATTTTCTCTTGGACGAGATAATGATTGCTATCAGTAACAACACAGATGGGCACAAACTGCTCAGAGGGACAGGGAATTCCCTGGAGACTGATCCGTTTTTGCAACTTAGGCAAGCCATTTCTGTGCCTCTATGAATGTTAAGGGAAAGGGCTTCTGGTTGTTGCCCAGGGAGTGGGGATGTTGAACACAAGACTCGGCTCCATGACATCCTTTCCGAAGGGAAATCTGGCTATTTCTCTGCCCTCTCTCGATGCTGAACAATTCCCTCACAGCACATGTCGAAGTGTCCTTTTGCACTCATCTTTTTGTGGGCTAAAGAAAAATGCAGACGTTGCCCTTTGCTACACTGGTGCCTTCAGGAGGATGCTTTACTATCTGTGTTGCTTTTTTTCCTCTTGCTTTTAGAAAGACTGCTTCTTAGGCTTTTTTCTTCCAAGTGCTTTTATCGCTCTCCTTTGGAGAGTAATGCAAGGGTTTGCTCAACCCCGGCATCATACGCAACGACCCCAAAATGCTATTCCTGATTAGAGGATGCCGCTCAGTACACTGTGGAGCTGGGCTACGGTGGGGCTTAACTTCTCACAGTCTTTCTAGGCTTCAAACAGCCTTATACCAAACACAGTCATGAGATTTCAGACATGTGGAGCCCTGGGCCAAAGCCTGGGGCTTTGGAATGGACTGTCTCCCTCCAGTTGTAGTTGAAGTTTTAAAAAAAGCAAGATGAAACAAGACACTCTATTCATGTGATTGCAGTCATTCTTGAGTGAATCACGAATCCATGGGCTTGAAGAGCTGTGTGTGCAAGGGGGCACTCCTGAAACTTGTGGTGATGTCCTAACACCTTCACGCAATCAAAAAGTGAATAGGGCATGCACTGAAAGTGTGAGACAGCCAGGTACGGTTTGCAGTTCTGTCTGAGTGGCTCTGAACCCACATCTCCAGCCCCAATGAGCCTATTCACCATCACATACCCTGGAGAGAGACTATATTGGTCTCTCCTGGGGACCAGCTGGCTTTGACTGGTGGGTCATGCCCAGGATGCCCTGAGGAAGGTTTCTGAGACACTCTTGTGAAATGGATGGTGGAAGTGGGGATTCAATTCCCTTCAGAAGAAGGGGAAAAATAAGTTCATTTGGCTAACACATATCCTGGACTCCTTGACCGCTTGGCTACAGGATAAGGAAGGGATAGGACCTGCCTGGCCTTTTGCTCCCTCTATTTTTCATTCCAGTGACTGAGAATGAAACAGTGAGATATGAAACAGAGGTGAAAGACGCTTTTCAGTTCCCCCCCATCCCTTTGTGCCTTGGGAAAATGATTTAGGTTGATCTGAGCTGAAGTTTTGAAAACCTTTTTCTGGTTCGGCAGCCAAGCCTGAATGTTGGCCACTTGCACCGCTCTTGCTCCGAGAGCGAGAGCGCTTCCTGGGGACTGGCTGACGGCAGCCCCGCGCGAGCCCTGCCAAGAGCACCAGCAGTACGCCTCTCTAGAACAGATTGAATTCTTGATCTCCGAATATGCTATGTCTAGCTACATCGGTGTCCTCTCTTCAGCAGCTCAATTAAAACAAAAGCAAACATGGGTTTTGGTGGAAAGGGCAAATTGCTGATGTTTGCTTACGTGGAGGTAATGGGACACAGGGTCCCAGTTTGTGGCTTTTTTTATGATTTTGGAGGCTGCCTGAAGCCTTGCAGGAGAAGCTCCTTCCAGCTCACCCCATGGCCTGGGACGTACCATCACCCACTGGTGTAAAACCTGCCTGGGGCACGGCTCGCTCTCACCACCAGGGCATCCCAGCCCCATCCAGCTGGTGTTGAACAAGGTGACTACCTCTGTCCCATGTGGCTCCCTCCTCCTCTCCTCAGGGATGTGGAGAACAGTGGGCATGGTGACAGATGGGGTCACATTTTTTCCAGTTTCTGGGTTTTTTCATCAACATTGCTTTGGGTTTTTCTTAGCAAAAAGGAGCCAAACAAGTGTGTACTTGCTTACAGAGCTGTTGGTAATGAGATTTATCAAGCTTCTTAGTCTTTTGGGGAGTCTGTTGCACACTTTGAGATCTGCCTGTAGGAAGCCTCTGAGCCCAGATGTGGTTTTGCTCTGTTGTAGGTAGTTTTAGTATGTCAGGAGTGCACTTGTCAACTACCCTTCTTCCTACAGCTTTAGGTGAACTTGTAGATGTCACAGTCTGTGACCACTGGGTATGTTGAAGACAAAACCTGAGACTGTGAACTTGAATCTCTTGGGAGAGCAGAGTTCAAGGTGAAGAAGGGGTTTAATATGGTTTGATAACGAGTGCTATTGAGGAAGGTTTTACTCAGTGTTTTGAGCTGGAGTTTTGTAAGGGCTGACAACTTCATGTCTGTGTGGATTGCTTTGCTGAGGTCTTGCTACAAAATGATGAAGGAACGAGTAACCTGTGCCAAAACACTGTTAGCCAGGATGTCCTGGGCAAACAGAGATTTTTAGAAAGTGTTATTTATAAAAGTTAGCAAGTGAAACCATTGCATCAGTGAGGAATGCAACAACGCTGTTAAATTACCAGAGTGAATTGACTAGTTGTGCATGTGGGCATATCTTCAACTAAACGATACTAGGT
Source organism: Calonectris borealis (assembly GCF_964195595.1). Lineage (NCBI taxonomy): Eukaryota > Metazoa > Chordata > Aves > Procellariiformes > Procellariidae > Calonectris > Calonectris borealis. The sequence goes on from NC_134312.1 coordinate 190,295,481, forward strand.
GGGGCTGCAAACTCTCCAAAGTACTGTTATTTTCAAGCTAAACCTCAGATAACCTCCAGTCCTTTAAAAATATCTGTTGCTGAAAATAAGTCCTCAGATAACCTTCATCCTTGGATAACCCACATAAAATCAAAGGCGAGGGACTAATAGGAGGAAGGGGACTTGGAAATAAACTTGTCCTCATATTGCCCATACATGTGAGCAACATACTGCTGCTGACTAGCGGCTATTTTTACATATAACCCATGCGTTATAAGCATGCAAAAAGGGTGCTTTCCTTTGCTTAGCAGCATGGTCTCTGTCTTGCTCATTTAACCAGGGGTGGCCCTGGTTGTCCGATTACCTGTGGAGTTGTGGATACTGCTGGCACTCCTGTTCTTACTGTTGGCTTCATTATCTAGGGGCCCACATACTCACCTGGGTAGGACTCAAACCATCCTTGGGCAGACCTAGGGAAGATGGGAATACAGGCTGAATGGATCTCAGAAAACTGCCCCCAAATGACCTGAGTCCTTCTGAGAGGGTTTCTGTCACAGCTCCAGGGAACAGTGGTTTCTCCTAGCTAACAATGGAGTTTTAAAAGTTACGTTTGGAGTGACTTCTGCTGTCTCAGGAGATGTGAAAAAGCCAGACCTCACAAAAAAAAAAAAAAAAAAAAGATACCAGTTTCTGTGCTATCTCAGTACCCTTGCTACCCACTTGAGCACTGAGTCTTCAGCTGTGGCCAAACTTCAAAGCGAGGTAAGGAAGAAACCAACCAGTCAGAAAACATGCAGCCAGGTGCAGACTGGGGGAAAAATCCAATACTTCCAGGTTCTGCAGGTGAACTGCTGAAGCCCTAACCCATGCAATTTGATTACAGTCATGGGACTGTTTGATAGTCCTCGATGAGTGAATACACAGTCCCCCAGGCTGGGAGTTTGCCTGTCACCTGGTGAACAGGGTCAGAAAGCATCTGTACTGTTTGTGAACCTCTCTGGATATACGTGGTCTTTTCTGCAAAGCAAGGAGATCATCCACAGCACTTGGCAAATAGTTCAGCTAAGTGCAGGGGCACAGAGGTTTGATAAAGCAGTTTGCTGCCCCAGATAGTTCCTCTGGGTGGGATTTGGCAGCTCTAACAGAGGCTGAGAGCAAGGTTTGAATTCATTCATCTGACAATAGAAACCTGAGCCAAAGCTAACATAGAGTTTTATGCTCATTTACAGACCTCTGCAGACTAAAGGGTTCATAAAGGAGTTCACTGATACCTTGTTGACAATGGTGATGAAATACCCTGACTTGTCATCCTGGGAGATTTCAACACACACATCGACAAGACTGCAGATACAAAGTCCCACAAACTCACCTCCTGGCTTTCCTCCCAAACACTCTCATGGTATTTCTACACTGACATTTACAGTCAGCCTCGAAGGGTCCCCTTTACTGGATCTGAGTGGCATGTGTCACCCCAACAGCAAATTTCAGTGGGCTGCATACAGGGTTTGGTGAAGCCCCCTGCTCATGGACAGTACCGGGAGGAGGTTAGCAGCCAGAACCACAGGGTATGGTCATGCTGAGTTCCTCTGCTTGATGCCTGCAGACGTGCTGTAGAGAGGGTGATAGCCATGATCAACGATGGAGCTGAGCTCCGGCAGATGTCCTAGCTTTTGCTGTGCTTGGGGGGTCACTGTGTGGGTGTTTATTTGGTATAAGCTTAACGATGACCTTAAGGTCACTTCTCGCTATCAATGTTGATCATCTTCTCTGGTTTAATCCATGTGCTCTTTGATCTGCTCCATACTGAACATGAATAATGTGGGCCAACCCCAAGGGCTGTCTCGAGCCTGGGGCAAGCAAAATATTCAGTCTCCACAAGTGGACCAGAGCAGGCTAGATCAGGCAGGGTTAGCAGAAGAGGTACCAAGCTGGTGCAGAGGAGTAGTAGCATGAAGGGATCTCCAGGCATGTTAGCACTGGTGGGACTCAGAGGACCTCTAGCTCTGATTTAGCTTTTATCAGATTCTCTCAAGGAGCCTCCCAGAGGAGAACAACATTGCACCGGTGGGCCAAGGTGCTGAGAACCTGGGAAACTCCTCCTGCCCTGCATGAGCCCCCCGAAGTCCTTACCCCAGTCCCCAAAGACATCTCATTTCCTCCACCCACACAGAGCACCTTGGTGCTGCAGCCCTGATGGGTTGGAGAGGAAGAGGAGGGAGTGGGAAGCCAGGGACAGGAACCAGGATGGCAGCCCTGGAAAAACAACATTTGTCATCATGAATCCAGCTCGTCCTTGGTGATGTGGCATGAGAGGTCAGGGAGCCTTCCTCAGCTGCAACAGTAAAGCAGCAATCAGTTCCTTATTCTCCGGCGGGGATATCTCCAGCCAGAGCGTCTAGAGGGAGCAGTCAACTAGCATGCTGCCGGATGACGACTCAAGAGATTCACTAATGCCCCAGCTGGTTGTCAAACCAAGAGTGGGTGAGGAGCGGTGGAGGTTTGTAACCTTTTAAAATGAATTTTCTTTGTTTCTAATTTACTTGCAACCTTTGGGAGATGTTTTTTGGCAAAAAACCAAGTTAAGCTCCTGCCCACACAAACTCTTATAGATAAGTTTGAGATTAAATCAAAACACTCAGGTATAGATTTTCTTTTCTTTTTCTTTCTTTCTTTTTTTTTTTTTTTTACCTCTAGAGTAACAAATTTGACCATGACATAGTGGGCATGATTTCCGTGCTTTAACTCGGCAGCCTGTTTCTTTTCCCCTGGCTGTTTTGGTTTCCTAACGAACAGCCACAGATTCTCTATGCTGTCCTGCTACTGTTGGAATAACTGCACAGGACCGAACCTAGTTGCTGAAACAGTGATGAGGAAAAAGTCCCTTTGCTTTCTGTTGACAGAGATAGCTTGTTGCTAGTCAATTAGGTCTTCGATATGATCGTCCGAACAAAGCTGTTAACGTAAATGGAGACACATATTTTTTTAATTACTTGCTAGAAAACATTTAGCCATCATTCCCAAAATCAGTGAATCTTGTCTCACAGGTGCAGTTACCAAGAGCTTTTTTTAGTGTTTTTATTTTCATCCAAGCATAACAGAACTTGACTCTAGATCACATACCTTCTGTAACTGAAATCTGAGTAATGCATTAAGTAATGGACGAATCTGTCTGGATTGACTAATGTGGTTACAGGAGTTTATCCCGATTTGAGATGCATGAACCTGGGATGAGAAGAGCCAGTTTTAATAAAGTACAGATACCTCACGGGGACCCCGGAGGAAAGGGGATGTTTAGGTGCCCATACTCCCCACCTGCATGTGCCACCCACCCACCCTTGCCTTTTTCCTCTCTCTTTTTGTTTTTTTTTTCTTGTCATTTTTCCTGGAGCGCTGCCTAAAGGAATGAATTAAGCCTGTTAGGGCCTGGGTTGATGTTGTGATGTTTATGGCCCCAATAGCGTGATGATTGTTTTATGATGTTTGTGTTTTGGCATCAGTGATGCCGTGATGTTTGCACTGCGATGTTGTCATCTGGGGAGGGCAGGGCCATGGCTACATTACATATATGTATCCCATACGTGGTATAAAACGCACATATAAATCATACGAATGCTGCATGCCTGGGGCGTGTGTTTGGGGGCCCTCATCCGACAAACAAGTGCTCATGAGGAACAAGTGCACAGTCACACAGCCGGACACAAAATGGCTGGGGACAGCTTGCAAGCCCAACAACCTGCCAGACTGGTCAGCATTGCAGGACCCCATGCAATTTTCCATCAAAAGAAATGACCTGTGTTGGCCCAAAAGTGCGCAGCTCTTGCCTGCATCTTCAGAAAACTCTCCTTGGCAAGGTGGAGGGAGGCCCTGGGGTCAGGACGCATGTCCTGGAGCTGGTGGCACTCCCATGTGGGTGTGGAGGTGGGCACTGAAACATCCCCAGAGTGACGTGATATTGCAATGCTCCTCAGCACCCAGAGAAAAAAGACATCCTTCACGGCTTGAAGAATGAAGCCCTCACCCAGGAGAGCTGCCTGCTCTGTTCCCGCTGGTCCTCTCACAGGGGCTCCTGGAGCTGAAGCAGAGTGACAGGAGATGGAGAGACCAGGGGGAACAGCAATGCAGCCTGGGGGGCGTAGGTCACTGCGTTTCATCTAAGGGAAAGAGTTTCTCAGGAAATACCCTGACAACTTGGTGCTCACAGACATGTAAATCACAATTTTTTTTTTTTTTGAGTAATTTCCTTCTGAATTAAAGACTGCCCTGAAGGCTCCTCCTTCCTGCTGTATCTTTCTTCAGATGAAGTGCCGCTGAAGACATCATCATGTAAACCAAAATGTAGTCTTGCAGCGCTAAAGCCTCCCTCTTCCCCACTCAGCCATCAGACCAGATACTGCTTCCCTGCTTATCTTGTGGGCCTTTAAGTCAAGCGTGAACCATGTTTCTGCATCAGTGACCACATGTGAGAACTGCGCATTTCATGTTCCTTTTTTTTTTTTCCCTCTTGCTATTGTTATCAAACTTTTGTGACCGGTTTCTATTTCGGTAACCAATGTGTAATCTGTAAATGCCAGACCCCTGGTCCCATCCACAGGGCAGATCTAAATGTCCCTCTTTAGCTAAGCTGTGTTTTTTGCTTGATCTGTCGGCACTCTTACCGCATATGCTACAACAAACCAAGTGCCTTTGTTCTCCTAAAGCAATACTGCCCCAGGCTATCCTTCCAGTAGACATTAGTTCTTTTGTTTGGATAAAAGGGTGTCATCACTCATTCACGATGAGAATATGATTCAGCCCCGTCTCTTCACATTCACGGCCCAGTCTTCATAAATACTTGGTTTTACAGCATATTGTATGTGTATTCAGATGGCTGACATCAGTGGGCCAAATTCTGCCCTGACATGAATCTGCTTCAGTCCTGCTGTTCATGTCGGAGGAATTGTGGGGAGTCTAAATCAGAGGAAAGTATGATCTGTACCCAGTGCAGGCTTTCTCTGAAAATAATGAGATGTGAGAGTGCCAGCCACCGTATGGAATTACACCCAAATCAAGAACAAACAATAAAAATAGTTAAGTAAACTCATTTTCCATTAAGCATTTCTGTGATTGTGGGAGCACATATGCCTTTGTTAATTTAACACAGCACAGACAACTTTATAAGCAAGGAACAGGGTGGTTTTGTCCTGCCCTGATGAAGACTGAATTTGAGACCTTTGCACTGAAAACTGTGGGTCTTTGAGACAAAATCCCAGCTCTGTTATCTCAGGGCCATTAAGACAGAAAAGCTATATCAAACCAGAGGGACCTGTGCATGATCCCCAATGCCTGGAACTGCAGCCTGAGTCCCGGGGAGCAGCAGGTGTTCACGATAGTGCCTACTCCTTCCCACCCCAGTTAGCACCCCAGAGAAGTCTGATGTTAGCAACCTGGTGGCAATGGTGCTGTGTCCCGGCCAAGTCCTTGCTCCGGGGCCAGCCTGCTGAAGCATGTGTGTCACACACTAGCTGCTCAGTTTACTTCATAATCCCTGTAGATGCCTCCAAAGGAGAAATTGAGGGTTTCATTATGCATGGGTTATATTTATATCACTGGGATTTAAACAAATGGCATTAAAAACTTCAAACGAAGTGTTCCCAGAAAGTATCTTCCAGCACTTCCTGAAATGACAGGGGTCTAAACAGCAGCCTGTTGAAGTACACGTGATTTTTTTCCACCGCTTTCGTTGAACTTTGGGTCCATACCTACCAAGGAAGCTCCTTAGTTGTTGTTGTCATGCTGTTGTCATGTTGGCTTCAGGTAGATAGCCAAAATTTTGGGTGCTCACCTGCACTTTTAAAACTTTCCCATTACGTGTTCCTTCTTCTCTTCTCCACTGGACTAAGATTGCAATTTCTCTTCTAGGAAGGCTGTATTTGGGCAGAGATACCACTGGAAGCAGTGAAGAATAATAATTAATCAGCATCCGCTAGCCTCTTGCTCTGCTCCTGAAACTTCAGATTTGTTATTATGACCGTGAGGCAGGGACTGACGAATGCAATGTCTCCTCTCTGCCCTGAGGTTTCACCCCTCTCTGATTTTCCAAATCAGAGCTGTACACTTTAGTGTACAGCTGTGTCCCAAACTGGATCTCTGCCAGCTCAAGGGAGAACTGGGGATGCGAGAAGACTTCTAAAATGTATAAAAATACTTTGACTGCAGTGATTTAACTTGATGCTGGGTTTATTTAATGATAGCAAGGGTGTGGTGTTAATCTCTATAGGTTGTTTTTTTTTCTGGACAAAAACTCCTAAAATTTGCTGCAATCGAGCTAAAAGATACGGAGAGATACAGGATACGAGTGACTTTAAAGTAATGCCTCACAACATCTGTTAACACTGAGACGAGCTAATGTTACTTTATTTCATGAACTAAGGAAGTGGAAAAGAGCCTTAAGGAAAACACATTAGGATAAGCTTAAGGAAGAACGTAGAGCATATGGTGGCACATGGGTAAGGAGGCCTGGATTACCTCGGTTAATAACTCACCCAACACATTTCTTTTCTAATCTATTAATTTCCATATTTACCTTAAATTGCTTTACATAAGAATTTCCTAGACCTAACAGTGGCTTTCCAGTGTATTAGAAGGTTTCTGTTTGGTGTGGAAGGATTTGTGATCAGCCAAACGTTTCATGGCCCTGTTGGTAATGTGTTAGGGAGCCTTCCTGACATCAAAATTTATTTTAAGGAAAGCTTGTCCTAGCAGTCAGAAAAACTTCTAAAAGCTCATCTGTTGAGTCTTGAAAGCTTTTTAGAGGCTACTCCGATGTCCACTGAAGCCAGCGGAAAGGCTCCCAGTGACTTCAGGATATATTTTATTGGGACACTTAAGTGAGGAGTTGGCTAAAGTGAGCGTCTGCTTTGAAGATGTTAACATTCATGGGACTGTACAACATCCATAAACGATGTGTTCTAGTATCCATTCAGTTTATTTTATTAAATAAGAGTATTTTTCATAAATCTACTGTCAACATTACCATGACAAAGAGAGTTGTCAGTACTGAGCTTGGCTTGGGAGCCAATCAGTTTGTTGTTAATTAATCTGATTGGAAAATTAATGGGGCACGTAACTGGGTGAATGGTGTTGAAAGACTTTATGGTTCTGTCTGTTCGTTGCTGAATGATGCAGATGCATTGGATACCTTAAACGGAAAATGATGGCAAAAACTGTGAAGTTATTCAGCAATGATTTTTTTTTCAGTGTTAGGTTTTCTGGGACTGACAGACAGCAGTGTATCTGCTGTATGAATCCTAACCCTTCCTCTCCAGGAAGGGTGATGGGACTTTGTGGGGATTCTTGCTTGTAAGTGTCATCATAAAAATAGGACCTGCAAAGCTTTCTCTATGATTCACCACAACAAAAGACCTTTTGTTTCGAAAGCCAGACAAGACTGGTAATGGACTGCATACTTGACTAACACGTCATGTACAAACCCAACCACTTAAAATCATGGAAAATTCCGGACACCATAAATCTTACACCAACTGCATCATTTTATTTATTCAGATTTTTTTCAGATATTTAAAATAAATAAAATATGTTCCTACATAGGCTCTGAGCACTTTGCCAACTTACAACTGCAAAACCAAAATGCAATATAATTGACTCACTGCTTCTACCAAACTGAAGTAAATAAACACTGGAGCCCCATTCATCAACCAGCCCTCTTAAGGCTCCTCAAAGAGCTGCTCCAACACATGGGTCTTGTAGCATGTCCTAAAAGTCAATAAATACAGATGGTGTCAGACTGCAGGAAGGGATTTATGAAGTCTAGGAAGCTTTTTGGGAGTATCTTGCTGGCTATACCTTCTCTGTTATATTGAAGGGAACATAATCCAGTCATCAGTGCTTCTAATGCCTGCATCTCTGAGAGATGCATCACCGAGTATTTGTCTTAGGCAAGATCTTCCCTGGAGGCTTTGGGCTTCCTAGGCCCAAACCATCATATTCAAATCAGTCAGGCCACTCAAAAGTTGCTGACCTGGGTCCCAGAGCAGAGATGCGCATACCAGGTGTGTGATTGCCTTCTGCACCACAACCTGCTTCCAATTAAATTGCAATGTAGCCCCATGTGAAGCATGTGCTGCAGGACTAAGCCAGAAATGACAAAAACACAGATGATGAGTGCAAGCTATCCATCTGAAAGTAAGAACTGTGGCCATTTAGACAGGCATATGTAATAAAATCTCCGAGACACACTGTCAAAAGTGAATGTAGCCCAGTCGAAGGGAGAGGACCATATATGAAAGAGGGCCTCTCTACGAATGATGTGCTGGAGGTTCAACAGAGGGTGGCACCGGATAGCAGAGGCAAGTACAGATCTTCAAGGACTCAGAGAAACTGAGGAGGTCTTGAACTACTGGTCTTGTTAAGCTTCATTACCCTGGATTCAAAGGAAAAGGCACTGTGATGACAGCCCTGAACTTGTTACGTGGTCTCGTAGGACATTAATTTTGATCCCTGAAGCAGAGGGAGACAACCTGAAGAGAGTGGTGGGGAAGTGACATAGATGGGTGCTGCAAGCTGACCATCTTTGAAGGTAGAAGGATGGTTTTGAGCATGTTTGTCTACCTTCTTTAAGAAGAGAAGCAGGTAAAGTTTGGATATATTTTACTCACTGGAAAGGGAAACAATTTATTAATGGAGGGTTGGTTTGAATAGCCAGGAGGATATTAAAGTCATAATGAAGAAGAAATTTAAAAAAGGGAACAATATACTTTTGCTTAGTAGAAGATCAGACTACCGAGCAAGTAAAGAATAAAGCTGTCCAAGGACATGAGGCCAACAAGTTCAGTCATTCCTGACCCATCAGTGTTGAGTAACTGGGCATATGTTTCATGCAACGGTACCAAAGTTGGGTGACATAATTTGGACAAGTAGAATATTAAGTGGTTGGTAATAATTAGACAAATATGAACAGTGGATTTTTTTTTGCTTTGTGACTTAACTAGAACATCTTTTTGAGGTAATCTGAATATTTTTCTCATTCTAGGTGTGAATAACAAGAAAAAGAATATACAACTTTGACTACAGAAATTAACTACAAAATAGGAACATTTGAAACACTATTTTTTAAGGCAGAATAAAATTGGAAAACAAAGGTTAAATTTATTAGGAGGGTGGGTTCAAGGGTCATTATTCAGGGGTTAGGATGCTCACCCAGGACCGCAAGGGTCCAAACTTCCTCTCTGCCAAATGTGGAGCAGAGCCTTGAGTCCATCCTCCCCTAAACACTGAGCAGAGTTTTTATTTCTTCTGTTAGCATTTCAAATGCACTGAAGTTCAGCAAAAACCTGATCTAATTATGACAGATAGAGAGAAATTGATTACAGAACTGAAGCAAATGTCTGCTTATGTGCAGAAGATCGTGTCTTGATTATATGTGTGTGCAAAAAGAGTAAAACACAAACCAGTAATATACATTCTTGGTTCTTTAAAAAGGCCAGTTTTGTAAAGCTGAAAACAATTATAAGCCAAATCTACTGGGAGAATTTAAACAGAAAAATGTGAATGATAATTGCAAACTGTTTAAAAACATTTTACTAAAAAGCCATACTTGTTATAAAACAAAACAACATAGCTTAAGTGAAAGCTGTTCTATTATACAAAAACCCACATGTAACAATTGGAAGAGTGAGGCAACAAAAATTAATCTAAATCAGAAGATAGGAATGATGATAAATTTGTAAGGGAAGCAAGAGAAATGTAAGGAGAGGTATTTGCCCAACAGAGTTAAAGATCATACAAGTTAAGGACAAGAAGAAGTTTTTGATGTCTGTTAGGGAAGAAAACCTATCAGTAATGTTTCTCTCAATGGATAGAAATGGTGGAATTATTTATATTAACACAGAAAAGACAAGAATAGCTTTCTGTGTTGGTTGGAAAAAACAGCTGAAAATATATAATCCTGCGATAGTGATGATGTATTTTCCATTACAACAATAATTCAAGAAAATGTTTGAACAGCAGCTACTAAAGTAGGTATGTTAAATGAGAGGCTTGAACAACTTGTCCACAAGTTTGAAAAGAACAAGTCAAGACACTCCTTTGACTATAAATAATGGTTTTCCAGAAGACATTGAACACTAGAAAAGTTTGAGAGGACTGGAAAAATACAGTCTTATTTATAAGACACGTATGGGATGAGAACACCAATCATGTGCATTTCCATTCGACGTTCTCTGGTCTTAGAGAAATTAAAATTGATGTCGGACTCTGCTAATAACTCTGTGAAAGAGATTATCATAATAAAAACCTTTTAATAAATGTTTATGCAATTAACTTGATATCTTTTAAAAACAAGATTATCATTATGGTCAACACAGCTTATAGTATTTGATGTAAAGTACTTTGAATCCTGTATGGCATTTATCTTGGCACATGATGAAAATTTGATTAAGAAAACAAATGTTTCCTTAATTAGAAGTCTTAATTATACAGATATGAAATTGGCATGTCACACTGAAAGTGGGTTAAATGCTGGCACACTTGTTGGTCTGAAAATGCAATTGTTGGTGGAAATTTACCATTTATTTGGTAAATGGAGTCCTCAAACAAGTGATACCTGGCCTTCTGTTATTCAAGAGCTTTGTCTTGGAGATTACATATAATTGTTTCTAAAAAGTCATGCAGGAGGAAAAAAGTCAGTTGAGTGATAAATGCAGACATGAATAGAGAATCTCCTGGACTACTTGAGAAGCTGAATTCAAGCAAAGGTGTTTTTTCTTTAGTAGGATTTCAGTAAGATTCCAGGAATCACTAGCCATATCTACCTTAGCAAATGTTTTGGCTGAATAGGAGTGGAGTAGCAGATTAGAGCAGCTCACACTGGGGTCTCTACATGCAGCACAGTGTTTGATGTCAAATCAGATTTAGTTGGGTCCCCCAGACTGATCATCTGTTGCTAGTTCAGAGCCTAACGCCTGCGGCAGCGGCTCGGATGTGTGTGGTGCTTCCCGACCGCTTTCCCCCAGCAGGAATCCAGTTCCCACAAATCAAACCTGAGTGGGTGACCTGCACCCACATGTGGTAAAGTGGGTTTGGGGGAGAGGATGCCACAACTCACCTCTAAACCTCCCTACTGCACCAAAAGCAAGTGTTTGGTGGATGCGGCCGTTGAATCTGCAAAGAAGGTGGGACTGGGGGATTTGCATGTGAGTCAAGCAGGAGCTGCTCGGGGAGGCTGTCCTCCAAAGAGCTGGTCCTGAGACTGCTAAGTAGGAAGCGGAAGGCTACATCTGCCTTTGGCACCACTGTGGGATGTTGTTCTTAGTGCTGATTTCCACAATTGAAGAAGGATGCTGGATGAATTGGAGAGGGTTCAGAGAGAAAAGACGCGGGAATGATGAAAGGTCTGGAAAACATGTCTTATTGTGATAGAAGTGAGACGCTCACTCTGTTTATCTAACAAAGAGAAGATTAAGAGGTGACTTGATCACAATCTATAAATATGTACAGGGGGAACAGAAATTTGATCACAGCTTGCTCTTTTGCTCTGGCAGACAAAGGATGTGATAAGGTCCAACCGCCGGAAGATGAAACTGCGCAACCTCAGACAAGAAGAAAGCAGTGTATTTTTAAACAAGAAGACAATTAATCACTGGAACTGCTTACTAAAGGTTATGGTAGATTTCCTACCCTTTACCATTTCAGAACATAGATTGGTGTTTCTTATTAAAGACATGCTCTAAATTACTGCTTAACAACCTTCCCTTCTCCCTCCCTGCCAGAGGATCACCAAATCCCTTCAGAAAAAAAAAACCAACACAGATGGCCTGGTAGAGTGCTTACACAATGGCTTTCATTTGCAATCAGCTCAAAATTAGGATAAACTCTGAATGTTTGTTTATTCTCTTTATTTCCCCCAATTTTATTCACTTGTTTGTTTGCATATGGGGAAATGCATATGCACACGTGCGCACACACACAGAGAGGTGTGTTTCCCACTGCAAAACTACAGATACAATGACTGTAACAAGATTTAGAGTAAACTGATTTGCTAAATTTCAAAGATGTTTTGTTCCCAACTGAAAATATCCAGGTTGCACTAACAGTAATGTAATAAAAAGTTTCATATCGATTTTTTTAAATTCTGGCTTGAGTTGAAGTCACCCAAAATGAAACACTTGGTTCAAATTTTTCTCATAGGATTTTTCTCTACAGCAAAATCAAAATCTTCCTGTGGAAAATTTCAGTTTTGTAGTAAGTGCATTCCCATTGGAAAATAACTGCGCTGTGAAACTCCCAGCCAACTCTAGTAATGATGGCCATCACAGAGAGGGGGAGAGAGAGAGGGAGTGGATTTCTTTACACTCTCTCACTCAAAAGAGAGAGAGAACTGAGCTTCTCCCTTCCCTTTGTTTTAGCAGTCAAGTTTCCTGCCGCTTCTTAAGCACAAAAACCATATGCGCATGCATTTATAGCTTGGGTATCAAACTGATAATATATTAAAAGGATTATGATTTACTGCTGTAATTATTGGCCTCCCAACTTTCACCCGCAATTATTGTGTGCATACATCTTCCGGCTTGCAAAATCCCCACTTGCCCATATAAATGATGTGATTGCATTACTCTGTACTTTCTTTGCTGCCCTAACTGCTCATTAGAGCAAACACCTCAAAGTGTGCATGTAAATATGTTGGGACTGCTTGGACTATCTGGCTCACTCCCTCTTTTTCTCTCTCTTTGTTGTTTTTCCCTCTTTTCCCTTGCCATCACCCCACTTTTTTCCTGCTATTGTATATCACACTGTATTTTTCCTCCCATTTTTCCAAGTGTCCAAATGTTCCTGTCTGATTTATTTATGTCTGACACTATTTCAGAGTGCCCAGTTCATTTCCTCTGGGACCATTCTGCTTTTATCTCTCTTCATTTGGATGCTTATTTCCTCCCGCTCTGCTCCCCTACTCAGCTCCTCCAGTACATAGTTTTCCTCCCCTCCCCTGAATTTCTTTGCTCTGATGTTATTTTTTTCCTCCCTTAGTCAGATCCCTTCTTCTCCTCTAGCTCTCCCCATCTCCTGTTTTTCATCCTTCCTTTACGTTTCTCTTTCCTTTACGTTTCTCCTTCCTGTGCATCCCCACATGATCCAGAGGGACCACTTTGCTCACCTCGCCCTGTCTCTGCAAAGGAGCTTCCCCCTCCAGCCCTGCACTTTTCCCTGCTCCTTTTCTTCCACTCTGCTCTTCCTCTTTTTCTTGTCTTATTTTTTTCTTCTTCTTTCTGTGCCTTCTGCCTTTACCTGTTTCCAGGCTTATCTAAGGCTTTTTTACTTCACGGGGATGCCCCTGCTCTCCAGCCCCAACATTTACCTGGGGCAGACGAGGGCTGAGGACAGCCCTGGCAGTCAGTGTGCCGTCCCAAGTCTCCCCCCAGGGCTGATCCCACGTCTTCCCGGTGCAGGACAGAGGTGTTGAGGAACGCAGTGGAAAGGAAATCGGAGGATGTTATTGCCTGACCTGGTGCAGCAGCTGTGTCGCACCCAGCCCCGCTGCAGCCCGGAGGTGTGCGTGCGGCCGCCTGTCTGTGCTTGAAAGAAGTCATGGGGTTGTGTAGCCAGTTGCATCCCGGGGTCTGGGCGTGCACCCCACGCTGGCCAGTGCTAATAGGCAAGTGAAAGCCCCCTGAGGGCCACTCACTTCCCTCCTGTAAATCCACATGTGGTTTGAAGGGATACTTTATGAGGTGCCTCTGTATACTTGATCCCTTGTATTTTTTTCCCGCTGTGAAGCCCGAGGCCGTCCTTCACAGCTCCTGCAGTAAACCAGGGCCTTGGGATCCGGAGTCCCAGGGACACCGCAGGCAGCGGGTGTCGGCTTTCATAGAAGTTGCAGGTGCTTTCATCAGGGAGCTGCCGTGCAGCTCACGCCTGTCCTCCCTGGAGCACCACTGCTGAGTGCTGAAAGCCCAGTTAGGAGGCGGGTGAGGCTGGTCTGGCAGAGCTTTGTCTCTTTGCTCCTCCAGTGCTCAGGCACTGCATGTCCTGGTGGGTTTCCATCATCTGCCAGCACAGGAGAATGGCTGTCTTAGGCCCTTTGTCCCCTCTCTGGTCGTCAGCTGAACTAGCTGATGATAGCTAAGGTGATCCCACCAATGGAAAGCAAAAAAGGAACTAGGAGAGCAACAGAAGGCCTTGAAAGAGGTGACAGTAAGGAAGTGCATGGGAAGACCAGCTCCTGTAGTTCCTTCATGGCCATTCACTCCTACGACTCAGTGCCCATAGATCATCTCCTCTGCCAAGCAGCAGGGCCCCCCTGCACAAGGAGGATGTGGCTGATAGCTGACCTTGCCTTTCCTACCTGAGAAATGATAGTGGGACTTTTGGGATTCCCTCTTTGCATCCTGGGAAGACGTATAACTGCTTCGTGAAAACCAGCATCTGTTTAAGACCCATAAGGACCATCAGAACAAATGCTCCAAATCCACAGAAATGACCTACTGTGTAGGTCTCTAAAAAGAGTTTTTGATTGTAAAAAAGCAAAGAAGGAACTTGACACACTCCAAAATCTCTGTTTCAAAAGTCTTGAACATGGTGGACATAGACTGTAGCATTTCTGGAAAGGGAAAAAAAAAAAGTATGCCTTTACCCCTGACACCTCCAGTCTCATGATGTTACAAGAAGAGAATGAACCGGCCACAGACAGAGTTTTTGGAGTCACTGTCCTATCAACTAGTGATTATCAGATTGTCTCCCTGTAATGGCATATCCAGTCATATGTTTTCCCCATCAAACCCAAAATAAATGAAAGGAGGAAACGAAGGAGTGTAAGAGTCCAGCACTTCATTCTTCATACTTCAAGAGCTGCAGCAACAAATGCTAAGGGAAAATTCCCAAGTGAGAAATGATACCAGTTCAAGGTCACATAAGTTGATGCATGGAAGTACATTATAAGAAAACTAAAAAGCTATTTTGGGGACTGACATTGTTTATTGAATGCTTGGAGAGATTGTTTTGATGTTCTGTGCCTGGGTTGCGGGTTAGCAGTTAAACCAACGTTCCTAAAGCAAGAGGCTGGGATCCGGGGAATTCCACATGCTGCTTCTGAAGACCAGAGGCTAAGCTGGTCCTTCATTTCTGAACCCCAGAAAAGTTCCCATTTTCACACTCAGGACCATCAACATTATATGTTCCTAATAGCACTGCAGAAAAAGTTAATTTCTTAATTTCTTAGTGTGATGACAGTCTGTTTCATGGGGAAGCGCTATATGTTTTTGTTATTACAGTCCCTCATTAAAAGCTATGTGGAGCCACCTTATCCAGGGAGAAAGTGTGGAAGAGGGGCTGTACCTTAGAGTGTACCTTAGAGAAATGTCGTACTTCATGGAGCTCCCACACATAGCATGGTGCAAAATGTGCTGCTGTTTTCCTCCAGCAGCATGGGGTGTGGGGATCTTTTGGGTCCCCCCTTCCTACCAGAGCTACCCCTTGTGAATCAGGCATCACGGGGACCGGGAGGAAATGCTAATGATGGACGAGGAGGCCAAATCTCAGGAGAGGTGAGAGCGGGAGAGGGTGCCCTACAGCATTGATACATGCCTGCCCCCTCCTTCCTTGCATCCCTGTGGGGTATGTCTGGGCCCTGGGCAGTATAGGAGATGTCCTGGCAGCATAGGTAGTGCTGGGAGCGGGATCCAGCCAGCCTTTGCGTGGGTCATGCCAGTGTCCACCCTGGGGCAGGAGCATGAGCAGGGGGTGACCCGAAGCTTCATATCCAAATGTCTTTCTTTTCGTTTGTTAGAACTGCAAGCTCAGCTGAGCACTGCTTGTGCTAACCAAAACTCTGCCTGAAGCTAAACTGGGGGTCAGGTCATGCACGAAAATGGGCCTCAACTTCCATCTTTCTGTGGGACCCAGGGCGGCTTGTGGTTTCTCCAGGAGGAGCTTTTCTTCCTAGAAACACCATGGTGGGCCCGAGGAAGTCTTTCCAACAAGAGCATCATTGACGGCGGTACGTTTCTGCTGACCATTTCGGATTTACCAAACAAACGGACAGCTTGTATGAAAAAAAATCCCCTGTGAGGGCTAATAATAACAACATTTGCGCTGCTCCACCCTTGCTCTGTTCAGTCATCGCAGATGGCGAGCGCGTCCGCGCGGGGCCCGACCACCGCGCGTGCTGGGGTGTGGGGCTGGCCCCAGCCTGGGAGCGCCTCCCCCTTATTATTAATAATAATCTCGCAAGACTGGCATGCGCTGCCTGCGCTTCCTGCGGCAGCTGAAGCCGAGTGTGTAAAACAGGTCTAATTTTAGAGCAGCCCGGGCTGAGCACAGAGTGAGACCAGACCCGGGAAATTTTGAGTTTTCATTGTTTCCTCAGCTGTGGGTGAGGAGCTCCCATGGACGTTTGGGAGAGTTTTTCCCAGATACGTGAGCCCTCGCCTCTAGCTGCATCTCACACAAGCTCTGTCTCCAAAACCCTGGTGACATCAGCCTCTTTTTTTCCTTTTGTTTCCACGTCTTTAAAGTGGGAGACTGTTATTTTCCTACCGCGCTTCAAAAAGGGAGAAATTAGTTGTGAGAGTTCATAATGAACGTTGCTCAAGTATTTGAATAATAAGATGCTCAGGGCTTTGTTTTCTGAGGAGGTGCTTCAAATGTAATGCAATTTGTTTGGGCTTCCTGGGAAATTATGAGATGCATGTGTACGTGTGTGTATGGAGGGGGCAGAGAAACCTGAGACCTGGTTTTATATGTGCAGGGAAAGATTTACAGAACCGTGTTTTCTGACGTCTTCTTGCCATCAGTCAGTTTAACGGTGCTGTGTGCTGCTGAGCTTTTAATGTTTTGTCGTTTGGCAATAGCGGAGGGAAAACCTACAGTCCCTGCTCGAATGCCGTATATTTGGAAACTGTAACTAGCCCCTGCTGTATCACTGCAGACGTAGCTCCGACACCTTGTCATGTGAAAGGCTATCCAGTAGCCCAGCGAGTGCAGAGTCATTTCAGTTGGCGTATTGGAATATATTGCACAAGGAAAGATACTCTTTGCACAAGAGGTTTTTCTTGTAAACAAACTGGCTGGCAGGCTAAAACAAAACTATTGAGCCGTAGCAAAGAAAAAGGAAAAGTCACACTTCCTTTGTGTTCAGCAGGCTTTTGTCAGTCGATGAAGTCTGCTATTACTGACCTTAAGAAGGCCTATTTTGTTACTGAAAGAGGTTTTCCTGTTCTCTGGATGGATTAACTTGAGCTTAGAATATCCCGCTCTTTTTATTGCAGGCTTTCATCTCTGCCTGTTGTGTCAACATTCCCCCAGAAAACAGGAGTCAACTTGTAGCGTGACATTGTTGGAGGTGAGCGGTGGTGCCAGCATTATTTTCACTTCCATTTTTTACTAAGTAGCTGTACAGTGTTCTCATTTAGTACTTCTATACTAATTAAACCTATCATTTAAAAATATTCTCATCAGGCTTTAAATGTCCTCCTTCGGTCCAGGAGCCAGAATAGGCCATTTGCAAGGTTATTTGTTTGTTTGGGAACTGAGCATCAGAAAAGTAAGAAAGCAAGGAAAAGGCTCCTCGAGCACGAGGCAGAGAGCACCAGTTACGATGGCTAGACTTAAGTCAGGCCTCAAACCACAGAGCAATTGTAGGGTATTTCTATGAAATGTTTAATTATGCTGAAGCTGTATTATGGATGGACAAGGGAAGGTATTCGGTGGTATAACGTAACCATCCCTATTCTCTGGCCTTGAAGACAAAGGGTTTCTAGCTGTTTTTCTCCCTGCTTCCTGGATTTTCAGATGTTATGGCTGGAGGGATTTTTGCTATTATCTATTACAACACAGCCTATGGGATTGACTCACCAGCTAGAACAGATAGGGACATAGCCCTTCTTTAAATACCACACATGGTAGAGAGCCTATCCCGTTCCTAGATAAATTGTTGCAGTGTTTAATTCCCTCCCTTGTTAAAATCTTGGCATTTATCTAGTTCGGATTAATCTAGTGTCGGATTCCACCTACTGGATGTCGTGTCTCTGTCTGCTAATTCAGAGATCCCCCTGGTATCAGAAATATAATACAGCTACTTGCAAGCTAAGACCGAACAAAATTTGGAATTTTCACACAGTGGGCAGATACAACTTGTCAACATTTGTTTTCACTCCAAATTATACCAAAAAACTGCCTTATTAACATAAAGAAAACCCAGAATGGAAACATACAAACAAACAAACAAATCTAAACAAAATTGTAATTTTCTTTAATGTAGGACCCTTGTTGTTTGAATTTACTGAATTGATTGACCAGGACTTTCTGTTGTGTCAGTTCAATATTAAAAACAAATATTTTCCCATAATGCTGCATTGCTCCTGGGAATTATAGCCTGAACAAACGCTATCCTTATTCAACTTAGGCAGAGGCTTCTTGGCTGGACTACAGCTCCTGTAATGTTATATACAACTCTGAATTAAGTGACAAATTACCCCGTGGCTGGCCTGTAGGAGAAAACAGGTACCTACACCACAGATAAATGTGTTCACAAGAAGGTGAAGTTTAAAGTTTCCTTGAACAGACAAATTGAGGTGGAGTGGCTTACAGTGAACTATTTCATTCTGCTTGTCCTCAAGGAAAATTAACATTATTTTTTTCTTTATAGAAATTTGTGTGGAAATTTCATTTTCTATTGTTGAGACAGAATACCCAGCCAGCTCTGTTATAAACCACAGACAAATCATCATTAAATGAGTTGAGTTTTTTTTTTAGTATCTCACTAAGAGCTTTTGCCAATTGCAAGTATATTTGTAATTCTTTCTTGAACTCTTTCCAGTTTGTCAATAGTATTTTTAAAAATATGGACACTGGAGCTGGACCTGCTCTCCTTCTAATATTAATATTCCAAGGAACAGTGAGCATCTGCCTTTCCATCCTTGTGTTTTATAGTTCCCTGCTTGCAGATACCAAGATCACATTTTCTCTCTTCGTCAGTGCATTGCATGGGGAACTCTTGTGCAGCTCAGCTGGTTATCAGCCGTGACTTCTAAATCCTTTTCTAAGTCTCTGTTTCTAAAATATAGCCCACATCCTCAGTGTACAAACTATCTGGGATACTCAGAATTATGCTTCACCGTACAATAAAATATGTTGTTGTTTTTTTTTTCTAGTGAGCTCAGGTTACCATACAAACCAGATTGCTTGTAGAACAGATCTGCTTTTCTCATTATTTACCACTCCATGATTTTTGTGTCATCTGCAGACTTTGCAAGGAATGAGTGTAGATTTTTTACACTGGATCACAGATAAACATATTAAATAATGAAAGCAAATCCAAATGGGCCTCCTGTAAAATATCCCCACTGTAAGGGCACTCTCCATTGAGTTACTCTGCGGACTCCTCAGTTTTTAGTATGTTTAGTATGTGCTACACCGTCTTTCTAGAAGATCCATTTTTTGGTATGTTGTGCCATGCTGAACTCGGACATTAGCAGGAGTGTACTATGTCAGAAGAGTTGTGTAAGATGGTTACCCTTTGTAGCTGCTGTCTAAAAACACCCTGCTGACTTTGGGAATATAACGTATTGAATCAGAACTGTAATGTTATCCAATGTATCCACCAATACACCATTTTCCACCCAACAGCCCTATTTTGCATCATTGCCAAAGACCTTATCTTTTTTGTCTACCCGGTTATTGTCTTACACTTATGGGAATTGTGTTTATAACATCTGATGTGTTTACAACCTTAGTGATATAAACTGGGAATATATACTTGGTGCTTTGATACTTGGGTACTAAAGGCATTACATTATTCTTTGCACCTATCAAAGCATTTTTCATTGCATTTAAATTTTACTCTGGAAGGTTGATTGCTTTTCTTAAGTAGGTAGAAGAAGAAGGTACAGAAAGAGTTCCCAGTGTTTAAGAGTAGAAATAGCTGGAGCTGGAAGTGTGACTAGTGTGCTGTAATCCCTCAGATACTCCCCTGCAAATCACAGCCGTGGGGAGGATGTGAAATCGCATCTGGAGTCCAGCCTCCTCTTCTTGCAAGGAAGTTTGACACCATCTTCTTATTTACCTACATGAAATATCAGAATTTCCCATTACAAGTCTAGGCTGCAGACGATTTTAAAATTAATAAATAAGGTCTGTGTTAACGGTTTACACTCAGATGACATGAAGCTGAGGTTTTGTTTCACCACTCCAACAGATGAGGCGGGTCCATCAGGAAACATTTATCAAGCCAGGAGCTGCAGATAGCAGTGTCTCTTTGCTTGGGGTCGTGAGGGCTCTGCTTCTCTCATGCCTTGTCAGCAAGAGGTGATAGCTGTGATCATGCCCAGGCTTGCAATACCAGCACATAAGACCATGGGCTGAGCAGCACAACTGGAAAACCACATGGTGATTTCAGTTCAAAGCCCGCTTTGAGGCAGCAGGTACAGAAAAAGCAGAGTTCAAGGTACCCCATGTTGGTATTCGTCAGCAGAAATTCAGTCTGGTGGCATCCAATGCGAAGTCTGGGTGAGAGGTGTCTGCTGGAAGCAAGTTTTGGGGTCATTGTCTAGGGAACCACAAGGTGTTGAGCATCTTCCACTTGTAGTGGTTTCTCTGGAACCTGCATTCAGCTCCTTTCGAGAAGCTATGGAAAACCGTATATTAGTATTTACTGTGGAAACCCCTCTTGATCTTTGCTGTTCATACAGAAAGCACGTGAGAGTAAAGGCTCAGGGTGGAAGTACAGGAGGTTGGGTTCATCATCCTGCCCCTTCATATCAGTCTTGCAGGATGTTCCCAAAGGCTATCGATGATCTGGGGAAGTGATCATCCCTGGGTACCCAGAGGGTTCAAGGGAGTGTGCATGACATGACATGATTGAGAGCAGGAAGCTCATATACAGCAGACAATATATGCAAGATTTCTACAGGGGAATGATTCCTCCACTGGAAAATCCAAAATTGAAAGGAGTGGAAGGAGTGTCTCCCTGGTCAGCGAAGAGACACACTCTCTGATTTCAAGAAGAGATACAGCTTTAAGCAATGTGGCAGAGAGGAACCTCCTTCTCTCCAGGGTAGCCTTAGGCTAAAGTCAGCTGTGGTGGACAGCCCGTAGAAAACAAACCGATGCCATGTGGCTTCCATGTCCAGTGCACAGCCCTGAAGCAACCCAGAGCCATGGATCACAAGCGAAAGTGCTCATTGTTTGCTGAATACTCTTCTTACAAAGAGTTTGCTGAATACTTCAAATACAGTCATGTGTGAATCCAGGGAAAGCAATGAAAGGGAAAACAGTTGTTCAGGAGAATAATTTATTAGGATTAATTTCTCTGTTTTTATTCCTTCTTCCCAATTCTTTGGACTCGAGGGTTGTTAGCAATATTTTAGAAGCTGGATACAAAATCTAAGTTAAATTCATCGCTGTATAGAGGCCCAGCCTTAAGGTTTTTATTACACTAGGGTGCCATGAAAGCCTGGTTTTGAAGGTTGCCCTGGTGCGTGGGCCTGGTGACGCTCATCCTCTGTGATCTGGTGATGCCTCAGATGGCTGCCTGCAGGCCCCTGGTTTCTTACCATGTCCCTATTTGCATAAGAAAAGACTTCCTATTTTAAAACCTTCCCTAACCTACAAATTAGTGCAGATGAATGGCCTCTTGTTGGAACTGGAGTGGTTATCCTAGTTCCAACAATAGCACAGCCAATGCCAGATTTTAAACCCTCATAATGCATATAATTGTGCGATATTATACCAGAGGGGAAATTTGTTCTGTAGTCCAGCTGGTGATTAGCTTTACATTGAGGCATTGGGATTGGATACCCCTTGAAACTTTATCCTGGTTAACGTAACTACAGATGGTATTTTGTGGTATAACAATTCAACCCTTACTCCTGAGAGCAGTCCCTCTGGGACAGACCTGGAAGTCCTCGCTCGGATTTTACTCAGGCAAAACTCTCGCTACCTTCAGTTAAAGTTTTGAACCAATAAAGTCCAAGTGTGAGCACCAGGAGATGATCCACCAGCATTTCTTTGTTTGTTGGACACTGTTTATTCACTCGAATAAGGATTACAAGATCAAACACAAAACTAGGCATAAATACCTGCTAGAAATGTAGGAACTGCTAAGTTTTATTTTATTAATATCTCATCTACACTGAAATCCCAGCATCACTGACAGCAGCTACAACACTTCATTGGAGGTTACTCATAACTCAGTTTTCTGTGCTTATCTGCTTCTTCTCTAGGATTACATTAAATCAATAATTAATGGATGGCTGCTAAACAGAACCATATCTATTTCTGGCTCTTCCCTTCTGCATAACCACTTCTCAGTGCGCGTGGTCCTTCTGTCTCTAATCTTTTTTTGAAACTTATGAACTAAAGTAAATTCAAAGCATTTACTTTGATGGGTATTTCCAAGAGAGGAATTGTCTGTTATGAAGAATTCCCTCACGTATCACTCTCTTTTGTTTTTTTTTAATTTTCATTTTTGTGAAAATAAAATTAAAAATTATTTTTTGAAAGTTAAATTGCAACATTGTTGGTGTTTTTGTGCTTAGCCCATTTTGAGAAAAATCTTTTTCCCATAAAAAATGAAACAGCCCAATACCGAACAAAAAAGCATACGAAAACCAATGCCAGCTGACAGGAAATAAGATTCTTCCTTAACTCTCATTCTGACTGTTGAAAAATTATGGCTTAAAAATGCATTTCAAAATTTAGTTTGACAAATAAAAAATGTCAACAGCACTGTTTTTTTTTCAAGTGAAAACAGGGCTGAAAGTTTTTAAGAGCAAACAACAGTAAAAGCTCTTCCCTAAGAAAACAGTTAAATCTGTTTGTTATGGATATATTTATTCCAAAGATATGTGGTAGCAGTAATCTTCAAAAGGTATTTGGGAATTGCAAACAAATCTGTCTTCTTTCACTTGTTGCATTTTGTTTCATTTTGAGTGCGTTTTTTTTATTCTAGAAGAGTATGGATAGAAACGTACTCTTGGACTTCTACACACACTGTATTTTATATATCTCTAACATATGTTTTCCTTTGTCCATTGTAAAGTAAATGGTCCTGTTTATTCTTTTTTTACTTATATCTCCTGTAGAGATTCCCTCCCACGCTATTAATTCTTTGAATCATTTTCATTGCAGCATTTGGAACCTTTTAAATGTCTTCTATGTCTTGTTAAACAGGATCAAAAAGGACTCCAGAGCTGTAGATGAGAGCACATCTTCAGCCTTTCCACAACATAACAGTCTATATTACGTTTCATTCTTTTTTTTTTAAAGTCTGGCATCTTTGTGCAACGAGCCACCCAAAACAACACCTTTATGCTGAAAATACAGGAGAGTTAGGACTACCAGACTGGTTGGGCCAGACCAAAAGTCACCGTAAGCTAATAGTTTTTGAACAGGAGTAAACAGCGGCTGAGTGGGAAGAGCAGAGAGTGGGGCAGGCTGGAGGGATGCTTCCCCCCTCCGCCCTTCCTGCAGTCTGTCTCAGGTTGCAGCTAAGCCATCATTTTTATAACCACTAATGGTCTATTCTCCCCTAATCTGGATAATCCCTTTTTGACCACTTTTATACCTTTGCCTTCCACAAGCCTCTTCTGCAATCAGTTATGGGACTTGGCCTGTACTGTGTGAAAAACTACATCTTCATTTGCCTTGAACTGGTTGCCTCATGGTTTAATGGGTGGCCCCTTGGATTTGGTACTGTGAGAAGCAGCGGTATTGTTCCCTGCCTACCTCTGTTGCGCCATTTGGGATTTTATTTTATTCTCCATCCTTTTCTTTTTATCATTTCCTTAAAGAGCTGGAAGGTTTATGTAGTCCCAGGAGCTGAATGTCAAAGTAAATCTCTAGTGAGGTAGGAAAAAAAGGAGAGAAATAAAACTCTGATTTACTGAATGTGTTATGATAGATGTGATTAAATTCTTGAGAATAAAAATTAATTGGACTTAATTGTGAGGCCAGTTGCTCTAGTAGAAACATATGTAGAGTTTATATATTTGGCTGGTATACTCTGTGGAGGCTATGCTGGCCAATGGAAAGATATAAAGGAACTTGGCAGTGTAAATAATACGATTCATTGAACTAAATGTTTTGGATAAATCGATAAGCATTGGGATTCATGTCTAAGCACAGGACTGAATGGAAATCTTCTGGGGAAAGTTCTGATATTGAATCACGTACCAGAAAGTGGAAAAGAAAGAAAGACTAAAAAGCTCCTTTGAAATAATTTCCAGTTTACTTTTGTCTTATGAGAGGTTTGTTGCTTAGTTGTGCTGTCTGTGAAAGTGCCAGTTGCTTTATAAATGAATAGTGTTACCCCCAGCATCCAAGGACGGTTTTGAATCATAGAATGTCACATTTTCTGGGGAGTCGAACCGTGCCTGCATGGGCCCAGACCTGTGATACCTGCTACACTGTATTACCGTGAGCTTTTTGGAATCTATATTGGTGCTGTTTGACTTGTTAAGCATGGTGAGATGTATTCGGCAGTACTTGTACACAGTCTTGCTGAGAAATTTTACATTAAGAGATATGCATTTATTCATACTAAATGCTTGAGTAATTGGCAGCCTATGAGCTCTCTCCTGTCTCTCTAATGTCTGTCCTTCGGTGGTGTATTGTAATTTTGAATCAAGTACTAAATTCTCTCTGCAGCCGGAATTTTCCAGCATTTACTAAACATTAATTGCCAACTCCCTGAGTAAAACCTTTCTTCTAAATACATGCATTACACATTAAAAAACTATCTAAATAGGGCATATCTTAGGATTTAGCAGGGAGTTGGCTGAAATGTCTCATGATTTCTTTTCAGTCTTCAAGTAAATTATTCAGAAGGAAAGGAAGCAAAATATCCTAAAGCAAGACAGGGAAGATAGGGCCGGTCTGCATTACAATGAGCTCAGCAGACTCCCTGGGGGAAGCTAAGGAAACTGGTACCGTGCTAATTCCCTGCTGGATCCTGCTCTTCGAAGTGATGGAGGGGCGTGCACCTCTCACCTATGATAGGAACAAAGTCAAGAGAGGTTTAAATTTTTCTTGGACTGCATGAGAGCCTCATGTCAGCGGCACTGGTGCCTGGGTTGGTAGGAAAGGGACAGGTTCATCCAGTTGGAGCATGGAGAAGTGGACAAAACTTCTCCAGAATGGTCACAGGGTAGCAGGATAATGTAATGCATCATGTGGGTAGCTTGATCCATGCCCTGCACAAGGTGTCTGACAGACTAATATGCTGATCTTACCAGTATAAAGCCTGGAGGAAATTTGGGGCCCAGAGCTGCGTGGGATGCATGGAGATAGACAGGCGATGTCCCCGGGGCTAGGAGAGGGCATCCTGCAGTGGGCACGAGGGCTGACTTCCGAGGCTGTGGCTGAGCCCTTGTGGTCCACGGGGGGACCAGGGACGGTGGCTGCGGCTCCCTGTGAGGCATTCATTTTCTGCCTCCTCTGGCATGGAGGCTGCCCTTGGCATGCCAGCAGGGAGCCGGAGGCAGGGAATTCATGGCCCTGGCCGTGGGTGCAAGGAGGTGCAGGTGGAGAGCGGGTCTCAGGGGCAGGCTCGGGGCGCTTGCGCAGAGCATGCAGAGTCCCTTGTGCTTGAGTAACAGCTCCTCAAGCCCTGTGACTGCTTTGGTAGTGCTCAGGTGATTTATCAGCGAGGCATTGGTCTTAGCACACTTTTTCCTCTCCAGCAGGAGCATGATTACCTATCCGGCTATTGGAAACATTAAAAATTTTCATACTAACGAATCTCTGTCTGTTGCCTTCATTATTGTGTGAACCACAACAATTTTGAAGATACAAGTATTTTCCATCAAGACTATGAATAACACCACTTGGCAAACCATCCCTATAACAAAGAATAAGCCTCCAACTTTTTTTAGTGACTTTACATACAATGTGCCTTAATTACTGGCAAGCATGTCAAGAGCCTATTCCCACATGTGTCAACACTTCCTTAATACACTATAATTCATCATGTTAGCATGGCAGAAACAAGGTACTCTACATCTTTACACACATCCTTCTCCAAGTTCTGGTCCTGAACTGAGTATTAAATGAACAGAAAATCTTCATCTAGCGAACAAAGAACAGACCACAGCATCGAAACAGTAAGGTCCCCCGAGTCAATCAAAGTCATACATCACAGAGCACTTTATCATATTCTTCACAACACTGTCTAAATCCAAGAAGCACTGCTTTATTGTCAAAAGGACATTCACTTAATAACAGCAGTAAATCCAGAAAGGCAGGCTAATTTTAGACAGAAAACTTGGCTAAGAGAGAACCCTATCGTTTCCCACTCCTGACATTTTTATTCATTGAGTTCATTTTCATGCTAGTTGTGTGATTAAATGCAGATAGGGATTTATTTCCTTTTAATAAAAAAATACATGATTCTGAAAAAAGCCAAAATTGCAAATAAGGGACCTGATCCTTTTCCCACAGAAATAAACAATAGTTTTGTTGTTGGCTTCAGCGATGACAGGAATCAAATCCATGAATCTCTGTTGGAAGAAAAGGTTAAAATTCCATTTGAAAACTCTTCTTGGACCATACATTAACTCTCTGGCAGTTCTGGGGGTAACCAAGAACCAGCATGATTTCTCTTCTAATCTGCCTGCATGTGTGTGCAAATGTATGCGGCGGTATAGGGAGCCATTTCATAAAGAAGTAAGTGAAAATAAATCTGTCCTCAGTGTGTTGAAGTGAAATGTTTTATTTGCACTCGTAAACCAAAGTGCTTGCTGTATTTTTGCATTGCAGTTTTATTGTCAACAGTGATACAATCTCCCTTCCTTATGCATAGATCTTTGTACAGAGCCAAGGATCTTAGATGAAGGAAAGAGGTACCATATACTGAAAGTAAATGTGAGAAACGCTGAGCCTTTTGAGGAACGTGATGTGAGCTCCAGAGAGAGAGTATATCTTCCCTATTAGTCACTCAATCAAAAGTAACTGGGTTTCAGATGTATTCAGAACAGGATCCAATTCTCTCCTTGGGTAGCAATTGCTTGGGTAGAAATTACTTAAATTCCACTAAGGACCAAATTTTGATCTTCCTTAAACCACTTTAAAACTATTAGGACTCTACTGAATCAGCTGAGCTTTTCTGTAATAACAAACTTAAAAGAGATTTTAAAAGGTGGTGCTCAGAGAATTTGGTATTTTTAAAATGGTTTGTATCCTTCCATGGGCAAAAAAAAAAAAAAAAAAAGGTTTTTATTTTCAGTTCAAAATGTAGTTTCCTTCAGTGGTGTACATTGCCCTGTGCTGGTGGTACAAAACCAGCTATAGTTCTACTATAGCTGTCCCGACTGAATGGGCTTTGTGGCAGGAGAACAGGACAAGGACTCCTCCACCTACTTTTCCATCTGCTCCACAGATGCTTCCTAAAGCTTTTCCGTTACTGTATGGTAGCAGGCAGAGCTGGACAAATAGTTCGCAATAAGTAACCCAATAAATTTCACCTCCCCTTTTCTGTTCACAAAGTTTCCATCATCTGACCACAATTTTCTTTCATTTGAACATTACTGAAATTTATTCGGAGTGATTCATCAAATAATTTCTATGAATAATTCTTGGTCTGTAGCTTGTTTGCAATCAGTTGATCATGAGTATATTGATACTTGAAATTCAAGCTGTTTTGGCTGGATGCAAAGAATGTTCCCTAAATGAGTATGTTTAACATTCAGAATCTTTTTTCCAGTGCCATTTCTGTCCATTACAAGTCTCAACTTCGCACAAATATTCTGCAATATTAATTTTAGGTGATTTTTTGGTGAACATTCCTTGCTACAAAAGTAACAGGTTCAAGTACTCACAAAAAGTGAACACAAGAGGATTTGCAAACACATGTCAGGCCAAATTTCTATCCACACCTGAATGAATATTTTCAGGACCTCATGCAGAAGCGACACAGGTTATGTTGTAGCTTTGGCATCATTCTGCTCCTAATTAATTTCATTGTAGTTCTACAATTGATGTGAGAGAGAACGGTAAACTGATTCTGAGCACAGAGGTATAGATGTTTTTCTGGCTTCTGTGCATATATTCATCTGCAGCCTCATTACAGTATGTGCAAAAAAGATGTGTTATCATTGCCTCATGTGTAAAACACATTACGAAAACACTAATGCATTTGATTCACAGTAAGGCACACACATAATATAATGTGGTTTGGATCCAAATATGTTTACTGCATCTGCCAGAACTTAAAATGACAGTAGAGCTTGTTTCTTAAGGCAATAGTTTCATTAAACAGGAACATCCAAAGACTGTCTGACTGTTTCTAAATGAGTCGGTACGAGGTTTGGTTTTTTTTTTTCCAGTTGTGTGTTTCAGTGAACAGAGCAATGTGGAAGGATTCTTCAGGGTAAAAATGGGCTTAGAAAGACTTTGATTGTCCCTCCCTACAATACCATTCTGGAAAAAACTTTCTTGGTTAGGATGGTTAGGTGTTTCTTGCGCTGTTGAATAGGATTGCCAGAAGGAGTCTATTCCTCAAGGCACTGACTGCAGCCAAGTTCTGGTCTGTTCTGTACATGGTAAAGCTATGTTGCTTAGCTTTCAAAATATAAAATAGCATATTCATCTCAAATCTCAGATAATACATTTAATCCTGTTATTGTCTTTACTAGTTCGCTAGATAACCGTTGAAGAAAAGCATTCCTGTATCAAACAGGTTTATACTCCCTTGTATGTGATAGAGACAGTAGAGAAGAAAGATACTTCCCCCTCACCCTCCTCATCAGGTTTAATAGAAAAATATGGGCCAAAAATATTTGTCTTCACAGAATTAATCTTTTTTCATTGTGTGTGCTGATAAATGTTATCTGGCAACTCTGTATGAATTTTCACCAGCAATTGGAAATCGCACACGTTAGAAATCTCTGCTACAGCCTAGCTGGTTACAGACCTTGCTCCCTGATGAGGATTGCCTGGTCTGATGAGTATGAGCTATTTCATTTCTACTAAAGGAGGATTATTGCTTGTGATTTCTAGGCTAATAGTAGTTCCTTCAAATCAAGTGTGGGTGTTTTCTTACACAAGCCCTAAATGCTCTACAGAGCCTACCAGGCTGATTCCCGTTTACACTAAGGTCAGTATAAGTAAACACCTT
This sequence comes from Calonectris borealis, assembly GCF_964195595.1. NCBI lineage: Eukaryota > Metazoa > Chordata > Aves > Procellariiformes > Procellariidae > Calonectris > Calonectris borealis. The sequence goes on from NC_134312.1 coordinate 190,324,558, forward strand.
CAACTAGGTTATAAATTACACTTTGAGCCTCTTTACGTTGCTAGGGTTTATAAGGTAACTTTAATGTAACTGAGAACCAGGCACTATTGACTTTAGGTCTATGATAAATTCAGTCCCCCTATATCAGCTGGAGAATAGCGAGGGTAGGAACTCATCGCCCTCCTCCACAGTGTTTTGGGGGTTGACATTGGTCCTCTCCAGCCTTTCTGCCTTGGGACACAGCTGAGATCTTGAAGGAGTGGCAGGAAAGAAATGACTAGCTCTCTAGTTATTAGGGATGTGAGAAACCCTGGTGCAAGCTCCAGCTTTGATGGAGCGGATTTGAGTCTCTCACAGTGCAGGTGGCCGTGCTGAGGGCACAGGGTTTATTTCTCCTGCCAAGCTGAGCCTGCAGATATGAAATGAGTCCTGCAGTCTCCGGGTTAGCAAATCAGACTGTAAATGGAGAAGACATGCCTGCTGCCTCTCTTGTGATGATGCGATAGACTGAAATTTGGGTTCATGATTTGGGACTAGCCCTCAAATCCTTTCTCCAGAAAAAAGCAAGTGAATATTTTGAAAAAAGAGGGTGCTGTTCCCTGTTGCACCTCTTATCCAGAAGCATCTGACGTATGCAAGAAGCAAAACCACCAATTTTGCTTCCTGCACTATCCCCACATCTCCCTGTAGCCAGGATATATTAGTTGGGCTGTAGGGATTAGGAGAAACAATCTCACTGCCTCCTGGTCAGGTCACAGATCAAGTGTCTGAATTCCCTCCAAGGAGGCTTGACCTCCCTCAGAAGAAAACACTGAACCCTGTTTACTATAAATGCGATAAATATTCTTCCCACTGAGCTCGTGCACAAAGGAGGCAGTGGTACAGTTGCAATTGCTGCTTCTTCCACCCACATTTGTGGTGAGATGGATTTATCCAACATGCCTGGAGAAGCAGGTACTTCTGGAGAAACCAGCTCTAAAGTGCCCCTAGAGCTATCCAAAAGCTCAATGGGATTTCACAGGTCTGAATTTTGGAGTGAGGCACCTGAGGTGACTGTTAATCACCAATGCATTTCACCATCCTCTCCTCTCCCCAGTGTTTTCATGGCTCTAGTCCAGTGATTTTTCTCTATTCGTGACAATGAGCCCATTAATGTCATGACCAGAAGAGCGTCACCTCTTTTTCTGTCCTGGCATTTCCTTCAGACATAGGAACTTTTCCCTGGACTTTGCTTTTCTAGCCCTCATATGTAAGGTAACCTATACCAAAGGATGCAGGACCCTTCCTCCTTTACAGTGCCTGGCCCAAGACAGGCCAGCAGAAAAGCTAGTTTCACTGTGTGTGTCACCAAATACTTAGTAACAGTCAAACTGCTGTAATTTTGACTTGCATTATGGAGGCTTTGCTTTTTCTATAAATTATACAATGGCATATTAAATAATTACAGTGCAATGAGAATTGTCCAAGTAAGCGCACATTGTGATTCATTATCCCCGCTTTTTATTGTTGCTCTTCATTTGCTTTAATTTGGTAAATCCAGTGATTTGAAATGATTCTCCAGTTCTTAGTGTGGAATAGGGAGGACTTACTGTTCAGTTTGTTAACTTAGTCATATATAGTAAAAAACCCCTGACCAGTCAAAGTCAAGTCATTAATATAGGTGTTTCAGAAACAATTGTCCAGCCTAACTACAGAGGAAGAAAATAACTCATGCTGAAAGGAAAAGAAATATTTATTTGCTATGTGTGCAAAGCATGTAACAACCTACTGTCAAGAACCAAGAAGAGCTTCCCACTACAGGGAATAAGGCATCCATTACCATTCCCTCTGCTTTTCCCGTCTGCCTCTGCTATTTGGAACACACTTCCCTCTTTCACTTCTGCTCCTCTATCCAAGCCTCAAAGCCTTTGCCTTTCCTAGTGTCCAGAGCACTCGCTCTTTCACTTCTGCTTTTGATTCAGTTTTTATGAAGCCTTGAGGTCACCTCTTCCCTTCCTCTTCCGTAAGTTTCTAGCTATCAATTTTTTGTTCTTTGTCATGCACTTGTTGACTATTGAGGTTGCAGGTGATGTGGCAGGACAAGGCAAAGATGGACGTAGGGTGGGTCTTGTGGGTCTGGAACATTATGAAGTCTTCAGAGGATCTTCTTCATCATGTGAAAGGGCAACAAGATGAAAAAAAGGCTCAGGATTAAGTATAGAAGAACCTAGAGAGGCACGAAGATGCTTTCCTGGGGTGATTCATGAAGGACCCGAGGCTGTTCTTAGATGTCCAAATGACAGCCCTTATATGCCATCTCCTTCCCCAGCACAGTGAGATGCTCCACCCAGAGCTTCAAGAGTTCTTCCTGAAGCTTCAGAAAGCCTTCAGTGGGTGGCAGCCTCCCTTTTCTGCAGGTGGAGCCCTTTCCCATTTCCAAACTGTGCTTACTGGGCTGATTGGCTGCGAGTGTAGCATAGCTGTCTGTGCTGTCCTCTGCACATGTGCAGCTGGACAGGTGCCTCCAATGCCCTGGGGAGATAGGATGGGAACAGTGGAGACTGCAAGTTGCCGTCAAGCCTCCGGGTGCGGGATGCCACCACATCTGGTGGGGCGGTACTCTCCAAACAGCGTCTCCTCTGAGAAAGGGCAGTGTGGGGCTGGATAGAAATGCCTTGTGAGCCGGGTCAGCCCATGTCCTGCCACATAGACCATATTGGCAAAGCAAGATACAATGCTGTGACTGATTGGGAGAGCCTTGGTTACTACAAAGACAGATTTGTGTGCAGCAATGATTTAAAAAAAAACAAAACAAAACAACACAACAGAAAAAATGTTGGTATGAATAAAAGCTACAATGTAAAATATAATGGATCCACCATGCAAAATAATGTCCACCAGACCCACAGTGGATCAAATTTGTGCTTAAATCACAGGCACTCTAGTCCCCTTACTATTTGTAGCTAGTCTGGAGATTCTTCCTTGCCATATGGGATTTCCACATTCATTTTTCTTTTCAAAGTCACCATAAAACTTTGCCTCATGACAAACATCTGGAGACTACACCTTTCCCTCACCTTTTTGATGAATCTGAGATTTGTCCATCAGTCAGAACAGGAAGGTGTTTTTTTTCCTACCAGTACTTCATTGTGTGGCAATGGGCAGCTAACGCTGCTGAGAGCAGTATCTCCAGCTAAGCAAAGTGTCTTTCCTCTTGCCATGTGCAGAGGCTGCGAAGCTGCAGATCCACCGGGCATGCCAGCACCTTCTGTTTAAAATCTATTTTTCCTTTGGATTTGGGCCAACAGTTCAAAGCCAATTCCAGTTGTTGGGTCCAGACTGCTATGAAATGGCTTTCTCGGGTAGCGTCTAATACCTTTCCTTGACAGCGGGCTGTACTGGAGTGCGTTTCCACGTCCTGGCTCAGAGTTAGACACATTCAGCATGTTGTACAAAATGGAGGCTCAAATGCAAAATGGAATTCACAGTTGGAGACCACCGTATCCCACTGTGTCATGGCATAAATGGTACTCCTCCAGCTGCCTGGAACGGCACACTCACCCGTGGTCTCCCTGCCCTGGAGAGAAAACAGTAAAACTAGATAGGGAGATGGACAATAAAAAAAGATTGGAGGCATGGAATGACTTCCATATGAAGAGAGACTGAAAAGGTTGGGATCATTTAGAGAGGAAATGAAAAAGAAAAGTATATGGTAGAGCTATCCAAGCTAGTTAATAGAACTGGGAAGATAAATCAGATGCTCTTCCTTACCATTTTTCCTTACACAAAAAAAACCCAGCGGAACACTCAGTGAAACTGAGACAGCAAATTAAAATTGATAAAATCAATTGCACAACATATATTTAACTTACGAAAGTCATTATTCTGGGATATCACTGAGATCAGGAAGATAGAGGGCATCAAAGAGGTATAGAAATTTCTGTGTAGTGGAAATACCTGTGGGATCTTAACTATGAATAAATAAATAGAAAAAACCTAAGCTATTCTGTACTGGGTAGGAGACAAGTAAAACCTTCCTCTTGTTTACTGAACTTGGTTTTGGTGCATATGGAGATGGTTTGGTGTCCCTGATCATGCACTGGCAACCATCTGAAGTGAAAGCAAGGTGTCTTAGGAGGATGGAGAAGAGGGAGACGTGCTGGTGCCCTCCTCTCTATGCCAGTGCTTTGAGGAGTGCAGCCATCAGCACCTCTTGAAACCACTGGCAACTGCTGGACTTCGGTGGGCCGTTGAGTTTGGCATAAGGGAAAGACAGAGTAACAAGGCATCAGGGACAGGACCTAACTGTGTGGTAGCTCCTCGTCAGCAAGAATGTGCACAGATCCCAAGACCTCTTGGTCCATAGATGCCCCTGCCATGGATACATATCTACAAGGTCTTTAGGCCAAAATCCAAAGAAGGATGTAGACACCTAATGTATGATTTAGACTGTCACCAGGTGCCAAAATTTGAGCCAGAAAAGCTCTTAGGTTCCTACAACTCTGCAGCTGTGTACAGTCAGAAGTCCTGCTGGTTTGGCTGAGCTGAACCTAAATCTTTCAAGAACTAGAATTCAGGAGTCCCCACTGCTGGGGAAAGTGTCCAGAGCAGAAGACTGCAGAGCCCAGCCTGTCCTTTCTCTGGCCTCATGAATTCTCATTTTCCTTTTGGCACAGGGGATTATCTTCATCAGGAGGTGTGGGAGCTGCTCCACCTGCCTCCCAGGGAAACAAGCAATTGAGGTGGTCCACGGTTGGGTGGCTAGGACACTTTCATGGAAGGGGGTGATGTGGAATCTGAGCGCCCTAAAACAAGGGAACTCACCTCTCTCTTGCTCTTCAAGGAAATCACAGGCTAACTGCTGAGCTGTTATGTATAAGACTCACCACTAGCCCTGTTAATGAAAGTATCTCAAGCTTTCATGACTCTCAGGGAATTTAGGTGTGTTTTGAACATGTTTACTGGATTCAGCCTCCATGAACTGCGGCACAATCCATGAATCTCACAGTCTTTGGCAGAGATGGAGAAAAAGTATTTGGCTCAGCCAGTATCATGGTTCCATTGGGCATGCTTTGTAGCAGAAATGTTGACGCCAAAGTAAGCTTTCCTGTCCAAACTCAAGCGCTTACAGACTCTCAGACATCTAAAGGATTAAGCAAATCCTTTGTGGATCACATATTTGGACATGGGTGACTAAATTCTGCCTAAACTGCTTGAGAAGTTGGTTTGTGCACATTGTAATTTTCCAGTTCCTTCCAACTAACCCTTTGGTGTTATATTGGTGATAATTACCTCTCTCTCTTTGACTGTCTGTCTCAAAGGGATCTCTCTTCTCACTAGCATAACTTTTTGCACAACTGGTAGAAACCATCCTCTCTCTCAAATCGCCTCGCTGACTAACATAGCGAAATTCAGAGCAATTGTTTGCATTCCAGATTTAGTTTTGAAGTTTGCTGCCTCCTTTTCTGAACTAATGAACAGCTCCTGTACCTTGCCTGTTTTTTCCTAACCATTTCAGGTGGTATGATGCAAGATGTTATTTCTTTCTGTCAGCTTTCCCTTGTTTCCATAAAAGCGTTATGTGTACAAGAGCATTAGATGTCTGGGAAAGACACATCCAACGTCACTGAGCGCTCTCAACAGCTCAAAGGAAACCCAAGAACTTTGTCTAACTGTACATCTCTTGCAGCCAGAAGAGAAATATTCTGACCCTGAGAGGAAAGAGGAATGAGTTTTCTACCATTGACAGAGAACTGAAGAGCTGTGTAGGTAGAGACAGTTAGTACAGTCCTGCTGCTCAGCCACTGTGCTCCCAGCAGAAAAGCCGTGCAGCTGTTCTGCTATTTTTCAGGAGAGACTGACTCCTTTTCTAGCTGGTTGTACCCTGGGGGAGCTCCTCCAGGAGTTTTGCCAGCTAGAGCAAGATTTGGGAGGGCCAAGGCCAGCTCCTCATCAGGAGCAGGCAGGAGGCAAATGCTACCTGCAGCAAAGAAATATGAAGAGCAGTGAAATATCCAGGGTGAGATTCATCCTGGTTAGCTGCTGATGTCAAGCGTAAAGATGTCCACACCTGTGTTAGTCATCTAGCTCCCCCGAGAGCCCATAGAGATCTATTTAAGACATTATCCGTTAGAGCAAGATGTAGCGTGTCCAAAAATGTCTGTTTTGCCCCTCTGCCCCAACGCCAAATGAGCCCTGTGGTAACTAGGTCAGATATAGACATCTACATCCAACTGATCCCATCTTCAGCTGAAGATGAAGTGGCTGGATGCTTGCCTCTTTGCTAAGGCTGGCTAGACCCTCAGAGCTTGCTCTCACTCCACATAATGTGCTGCTGCTCCGGAAAGGGAGAGCAGCCGTCCTCAGTGCATTTGCTTTGCTCCCTGCTACTTGTGCCAGGAAGGCGGTGGCACAACTGCATCTCTCCCTGGTCACATCTGGTTGAGGGCAGAGAGATGCAGTAACAGACCTCCGTACAAGGCACCTCCTAAGGGCCTGCTACGAGGGGAAGACTCTGTCGCAGTGTTTGAAGTAAGGGTGGCCAGTGAAAGATGCATCCCTCTTTCTCTCATTTTATTTTCACCCACATGGCACGTAGCTGCTTACAGAACGAGATCCGTCCCTCTAGGATATACACATGCTTGCATATGTTGGATGCACACATATAGATGTGTGTCTGTATGTGGTTTATTAAGAATTAAAAATGCTTCTTTTTGCCTCAGACAGTGCTTCCAGTGCTTGCCTTTTCAGTTGGGGGGACTGTGTTTTTAATCTCGCTAATACAAAGAAAACAATGGACTTCTTTCTCTGCTAGCTGTAAAGGGTCATAAGTAAAATGAGTTTTGGCAGACTTGTTCCAACTAGACATGCAACCACATGCAAAAATGACTCTAAATTTAGCATGTCATTTGTCAGGGTTAACCCTTCCCTTCCTCAAAGAAAAGGAGCTTATTTGCTATCTTCTTGCAGTCTGTTTTTGCAAATTGGTCTTGCCTCTATAAAACTCTGAACTGCAGGAATTTGTAATGGCCTTATCTTGTGTAAGCCTTTATTTCTCTTCAGAGTTATGATAAATGCAAGTTTATCCCTGCTTCTGGGAACAGGACATGGTACTTTCATACAAGATCGAGTACTTGAAACCGAGGAAAGTGTTTTCCTCTCGTGTTTCGGATGGGATTGGGATGGTCTTGCTTTTTTGTATGAACCTTAAAAACTGTTGGACTCAACCCTGTGTATTTCTGCAAGTCCTGGTCACCAGCATGAAAGTAGTTTAATGGAATAAGGTTACTGCTGTGAGAAATCACTGAACTTCAGTCAGTCCAGAAGTCTTTGACAAATATTATATTGCACCTGAGACTTTATGCACACAACTATTGGTGTAATACCTGTTACAGCAGGAGAAACAGGAATTGATCTTCAGATGCAGCTATTTCCAGCAGGAAAAGAAACACTGAAAACGTCCCAGTCCATCTTCCAGCCTGCGAGGTTTCTGACCTTGTTCTATATCATTATCAAAGATAAACAAGCAAGGGCTTCAGTGCAAGATGAAATTCACATAAATCCTTTGTTTAAGCTAAGAAACTGATGTCTATTGAGCGGTGCCAGTAATTATATTGGGCAAGGCAAATGGTTTGGATGTATGAGAGAAAGGGGAGTTTACCCACTTTGAAATGCATTTCTTGGAAATGTTGGTCTGAACTGGTCTGATTCTGTCTGTGTTTCTCCCTCTTATTCTCTTTTCCCTCCCCCAACCAAGAGAACACCGTTCCCAGAAATCCCAGAGGACATTCCTAATTGAAAGCAATGATCATGAGTCATTCCTGTATATTAAGTGAAATACTCTTGCATGCCTCCCAAGGGATAAAGTAATTAAACCCACTAAAGAAGGGCCCAGGAACTCCTGCTGTCCCTGCAAACCTTGAAATTAAAAATCAAGAAGATAAGCTAGTGATACAGTATTTTCTTTCAAAACACGTCTCTCTGAACTACTAGAGCCCACATACAAAGAGGCAGAAAATGAATTGCATTTCTGACAGTTTAAGATTCAGATTTTGTCAACTAAGACTGTTTGTTCTGAGCAAACTGTATGCTACACTGTCCTGTTGTCTGGGATATAATGGAATATAATGTTAGCCTCGGACAGTGGTTGTTGAGCCAGTGCCAGCCTCACTAATGAGCATGTGGTTTCAATAATAATATGGCTACTTGTAAGATGGCTGGCCACAAGCCAAGCACTTAATATGGAGGGGGCAACAGATGTAAAAAAGTACCATCCCTGACATGATTGCATTTCCAAAAATTCTCTGGCAAAAAAGTTAAGACTCAGCAAATCGGGATAATGAAGAATCTCCCCATATCAGGAAAGGATGAAGCTCTGACAAATGGCCCTATGGGCTTTGTGCACATATGGTAAAAAATAAGAAATATAAGAACAGGGGTGATAAAGGAACTGATAATTCTTCTTTGTGGAAGAAAATCAGGCTGGTAGTGGACGGTGCTGGGTGGTTAGATTTCTTCTTTTCTTTTCTTTTCTTTTCTTTTCTTTTCTTTTCTTTTCTTTTCTTTTCTTTTCTTTTCTTTTCTTTTCTTTTCTTTTCTTTTCTTTTCTTTTCTCTTTTCTTTTCTTTTCTTTTCTTTTCTTTTCTTTTCTTTTCTTTTCTTTTCTTTTCTTTTCTTTTCTTTTCTTTTCTTTTCTTTTTTCTTTTCTTTTCTTTTCTCTTCTTTTCTCTTCTTTTCTTTTCTTTTCTTTTCTTTTCTCTTCTTTTCTCTTCTTTTCTTTTCTCTTCTCTTCTCTTCTCTTCTTTTCCCTTCTCTTCTCTTCTCTTCCCTTTTCCCTTTTCTCTTTTCTCTTCTCTTTTCTCTTCTCTTCTCTTCTCTTCTCTTCTCTTCTCTTCTCTTCTCTTCTCTTCTCTTCTCTTCTCTTCTCTTCTCTTCTCTTTTTCTCTTTTCTCTTCTCTCTTCTCTTCTCTTCTCTTCTTTCTTCTCTTCTCTTCTCTTCTCTTCTCTTCTCTTCTCTTCTCTTCTCTTCTCTTCTCTTCTCTTCTCTTCTCTTCTCTTCTCTTCTCTTCTCTTCTCTTCTCTTCTCTTCTCTTCTCTTCTCTTCTTCTTTCCCTTAAAGCTTTTGACATTCCAGACTTGGACCTAAAAGTCCAAGTGCATCAAGACAGTGAAATGAATTACAGTATAATAATATTCCCACCACACAGACAAAATGGATTCAATTACATAATGGTAGCATTAAATGTTATTAAGAAGGGGATCCAGAGTCTTGAGGCCAGACTTTCAGAAAATCATGATAAGCTGCCTAAAACAGCTGAAATAGCACATTTATAGGTTTTCCAGCCATAGGTTTGCTGAGGGGAGGGAGCACAGGGAAGGAGTCATTACGTTTGCTCAGAGGCTCTGGTGTGCTAATCTGTTATCGAGGATTTAGTGTGTAGAAAAGCAGTGCCAGAAAGTTTCCGATTTGATTATTACGTCTTAACCTGTATGGTTTGGGGATGCTTTCCAGAGTGGCTGCCGTTACAGGCGAGCGCACGTGAGAGGGGTTTGGGTGGAAATGCTGGCTCTTGGGCTCCAGCCATGGCAGTGGGGGATGGCCAAGCCAGCCAAAAGCCGGGCACTCCCGGCAGCGGGGAGGCAGAAGCAGCCCTGCCCTGTGTGAAGCTGCACAAAACGCTCCCTGCCCAGTCATCCACGGGATCTCGGGTCACATGAAGGTGCTGAGCTGCTTTTACACAAGCAGACACATCTGTCCAGGGCTGCTGAGGGGGCCTCTGCGTGGATGGGACACCACTGAAACATGGAGCACGCTGCGCAGCTCTCCCAGAATGGGGCAGGCACAGGCAAAGCACTGTTTTCTCCTACAAAACCCCCCAAAGAATTTTCTATTCTTGGTATTTAGAATTACAGTTACAGATAACATTTCATGATCCTTTAACCATGTTTCTTGTCTTTTTTTTTCCTACCTGGAGAAAAGGAAGATACGAGTAAAAAAAAGTAGGAAAGAAGCAAAAGAATTCCCCAACTTTTTTTGCGTTTGAAAACCTGGGTAGACGTTAAAAAGAAGAGGAAAACAGAAGAAAGAGTAGTCAGAACACAAAGAAGTTCAAAACTAAAAATAGGTGCATGAACTTTTCTGATCCCCAACATGCAAATGAATTGTTAGTTCTCAGGTAAAGGAATTTTTAGTTCACAACAGTGATAAGACATAAATGTTCCCCCTGAATTTTATGGCTGATGATATTAACAGGATTTCATAGAAAATTTATATTTCTGTAACTAATATGTTTCTAAGACAGCTTTGAAACTTCAGTTATTTCAGACAATTCTAGTATAAAGTCTTACAAATGCTCCAAACTCCTTGTTCTTTTGATGATGTCTCCCTGAATATTTCCCCAAATTTTGATGTACTTACTGAAACTGGGTTGTTGGTGTACTACTTACCAGGGAATATTTCTTTGTAAAAGCTGCTTGGACTAGAATAATGTTGCTTGCCAGGGTTGAGAGACATTTCAAGCCCTGTTGAGTGGGTGACACTTTCGTCAGGGTGCTTGCTGATTCATGGTCTTACGATAAATGCTCTGTGACCAGGGAAAGGCATATATCCATTGGTGGTAGGCAAGAGAGCGTTTCACTTCTATGCTTCTTCTAACAAAATGTCCACAGGCACCTCAGGTCATCATTGATCAAATATTCTTACCCTCCAGCAGTGGTTTGGGGGCTTATCTGAGAAGAGCTCTGAGGTGTCTGAGTCCTGATCAGTCCCATGCAGTATGATACCTGGGACGACGCACATGCCCTGGCGCTGGCCACTGAAAAACCAGTTGTGTGAGGCTCCCTCCATCCTTGAAGGGGAAGGAGAGTGACCGAGACAGCTCTACAGGGTGTTTCATCTCAACTTCAGTAAGTGTCTAAGGGAGAGAGGATAACTTGCCCTGTGAAGGTGCCGTTTCTCATGTATTTTTGTCATGGAGGAGGGTCTAAACATCTAGCTGCCAAGCGAGTAGGTTGCTAAAGTTAAATGAGATGTATCTCGGCTATACCATGGGCTGTTGGCAGTGTTGCATCCTTTTCATCCTGCCAGTCCAAAAGTGCTCTGCAATTGTCGTACAGCTTTACTTTCAATGAATTGATATTGCAGATTCTTATTTTGGCTGCAGTGCATTAACTGTATAAACAGTTGAGTAAACTGGGCACCACAAAAGCTTGCTGGCTGGTTGCTGCATGCCCCCTAGGCAATAAAAACATGTGCAAAGAACAAAGAGCTGCACAAATCGACTGCAGATATGACCACACACGTTAAGATGTAACACGTCATTGAGACAGGAGAAAAAGCCTTTGTAGCAACCAGCACTGGGTGGAACTGGCTAATCCCATTAAAGAGCACCAAACCCCATTGATAAAGGGCCAGCTTTTGTGCTCTCACTTACACTGGGGCAAACCTACTGACCTCGGGGAAAAGGAGCAGAACCTGGCGCAGCGCGAGTCCCCGTCCTTGCCTGCAGAGATGGCAGCATGTGTGGTAAGTGGCAGGGTTGACATGAAAGTGTGTGTGGCACTGGTTTCTCTGAGCACCCTGCTGTCTGAGAGACAGAAGGCTGGAGGAAGCTTATAAATCTACTCACGCCAGGATGTTATGGCATGTGAACGTGCGGATTTCAGGGGAAAGACAATGAGAGCCGCACAGATACTGAGGTTCTTGGGAAACCAACTGCTCCGAGCTTTGATTTTTGGAGCCTGCAGGCTCTCCTAGGCATCCCTGTATTTCAGCGTGCTGCGAAGCTCCGGTTGCTCTTTGCTTGGATGCATGGATGAGAAATTGGGGAACACGGAAGGCAAGGTGCTCGCTTGCACAATCCATGAAGGAGGTGCTGACCCCGTTCCTAGCCAAGACAAACCTCCAGGGATCCCCAGGAGGTATTGTACTGATACCTTGTTTTCTGACTGAAGGGAGGTTGCCACCTCTGTTCTTGTGAGTGATCATGCAAAAAAATAAAAAGGTGACTGAACTACCTTGAATAGTTCCTGTCGTGCTATTTTATACTCTTTGGGATTTTATATCAGTGATGGTTTGTCTCATATAGACTTGCATCCTTTGACTATGAATGCCCCAACCCCATGGCGACTGCCACGGCTTACCCCAGCTGCCTTCCAGCTGAAGGCACCATGCAGCTAAGTGCACATTTGTAGCCCGCCTGCATGCTCACTTGCCAGCCAGAAAGCCTGTGCTGGCTGCCCGGGCGTTCCCTGCCAAATACAACAGCTGAGTTTGGCGCGTCCTTCCCTCACTGGGGTCACAAATTCAGGTCTATCTTCTCTTCCCTCACTTAATGTTCGTTGGAATCAAAATTTATTAGGGCGTGTGTGTACTGAGAGGAAATGGAGGCTAAAAGACAGGCAGGCAAGCAGGCAGCGCAATTGCAGGGTTCTTGTTTCTTAAGCTAAGACTAACTGAAGCTTACACAGCCTTCGGTTTGGGGTGAGCCTTGGTTCGGGGAGAAAACCCTGGTGCCAGGCTGTAGGAAATGGTCCTGGGGCTGCGGTGGGATGAGCAGAGAGAGCCCTCCTCCACCCAGGGATCCTTCTCGCAGCTTCATTCCTGGGCTGTTGCCTTGGGGCCACCCACAGGGACACAACACCACAGGAGAAGAGGCTCCTTCCTTTGAGCTTGTCCTGCGGGCCTCAGGGATCCCTCTGGCTTCCTAAATTCATGTCAGGGTGAGCCTCCAGATGAAGAAACCCAGGGTGAGTGGGATGCAGGGAGCCCCAGCAGCCTCCAGCCCCACCTGGGCTGGGCACCCTGGGGAGCCAGCGTGCCCGGTGATATGCTCAGACTTGCCCAAGTGCCTGCTGATGGCAGGCGCCAGCCTTTCCTAGTCTCACTGTCTCAGAGCATGGTGCCTTTATGAGACAGTTTGCTTACGTGAAAGGTTTAAAGTTTGTGTCTGTCCAGTTAAAAATAATAAATAAGATAATTCTTGAATTCTTTTTTCTTTCCACACTGGCCTGTTCTTATACACAAAAAGTTAAAAATAAAGGTGGGGAATGCATCTCTGCTTTTACAACTCTATTTGGAGGCCTTTGCCATATGTAGTTACAAAAATTTATTTTTGCATGAGTTTTTTGCAGTTGCCCTCTAAGCAGATGTTTGTCTACACCTGAAAACATGAGAAGGACTCAGAGCTGGCTCAGCCAAGGGAGGAGAGACCAATCAACCCGCAAGTGAATTTTTACAGGGAATATATTTTTAGACTAAGAATTTTAAAACTTGTGTATGTCTGTGAATCTGGTTGTGCATGAGACTTTCTTTTTGTCTGTCTCCCGGCTCCGCTCTCTCCTTTCCTCCTCCTGCCTGTTTCCTACCTCTCCCCCTCCCCATCCTGCCTCAGAAAATTAGCTTTCATTGGGCTTTTATAGCTGCACTTTTAAGTCAGTCAAGATTATTTTCTGGTGCTTAAATTCCTAGTTAACATGTCATGGTGCCATTCAGTGCTGGAAATGATGTAATTTATTGGGTAGCTGGTCAATTGCACAAATAGCTGGAAAAACAAGTTTAGCTTGATATAAATAACAAGACACAACAGTATATACAGTACAACACCTTGCCTCCTGCTGCAAATCTCCTGATTTCTGTTATTCTGGTTTCAGCGCGCCTAGCTGCCTCCTTACATTCACTACTATGAAATAAGATAATTATAGCACAAGTAAATATTACCCAATCAATCTACTGTAACAACTGTTAAAACAAGCCATCTTATAAATTTTGCTAACAAAATATGCCTCAACCCAATATACACAGAAGGTAAGTTTCTCTGACCTTGAAATAAATTTCAAGAGCAAAGAACATTACATGCATAACGAACATCCAGTGATGAGAGGCAGAGCTGGGGTCCAACCCTGTTTCCTCTGACCCCCTGAAAACTCCCTGAGCTCAGCGGCAGAAGGATGGTGTGTTTTGGGACTGCTTCTCTTTTCATGTACAGGGTAAATAGGAATAGTCCTTTGAAATCACAGTTTCCCCTCTTCCCTTAAGACCAGTGGCTGGACTCAGGCAAATTAACCCTCCTCTTCCCAGGACAACATCAGACTCCAGTTCTTATGGGTGTGATGGTCGCACACAACATCAGCAGTTTGGTGCAAGGAAACCATAAAGCCTCTTCAAAACCCAGAGCATCCTTTCCCTCGCCACACCAAACCCATTTAAAAAGAAAAAAAATCAGCAGAGATCAGAATAAGTTACTCAGCGGTAAGTTACTCACATTCCTGTGCAGTAAGTACTGCATGGGCTCATAACATTGTGTACTGCAGAAATTAGGAGCTCAAATTAGGAGCAAAATTTTGGACCAACTATAACAACAGGCGTGTTTTGAAATGCTACTGGATTTAAGGTTTAAATCCAGGCAGCACTCTGTAGGTTTGCCTAACTGACTCACGATGAGAAGACAGTTTCTATTGGGGTGGGGATAGAGGAGAAAAAGAAGCCAAAATGCCTGATTGTAAAGATTAATGCATTTTAGAAGAAAATAAAGATGTTCTGAATCTGTGTGTGGCAGAGAGGGGTCTCGAGGGAGAAGCTAATTATGATATACTGCTTGAATACCATTATGCACTAATTACTGAAAAAAAGATGATGGATTTGAAAACCTTTGTGTTACTAAATGCAAGCAGAGTAGGACCAGTGTTGGCAGCTTTTGAAAACCCCACCGCAAGAAGCAGCCAGATCATGCATTGCCTGGACATCTCCCAACAAGCATGTGCTGAGTTTCCAACACAAAACGTAAAGTACAGCCATCTAACCCCTGCCAGATCCAGGTATCAGAGGGGGTTGGTTGTTCTAGCCAAACCTTGCGTAGGACGTAAGGTGGGAAGGATGGTGTGCACCATTTGTACAACTGGTGTGCAAGCTGCAGGGAGTGCACCGTCTGGACTTACAGGAGAGGAGAGCCATTTCCTAGTTGATATCACTCAGAAATGTTGCCTTAGATTTATTTCTAAGGTCCCGCTAAATGAGGGACTTGAGGTATGGTGGTAGCCATAGTTTCCTCAGGACTCAGTGGAGAAAGAGAAAGATCTCAGAAGGTGATCTGGGGTCCAAGGCAGGCTGAAACATCTTTCTAAAAAGCTGAGTAAATTTGGTATTCTTCCCTCTGCCTGGGAAAGTGCCCTGGGGATGGTGGTGGGGTAGGTCTGGGCTGACATAGCATGGCTAAAACCCTCCCACCTGAACAGTCCCTCGCTCATGTTAACCCCTGAATTATGCCTGGAAACTGAATGGGAGAGTGCTAGTTGGCACGGGACAAAAGCCACATCCCAAATTTTTCATGCCTAGTTGTGCTGGTTTTGGCTAGGATAGAGTTAATTTTCTTCAGAGTAGCTGGTATGGGGCTGTGTTTTGGATTTGTGCTGGAAACAGTGTTGATAACACAGGGATGTTTTAGCTATTGCTGAGCAGTGCTAGCACAGAGTCAAGGCCTTTTCTGCTCCTCACCCCACCCCACCAGCGAGCAGGCTGGGGGTGCACAAGAAGCTGGGAGGGGACACAGCTGGGACAGCTGACCCCAACTGACCAAAGGGGTATTCCTTTGGTCATCACATTCATGTGATGTCATGCTCAGCACATAAAGCTGGGGGAAGAAGAAGGAAGCGGGGGACGTTTGGAGTGATGGCGTTTGTCTTCCCAAGTCACCGTTACGCGTGATGGAGCCCTGCTTTCCTGGAGATGGCTGAACACCTGCCTGCCGATGGGAAGCAGTGAATGAATTCCTTGTTTTGCTTTGCTTGTGTGCGCGGCTTTTGCTTTATCTATTAAACTGTCTTTATCTCAACCCACAAGTTTTCTCACTTTTGCCCTTCTGATTCTCTCCCCCATCCCACCGGGGGGGAGTGAGTGAGTGGCTGGGCAGTGCTTAGTTGCTGGCTGGGGTTAAACCACAACACTAGTGTCCATAGCGGCCTCTTCAAGGTCCCTGAAACTTGTCCAGGGCCTGACTGACCTGAAAAATTTCTCAGGGTCTATCCTAGCACTTGAGCAGAACAGACAGCTAACCTCCATGGGCACTCTTTATTACACTAACCCGTAGGTGGCCTCATGGTCCCATTTTCTTTGACATGGAGTGACCAGAGAGTAAACCTTCATGCATATGGGATGCAAAAAATGCAGAGAACAAGCTGAAATACATAAATGCATTTGCTTGCTGGGGAGTGACTTCCCCTGAAATCTGGTTGTATCTGCTGCTTCTGGCAAATTTTCAAAACTATAGATGAATGCTGAGGAACATACAGAAGATGTCTGGAAATGGAGTCCATGACCTGGTGATCTCCTCTGGTCAGAAAGCAAACCTGCTTTTCCATTACCTTTGATGTGTTGTTGGCTAAGAGAGGAGGATGTACTTTCTGTCCCTCTAGGGAGATGCTTCTGGTTCAGCCCATAGAGCTGAATGGAATTAATCGTCTGACATATGTCTTTTGTTGTTGCTTTTTGCTGAAAATCTGGCTTTCTCATCAAGTGAGAATTTTTTGCAGGAGAATTCTCAAGTCTTTTTTTCCCCCTGCTTTTTGGACATATTTCGAATTTTTGAAAGAAATTTTGAATAAAAGCAAAATATTTTTGTTTTCTATTTTTTTTTTTTGTTTTCAGGAGAACAAGCATTGCTCACCCCTAGTGAGGTGCTGAGCATGCACCTAGGGAGGAACAACCCTATGCACCAGTATATGTGAGGGCCAGTATATGGAAAGCAGCTTGGCAGAAAAGGACCTGGGGGTCCTGGTTGACACCAAGTTGACCATTAGCCAACAATGTGCCCTTGTGGCAAAGGTGGCGAATGGGATCATGGGTTGCATTAGAAGGAGGGTTGCCAGCAGGTCAAGGGAGGTGATCCTTCCCCTCTACTCAGCACTGGTGAGGCCACACCTGGAGTGCTGTGTCCAGTTCTGGGCTCCTCAGCACAAGAGAGACGTGGACATACTGGAGAGAGTCTAAAGAAGGGCCACAAAGATGGTGAAGGGACTGGAGCACCTTTCCTATGAGGAAAGGCTGGGAGAGCTGGGACTGTTCAGCCTGGAGAAGAGAAGGCTCAGGGGATCTTATTAATATATATATACACCTGAAGGGAGAGTGCAAAGAAGATGAGGTCAGTCTCTTTCCAGTGGTACCCAGTGATAGGACCAGAGGCAATGGACATAAACTGAAACACAGGAGGTTTCTCTCTGAACATCAGGAAACACTTTTTAACCGTGAAGGTGACTGAGCAGTAGCAGAGGCTGCCCAGAGAGGTTGTGGAGTCTCTTGGTGATATTCAAAAGCCCACTGGACATGGTCCTAGGCAGCCTGCTCTAGGTGGCGCAGCTTGAGCAGGGCAGTTGGACCAAGGTCCAAGGTCCCAAGGTCCCTTCCAGCTTCAACCCTTCTGTGATACTGTGATTCTGAAAGTCTACTGGGAGATAACACAGCAGTACAGTAGGAAACTAAAGCAGCTGTAATCTTGCCCGTGCTCTCCATAGGGAGCAGTCCTTGAAGTCAGCTATTCCCAGAATCATACAGGGATTTAATTTTTTGACAGAAGTACTTGATTTACTCCAAAAGAGAAAAACAAGACATATGCGGAGTAGCGAGGAGATGGGGACCTGGGAGTGAAGGTGAGATCAAGGTGATGTGAGAGACACCTTGAGCTGGGTCTGAAAGGAGGGAAGGGGTTCCCGGGAGAAGAGCAGTTGCCCTGGCAGAGGCAGAGCCTGCTAGACAGCCTGGACAGGGCAGCGTGGGAAGGCAGCTGCGCTACTCCCATTGGAAGTGCTAGTTTGTTCAGCGCTGCCCTGTGTCCCACCATGGGACAAGCTTTCTCCAAACTTGTTTCATGCCTGACATTCAAAGCTAGACATTCAAAATGGCCTCAGCACAGCTTTCCAGTCAAAACACCCGGAGTGAACATGCAGATCCAACTGCATCCAGCCAGAAATGGAACAGGCTCTGCTGGTTTTAGAGAGCGAATGTTTCCTGCCTCGATGGAAAGATCTAGATTTGTTATTGCAAAGCTAGGGGCAATCTCACAAAGCCTAGCTTAGACCAACCAGAGAAGAAAAGAGAGCAACACACTGTGCAAGGGTGGAGAACAGGAGCATGGGATTTGGGATGTGTGGTTTTGGGTGTGCATGTAAATTGTTTGTGTGGGCAATTCGCTGTTTTTACAGTGAAAAATCCTGATCTTCCAAAACTGCCTGTGTGGAAAAAAAGGGAATGCAATTTTCACTACTCAGATTTATAATCTGCTCTCGAAAGTATGCCCACAGGAAGCAAAATTAGAATTTTCTTCTCAGGACAGTGCTAGCTCAGGAGTTTAAAATATATCTTGAGCTAACATTTTCGTGAGTCATCCTGCATCACCGAATAAAGATACACAGGATGTGAGCACTGCGGATTTAGGAATGAGCCAGGATTGTTTTGTGCCTTGCTCCATTATTGAGAATTTTCTGATTCTGCCACCAGTGGTTCATTGGAGCGAGTTTGTTCCTGGTACAGGAGAGATGACTTATGTCCTATAAACATGCTGCTAAGATCTGAGCAGTCAAAATACGTGACTATGGATTTTTGTGGTGCTTTCATGAGTATTGTTACACAGAATAGATAGTTAGGTACCAGCTCACAGTCTTATATCCTCAAAGGGAAAAATTAACTCCAGTTTCGATGCGTGAAATTATTCTGTTTAAGATCAGATATATCAGTACACTACAACAGGGTGTAAAACATGTTTGATTTGTAATTACACCAGCTGCATTGGGAGAATAAGACAGAGGTTAAACAAGGCCACATGTTTAATCAGAGGTCTCACAGGGCTATGAATACAAGGAAAGCTGATCTTTTTTCATGATATCAATACAATGCAGTCATCCTGTGTGGGTTTTGCATACCATCCTGTCCACAGCCAGAGAAGTGACTTCTATTTCAGTAAGAATTAAAGCAAAAGCAAAGGAAGAACAAAGGGGTGAGGGAGTTGATCTGGAGGAGATGATGATAAATCCCACTGCATCTTGTAAAACCCTCCTGCTCTTTCCTCCACAGCGGCATTATTTTCCCATCATAACCACTTCCTTAATAAACAATTAAGCTTTGTGTTTGGAATCTAAACATATTTTTTGGGGGCGAGGGAGAGAGGGACTGGGTGGCTCAGGGTTTGGCAGTAATACAGTCAAGAGTCTACAGTGGTTTGAATTTGATCCAGGTTGTGTTGCCCTCTATTTATTAGCCATCCTGGTGGAGAGGAATCACTGTCTCCTCTCCGTACTGTTTTGGTGGGTCTACCCTGTAGTAACATCAAGCAAGACAAAATATCATGCATTTCTTTTCTCACAAATATTTGACTGATTTATTTTGAGAAGCGAATTCCTGCTGATGTTGTTCATGCCCCTCTGTAATGGAAACTCAGCTCAATAGCCAAGTGAATGCTGAATAAATGAATACAGGTATTCAGTCCTGACTTTTGATTACAAAAGTGACCGGGACAGAAAAGCAATGAGCCAGGTGGCTACATCTGCAAGTACAGTCCGTACCTCCGCTGATAGATGTGGGGATGCAGCACGGTCAATCTGGCGTCACTGCACAGGTGAACTGACGTATTTCCATGAGCACAGCAGCCACAAACTGCTTGCGTTGCTCAGCTGCCGAGCTCTGCCGCAGGAGAGGTCTTGCCTTCTCCCGTCAGCTAAGGGACACGTAGCACCGCTCTGGCCTTCGGGCTGAGCCCTGGGGCAGCAGTGGTCCAGTGCAAGCTCTTTCCCTTGCTTTTGGTGGCCTCCAGCCCCGACCTGCACCCAGTGCTAACCTCCCTCATGGTGATCAGCCTGTGCAGCCTCAACATGAACAGCTTGCGGACGGGCCGCAGGCCAAGAATTATTCAACAATTCTGAGAAATAAATCTATGAAATCATAAGCGCTCTGCAGAAATTCACTCCTCAAATCAAAAGTAAAAAAAAAAAATGGAAAAGGACAATCTGGCAAATGGCTTGCTCTGAATAATTCACTTGTCTCCAGGATAAAGCCCGGGCTCCCCTCCTCTGCTCCCTAACCAGAGGCTGTGGGGACAGCTATGCTGCTACTGTCCACGCTGGTAATTGTCCATGGCCTGAGATACTCCCTTGCTTTTCAGTGCCATCAATCTGGCAGCTTCCCATTGTATGTAATTATTATTAATATATTTTTTCTTTTTTTCCCCAAATGCTTGGAAAATGATGAGATAGTTTGCTAACAAACAGTTTTCATGAAAGAAACAGCTGGGTTGTTCTACTTGTAGTCTTTACAAAGGCTTTCTGCATGTCTGTCGAGCCGGGATGTAGTGTGATGAGCTGTTTCTGTTGAGAAACCAGAGTTTACAGAATAAACAGAGTTGAGGTAAACCCTGATTATGGGGAAAGTCTGCGCGTTAGGCTCCCTCACAGCCTTAACTCACACGACTGGCCTGTATTTTTGGAAACACTTCCAAGGTTTTTCCTTTGTGAATTGGTGCAAATGGCTTGTTGGAGCCAGGCGTGCCTAAATTCTCACCGACTTTTCCTTAATCTCTTTGACTTGAGCAGGGCCTCAGACAGGCGTGAGGAGATCAAGGGGGTCCCTGGGGGGCGCTCAGCCGGGGGGGTACCGTCCAGCAGAACCGGCTCGGCGCTTCCAGCTCCTGGCCGCGCACATAATTGTATACTTTCCTAAATGGGAGAAGAAACAAAGAGATGTATGTCAATAAGCTAAAATAACTAAATTATCTCATGCACAAGGAACAGCAAGCTCTGTGTTTTCCCTTGTTTGCTCTGGGATTTTTGCTATTTGTACTAAATTCAGCGCGCCAGAGATTGAGCGCAGCCCCCCCTCCCTGAGGGCCACGTTCAGACATGTCGGGTCCTTGGGGTGGGAGTAGTGCGGAGAGGGGGAGTTGATGAAAAATCAGCTGCAAGGGGAAGCGGCGGAGCTCAAGCAGCTCTTTTTCTTGGACTTTGCACCTCTGTATAACCCAACCGCAACCTAAGCGCCCTTGCCGCTGCCAGCTCTTCTCACCGGGACATTGTGACGTGGGGTGGAAACAGTCCCCACTGCCTCCGGCTCCTCCGGCTCTGCTCCAGGCCCTGCCTGAGCCCCCACACGATGAAAGCACGCAGAGCCTGAAACCTTTTCGTCACACAGCTATTGATTTTTGCAGAGTTACTAATATCGGTGTAGGTGGGATGAGGCATATGCTGATGTGCCTCACCAACCCAGAAAAGATCATGCAATTCAAATGCTGATGTAAGAGCTTGATTGCCCGCTCTGCCATGTGGTGGGAATTATACAAATGTCCTTGGTGGGTGTGAAATGCTACATCTTTATTTGGACAACCAAAAAGTCCGAGGTCTGGTGTTGACTTTACTTTAGTCCTTGCTTTAACAAAATCTCTTCCCTCTTCGGTGTGGGATTACCTGTAACAGGGCTGGGGTGAGATCTCTAGGTTGTGTGGCTGTTCTTCCCAGTGCAGTGGGATTTTGCAGTTTTGAAGCCAGCAGGTGAGTGGCTTTCTAACTAAAGACTCCAAGATTTCTGTTTGGTTTATTTTGGTCAGAAGAAGGTTCAAAGATAGAAGGGTGCTTAAGAATGATGATGTGCTCCCACTCCGTTTCTGACTGTCCTTCAGCCAGACCTTCAAAGAGAATTTTATTTGTTTGTGTTATGAACCAAATTTCTTGAGATCTGTGCTTACAAGAGGCCATGATATTACCTGGGAATTATTAATTGGGAGATGCTTACTACCTTCTGCTGCTCAAAAACAACTAGAACATGTTTTTTGTGAAATGCGAAAGGAAAATGAAAACAATTTCCTATTTGCTCTCTTTGAAGTTAAGGGGGAAAAAACCCTCAGAGTATAGCTGAATTACCACATAAAGCAACATAATATTTTTTTTTTATTATGTAAAGATCAAAGTAGAGGGAGAAAAGTATTGCGAGGAGTTTACTTTGATGAGTTTGGTTAAAAATCAAAACTTGGTTTGATGGGGGAGATACAGACACAAAGCACTATGTGCCACGGATTTGCTGAATATGTTAAAAAAGTGCTGAGCAGTATTAAATTAATGCAAAACTGAAGATTACACAAGGGTAAACACTGCAGCTAATGTTTGACTAGAGCTGAACTGAGGGCTGAGTGCCTCCACTTAATTTGCAGACCATGCCCACGGCAACCCCCAGGAGGCTGGGAGTGGAGGAGACAGACATTTTATAGTGAGGAGCCACATTATTATTTTTAAATTTAGGAAAAAAAAAAAATCTGGCTAAAGTTCCTGCTTCTAAACGTTGGGGAGAGGCAACCAAGAGAAAGCAAGAAAGAAGGATCAGTGAGTGGCTTTTGGAGCTGAAAGAGAAAGATCTGCTAAGCTAATACCCAGTAGGTGTGAACGTCTCTAGTAAATACCAGATCATAAATAGAACTGAGAAAATCAGCGTCTTTCAAAAGGCATGCTGCAGATAGCTATTCAGCCTGAAAGGGACTTACAGACACTACTCAAGCATGTGCACGAAAAGTGTGCTTTCCATGAGTGTTCATTTACATACCATCCAGCAACAAAACGGTTGTGGTGAGTGAACACAATGGCATAGGGAAAGCAGTGAAATACAAAGTGGCTTTCAAGTTCAAATGAATATTTGAAAATTATTTCTTCCACTCCACCCAGCTCGGATCATGACACATTTTCCTTCCCTAGCAAGATGGGCCATCCCCACCACGCGGCCTGGCGGCCTGATCCTGCCTTCTGGAATGAAGAGCACAAAAGACTGCTCTTGCTTCGCAATTAAGGGTTTTGTATGAGATCTTCCACTTACGAAAAGCACGTCTGAGCCCCCGACAATCTGTTGCAACTCCTATTTGCGTGAGTGGTTTGAGAAGTGAAAGGAAAGAGAGGAGGGCAGCACCGGGCTCGGGCTGTATCTGGTTTAAACTTATTCCTCAGATGATAACTTCTTTTTGGTCATTGAAGCCCTATGTGCCTTTTAAGCATGATATGCTATGTCTTCAGTAGCACAGCAGTGGATATCTTTAGATTGGGTTTTCATCATATACTTTAATTTTCTAGGCCGGGGGATGACCATAATTGCTGAACAATTCAATGTAATGGAATGGGCTAATTCAGCGCTTTTTACTGCATTTTTCCACATAATATCTAAAATCTTTTTTTCCACCGTAACCCATGTTTATGAAAGCAAGTACTTAACCCGCACATTTCCTGGGCTTGAATCATTTCCTTAATAAGGCATAAAATTTTGCAAAATCACTCCCCTTACATTAACACATCATTATAAGGAGATATCAGTGTTTAGCACGTCAGAGGCATACAGTAGTCTGTGCAATGTACAGCTACACCACTCAGCTTCAGAGCCATGTACCATGGCTTTCGAATAATAATTCTATAAAAGCAAGAGCTTTCCTTTCCTTTTCTTTCTTTCCTTATTTTTTTTAATTCAATGTTTTCTTCCTAGCTGTTATAGGCTGTTCTCTTGCACAGGATGAAGTATGTCAAATATGCTAGCTTTACTTTTAGTTTTGGCTTTAAGTCTGATAAGTAGAAACAAAACAGCAAGCAATGGCTACGATTTGATACTGCTATAACCGCAGTTCATAAAATAATATTAAAAGATGACAAAAGCCATAAAAATCTCTGTGTTCTCTTTGTTGCCGTGTTCTGTCAGACAGGAATCTGCTTTTCCAGGGAGACACTGGAAAGGTTGATATATTACTTCAAAAATAGAAAAATATGTACACAAACCAGAATTTCTCCTGTCATGGGGCTGTGAACTCATTGTACTGCTGCAGGACATTTGAACGTCCAGTGCCCAGTGACCTGGGCACACAAGTAGAGTAACTCCTGGGAGCAATTCCTCTGACATCAAAAAATTTGCTTGCTTGCATTGACTTAAGCACGTGCTCAGGACCTGGTCTTCATGCAGATTTCTCATTGCTATGTGAACTTTGATTTGGAATAAGACTTCTTACCAGAGCAGTTTTGCTGCAACAGCCTTTTGCAGAGATGGGGTCATCAAGCTAAAAGCTCTGTACCTTCTTATGAGTCGAATGCCTCTCTATGCCCATTGAAAGGGTGGAGTGATCAAGCCTCTGCAGAGCCGGCTCCAGGGATGTGAGTCTGAGCCTTGCTCTGGCTTTGTGCACTTCTGAGCTCTGTTAACTCAGACCACCATACACACAAGGTGCTTCCTAGGGGAAGATCTCACAACTCTTGAAAGTACTAGTCAAGCAAGGTGAATCTTGCTTCATTTCTGATCGGGGACAGAGCTCAGATCTGCCTGCTTTTCAGGCACTTGGACCATCTATCCTAGGAGCCAATTCTTGCTCACAAGAAGGCCACTCAGCAGCTTTGTTCCTGGCTAAACCATATCAGGCTCAGGTTTACATTAATAAGATGTCATCATTTCATAAGCTAACACAAATAAGACTCTTTGCTGGTGCCCCTGAACCTTCTCCCATTTTGTGAGCACACAGTCTGGGTTTTGACCGTTCAAGACAATCAGGATGAGCACACTAGGAGATAAAAAGAATAACAGGTTTAATGAAGACCTGAATGATAGAGGGTTAATGAAAAGTAAACACATGAGGGCTAGCCACAACCAGAATTAGCGCTGGTAGCCTTCTGGGTCAGTTCTTTATAGTATGTTCAGGGTTAGAATGAGTGGCTAGCAGCATATTACTACAGTGAGGCTATTTGTGTGGGACTGGGCTTAGTTCTCTTGGAAATGTGAAATCATAATTATTGGGTTCCTTTCAGTTTGAAGCAATCCAGAAACGATACATCTTCTGAGTGTGTGGGAGGAGAATTTCCTTTTTTTCTTTCTTTCTTGCTCTCTCTCTCACATGTCCTTTTCTACTTCTTGATCCTAATGTGTGACAGCAAATAGTACTGGGAGAATTATTCATACTGAATAATTTTGTTGATATATTTCACCCTGGAAACTCTTCAAGCACATTGTGATTTCTCTCGAAAGTGTTTGAAAAATGCCACTAACTGTAAGCCACGTGGTATGTTTTCCCTTCCCTAGTTGGATGACTGGCTCTCTGATGACGGCTCTGATGGGAGTGCTCAAATGGGTCAGGAATGTGGAGCATGACTGGGTCTCGCAAATTTTTCATGAGTCACGGGATTTCCACCAGGTCAGAGCCTATTTCTTTGGTTAAAAAAAAAAGAAACTTCATCTCTGTCATGAATTTCAGTCCAGACCAGGAAAAATCCCACTCCCCCTCACTCTGGCTGCCCATTTTCTCTTCCTGGATTCTAGGTGAAGAGCAGCCCACAAGAGCCCAAATTGGCCAAGTTCATCCGAATTATACAAGTAGTTGTGTTAGGGACACTTAGTTTCTACAGATTTTCTGCAGTCATGGTAGAGTAGAGAAGCCCTACCAAAGGGTTTGGGGAGAGCAGACTGAGCAGAAATCCAGCTCCCCACTGAATACCAGTGAACCCAGTGGGAGAGGAGGTGTCGCGCATGCTCCAACTAAGGGAAAATCTTCAAAGCTCAAGCTTTATTCCTGGCCAGATGATCCAGCATTGGACGACAAGGAGCTGTGGGTGTTGTAGGTGAAAAATGGCTTAAACTGTGAATGCTAACAGGCAGCAGATAATTGGGTATGTATGTGTGTGGGTGAATGCCCCAGAATGAGCTTTTGAACTCTCAAGCAGAAACCTGCTACTTGCTAGCTGCAACTGGTACAGGCTGGTTGTCAATTTTGGGGCTAAACAAAAGTAGCATGTCCTGAATTCTCCAGTTAATAAAGAGATGTGGGGCAGAGACACCTATTAGGAGACTGATCACATATTGTGCTTTTGCACATAAACTATTTAGATTGTGAAATCTGGAGCTTGATGTCCTGGAAAACAGAGTTGCCCAAAAAGAAGGGCTCCCGTAAAGAAGTGGTAATGGAAAAGAGAAAGGGGGTCAGGAAGAGGAAGGTGGCGATCCTGGCAGGGGGAAATGCCCTGGTAGTGGGGAAAGTTCCTGGAGATCAGGGAGATGGGAGATCATTGCCACCAGTCCTGCTCAGTCACAGGATCATGCAAGAACAGCCCAAGCAAGAACAGCATGAAGGCTGTGGGTCAGAAATCCTATGTAGTTCCACTGCATGTGTTATTTTCCATGTGCTTGCCTTGGCCAGCCAGGGGTGTGCAGAGCTTGATGACTGTGCTACCCTTCTACCCCATCCACCTCCTTCTTCCCCTGGGGTTACCCTAACAAGGACAGTTTGTCCTTGCAAACTGATTTGCAATATAGTGATGCAACAACATAGTGTTTGTAATATAGTCATTAATCCAGGCTGGCACTTTTTAGGCAACGTATAACATGCAGCATGCATGCCCCTGCTTTGAAGACTCTTGTTGAGGAAAGCAGACAAATGACAGAAAAGCACAGAAAGGAGATATGACAGTCTCCAGGTTCTTCAAAGGTCAGCAGCACGATAGGTCTAATTCCTCCTGACACCGATCCACTGCCTCCTCACATTTTTGCCCTGGTAAACAACTATCCAACATCAAATGCCTCATGGCCCTCACATACCTTTAGCATCAAATGTCTGACTGAAAGCACTACTAGTTTGATATGGTTCTCCGGACCTTACCCAGGGCCCTATTTCCAGATAATTTTTCTATCATGTTCAACCACACATGGTTACACTTGAGTGGAGAAATGCTCTAAAAAGGTCATTTTTAATTTGGAGACAATTGTTTCGAATGAAAAGATTTGAGAAAGGTGCTGAATGATCTGGGGAATGAAAAAAGCCCAGTGAAGGCCTGGAAAACTAGGGAAAATGTTAATCATCATGGTGTGACTGAACTGTAAAGGGACAGAAAATGACAGTAAATAAGCTAATAGCAATACACACTTTCTTTATGTGTTTCTTTCTTTACTTTGTGTCTTTCTTGCTTAATGCCTTGCTTGCTTTCTTGCCTGCCAACCTTCTCTTCTCTTCTCTTCTCTTCTCTTCTCTTCTCTTCTCTTCTCTTCTCTTCTCTTCTCTTCTCTTCTCTTCTCTTCTCTTCTCTTCTCTTCTCTTCTCTTCTCTTCTCTTCTCTTCTCTTCTCTTCTCTTCTCTTCTCTTCTCTTCTCTTCTCTTCTCTTCTCTTCTCTTCTCTTCTTTCTCTTCTCTTCTCTTCTCTTCTCTTCTCTTCTCTTCTCTTCTCTTCTCTTCTCTCTTCTCTTCTCTTCTCTTCTCCTCTTCTCTTCTCTTCTCTTCTCTTCTCTTCTCTTCTCTTCTCTCTTCTCTTCTCTTCTCTTCTCTTCTCTTCTCTTCTCTTCTCTTCTCTTCTCTTCTCTTCTCTTCTCTTCTCTTCTCTTCTCCTCCCCTCCCCTCCCCTCCCCTCCCCTCCCCTCCCCTCCTCTCTTCTCTTCTCTTCTCTTCTCTTCTCTTCTCTTCTCTTTTCTCTTCTCTTGCCTCACCTCTCTCCCGAGCTGTAACGAGGAAGGAACCAGGTTGGTTATAGCTGTGATGGTGGAAGGGAGGGAGGGAGCATCCTGGAGTGACCCCAGCTGACATCAGGATTTGTATCTAGTGCCTTTCCCTGTTTCAGCCTGAGAACTAGATCCTGCTTGTTGCTAGTGCTGGTGATGGTGGGTCGAGGAGGTTTGCCTAGTTAACAGCTCCCTTTCCGACCCACGGGGACCTAGTTAAACTAAAGCTTGTTGCTGGAGCCCTGATCCACAATTTAGGAAGAGGCTGTTGCCTAGACCGTTTCTGTGGATGGGGAGTTGGTCGTTGGTGCTCTCAGCAAACCACTGAGGGGTCCTGACAGTGCAGAGCTTACAGGCGATGTGTCCTTACCCTGCTCCTGGGGTGGGTACCTTCTCTGGCAGAGAAGCCAAAGATAGAGAAGCGAAAACAAAGAGAGGAAGAAAAAGAGAAAGAAAGAAGGTATGGGAGAGGGCAGGAAAAAGAAGGAGAATTTAAAAAAAAAAAAAAGTTTAAAATGAAGACTCACAAAGAGTCTTTTACTGAGGAGTCTTGAGCTTGGCATAACACAGAAGGTTACCAGTAAGGCACCGGCAGAAGCATACAGGCAGGTTAATGTCCCTAAAATAAAGTATGAGCCAATAATAACAAGGTCCTACAAATAGCAAGCTACAGCTGGTCAGAAAGTCTGCACAGTAACACACCATTAGATTTAGCAATCACTGTATATACAGAGACATGTCCCCACTTCCCAACAAGCACTGGGGACGCACAGAAAAGTCTTTCGCTCCAGATGATAACCCAGCGTTGGGGTGAGGCAGTGCCCAGGCGCAGAGGAGGGGCTTTGAGCCCCAGCAGCTGAGGATGCTCTGCTTCATTGGTACAGCACCAAAGCAGACATCTGCATGAAAAAATCACTGAGAGAAAATCGAAAGGGTGGCTGTTAGGATAACATCATAGAGTTTTGTCAATATGGCAAAGCAATGAGCAGGGCAAAGACTGTTCTTTCTTACTCAGTTTTCATATCTATTGGGAGCTGTGCAGGCATAAATTAATTTTTCCAGGTATTTTTTTGACAGCGAAGTTCGTCTTTATGGCAAAACTAGAGATATTGCATGAAGAGAAAAGAGATGGAGTCTCTGATGCCTTAAAAATGCAAAAGAAGCCAGAACTTACTTTTTGAAGTAGTTCACATTGTATTTTTGTTAATAAATTCTTTCTTTTGTGGGTTTTAAATACTATTTCTTCTCCCTGACATGTATTCATTTGCCTCCTAACACAGTATGCATATACCAGACTATTTCTTCAAGAAATATAGTCTGAAAACAATCAACATTTTTAGAGGCAATGGCAGCTATTTCCCCGCTCTCCCATGCCATTTTATTATGGTGAAAGCACAAAGGAAGCCACCTGGATATGAAATATTGTGCCTGAAAAAATCCATACAGATGGAGAAAATGACGGGAATGGAACAGTAATCTATTCACAGGTATAACAACATCCATCCAGCAAATGGCATGCTGTGCAGTCACTGGGAAACCAAGGGACAACCTCCTGGGCTCTCTGCCTAGCTCTGCTTTTCCACAGTCTCAGGAAGGCACTACCAGTTTTTGGGGAGGCAAAAACCTGGTGCAGGGAATTAAGAGTAACTCAAGTAAGGGACTTACACCCTGAGGAGGTCAGCATCTCTGTTAACTGAACATTTACATACCTGTCAGAGTGGGGTCTGGCTAAATGGGGCTGCTCAGGAGCAAAGGCAGATGGTAAAACAGGATTGCTCAAGAGCAGGGGTTTTCACTAAGGGTTGGCCAAGATCAAAGGAAAATGGCACTGCTGGGCTGACCAGGCTGTGGCGAGGTACACCTGTGTAGGAACAAATGCCTATGTGGTCTGTCCATCTGTAGTTTCTTGCAGGATGAGGGTTGTAATTTTTTCTGAGACTTGATGATTCAGCAAAATAAAATTAGTGTCTTTTTCTTGGCATGAATACTCTTTTCAGGATGTTCCTCTGCCCAAGACTGAAAATGCTTTCATAAAGACATGAAATTCGAAAGGTC
This sequence comes from Calonectris borealis, assembly GCF_964195595.1. NCBI lineage: Eukaryota > Metazoa > Chordata > Aves > Procellariiformes > Procellariidae > Calonectris > Calonectris borealis. Next base: position 190,354,025 of record NC_134312.1, read on the forward strand.
ATCGACAAACAAACAAACAAACAATCAATCAATCAGTCAGCAAGAATGGAGAAGACATCTGTCCCTACACAACTATGGGGCTGATATTATGGGGAATCAAGAAAAACTCAGCAGTAGACTGAATTTACAATATACACAGTTAACATGCAAGGGACACAAGAAAAATAATAGAAGGCAGGCATTTATTGTCTGCAACCCAAGAGCTTCTTCTAAAGAACGTGATAACTTCATAAGAGTAGGAAATCCCCGATTAATACTGGGGGTAGACATATGTATTTGCTGTGAGTTAGATAAAAAAGAAGGGACAGCTACAACACAGTCTCAGAAGGACCTAGGCGTCCCAAGACATTATAACATGAACTTGCTTTACGCACCGCTCCGAACAAAACAGACCCCTTGAGTAGGGAGAGCGGTGACTGGAGAGAGGAGGTTTGGCTTCGTTTGCCCCAGGGAAGGACCTTCTCTTCCCTGTACCTCCCAGCTGTTCCCATGCTTGTGTGAATGGAGAAGGCACCGGGTTGAGTGGTTGCAACCAGAATGTGGTCCTGCATCTTTATTTAACATAACTACTAATGAACAAACAATCACAGTTCCTCACCCCAAATCACCTGACAATCTACTGCCTCTTTTGGGCCTGTTCCCACTGCCACAGCTTTTAAACCCTCGTAATGCCATTGATTTCAGTGGAGCTAATCTGAAAGGTACACACATGGGAGATAGATAAGAATCACTTCACTCCCGTTCTGAATGACATGGCCTGCACTTCATAGTTGGCAAATGCGTATGTTTAGTGGCACCACCACACACTTGGGATAGTAGATGTTGAAATTACATTAATCTGAATTGAATATTCCAAGCAAAACTACTGCCAAAACATACACCCGTTTTGGTAGCGGTGATGGAGGGAAGCCAGCGCTCCTCCTTCCACCCCCCACAAAGAGTTCATGTGGAGTCTTCAAAAAGTTACTGAATGCATAAAGCGGGGGAATATCATTGTCACCTGACAGTAATGATCACACTTCATGGTAAATAATTACCAACTCCCAATTACAAATGTGAGCTTCTTAAACTGCCATAATTCGTGGCAACATCCTTGCTGCCTCCAGCCATAAATCACAGTTTTTGCTAGGCTGTGGGTGAAAGAGCCATCTGTGCTGATTTGCAGCAAAGCCTCCAAAAAACCCAATTTATCAATATTATGTTAATCTTTCTGCCCATCTCCGTTGGCCCGAGCTCATCTGAACAAGTGTCCTGTTCCTCCCTCCCAGTGCAGATCACCAGGACAGACCCTCCAACATGCACATCTGACTCTACAGCACCCATTCCGGTTGTCTGCCTACAGTGGTGGAAGGGCTATTTAATCCACACACACTGGTGACCACCCGTTTTAACAAGTCACTGATATGCCTTGCTTGGTTTTCTGCAGCACGGTGTTTATTAGACTAGCAGTCATTATTCATTTTTTGCCTGGGGGTACACCCAACAACAAGGCGCCTCGGTAAGCTTGCAGAGCAGCGATACTCCTACCTTTGTGTTCACATCTCTGCCACAGTCCAAGTGACTCATATACAGTGCTACAGCTGTTTCAGCGTTCTCGGTTTTTTTTTAAAGCCAGCTCTATTGGTGACTAAAGCTTATGTAAGTAATCTAAAACCTCAGTATTTACAATATAAAAGCACCACAAGAAACCCCTCTCAGACCTTAAGCTTCTGTAGGATTTAATTTGGGAGAATTTTATTTGAAAATGCAATATCCTTCCCCCCCGCCCTTTCTTTCCTATGTGGAATTAAAAGAGCAGATCTTGGATGGAAATGCACTATTTATAAAAGTGAGCTTACCTCATTTGTGTAAGAAAGGAAAGACTGTCAACCTTGATTAGAAAGCAATAATTCTTGAAAGGAGTCAAGTAAGGTTTAGTATTATTGTTTTCTCTAGGCCTAAAGAGAGAGAATTTTTCAGAAAATTTAAATAAAAAATGAAAAATGAATATGTGACTCAGGAAATTGGTGTATCTGAGAACTATTGCCAGGGCTGTTAAAAAAAAAAAAAAAAGTCCAAAATAGCTCATCCTGTTTTAGCATTGGAAACCTTACAAAATGCTCAGGGGAAGCACTATCAAACTATCCTCTATTCTAAGTTTTACTACAACTATGGCCAACTTCAACTCTACGACAGTAGACTTACACTGAAGTATCATAGTGCTGAATCAGGTCCTAAGTGTCATTCCTTTATTTGGTTATTTCATTCACCTTTTTAGCTCATGCTCCTTGGCACTTGGGATATGGTCCACACAAAATTGGTTTTAAAATGATTTAGTTAAACTGGCGCAAGATGTGGTCACTCAGACCGATTTAAATCTGCTCTGTATCAATTTAGTTTAAGTCATTTCCTGATCAGATTAAGCTAAATCAATACCAACCAACTTTAAATAGATTCCAGTGTTTGCACTGGCTTAACTAATTTGATTTTAAAACACACCTTTAATTATACCAGTGCAATTCTGAGTGCGGAAAAGGCTTTGCAAGGCAGAACTGCTTGTCCGTGATAATTGGCTAATATTTTACTATCCTGTTGTGCTAATTGTGACCTGCAAAATACAGTGAAAAAGCAATGCCATGCCTAAGAAGCATGACAGTAGGTGAGACTTCGAAAAAATGCTGTGTCTTCACCATGTCTTGGGACAGTCTGGATGAGGGAAGATAGTTGTGGGCTGTCAAAAGACAATCAACATATTTACAAGGAAGATATTTTCATTTATGAAATGGGCCACCCTCTAGAGAACTGATAGCAGCTGGAGAAAACAGTTGTATCTGCGGCTTGGGGGTTGTTTCAGTCCTCTTTTTATTTTGTTTCCATCTTTCTGACTTGGCTGTTCTGAACATTTCTCACAATTTTGTTAGCAAGGAAGAATTTTTTTTCCTGGAAAGAGTGACCATTTTTTTGGTGGAGAAACATTATAGGAAAGCTTTACTCAGAAAGAATACATGAAACTTGCAGGGTTAGAATTGTGACCATTTTTTGGGTTGTTGGGGTGGGGTTTTTTTGCTATCTCCACGAACATTGTTGTGTATATTCTGCTAGTCACATAAATTCTGTGCTTGACTCAAACTCAGAAATTTGCACAGTGTTTTTGGTTAGCAGCCCAAAAATATTAGAAACATACGTAATCTCCTCCAAATAATTGATGCTCCAAATAACAAACTAGCCAGGAAGCTTATGCGTTGTTATTGCCATTTTGCTAGCAGAGAACTGAGATGCAGGGAAACACAAAACTGAGATCCAGCCCACCTCTCCTATGCATCTTGCACATCACCAAGCGGCCACGCACATCTGCCTGCAACATCTGCCTGGGCCGCCGGGAGAGGTGGGTGGGAACCAGGAGGGGCAGAGAGGGATCCACTCAGGATCACTTTGGTTCCTCCATCATTCTGCTGATTCTGCAGGGACATTGAGCTCCCCCTGGGCTGATCACATCTTCTTAAGCAAGGTGTCTTCTTCCTCCATTAAGGATTGAGAGAGCTAGCAGGAACCTTTATGTGCCTCCACATACTAAGGATGCAGATTGCCCAGGTTTTTTTCATTGTCTTTTGTATCATATTTGATTAGGTCAAAGCAAAATGGATGTTATGAGACTAACCAGGTGTTTAAAAAAAATCCATCTTCTCCATAGCATGAAATTTAAAAGGCTTTGTTACTGTGTCTTAGAAGTCTATTAAAAAAAAAAAAGAGCCTGGCAGGCTGGCAACAGTGTGCAAATTTAGGGATGATGCCGACAGTTGCAGCAGGAAATGACCTGCTCCCTGTGTTAGCCCGCAATGTCCCAGTGCTGTATAAACAGGGGAGGGTGAGATTCCTCTGCTTTGCAGAAGGAGAGGAGGGTAATCAGAGGTGTTAACCCTGTGCTCTCCCTGTCCTCTCGGGAAAGCTGGAGCAGAAAAAATGCTGCCTTAAACACTTGCTGGGGAGTAAAGTCGAAAGGCTGCATAGAAACCTCGCAAACACTGTGAGGAGAGGAAGCAGCTGTGGAGGACCTTGACCAACAAGTGTCATCTAAAATGGTGTAGGCATAGCTTACGTGGTCTCCTGCACATGACTCCCAGCTCTGAAGGGTGAGGACAGGATGGCAGATGCAGTTCTCCATCCCAGAAGAGGTCAATGAGTCCAGATCAAGCTCGGTGCTCCTTGGGCTGGTTGACTAGTAGCTAACTTAGGTATTGCTGCAGATACACACCTCACCCTCTGCCTGAGAAAAGTCAATAGCGCTGCATCGTTCCACTTGTTGCTTGGTTTCACTGTGGAAAATGCACCTAGAAGGGTCTTCCTTTACATACAACACGGATGCAAAGCAGACTTTCGTTTAGATTTGATGTGACACAGTTTGCTGTCCATAGGCCGATGTCACTCGGGAAGTGCTACGTGGTAGCCTGCAGCTGTTCTCCTGTTTTAATTACTGAGGGGAGCCCTTGGAGCCCAAACCCCACAATGCAGTGCCCTATCGTGACTGCTCATCAAGATGAAACAGAGCATATTGGAACCTGAAGCCTGAGGGCTCCCAGATGGATAAGGTAGGTAATTAATTCAAATTGGTCGGGACCCTGACAAGCTGCCAGTGTGCCTAACAGGCAGAGGTTGAACATGCCCTTGCTTAGGATACTTTTGTAGAGCATACAAGAAGTTAAGAGTGTGCAGCCAGGCACATTATAACAACTTGCTTCCCACTTTGTAATTTCTGTTTTTAAAACCTATCTGGATGAGTCAGAAGCAGCACACAGAGAATTCAGCTGCTAGTGCAAAGAAAGCACATACCCAGGACCCCTTCTTTGACTGTGGGATTAAAGCCTGCAATTGCCCATATTGGGCTGTTATTCTTTGTGTCGTGATGGTGCAAAGATTTCCAAATGGTGGTTGGGGCTGAATACTGTAAGCACATTAGGGACCCTGTGAGACCCAAGCCCTGGCCGCTGAAGCTGAGCAGCTCAACTGGTAAGGTGTAGAAGGATGGGGTGAGAAACAAAGGCATGGAGAGATGGAGTGACTTCTGCAAGATCACGCAGCACGCCAGTAGCAGGGACAAAATTGGATGAAAATTAAGTCTGGTGTAAGAGGCTATTCACTCACCATTTGAGAAACAGATGTGAAACACCCTTTGATGGGGCTCAGACCTGCTCATGAACACGTGTAACGAAGGCAGGTTAGAATTTCAGTCTTCAGACAGAAATACCTCAGCAAACCAGCCATGCTGAGACTCCCGCTCTTCCTGTCACAGGGTTTATGATACCATCCCTATTCAAAATCGCACAGAAGACTGAAAGTTGGACCAAAGTTTGTCCTTGTTAGTGATGCAGAAAAAGTCTGGACAGAGCAGATGTGGAAGAAGAATCGCAGGGACCAGTCTGAGGACAGGTAAACTTAGCTGAATGTGGAGGCAAGTGCACACACTCTTGCTTTGCTAATTGGAGGAGATCTCCTAGGGAATGATCATCATTCCTCAGAGGACTTGATCCTAGCCACCACTGGAGTCTGTGCAGAGGCTCCTACAGATGTCAGTGGAGCTGGATCAGGCCTTTAAAGAGAGTTGGTGATATTCTGGTGAATAAAATATCTGTGTCCAGTGCCCATAGAAAGCTGCAAAGATAATAGTGCGGTGCTCTACAGGACCATGAGGTCACACTCACAGAGACACTCAGCTCCGCACCAGCAACACACCCACGTTATTCTTGCAAACTCCTGAATGGAAACTTTCCAAAAACAATACCACAAAATATATATCTGTCCTTCTCTTTGTGATAGGCAGTGGTGTAGTTAAGGGTAGACTTGGTTAGACAGAGTATAATCACTTTTTATTTTTGGAGGCAAAAGTTTGCCTGCTTTTTGGCAGTTGTAAGTGTGGGTACGCCAGGAAAAAAAAACACAACAGCCTTGTTTACCTTATATAGCTTCCAACCCTTTCACTTACTGAAACTGCCCCCAAGATGATATCCTTTATGTACACCACGGTATATGTTATGGTGCTATGTTAGAAGCCTTATACCCCAACTGCTCGATAAATCAGACATTGTCTTCACATAATTGTCTGGGACGCTAATTAAACAAAACAAAAGAAAACCAGAACTTTGCCTACAGACTCCTTTTCTCCCCTTGCAGGACCTATTCTTGCCAGTAGCAAGGGTGGCTGGCTCTCTCAGCCAGCTCCTGTCTGACTTGTCCCCCGCTGCAAAGCATGGAACGTCATTGCTCTTCACAAGAGTTCATCTTCATGGCTCGGGTTTCCAGACTTTGCAGCCACATTGACGTAGATGCACAAGTGACAAAAGCAGTGTGGTAAGTCTTATCTGGCAGCTGGCTTGCTGAAAAGGACCAAAATGGAACAGGCAATTTGCTGTATCTGCATCAGACGACTGTCCAATAGTCAAGGTTTTCAAAAAGAGCTGCCCGAAGTAAGAGATTTTCGGCATGTGCAGACGTACATGAAAAGTAGTCTTTTTCCTAAAGAAGCAACCAAAGTATTTTTGGGGGAGTGTTAAGCAACAGCAATTTATAAACAAATCTCCTAAAACATGTAAATATTGGTTCCTGGGCCTTACATGCCCAATTTAAGGAGCTAGTCAATAGATTAAGATAATAATTTATTTACATTTCGCTTGGGACTGTGTTAAAATAGTAAGGCCTGATCTTACATCTGATGCAGTGAATGGGCAACTTTCCGCTGTCATTCATAACCTTTGGATCAAGCCACCAGCTATCATTTGGCCTGTTTTACTCAAAAGCCAGAAAATGTGAGAGTCAATACGATTTTGTTTTGCTTTGTCCTGTTGTGCATAGCCAGCATGGTTGCAAACATAAGGTTGGAAAATGTTTTTCCAATCATCTTTTTCAGTGATTTTTTATAAAATATGTTTCTAAGATAACTTGTTTTCACTGAAGTTTGAATCACCTTTATGAGTTGACATGCCACTAGTAAGACGTGCCTTACTTTTACGTTCCCTGACTTTGCATGTTTTAGGTAATTTTAGTGTTTAAGGAACATGGATTCTTCTCCCTCAAAGTCTCCATTGTTTATTACGCAAAAGAAGGGCACAGAAAATAGCTAGATGTATTGTTTGGAGGTTTACTTTTGCAAAGTTGGACAGTTTTTGCAATGTTTGGCAGGAGAGCTTCAAAGTTCATTAAGGAGCCTATGTCAAGAATCTAAGGACCCATTGCAACCCATTGCATTGCAACTATGTCAAGAATCTGAGGACCCATCACCTTGGGACCCATCCCTCCAGGTGAAGAAAACTGGAGGAGACAAAGGTCCAACGCCCTATTTGAATCATATTCATAACTTCTCAAAGTTCAGGAATGTTCTGATCAAAGACTGACTTTATTTCCTAATAGATAAAGAAGGCCAGATTCAAAACTTGCTTGTCAACCCCAGTCCAAACTTCTCCAAAGTTTATTTTGGGGCTGAATAGTTCTGCTCCTTAAATATCTGGGAAGAGGCTCGGTGGAGAATTCAAACTACAGGAGTTATATGATGACGTAATGTGTTTATCTTTTGCTATTTCTCCATGTTTATTTAAAAAGCACCCATCAGGATGACTCCACACACTTGTGTAATTATTTTAAATATACACACAGCTATGGATAAAAATCCAAGATATCTTAATTTGCTCTACTGCAACAGTTCCTGTGCCAAAGCAAGAGGCTCCCTCAACTTGCCATCTTGATTCGCTCAACCTGTCATCTCCAATAAAACCTAAGAAAATAGATGCATTTTGCCAGGATGCCCCCAAGTCAGTGAATTTGAGGTTTTTCATACAAAGAGGGCGGAGGTCAGCATGGAGGACCCTGCAGGGGAAAATACCTGCTATCAGTGCCTCCTTCCTAAACAAAGGATCTCTTTGCCCAGGATTGCACCTGTGGTAATATCATGTGAAGATCTCTTTAATAGCCACAAGCCAAGCACACTGGCTAAACCCATCTATTCCTCTTTGACACTTTATATTCTGACTTATGTTCCAGCGGTTGTAAAATGCTAGCCTTTTGGAGCTCTTCCACACTGGAAAATTGCATCATGATAAAACACAACCCCGAGGAATCTTGGTAACTAAGACAATGCTAAACATGCTGCTAAACATTGAACACAGACAGGGACTGTTGTGTTTAACATCACATCAGCTGGTTGTGGTTAAGCCCATGGGCTGACCAGCTGCCACAACGCTAAACATGATGGTGTCTGCCTGCGCTGAATATTTAACAGTGTGTTAGCAGCCCTAAGTCCCCAGGGTCTTTTTTCTTGCATGATCTGGTTTTCTAGCATAGGCAAACATTATACTGATATATGTGACTGTTGCGAGGTACCAGATTAACCAGATTGGAACAGTTTACATGGTACTCTGATTTATGTCAGGACTTCACTCTCTTAGTTGAGCTCCTGACTAGAGCAATTGCAAACACCACGTTAGTTCATGCCTTGCCTTTGTTCCTGCACAAAGTGTCTCTGACCCCAGCACAGCTGGATTGTTATTGCACTGGACTGATGGTGAAAATAGCAGACGCATGGCACCCTGACAAACCTTGGTTTTTTACAGAGGTCTTATCCTAGCACAGGAGAAAGGGGAGACAAATGCTTGAACGGTATTTATGTACCAGCAAGATGGTGAGGAAAGAAATGACAAGCATCTGCTTTTCTTCACGTGATTGGGCACGATGTATTGGAAGTATTCTCAGCTCTGTAATGTAAAAGGATAACACAAAGTTAACTCTACTAATGGATCAGTTCCAGAACTATTTCAGCCTCAAGAAATATGTGACATTTGGATGTCTTTTTTTATTTATTACCAGATATCAGACTCCTGCAGAAACAATAGATCAGTATGTGAATGGTCTAAAAATTAAGGCCAAGTTTGTGAGTTTGTGCAGCTTGATGCATGACAAACGCCCCACAAGACTATTGGGATGACCAGATATTTGGCTTTTGAAAGAGAAAATAAAAGCATACAACAAGTGAAATCAGTGCTTTCCCTGAAAATGAGGGAAAAAACCCCCAACAAACGACACACATGGCTTAAAGGTAGGAAATGGAAACCTAGGTAAGTATTATTAAAATAGCATATGGTCTGAAAGATGGTCAGCTCTTATTGCAGCTTTTCCATAGGCAGAAGGGCTGTTTAGGGTCTTTCTCCTCACTTTAGCTGCTGATTTCCCAGTCACTGAAATTATAGCTTCAGCTGCACTACTTACAATTTCGAAGTTGTTGGAACTTAATATTTTGAGGTTCCTTTACACCTGCCAAATTTTACTGAAATTAATCAGTGGCTTCTCTTATGAGGCAGAAATGATGCAAATAATGAAGACAATGTTAACTTTGCCTTTTCTAAGAAACTGGGTTAAAATGAATGTGCTACATTTTAGTTAATGACAAATTTTTCTTTTTTTATAGTTTTTGATTTTTTTTTACATTTCTTCTATCATTTTTATAAGTCGGGAAAAGCAATCAGTAAAGGAGCTGGTATTAGTAGTGTAGGTCCAAACAGAAGAGAGAAAGGATGGGTTTGAGGCTATGGAAAGAGCACTCAAAAGAGAGAATGGGCATATCTGAGCTTTTCATGCAAGCATGGGGGCTCCTCAAGGAGGAAAGGGAGTATGCACAGGCTGTGGAAGAGGAGGGTGAGCTCTGCTACTAAGTGGGCTGAAGAGGGATGAGATGGAAGTACAGAGGACTGTAACAAAACTAAACCCTATGTGGCATCCTTCTCCTAACGCCATTTTCACTTCTTATAAAACCCTAAACCTTCTAACATCCATGCTGGGGATCTGGTTTTGTACGTAACCATCACAGTTTAAACAACGGCTTATATCAAGTGATCTTCCCTCCAACTTCATGGTGTATCCAATATTGTTGGTATATAGTTGGGTTGAAGAGTTCTTTTTCCTGGTGCTTCCTCAAACGTTTCCCCCTCAGTGCAGACCTCCCCTCATTGGGCTGGCAGCTGGGCTTTTACCTAGGCTGCCACCTGACCTCAAAACCACTGCATGGGAGGCAACTAACATCACACAGGTGGAGGTGGAATCCAAACCTCTCAGAAGCCTGACCAACGTGTGACAACACAGCTATAGGGTAGTTTCAGACGAAGTGGGTATGAAACTGAAGATAGGGCTGTTGGCTATGGGGAGGATGAAGAAGGTCCAGACTGTAGAAATTCTGCGCAGAGGAAAGGCTGGGAGAATGAAGAGGGCAGAGGGAGGGAAACAGGTCTGTTCTTGCCAGCTAGTACGAGGGAGCGGCAAGATGTCAGTGAGGCAATATCAGAGGTGTGAACCCGAGCCAAGGCGAATTGGTTTGGAGAAGAGAAGACTTAGGAGTCAGCAGCATAAAGATGATAAAAGAGGTGTTGGGAGACAATGAGGTGTCCCACAAGGAAAATGCATTAGAGAGAGAGAGAGAAGGCAAAGGGAGGTTGACAGACAGGCTACTGAGCATGCCAGCTGGGATAGGAATTGGGTTGAAGAAGGAAGATTATGAAACTGCTGAGAAGTTGGAACAGCTTGAAGAGGAAGGAAGGAAAGAAAAAAGGAAAGAAAGGAAGGCCATGTTTGTAAGCAGAATAGCTGAAGCGTATGGATCCATGGATGGTCTTCAACAGAATTTGACTCCAGCTGAGAGTTTCCGGTGACAGGGAGTGAGCTGCTGAAGTAATGGGTGCAATGCTCAGGTCACATTGCGTGCTACAGAAAAGGATCTGAATATTCTGACTTTGAGATGAGTCAGAGATTAATGAGTGTGCGGAGCACTGGTAAACTCTGAAGGTGGGATATAATGAGCAAAAGGGATATTTTATTCTCAGTCCATACCCACAGCTTTCACTATGCCAAATAAACACTGTAGGTACTAGTGAGGTTGCAGAAACCCTCTCCTTCATGTCCTTAGCAACTTGCAAATCTATTGCCGAGGCCCAAGGACGCTCCTCACCAAAAGGGAAGCAAGACTGCTGGTGGATATTTGTTGTCAATGCCAATTTGCCTCATCCTGGTAAGGATTTCACTTCTAAACTTCACAGCCAAAAAAAATCCTAATTTGACCCCAATTCCATTGCCATGTCTAAATCAAGGGCTTCGTAGCTCTCGCTGGACCCCAAAAGTGCTTTGGTCAAAAGGTGTACAGGGAATAAACTGGACTTTAAGTGAGATTAATTTGGGCCAAAGGGATCATGGTATGGTACTGTCTGAATTTCCCGTTAACACCAGCCATCAATAGATCTAGTTCTGCACTGGTCCCCCCAGTGCTCTGAAGGAGGAGGTAGGTGTTTCCCAAGAAGAAGTGGCAACAACAACCAACCTGCTTTCCTGACCCCAGAGTATGTGGTAGGGTGAGATGGTTATTTATTATCTGTATTGCTGTAGTCCTTAGGATCCTTTACACTCACAGTTGTATTCTGATTTTGGAAAGGGAAAAACTGTTGTGCATAAAGAAGCTGTGTCACCTGGGCTTTGCAAGAAATGTACCCTAATCACTCAGGATTTTCTGCTTGCAAAGGCATAGGATTGTTAAAACCCTTCTTGTCTAGCCCCAAAGTTATCCTGTCTAATGGGATAGCAGAGTAAGCAAGCAGAACTGTTGAAGGATTTACTTGCTGAGCCAAAAAAGCCTGTAAGTAGTTAACCAGTGTTTAGCCTTGCTGAACTTTCATAACACTGCCATTGATAACCAATGAGCACGGCACAGGCTCATGGAAGAAAAGACCTGGACTTGTCCTTTCTCAATTATAAGAAGCCTCTTAAGCCCCAAGTGGTGAAAGATGTCAAAGTTAAGACGCCAGTAAAAAGACACAGCTGAAGGCAAAGCCATTGCCCATTTTCTTTGACAGAAATATAGTAAAACTACGAATGGGGTGGTCTGGTAGCATGTGCAGAGGGAGTTATATCGTATTCTCCTGAAATGTGAATCTGGGGCACAAGACCGCAGAAAACAGAAAGAAGGTCACTGCCATGGGGGAAAGCTTTTCTGTTCAAGAATTTGGGTGACACTGTAAGCACATTGTGAGTAAGAGACTACAGGAAGGTTAAACCAAGGGTATTAATGCTTTTATTTGCAAGTCTAAAATCAAGGCTTTTTTTTTTTTTTATATGCAGGCTCATTTTTAATTTGACCTCTGGTATTCAAAGACTCATAGGACTTGGCCCTTCTTTGTTGGATGAAAACTGGGACTGGAGTAAGTTTTAAAAGAATTTTCATTTGGTGACTCTGCTGTAAAACTAAAGCAAGCTATCACTCAAGACCAATTTTTGTAAGTTTTTTTCCCCACAATGGAATGGATTCAGGTAAATGTATATCTAATTAGAGGACCAATACCCAAACATTTAAAGGCAGTTATCTTCCAGGGATATGAAACCCAGTTGGAAATACTCAGTTTTAAAAATTTGCTGTGAGTATTCCAAATTTATGACTAGTAAGAACCTAATTAGATTATTCCCTCTCTTCAGGAGTTGATGAACATCCCCGGTTATCAAGATATATGTGGTCTGACTCACCAGAGCAGGATGGCCAAATTTCTGAGCTGCATACCAAAATACACAAACAGCCGAGAGCTATCAGTCGTCGCATCTGTCAGAGGGCTGCGGGTGGGGAAGACCCAGGAGCAGGAGCTTCGCAGAGGTCCCACCGCCACACTGCCCACTGGCCCAGGGCTGAGCATGCGGCAGGCGCCTGGGGTCACCTGTGGCGTTGGCCAGAGCTGTCCTCCTTGCCCACCTTCTCTCCCAGCTGGAGAAGCAAGTTCCCCAGCAGCCTTGGTGCCCCACCAGCTCCAGCCGCTGGTCGCTTGACACAACCTCAGGGAAAAAGCTGCACTTAAACTCTTTGCAGTCACGTATAGCTTAAAAGCAACAACATGCCCCTTCATCCCATAGCGTGAACTATCATTAATACCTCAGGGTATTTAATATGACAGGTTATGGCACATGAGAGCTTTATGCAACCAGTCTACACTGGATTACCCAGCTCGAGAGTAAAGGCAAAAATGCAGAACATATGTAGATTTGGCTCTAAGAACTGTAGAGCAGCAGTCCTCAAGCAAGCTCTGCGCTTATCAATGCAGACGGTATAGTGTGGTGCCAACTGGGCGGAACTGCTTCAAGATCCAGAGAGGCTGGTGTAGCACCTTGCTGGGCACCTCCACAACCACAGAGCTTTTCATGCAATCTGCATGACCACCTTGCTGTAACTAGGTACAAACTGCTTGGGATGCCTTGTGATTGCTATTGGAGTCCTTGCTTGCTATTAAAAGGGTTGGTTTTCTGTTTTGCATGCAACTATACAATGCAGCCAGCAGTCTGAGAGGCTGTGTTCATGCCACATAGATGTGCAAAACCAGCCCTCCCCTTGACAAAGTGCAGTTTGTTGTGCTGGTGACGGAGGTCACAAGCAGCAAAAATCTGCAATGCTACATCTAAACACTTCATTTCCAGACGTGCACACAAAGCACGTTCCCACTGTTCATCTTGATAGGTGGTTTCTTTCTGAAATGCTACATTTGTGCATGGATCTGTAACAATGCAGAGTTGCTATGGCCTTTCTAACAGTTGTCAGGTCTGCTGAAGAACAGTGAGAAAATTACATTTTCCTCTGAATTCAATAGAGGTCTCCAAACAGTACTTGTGTGAGTATAAGGAGACTCAAGCCCAGGAAGCCTGTAATTATCAGCTAAATAAATAATTTAATTAATACAAACTCTGGGCTAGATCCCAGTCTGACTTGGCAGTTTTATTCTGTTTCGGGGAGGTATAAAACAGTGCCAAAGCCCCCAGATCTAGCCTTTAGGGATTCTTCTTTTGTAAGAAAGTCCAGGTGTCATGCAGAGGGGAGGACCTAGCCCTGCAGGTTAGGAAAATGCTTCAGAAACAAATAAGAACTGACCCAACTGTATCTTTTTCCCCCCTTTAGTTTCTCAAAAGCTCGGCTCTGTTCCTCACCCCAATCTCCCACCATTTTTTTTTCATCTTTACATACCTCTAAATTTCCTGCCTTTTGGCTGGGACCAGGCGTGCGAGAGCCAAATACTGTTATAGCTGTTTTTATGTTGGTTCCAGCCCAATTGGAAGCAGGAAATACTAAAATTCTCCTGGGTAATCCTCTTCTCTGGAGACTTCCAGTCCAATTTTGCAGATTCATGAGTGTTACGTGCTTTAAGCAAAGTTCAGAGATGCAACCAAAGCCAATTGCTACAGATATGTAGACATGAGACACACAGGGAAGGCAGTTTTGTATGCCTGTAACATCTCTTGCTATCTGGGCGCTTGCTTGCACCAAACTACTGCAGAGTCTGTTTAGAGCTGAGTCCTAAATCATATTGTTTCTGCACACCTCCAGAACTTGATCTGCACTATTTACTGTCTGAGGGTTCAGGTTCAGGGTGAAGCCAGCAGAAGAGCCGTCTCAGGACCTGAAAACAGAGACAAGAATAAAGCAAGCAGACTGCATCATCCTCACTTCGGTTCTCACCTTTGCTCCTGGAACTTTTCCTCTTTTGCGATGTTGGTGGTGCTGTGTTGCATTACACCTCCTTGCCAGTAATGCTGTGTGACAGACTTGCCCAGCATGGCACAAGTGGCTGGAGACACTGTTGGTACTGTACACAGTGACAGTGTTGAGAATTCAGGATTCGGTCATTGTATGAAGGGTGCCCTGCACCCAAGCAGCATTTGCACTAGCTGTGGTGGGGACGGGACATACAAGCACTGCTGGAGCCCCTCCGGACCTCTTCGGCCAGCTTCTTTCTTCTGGGGGCTGACAGCAAATTTAAACTGGTTTGTTCTGGGAAGAGCACTCAGAGACGACAGTCCTGCAAATACAGTTCCTCTCTACGGTGAACTCGAGCTCAAATCTGCGGATCGCAAGCACGTTTAGAGCAGCTACCATGCAATGGCACTACTATGTAATGGAAGTTTCTACTGGCAGTGAAAAAATAAAATCCTTTTGAGAAAGGAGAAAAACAAAGATTGAGAATAATCTGGGGAGCTGTTGGAGGAATGGGAAGGGATGAGTGCTGAGTTCTCCTCATATCGATGTGATTTTTATCACTACTGCACAAATAATCCCACATGATACCCCTGTCTTCACTGTGTGCTCAGCAAACAGCATGGACATACAAAGATTTATGGGCATCAGCCACTGTCAGAGAATCAGGGAGATTTGCTTCATGAGGCCTGTTTCTGGGGAAAAAAACCTGAGCATGTGTTTCTTTGCCTGCTCTGGAGCTGATCAGAAGATATTCGTTTAATAAGACTATTATTTTGTATTGTTTGCATGACATTAGCACAACATTAGCGCCCATTGAAACTGGAGACCCATTTTAAGTGGCACTGTACCCAAGCACAGTAAGAGACAGTAGTCGCTATGCTTATCAGCTGAACAGACAAGATGTGGTATGTCCCCTTTCCAAATGGGGAACTGATACACATAAGCGATGAAGTAATCTACCCCACAGATATTCAATATACAAACACAAGCATGACAGCCAGCTGCAATGCTGAACCATGGTAAGAGGTTTAACAACACAGAAAACAATAGGCATTGTATACTGTAGGCTTATAAAATAGGAACGGATGAAAAAAGGTTCTTTTCTCCCCTGAGAAATGACAGATTTTTGTCAAACACGATTTGGCTGAAAACTGGAATATGTGCTGATTAGAATATCTTTTGTTTGGTAGCCTTCATGTATTTTAAGGAAAAATGCAAAAGCAGACACCTCTCATGGAGAATTTGTCTTTGACCAAAAAAAGAAGAACAATTTTCAATGAAAATTTTCTGTGATGAAAAATTTGCAGCCAGCTCTGATGCAAAGTACCTTATGGTAGGTGCTTCCTTTCTGTTTGCTCTTGCATCCAGCTCTGCAATTCTGCACTGCATTGGCCTTTACTCGAATACCACCTTCTGCTCCTAATATACTGCTGCCAGCTCCAGCAGCTTGAGCATAAATCTTCCTAAATTTGAGTGTTGGGGTGTCGTAGGGGAGGAGGAGGAAGAGGAGATGGAGAAGGGAGATACTAGCCGGGGACAAGAGGGAATTCAAATCCCAGCTTTAGAAGACAAGTGTCCAGCTTTGGTTAACAAATTAAAAAGGAAACGAAGTTTTAGCTGTTGTCATTGTGGAGAAAAGCTAGAAAATGTGAAGCTCACAGGCTCAAAAAACACTCAGCCACGGACAAAGATTCCTGATTTTCTGCTTTGTTTGTAATGCTGGGGGTTGAGGGCCCTGACCAGGCCAGGTGCACCGCAGCTTGCCATGGGCATTCGGGGCAGGAGCTTCTGCCAGCATCTCTGTCCTGGGGCCTGCCCCATGGTGGCTCACGCATGGCCTCCACACACCTCCAAAACCTGAGCCCCACACACCAGACCTGGGGAGGAGGAGGAAGGAGCAGCTAGTTCGTCCCACTGCTGAAGCTGACGTGAGGCCCTTCAGGGACTTCTCTTCTGCCCGACTGGCTGCAGAGGTGGAAAGCCCATAAGAAGAAGTAAGAAGGACCTTGCAAGGACCATGTATGGGCTTTCACCTGGAGCAGCTCTGTTGCAATAATGCTGGTTGCAAGCAACACGTCCAGCAATTGCACACCACCTCTTTTTGGACTGTTAGGGATACTTATATCCATATGGTGTAGGGCTACTTCTATCCAAATACTGCGTGCTGGTTTTGCGAACCCTAAATGCCATCTTCCTCTTCGAGCATGAGCCACCTTTACAAATTTTCTTTCTGCCTGGATCTCCCTTCTGTTTGTAAAGCAGGGTTCATTTTCTCCCCATGAAACTTCCTCTACAGTAATAACACAAGAAAGATTGGTTTTCCTTATCTCAGGTTAGTCATTTCCCTACTCTGAACCATGAACTTGAACCACATTGGTCTCTTACTGGCAGCTCCGGGAGGCTGTTGGTGCAGGACCGATTACCGTGAGTCTAAGCAATATGTTGAATAATCTCAACAGCTTTCAGTACGTCCATTGCGCGGGAACGTGGGTGCTAAGGAAGGGTTTGGTGGGGTTTTTGGCTCTCCGGGCTGCCTGCGAGGTGCCGGGGGAAGACAGAGGCAGACTTCAGCTGCCGAAGCAATAACTCTGGGGACAGCTGGCAGGAACAGAAGCAGAACAGAAGTAAGAGGGCAGAGGGGGGTTGTGAAGTTAAGTGGAACTGAACAAGCAGAGATTATTTATTGCAGGAAAACAAGAGCTTGTTCAGAGGGTCCAAGCAAGGCACTTCCCAGCAGAGCTGTGGGAAAAGGCTGAGAAATGCTGCACTGGAAACGTGCACCTCCGAGGACCAAACCCACCCGTCAGGAAGGCTGTTATGAACTTCTGGGAGTGCAGGGGAAGATGCCCTTCCTTGAATTTCGTTACAGAGGTAGTAGAAGTAGTGTGGAGTCATGTCTAACATCTATATTTATCCTAGTCTGAAACAATGCTTCTGTGAACAAACTCATGTGCCAACATGCTTAAAATGGTGGAAGATTGTCATGTTTTAAGCCTTTTCATACCAGTGGTTTGCCCTTAGTCCCAGGTACATGACATTAGACCCCACCTATAATGCTGCTGAAAAATTTTTCCTCTGTTGAAAAATGGTATCATTTAATTCTCAGGAACAACTGAGCTACTATCATATGTATCAAGATATGTAGACCAAATGCTCTTTATCAAAATAATTTTTCAAATTCTAGCATTTTAGAAGGATATTTAAATCAAGCTAATACCAGATGTTCTGTGACATAAACACCATAAAAAAATACGTTCAGATATTTTTCTCTTCTTTGCCTATTACTTTGTGTGAGAAGTATACCATGGAGTAATGAAAAGGTTATGCCAAGCGTGTAAGAGAAAATTCTCAGCTTCAAATACTATATAAAAATGGAAACATAAACACAGTTTTTAGAAGGACGTGTCTCCAGGGGGCAGGCTGGGTGGCCCTAATGGTAAGAAATGCTTCATTGCACAGGGTATCTTTCACATCCAGTTACTCGGAGGACAACACACATTGTTTGTAAATTAATTCCGTAGCAGAAAATGGGTTGAAAGGGTGAAAACCACAAAAATGCGGGGAAAAATGTTTGCAGATCTGCCCATATCTTTTGAAGTAAAATCAGTTGAATAGTTACAGTAGCATGAAGACTTGTTTGGGTGGAAAAGATCAGCATATATATATTAATGGAAATTCTTAGCATCTCTGTCTCTGCATCGTTTGTTTGTTTTACGTTGTTTTTTATTTTTCCAGTTTCCAGCACTGTATTGTATAAAGACCCTTCTCTTCTCCTCTGGAGCATTGGGTAATTGAAGAATACGCCATTGGGATAGGATGCTTTTTAACATTAGAGTTTAGCATGAACCCTGTTCACAATGAACACGGTACATATTCCCTGCATGAATGTTTTTAAGCAGCTCTTGAAAATTAACTACAGTGATCCTCAGAAAGGAAGAAAACTATTTTTATAAGGTTTGATGTCAGACATCACTTGTCTGTTGTGAAGGAATTTATTTTGGAACAGTTATCTTAGGTCATAAGTTATTCTCGATATGAATGCACTCCTGCAAATGTTTTAAGTACAACCTCCTCGACTGATTTGCAAAACCTTCTACGTTCTGGATTGCCATTTAAGTTAGCAGGTACTTGATTCTCAAAGGGACTATATACGGAACTGGAATGCGTGTGAGCAACCAATACAGATACACTTAACATTGAATCCCCTCATTGGTCCCATTGAAATGGCCACTAAGCCAAGACCATCTGTGTATCACTTATTAGGCAGTGGGAGAGCTTGAAGCATTTTTATTAAGTGTTTATCAAAGCATGATACAGACCATCTGCATCATGTTATCACCTATTCTCCATTTGTGACCAAAAAGGTATACTAATAGCAAATGTCTCTTTTTTTCTTTCAATAATTTTAGGATGGCTAACATTTACGTTCCTTCCGATCTCAGAGAGCTGCTTTTTTGTATACTTTTTCTAACTGCCTATGTGTTTCTTAAGTTTATATTCATCAGCGGGTGATAAAAACAATCTGTACTTTCTCAGCTTATTTTGCTTGTGGAAATACTTCTAAGTACCCACATAGAAGCTTTATTTTTGTCCTTACTATTTTGTTTTGCAAAAGCTACCATACAAGTACCACCTTAGTTTCTGGAGAGAGTGTACACACAAATATATGTATAAAAAACCCTGTACATCCATGCTGATCACAACTAAATCGTAAATAGCTCTTCCAGCAGGGAATCCCCCAACTCTGCATTACTCTATACTACAAAAGTAGCAGATGAGTCAGGTTTCCCAGTAAACAGGACCAGAAAACAACGGCAGTGAGGAAAAGCAGCAGTCACAAGAGACTTGTCTTGACAAGACTGTCATTACCTTTTTTGTCTGTCAAGTATGAATTAATGAAGGGTACCTCAGTTACTGAGCTTTTACTTAAGGGACCAGAGGTAAATCAGAGATGCTACAACTACTTTCCACGCAAACAGGGGACTTTGAGGATTTTCTGAGCTGTTAATTCATTAAAATGCTCTGGCAGGGAGTTAAAGTTTCACGTCATCAGAAGAAAAGCTGCCACTGGCTGGTGAATTATCTGGGGGATCCTCCTTCTGGGAGCTCATGATCCTTTCGTAGCTGTGCAATACATCACACATCAGGGGCACCAGGGCCTGACCCTTCCCTACAGGTAAAAAGGTACCAGCTGGGGCTGTTTGAGAAACTGGGTTTTTGATTGGCCACCAAGGTCTCTCTAGAAGAATAAAATCAGGCAACAGAACTGGTTTAGCTTCACCTGGTGTTTTCCCTCAGTCTTTCTAGCTGAAGTAAAAACCTAAATGTAGTTTGGAGTGAGCGGCATATCTCATATCAGAAGAAATGACATTTTCCCCTTTCCAATACTAATGAACAAATCAAAGGAGAAAAAGGACTAGATGTGAAAAACAGGCTGGGAAACAGAGGAAATGTGCCTCTTCTATCCAATGGCCATGGCATGCACCTGCCTCCAGTCCTGTTCTACTGAGAAGCTTCAACACAGATCTTGACCTTCCCAGGCTGTGCTCTCACCACTAGGTGACACAGGTAGGACATGGAGCATCTCCTGCTTGGCACCAGTCTCCTCCACACAATGCCATGGGGACTAGAACGCATCTATGCTCCCTGCTACATGGGACACCTGGTTTCTGTACTACACTCCACCAAGCGCTTGGCCATTTATGTATAGCAGATCAGCATCAAGAAGAGAGATTGAGATTGACCCACAACCCCAGGAAGATATGTGGGGTTTGTCCAAGGCATACATAAGGCACACACGAGTAAGGGGCTCGATGAATAAAATTTGGATGCTAAATTGCTCCTGAATAAAATTGTACAGCTCCTGCTGCAGTATTATACCAAATCTTTCAAGCACATAGGTGTAGCAAGTTCTTGGAAAATAATTCTGGCATTGATTCATACTTTAAACCCATGACAACCCAAGAATTGAGGCGGAAGAGATTATTAGTCTGGCAGAAAAGGGGAACATGGGAAATCTAAGTATGATGGCTGGCAAATATTTTTTTAAATGTTGGTGGGAGGAGTTTCAGGGGAAAACAGCGAGGCAGGGGTGAAGATGCTTATTGAGTGACACCTGAGACAACAGCTGTATATGACAGTTGTGATAATTTTAGATGGGAAAGGTGGAAACCAGACAGAAGGGAATGGGGTAGAAGGGGGATTTACAGAAACCCTCTGCTATTTCCAGTGAGAGTTTGGATGTAGGAGGGGATACCTATTCCTCAGCATTCCTGAATTATGTCTCCAATGTACGTGTGCATTAGATCTGCCAGTCTGTCCCTTGTTGCCTGAAGCCCTGACCTATGGTTAATAATCATTATGCAGTGTTTTAAAAAGTAGGAGTAAAGAGTTCATACTAAATTAAAGTGAAAAATAACCTGAATTCCTACTTTCTTTACAGAAGAAGTGCAGAGACTTGTACTAATTATAAAAACTAAATGGAAGGCTGCAGCCCTCAAAAGGCAAGGTACGGTTTGTGCGCAGAAACTGCTTGTGTTTTGTTGAAGCTGGCTTTTAATTAAAAAGTTTAATTAAAACGAGTTGCCTCTGTCCATTCTGGTCAAGCAGTTCGTCTGGTGTAGCTCCAGCCATTAAAGAATCAGCTGCAGCGAAGCCAATGTCAAACCGCTGCAAACCAAAGTAAGAGCCCCTCCAAGTTAAGGAAATTGTTTTTAAAACACACCCTTGGTTAAGTGGTGCATGTCAGTATCGATAATGCATAGCTGCTGGCTGCCTGCGCGCGGTGCTTCCCTGCCTGCAGCTGGTGGCACGGCTCTGACCCAGGGGGCTCGCTGGGCACTGCACTCCTTCCCTTGATTTGGGTGCTAATGAACGCAGCAGGGAGCAGCAGGCAGACCTCGCGGGGTCTGAACTCAGCGCTTCGGCGGCGAAGTGAATGAGGCGCTCGTTTTGAATAAATTGGCTTTAACTCCCATTTATTTTTGATCCTTGCTTTCTGTTAATAGCTTGCGACTCTGTTCAGGATCTGAGATTTCTGCTGTGGGGGAGGTTTCCTCATTTATCAGCCTGTTTTACAATCTTGCGCTTCACTTCTAAAGCAGACAGATTGATGGAATAACTACTGTACGGCGGTGCCACAGTTGTAGAAGTGCACGTTCTGTTACATTTTGGTGTGGTTTTGTTTTCACACACTGGCTATTTTTTTGTTGAAGTAACTCTTTTTTTCCTAATACCTCTAGCCACAAAGTAGTTTCATCTCAGCAGATGTCTTAAGCATAGTTCAGCTGCATCAGCAGATATTCCGGCGATGGTATTGCTCCCCTGTGACTCTCAACAGGGATTTTATTTTAGTTTTTTTATTTAAGTGCTGGCAACATGGTTTATTTATAACAAGGAACATATTTCAAGAGCATTTTCCATATCCATATCTATTTCTTCAATCTTTATCTCAGTAAATAGAACTTTGTGTTCACATTTAGGTTTTTCTTTTTCTCCCCCTCCTTGTACTTTCTGCTCTTCAAACAGCAGCATGGCTAAGAAACCTTTGGTGAAAGCGCTGTTTGACCAGTATTATAGTCTAGAGCAGACTCAGCGGCACTATGCAAACATTTTCTTTACAGCATTAGTTCTTTCACCTACCAGATATATCAAGCTAAAAGTTCGTAATACTGCTTTTTTCCCTCATGTGTGTTTCAATCTTTCTGACATCTGGAAAAAGTGGTTTTTGACTTGGTCCTTCCTGCATAACTTCTGTTTAAACTTGATTCACAAAAAAGATATAGTGTTTGCCTAGGGTTCGGGTGATTAAGACCATTTCTCCTTTTGCCTGGCAGTGCTACAACTCTTTGGTAGAAGGAGCCCCAAAAGAACTACTCTGGGAATTGTCACATTTTATGATGTATGAGCTTCTTTTTCTTTTTAATTTTACCACAAGAAAAGAAGGAGCAGTCTCCCATCTGCACGGATCTCCTCAGCCCCGCCGAAGGTTGAGGCTCAGAGCTGGTTAACCATTAAAATGAAAGGCCAAAATCCTGCAGAGTCGTCTCAGGCAAAGCTCCCGTCTCCTTTGGTAGGTGCTTTGCTTGATTAAACATGGAGGGCCAAACCCTTAATGGATGAATAAATAGGATTTGCTGGAGGATGGTCCCCGCTCCATGGACAGGGGCTAGGACAGGGTCCTTCCCCTGAGAGGGGGACGAGAGCACTGCTAATGCAACCACTGGGGTGCAGTTACAGCTGGCACCTTTTTGTCTCCTTTTAAAGGGAGATTTTTTTTTTAGTCAGTGATTCTCACACTTGCAGACCCACTGGCTGGGCTCCATCCCTGTTTCCTCCAGATGCCACTCCTGAGCAGAAGCAAGGCAAGGGCCAGTCACTTCTCTGCTCCCAGAAGACTGACTAGTCTTCACTATAAATTCAGATCCAGAAGGGCCATTTACATCATCAGCCAGGGAACTAGGGTAGGACCTTATGCTGGAAATTTCCACTGGCATAAAATGATCAGGGTGGAAGACTTCCAGCTCCTGCTCCTTAACCATAGGCAAAGGGGAGATGATTGAGCTAAATGAAATTTGTCAGTAGGGTAAGCTGTCTTGGAAGTGAGGTCCGGTGGGATCCTACCTACTGATAGCTCCTGAATGGTGACTCCATATTTCCAGCCCCTTTGGCTACGGGAAAGTGATTGCCCATAGTGCTAAGCTGTTAGCAGAGTCCTTAGCGTGGGTTTGGCTTAGGTCGCCTGTCACCCTCTGTTCCTGGCTGGTGCGTCCGGAGTTAGCACAGGGGAAGAGAAACTCCAAATGAGCAGTTTGGTGGTGGCCATCCCATTCTGAAGAGTGAGTGAAGTTAGTAATACAGATGTGGGCTGTTCGCAGCCTGCTGCCCTCAAGGCCAGAGACTGGTCCTTGGCATGTTTGATTTACAACTATGTTTACTAGTATAGACTTCAGTGCCCTTTACTATTTCTGTTATGGATGTAGAAAAACATGAACGAAGCAGCTATGAATGTCCCAGAAATCTGCTTTAAACTCTTCCTCCCTACCAATTGCTTGAAGGAATACTCATTTACTGTGTTCATCTGATGATGGGACTGTTTTAAAATGCTGGTCAAAAGAATAATGTTTTTCTCTTCCCGCTCTCAGCACTAGATCCTGTCATGATTAATAAAGCCATTTAAAGAACATTTTCCATTTCTGTTTTCCAGCTGCCCTACCTTGCCCTGACCTCAAATTAGTTAAATGAAATGGTGACCTTCCTGAATGTGCCTTCTCTTTCCATGCTGTAATCCCAGGCTCTGTTTTGTCCGACTTAAAACATTGTTATAAGGATTAACTGCCCATCTCCAGCTCTGCTTTCACACCATCCTATGGCAGCCCTGCTTTACAACCCCTATCATTCACGACTGTCTTGTATTTTCACAGGAGCACCACTGCGGATGGTACAAAAGAAAAGAAGAAAGAACTTCGCCTCCCTGTTGTCCATAATCACAAAACACAGTCTAACCATTCTGCTGCAAAAATCTTCAGAGCAGGGCTGTTGAGCCCTGTTTTCATTCCTGGTAGTGTTACTTGTGCAATGGAGAAATAATCAAACCTCTTCCCTTATGCACGTTTCTAAAATATCTGGGACAGATCTGTTTATATATATTACTGGAATGTGCATTAGTTTATCCACCCTTTGTAACCTCCTTATGGTCACAGGGAAGGCTTGTTGGGGGAAAGGTGTGGTTACATGATCTCCTAACTGGCGATTTGAGTCATAGAGGTAGTTATAGAAAGGATAGGGATTGCAGCTGTTGTATTTCCTTAACGAGGGACCTAGTCCTATCCTGACTCCCAGCACTGTGCTCCCAGGGCTGCCTGCGCACAGGCTGTGCTTGGGCTGTCGACACACGCCTCCTGCCCTTGCACAGTTGTGACTCTTCTGGGAAGGATCATATGTGCCTTCAAGCCTTCCCAGCCTCATGCGGCAACTGCAAGGACAGATGGCTAGCGAGAAACCTGGGAGCTGCCTGCACTGCAGGTAGAGTTGCCCTTGGGTCGCACCTTAAACCCTGGTCAGAGATGAAGTGCCTCCCAGGGAGTAACACTGGGATTTCTGAAGCCTGGCAGGTTAGGTGCTGCTCCAGGTGGGTGATGAGAGCTCCTGGCTGCCTCAGCTCAGACCTACCCTTCAGGTCACTCGGTGCAGCAGTGCAGGTGGAGCCATTTCGGATGTCAAGATCATGGTGTTTACTTCACCATATTGAAGCCGTGAGACTCTTAGCAATGGTGACAACTGAGCTGGAGATGGCAGCAGACCCTTATCATGAAAAAGGAGGCCTACGGTTTCAAACTTTTTAAACTGTCTGTTTCCAGAATGTCCAAGGTGCCTCTTCTGAATGGAAGCACTGTTGTTTCAGATCCCCTTCCTGCCATCTTGATTATATAGCCTTGACACCCAAAGCCACGTTCATACCAACCCACACACAGAAAGACTCCTCTGACCCTGTGAAACTCTCTCTGGAGTCTCAGAGTCTCCGCCTCAGCCTCCTCCCCCTTCGGCACTCCATGCTTCGTAGTAGCTGGAGCCTGTTGAACTTCGGGGGAGATCAGCAACTCCACCTTGTCACAGAAGTCCAGCAGATAAACAATCCACTTTCCTTGTTCTTCTGAAAACAAGGGGGTAAATTTGTGTTGTTATTATTTCACCAAGTAGTGGTAGAATTGCCGCGTACCTGTATGCCTCAAACATATGGGTTATGCCTAAATTGAGACGGCTATATATTTTTACACGTTGAAAGTGGCAATCCTATTTCCCCAATTTCTAAACTTGATCAGCAACTTCTCATTAAATACATGTGTTTCACTCTCATTTGGTTCTTTTCTCCCTTTATGCTGTTTACCCTTCACTCTGGGACAAGTTCAGCTCCTACAGATGCAAGTTTAACACCTTTCAGTTAAGAAGACCCACATTTATTTTCATTTTTCCTTTGCTGGACTCTCCCATCTTTCACTCAGAAATTTATCAGATAATGTTCTCCATGAAATGATATAAACGCAGGATAATTCCAGAAACAGGGTTTCTCCAATTTTTAAAACAATTTGGCCTCCAAATGTGTCCAAAAGTGTATGTAGTGGGAGAGGGGAAATTTAATGCAGTGGCATGTTACACCACAGGAACAAAGAATTTCAGCAGGTTGTATAATACTGTATTTCCATTCTTTCCCCTAGCATCCTTGCAAAGATGTAGCATTCATTTAAAAAATATATTTAGCAACAAAATCCAGACCAATTAAACAAAGCTTAGCAGCGACTGTCTAGGATCACAACTGAAAGTTGCTTTTTAGTTCATTTAACTGAGAAGGCTTTAAAGCACAATAACTGTTTGCAGGAAAAGAAAAGAAATAAAAAGTTGCAAAGAAAAATTACTGAGATGATAATTTTTAAAAAAAATCCCTAAATAACAATACTGAACATTTTTTTTCTGCTGACAAAACAAGGTTCTGAAAGTCATGTGGAAAAAGTTATTTCATTTGAAGATCTTTTAGCCAAAAAACCATATGCTGCACTCAGTGCATTCTAATAGCTGAGCTTCTTAGGAGACTAGCTATCCTAGAGGGTCTTCACACCTTGACGTCAGTTGTTTGGTTGCTTCCAGTAAGCTAAAAGTACAGCCATGGTGAAGGGTGAGCATTGGAGCCCTGCGTCAGCTGACTGGGTGAGGTTTGTTGGTAAGTGCTGGTGCCCTGGAAGAGGACAATGTTTCTGATGAATGCAAGAAAAGCACGTGGTCCCAGATCTATAATAAGGTTGTTGGCACCTTGGTAGGTTTTAGGTGAATAAAATCTGTGATTCCCCAAACTGACTCTCTCAGCAGGTTCCTCATCTGGCCATCTTCTGGCCAGAAAGCCTCTAGATGCCAACAGAACCACATAGTCTTTGGGCTGCACTATGTTCCCAACTATCAGAGGAATATTTCTCGTGGTTACCTGAGGGGTGTGAGTGCAGAGGCATGCTCCATGCACAGCGAACAGGAGACAAGAGTGTGCTCACCACCAGCAGTCCTTGCTTCATTTAAAAAACCAACAACCTCAGTGCCTTTACATATTAGACTGTGAGTTAGGTGCTATGAGCAAGGAGCAGGAAAGCTGGGTACACCACTCTCATCAGCCTGAGGACATTCAAAAGACCACATTTACTACTGAACCGGGGAGTACCTTGAATCATGCCCTTGAAAATAAGGTTGCGTGGGAGGGCTCTTCCAACCCATCTTACTGAAGTGGTGTTATGGTGTTGCAAATAATGCGGGATTCATATGGCTGGAATGAAAACCAAGAGGGAAGATGACTCAGGCTGCTCAGGGTCAGGGTGTTCAGCTAGTGCAGTGCACCCCAGGGCTGGTCTGCGCTCCAAGGACTGCTCATAAATTTTTGTTCAAATAGACCCTGGATTAAAAAAGGAATAGTCATGAGGCCCTGTGTGCTACGTTGCAAAGTCGTATGTTCTTCTGTTCTGGATGAAGATTTTGCTGTTTTTGTTGTGTATATGCTGATGGGGGAGAATAGTTCTTGGAGACCGATTTGATGGCAGGAAGAGAGGGGAGAAGTGGGTGGACTTTATATTGAGGTGAGAATGGAGCCTGGTCTTCTGCTTCCCAAGTGAATGTGTAGTCACTAGGATATTTAAAAAAAAAAAAAAAAAAGTATTTTCACTATAAAGTAATGAGATTATTAAAAGAGTGAGCCTAGGCCTGCTTTTGTAGGTAAGTTTGGCAGATCCCACGGAGCACACTGCATACGCTGGGTAGCTGGAGGCACCTCCTGCATTTGGTGCAGAAGATCCAAAGTGGGGCAGGAGTCCAGACACATCACTGTGGCTCGTGGTTCCTATTGGTCACTGTGGAGTGCAAGGTTTGGGGTTTTAGGGGGTATTTTTAGGTGATTTTTCTGAAGTTACAACTCTGCCCTAGTTGAACCAATCCGGGTCTTGGATTCTGTTCTGGTGACGAAGATCCCTGCAGACCCATCTTTGACTCAACCTGGCCTTCAATGAGTGCCTTTGAGCAGCTGTGTGAATCCCACTGCTGAACGCAATGTGCCGTGCCATCTACTTTTCTTAACCAGCCAAGTGTCCAGCATTGTCACTGCTTGGTAACTAATGCATACAATTTTGACTTTACACAATGCAGTGCAATACATTTGGCTCCACAATTTGAAAAGGGTCTGCCCTTTGTCTCTCTTTATCAGTATTATCTGACACTGAGTTATGAGCTGCTAATGACCCAGAGATAATGAAAGTCATGTCTCAGAGAGCTCACAGTCTGAAACACTGATGCAAGAAGACAGGAGAACCACTCAAGAAATCCAGCGGGAAGAATAATCTGTGGCCTTGAGCATAATATATATTTTAATTACTGTTTGTTTGGCACTCTGGTAGGGAATATGGAAGAAAAAAGCTTTTAGGAGAATTTCAATGGACTGACGGCAGTGGTTTAATTTTCTTCAGCTGAATTCCCCTTCCCCCCTTAGTTTTTCTTCTCTGAGTACTGGTGCTTTGATAACTGTTGATGGAAAACACTGTCTTTTATGCTTAATGTGGGTGTGAGTAGAGGGGAGAGTATATTGAAAGTGCTGCACGCAAGTGCCAGAAATGCCTGTGGTTCCCACACTCGAAGGAGCAGAAAAACTCCCCCCAGGAGGCCCAGCAGTGTCAGAGGGTGCAACACAAAAGGAAGGTGGGCCATAGCCCAAGCTTCTGTCTCTTCCCCAGTTCTTACTACTTTGGAGAGCTTATCAAGGTCATGTAAGTTAGGAACTCAGCGGTCTGGGATTGCCTTCTGAAGATGTTTCTCTCAGGTGTCTTTACAATTAAGTGTTGCAGACTTTGCTTAGGCCAGTCTCCTGTTGGAGCCTGTTGGCCACTTATTCTTCTCAGCTGAAAGAAGATAATGATTCCTGTCTAAATTATTCAAGATTTACACTGGTATGATCTAGACGAGAATCTGGTGCTAGTATCCTGCAGATATGCCAAGAAAGGAGGCAGTTGTATGTGAACACATTCATTATGCGTATAACCCCAGAGAGGCAAGCCACTGTCTCCGTCTGCCACTTCAAAGGAGTAGAGTGGGTCTGTTAAGAGAAAAGCAAAATCCTCAAGATGCCTCAAGGGAGAATAATTGAGATTTCGTTGATTTGTACAGACAGCAATGGAGACAGAAATCTCACACTTGATTTTAAGTTTATACGGCACCCTTTTCTCAAGCACGCTGTTGTATGCGAGTCTGAAATCTTCAGCTAAAACACTGTAGCCCTGCAATGAGGCTCCATGATCTTCACAATATGCCTTTGTTTTTGTTTTATAAGTCAAGAATATGCAGCTGATGAAAGACTGTCACAGATTCCCTGCAGAGCACTCCCAGTCTGAATCTCTCTCTCATGCCACCAGAATGAATCAGTCTGCAGACAGCAGTTTTTAGCAGAGATGCTTTATTACCAGGGCTGTAGCACCCACTAGAATGAGGGAACTCATTACTTTTAGAAAATTATTCTGATGTTTGAAGTTCTTTTACAGCCCCAAACTGGAGAAATTGCAAAGCTCCACGTTTCTTTTTTAATGAGAATGAATGCACTGGATCTCTTTAATTAGACAGAGGTGGAAATGTATTAATTACCAGAGGACAACTCTCCATCTTCAAGTAACGGTACAGATGGACTGGCCCGAGCTCCCAGTGGTAATAAAGCATCCTGGCATGTTGACTAAGCCTTAGTGCCTGCTGGGATGAAAAGAACTGGTTGGTATTTCCAAACCTTCACTATCATGAAGTACCATGAACAGGAACAAATGCTGTATACCTTTGGAATGCTTATTTTCTAATTATACATAGCGCTTCTATCGAATCTTACTGATTTACACATGAAAAATAATTGGTTGTTCCATTTTCCTCTCTGCTTCCACACCATCCACATTTTAGCAGCAGCTGTCTAGAGGATGGAGACAGTAGACTATGTTTAAAACATTGTTACTTCCATTTTTGAGTGGTTTAACTTTAAAGTATTATTTGCTGAGTCTAGGAGTTTGTGAGAAGCGCGATTGCTAAAAATCATGCTGAAACTGAAGGAGAGGAAGGTGATAATCAGAATAGCCTGATTTTTAAGTGGGATTGTGAATTAACTTATTCAGCTGGAGTTCTTTTCTGCTGTTTTCTTTACCAGCTGTTGTCATTCCCTCATCTGTTACAAATGCCTAAATAAATTAAATGGAGAAAAACATCGGACGTCAAAAATATTGACTAGAATTCAGAGTGGCTGGGAACAGTTGCAGCACCTATGGCTTGAACAGGGAACGAGCAATTGTTCACAACAGCAGCAAAAGCGTGAGCACAGAACAGCCTTTCTGGAGTCGAAGGGTAATTATTGACATCAGGACTTGCAAAAGCATCGGAACCTTATTGCTAACAGAAGATCATGCATGTGTGTGCTGAATGTACATTTTTCTTCCTCTAAACCCTGCATGAGGCTTCAGAGAGACCCTAGGTATTCCCTGGCCCTGATCATTTTTATTTTTAGATT
The DNA here is from genome assembly GCF_964195595.1 of Calonectris borealis. Taxonomy (NCBI): domain Eukaryota; kingdom Metazoa; phylum Chordata; class Aves; order Procellariiformes; family Procellariidae; genus Calonectris; species Calonectris borealis. The sequence goes on from NC_134312.1 coordinate 190,384,075, forward strand.
TGACAAGTGAAGAGCAGCTAAAGAAAGTGTCGTTCTGTTGGCCAAGGTGATTTAGTCAGTGGAGGGGAGTAATGCTAACTTCACTACCTCTGCAATTCCCAGACTTTCTTTATCACCTTGAATGGTAAATTAACTTATTGTTTTGAGCAGTCCCATGAAAATTACACACCAGAAAGTGTTTGAAATTGTGTGAGCAAATGTCTACTTTCTACTAAAGCTGCATCTTTTTGTGTGCTTGTGTGATATCAACAGTAGTTCTTAGAGTAAGGAGATGATGTTATATAGTCACATTGTGGGTGTGTATGTCAGTCCTTTTCCTCACTGTGAATGTTTCAATTCATTAGCTGATTTCATCAAGCTTTAACAGAGGATTAAGTCTCCAATAAAAAAAGTTTCTGCAAAAGGTCTCTGACATGTATGGTGAAAGAGCATAAGGATCCACATTTATCTGACCTCCCCTGGTCAGATATGGCATGCTCTGTCTTCTCCTTCCAAAAGAGATGTGGGGCAGAATTTGTCACAGGACAGCTGCAGCACCGTGGTGGGCTGGACTGTGGAGAAGTGCTTGACTCCTGACCAACTGGTTGAGCAACCAACATGTGTGTCTTGGCCAGTCAAACTATGTTGATGTAGCCCTGGTCCCTACAAAGGTCTTGGTGTCTCTTGGCCCACCAGCAAGCTAGACAAAGTCATTGAAAGATATGGGTAGGAGAAGAGAGAGTAGAAAGGGCATAAGGCTGTTGTGGTAGAGGACTGAGGAGTCCTGCAGTGAGGAGAAATGAGGGAACTGAGGTTATTGTGGTGGGGCTGTAGGTGATATGAGGATTCGAAGGGGGAAGGGGATAAAACCAGGCTCACTAGAGAAAAGCCTAGGGACCGCACACCAATGTCGGGGGAGAAATTGGCAGCCCAGCCCAAGTGCATCTATACCAATGCACGCAGCATGGGCGGCAAACAGGAGGAGCTGGAAGCCATTGTGCAGCGGGGTAGCTATGACTTAGTCGCCATCATGGAAACATGATGGGATGAGTCTCACGACTGGAGTGCTGCAATGGATGGCTATAAGCTCTTCAGAAGGGACAGGCGAGGAAGGAGAGGCGGTGGGGTAGCCCTGTATGTTAGGGAGTGCTTCGACTGTCTAGAGCTCAATGGTAGTGATGACGAGGTCAAGTGCTTGTGGGTAAGGATGAGGGGGAAGGCCAACAAGGCAGATATCCTGCTGGGAGTCTGTCATAGACCACCTAGCTAGGATGAGGAGTCAGATGAAATATTCTACAAGAGGCTGGCAGAAGTCTCCCAGTCGCTAGCCCTTGTTCTCGTGGGGGACTTCAACTTTCCGGACGTCTGCTGGAAATACCACACGGCAGAGAGGAAACAGTCGAGGAGGTTCCTGGAGTGTGTGGAGGATAACTTCCTGACACAGCTGGTAAGCGAGCCCACCAGCGGAGGTGCCTCGCTTGACCTGCTGTTTACAAACAGAGAAGGACTGGTGGGAGATGTGGTGGTCGGAGGCCGGCTTGGGCTTAGCGACCATGAAATGGTAGAATTCTCGATACTTGTTGAAGTGAAGAGGGGGGCCAGCAAAACCGCTACCATGGACTTCTGGAGGGCGGACTTTGGCCTGCTCAGGACACTGGTGGAGAGGGTCCCTTGGGAGACAGTCCTGAAGGGCAAAGGGGTCCAGGAAGGCTGGACGTTCTTCAAGAAGGAAGTCTTAAAGGCGCAGGAGCAGGCTGTCCCCATGTGCCGCAAGAACGGGCGGGGAAGGCGACCGGCCTGGCTGAACGGGGAGCTCTGGCTGGGACTCAGGAAAAAAGGGAGAGTTTATCACTTGTGGAAGACGGGGCAGGCAACTCAAGAAGAGTACAGGGATCTTGTTAGGTCGTGCAGAGAGGAAATTAGAAAGGCAAAAGCCCGGCTAGAACTCAACCTGGCCACTGTTGTGAGAGACAATAAAAAATGCTTTTACAAGTATATTAATGACAAAAGGAGAGCCAAGGAGAATGTCCATCCTCTAAGCGGGGGGGGTATGTTGCCACCAAGGATGAGGATAAGGCTGAGGTACTCAACGCCTTCTTTGCCTCAGTCTTTAGTAGTCAGAGCGGTTATCCTCAGGGTACTCAGCCCCCTGAGCTGGAAGACAAGGACGACGAGCAGGATAAACCCCCCATAATTCAAGAGGAAGAACTTAATGACCTGCTACGCCACCTGGATGCTCACAAGTCTATGGGGCCGGATGGGATCCACCCAAGGGTACTGAGGGAGCTGGCGGAGGAGCTTGCTGAGCCGCTCTCCATCATTTACCAGCAGTCCTGGTTAACTGGGGAAGTCCCAGACGACTGGAGGCTCACCAATGTGACGCCCATCTACAAGAAGGGCCGGAAGGAGGATCTGGGGAACTACAGGCCGGTCAGCCTGACCTCGGTGCCAGGGAAGATCATGGAGCGGTTCGTTTTGAGGGCGCCCACGAGCCATGTCTGGGACAACCAGGGGATCAGGCCCAGCCAGCACGGGTTCATGGAAGGCAGGTCCTGTTTGACCAACCTGATCTCCTTCTATGACCAGGTCACTCGCCTAGGGGATGAGGGAAAGGCTGTGGATGTGGTCTACCTGGACTTCAGTAAGGCCTTTGACCCTGTCTCCCACAGCATTCTCCTAGAGAAGCTGGCGGCTCACGGCTTAGACAGGTACACTCTTCGCTGGGTAAAAAACTGGCTGGACGGCCGAGCCCAGAGAGTTGTGGTCAACGGAGTTAAATCCAGTTGGCGGCCGGTCACGAGCGATGTTCCCCAGGGCTCAGTACTGGGGCCGGTCTTGTTCAATATCTTCATCAATGATCTGGATGAGAGGATCGAGTGCTCCCTCAGTAAGTTTGCAGATGACACCAAGTTGGGCGGGAGTGTTGATCTGCTGGAGGGTAGGAAGGCTCTGCAGAGGGACCTGGACAGGCTGGATCGATGGGCCGAGGCCAACTGTATGAGGTTCAACAAGGCCAAGTGCCGGGTCCTGCACTTCAGCCACAACAACCCCATGCAACGCTACAGGCTTGGGGAAGAGTGGCTGGAAAGCTGCCCGGAGGAAAAGGACCTGGGGGTGCTGGTTGACAGCCGGCTGAACATGAGCCGGCAGTGTGCTCAGGTGGCCAAGAAGGCCAACGGCATCCTGGCCTGTATTAGGAATAGTGTGGCCAGCAGGAGTAGGGAAGTGATCGTGCCCCTGTACTCGGCACTGGTGAGGCCGCACCTCAAATACTGTGTTCAGTTTTGGGCCCCTCACTACAAGAAGGACATGGAGGTGCTGGAGCATGTCCAGAGAAGGGCAACGAAGCTGGTGAAGGGCCTGGAGCACAAGTCTTATGAGGAGCGGCTGAGGGAACTGGGGTTGTTTAGTCTGGAGAAGAGGAGGCTGAGGGGAGACCTCATCACGCTCTACAACTACCTGAAAGGAGGTTGTAGTGAGGTGGGTGTTGGTCTCTTCTCCCAAGTAACTAGCGATAGGAGAAGAGGAAATGGCCTCAAGTTGCGCCAAGGGAGGTTTAGATTGGACATTAGGAGAAATTTCTTTACTGAAAGAGTGATCAGGCCTTGGAACAGGCTGCCCAGGGAAGTGGTGGAGTCACCATCCCTGGAAGTATTTAAAAGACGTGTAGATGAGGCCCTTAGGGACATGGTTTAGTGGACATGGTGTGTTGGGTTGACGGTTGGACATGATGATCTTAGAGGTCTTTTGCAACCTGTATGATTCTATGATTCTATGAGTTCATTGTTGTGATTTGTTTGAAGGTTCAGTCAACCATGAAGCATAAATCCAGTGGAAATCAGAACTAATTAGTGATGAAGCTCATAAAGTTACTTGTTGATAGTGTGTTGCATTCCTCTGCTTAGTTCCCTTTGCCACATTGGGGAAGTGTTCTTCTTTTCAGACCTAGTTATATGAAAGGTCATCTTTTTGACCCAAAAAAGTTTACGTAATGGCTTTAAATGATGGATTGCTCTGTATCTTAACTTAATGACAGTGGCACTTGAAAAATGTGGTGGTGATGTATGGATGAGAAAAACAAGGCTTAGATCCTGGTCTCCTGCCAGGATCATGTTAGTCAGACTCTGGTGTATTCTGTTTTGTTGTGTTCAAGTATGTGCATAGGACCCATCAACACTGCACTCAGAGCACCTGACTTCTGCAGTCATATTGAACAGTTCATTGGCCTAACTCTGATCTAATAGTAGGATAAATCAGCAGTGATTTGATTTAAATTGACAGAGATAGAGCAATATATTTAACGTGGTGATGTCAGAATCAGGTTCCTAGGATTTGATCTGACTTCAGTGTGCTCATGCAATAACTGGAAGAAGTGCTAACTGTAAAACAATAGACTCTTTGCTTTTTTTTTTTACTTACAGTTTTTACAGCTGGCTCTGAAGAGTTGGAGTCTTGTGGGAAGCACTGTAGACTTCAGGCCTCCATTTATGCCCAGCCCAGGAGCAATGCTGGTAGCTGAAATGCGAGTTTCTCTAGAGCTCTGTAAATGATCTCCCCTTGGTCCCAGAAGATCATCCTCTCACGGGATAAGAGGCAGCTTGAATATAGCCTGAGCTGGCTTTAATGCTTAGGACCAGTAGGCATCCTGTTGAAAGAGCAGATATGCCCTTTTTTTACCCTACGCTTAATACTTTCTGAAACATGCCAGGTATGGAAACATGTTCTGATAGCATCTCAGCCATCCTAACCGTCTCCTTCTGGCTTTACATCTGGTGGTTCTGTTCAGTTGCAAAATTGTGCAGCTCTGGGCTGTCTGGGTTGCAGCTCTGGGTATTTGTGATGGGGATGGTCCATTATGTTTTGCCACTCACCTCAGTTTCTGATGGTTTCTACTTACTTATATTCAACGTTTTTTATTTTCAATCAGTTAGAGATTACTCTTCTGACTGTGGCCTAATCATTTAACAATTTTCTCCTTTTGGGAAGGATGCCACTGGCTGGAAGCATCCATCTTCTACAAAGAGACAACCATGGCTCTCACCTTTTACCATAGCTAGCAATGTCTATATGTCAGATATGAGTCAGAAGTCATTTCTCTGTCTCTGCATGAACAGTGTTAGCATCTGACTCAGCAAATAGCCCTGCATTGCTGTGCAGAGGTCCTCAGCACTGCCACCCAGTTATGCTGACAGGCTGACCCATACGGCTTCAGCGGACATCAAGGATTCACAACGACATCTCAACTGAGCACAGGTCCAGGAGTCTCCTTACGACTCCTCAAAGGAGAGCCTGCTCGATGGGAGGGAATGAAGTTGTGATGTTACAACCAATGATGTTATTTTAACCTTGAGAAAGTTATCTGTGCTGTTTAGGAAAAAAAAAAAGAAAAGAAAAAGTTTGATAATAACCTGATAACTTAGTTGTTGTAAGGCAGTTTTAAGGTGAAAGAAGTGAAAAAAGCAAGACACTTTCTAAAAGGAAAAATGGAAAAGTGAGAGAGAAAACACTAAAACTAATTGCAGGGTGTTATGATACTACTTCTAGATAGGCACATTTGCCATTAAGTTGAGGGAAGGTTTTGCCAGCAAAAGATAGCACTATGCTTTCTTCCCTCTTCTGGCAGTAAATAGGTAACACTCACTTTCTCTTGTGATGTGCCCAGCAGCCTGTAGAAAGGGTTGCTTTGTGTTGCCGCTTGCCTGAGAGCTGTTCTCCTGCCCTGACGAAAGCGATGTTTGTGTCATGTTCTGGTTTATAAACAAAAAGTTCTATTTCATGTATAAGATGTGAAATGACTTACCATGAGAGTTTGATTAAAATAGTTGAAAAGACCAAGAATTGCGTGCGTGGAATTAGTTTTTCTTTGATATCAAAGACCCTTTGGCTTGGGATTTTTTGTCAGATGGGAGAACAACTGTGCAGATAAATGACTTCAGTCTCTCTCTGCCTCAAATAGCACATGTGATGTGAGAAGTGCTCAGAGGATTTTGGTCTGGAAATTTTTTTTTTTCATGCCAAGTTGATGTAAGAACACTACAAAACAGTTTATGAAGCATTTGGGCTGATACAGAGCCAGGTGGGGTGCTTGTCCGAAGGCCTAAGTGTTTGCAGCCATCCCAAAAAGCACATCTGTAGGTCACTAAAATGCATCCTGTCTTGCCATATAGCTGTTGGATACTGATCCGTACTGAGAATTTGCACGTGTGAGTAGTGATGACAGTGCTAGCATTAGGCACCTTATAAGTATGTAGCACTGCCTAAAATGTGTGTTCATCACAGCTCCCTACGGTGTGCCACGTGCCATGTATTTCCCACACTGAGTTTCCATTAGCTCAAGAAGTAATAAACATATGGGTACTTGGGGCTGGAAGAAATGAGCTCTGCCCCAGGGTATTGCCATGAACTTTTGGCAGTCAATAACGGGCACTGCCTGACCAGTTTGATATAGTGAGTACTACCAACAGGATTAGAGGAACTAGCAGAGGAGTTTAATATTTTCTAACCAGTTTATTACGATTCCTTGGACAAAACCCATTTAAAGTCATATTTTTTCAGAATCACGTTTCCAAATATGGTTTATAGTCTGAAAGCTGTCTCAAAGTAGCTATAATTAAAACATGTATAACTGTAGCCTGTACAATTTTTAAGAATAGCAGAGGTAAATTATACCCTTGTCTATATATGGATTATACCTAATTGTTCAGTTTCAGATATGTGACTGAGAACAAAATGTGTCTTTTAGCTTTCTTTAAGACAGTGAAAAACTGGATCGTAATTACTTTCATTCTTATACCATGCTCATCTCTGTTGTTCTTGAGTGTCTTGTGACATTACTATCAAAGTAATCTCTGTTGCATGTTTGCTCTTTCAGTTTCTTAGGGAGAGAAGCAAGCATAAGGAAAAGTTTCGAGTTTCAACTGTATGAAATGTGTGTTTTTACAGATGCGTGTGCACACACCCAATCTGATATATTTATATCTACGTTACTTTACTCAATGATCACACATGTCATTGGAAATAGATCTGTGTGGTTCAGTTCAATCAACTGATACTCTGAAAATTTGTTTCAGGTTCTCTTATACTTCAAACTTAGTCATCTTATATGGGAGTGTAGCCAAGAGGTCTCATTGCTACATGATGTACTATGAAATCAACACACAGTACAGACTAAACTAAAACTGGTGTTAGATAAACAGACCCAAGCATGGAGTAAGTCTGGATGACCTGAATGGATGTGTCATATATTGCTATGAGTTATTGATGACCTTTCATAATTCACAAGTGGCTCAGGTTCCCTCCACCACTTCTGAGCTATGAGATCATTAATAATGTGTGCAAATAAATAACACATCTCGAGTCAGCTCATTGTATTTCCTATTGCTCTCTCTTTCCCTCCATGTATGGTATGTATGCATATAATATTTATTTCAGAAACAGTGAAATTCCCACCAGCAGCTGTTGGGAAGAAAATTATATCTCATAGTTATATCATTGGAGAGCTATATTTCATAGCTGTGAGGTTATAGTCATAAAATATAGCCTTTTAATGTGTTAAGAAAAACTTCTGCAGTTATTTAAACCAATAGGACTATTGTATTCAAATTAACTAAACTTTACAGTACAGTCGCATGCACTGGGTCAAATTCTACCCTGACTTATACACTGAACTCATTGGAAATCACAAATGGCATCATCAGTCAGTACAAAACTGACTCTGCAAATCCTCTGGGTATGGTGGAATCACACCGGGGATGAATTGGTCCAGCAATTAAGGTCTTTTGACCCTAAATGTGCTGTAGCCTCAGTTATCGTTTGCCAAGTCTTCTCTCTTTTAACTTGGAGTAATGCGACTCTCTCAGCCAAAAGCTAAAATGATCCCAAGTCCATTGAAGTTAAATCTTTCCATTGAATTCAGTAGGCTTTGGATCAGCTCCTAAGAGCAGCTGCCATCTTGGAAAAAATCTATGTGAAAATTGTCCTTGATTTCGCTATTAATGATCTTTGCCCTGAAGTTACTTCATCCCATATTTTTCCAATACTGTATTTAAACGGTGTTTTTCATTCCTCATTGTTCATGGAGCTTTTGAGGTCTGTTCTCATCAGTGGGTTTCTTACTGCGCTAATAAGAAAAATATTGCAGTTTGTAATCTCTTCTTTCATCTTTGTGTTTATTATCTTTTGAGAATGTATGCAGTTTCATGGGTCAGTCATGCCAGTGAAAGAAGTTTTGTCATATCGCTCAACCTTCCTGCTTGTAGCTGCACAGCCTTTTATTTCAGTTTCTGATAGGCTCCTCCTGGAAAATGCTGTAGTAATTGAACCGATAAGACATATCCATGGGGGAAGTAAGCTGAGGGTTATGATGTTCGTATTGATGCGTATATGGCAGTGCCCTGGTAGTTCATTGATTGGTTGTTTAAGGCTATTTCAGCACATGGGCAGTAATCCAATGTGCCAGTAGACAAGTATAGCAGTGTTGTTAATCAGACTGGTACCAAATTAGGAAACCTCTGTGTTAACCTGATGTCTGTATTCACAAAGTTAGGTTTTCAAACAGCAGAAACCTTAAATAATAGTATAAGCAGATGAATCTTATTTAGACTATTTCTTCTTTTTGATATTAATTGCACTGTGATTGTGCAATTAGTCAATTAAAGAAGAACTACCAGCGTAATAAGAAGTATGTTCCTAAGTCAGTCTTCATTCTGACACCTTTAGCCATGCTGTATGGTCCTTCATTCCAGGTCTGAATGGGAACGTTTTGCTCCCTCCACTAAGCATCTTCTTGGGGAGGCTTTTTCGCTGAAAAGCAGTTTTCACTGTTTGAAGCATCCAGGGCAAGGAAGCCCAGAAATAGGGAGTTACTACTGGTTTCTGTACGGCCACCCTATTTAGCACAACCAGCAGTTTTTGCTGCAACCTGTAAGGGATAAATTTAATTTAACTGAAAGCAGCTATCCAGAGGAAACTTCTGGAGGAGGAGTTTGGATGAGAGAGAGAGAGAGAGAGAGAAAGAAGTGGTTGAATTCAAGATGTATTGCCCCTAAGACAGCATGGAAGGTATGGATGGTGATCCCCTCTCTGGAATGAAGCGATGCTGGTGTTCATAGCAACTATTTGAGATTATAGCTGAGCTATTTGAGATTATATCAGTGCATTCACTGAAGATCCACTTTCCACATCTCCCAAAGTGATCAGGAAACCTGATACTTCCCAAACTGCTACTGAAGTCACTGCTGCTGTTAGATCACACTGGCTGCATTATTCAAATTGAAGTGTCCTTCACTTTAAATATGATTTTTGGGGGCTGCCCAAAACGTGAGTCATTTCTTCACAGACAGTTTTTCAAAAGTTGTTGCCTCTATGTTAGCAGATACCCGTCTTTCTGCTAAATAAGCCAAGGATCCTGTTAGCTGTACTAACTGCGCAGAGTAAATCACCCTTTGGCCCCCGAATGCAGCAACCTTTCCACTCTAGCCATGAAGTAATTGATGGAGTAGCACAGGAAAGCTTGCATTCTTGCTGTCTGGCAAAATAATAAATAAAAATGTATCATTTCTTAATGGACTTTGGAAAGGTGAGTAACTTAAATCTGGTAAACATATGAGAGCAGCAGCCACCTTTTTTTTTTTTGCTCGGACAGTAGGGGAAAACATTGTTTTAAAAATTAATCTAAATATCCTCCTACATGAAATGAGAAATTGTTTCTAACCCTTCTAAGAAAATTTAACAAATATTTTTTGTTCAGGCTAACCAGTTGCAGTACTACCCAGAGGGGTCCTGTTCAATCTTCCACTGACGGAAATCAACGGGGAGTCTTTCCGTTGACTCTAATGGGGTTTGCTGTGTTGCTCAGTGCTGATTTGAGAATAATGGGGAAACTGGCAACCAAATCTACTCTGACTCATTAGAACAAGGAGCAGATTTACTCATTGTAGGAGTGCGTAGATAACTGGTTTCTGAAAAGTTTGATTAAGAAACTAAAATGTTTCTTTGGCCTCTTTGATGTGAACAGGGAAAATTCTACCAACATTAGCAGGTGCAGGACTGAGGCTTTAAAACCAACAGAGAGAAATGCCTTGAGAAATGGGCTGACAGGAACCTCACAAAGTTCAACAAGGGGAAGTGCAACATGCGAAGTCCTGCACCTGGGGAGCAACAATCCCAGGCACCAGCATATACTGTGGGCCACCCAGCTGGAAAGCAGCTTGGCAGAAAAGGACATGGGGGTCCTGTTTGACACCAAGTTGACCATTAGCCAACAATGTGCCCTTGTGGCAAAGGCAGTGAATGGGATCATGGGTTGCATTAGAAGGAGTGTTGCCAGCAGGTCAAGGGAGGTGATCCTTCCCCTCTACTCAGCACTGGTGAGGCCACACCTGGAGTGCTGTGTCCAGTTCTGGGCTCCTCAGCACAAGAGAGATATGAACATACTGGAAAGTGTCCAACAAAGAGCCACGAAGATGATTAAGAAACTGGAGCACCTTTCCTATGAGGAAAGGCTGGGAGATCTGGGACTGTTCAGCCTCGAGAAGAGAAGGCTCAGGGTGGATCTCATCAATGTGTATAAATACCTGAAGGGCAAAGAGGACGGAGTCAGGTTCTTTTCAATGGTGCCCAGTGACAGGACCAGAGGCAACGGGCACAAACTGAAACACAGGAGGTTCCCTCTGAACATCAGGACACATATTTTCACTGTGATGGTGACAGCACTGTCACAGGTTGCCAAGAGAGTTTGTGGAGTCTCCCTCCTTGAAGATATTCAAAAGCTGACTGGACATGGTCCTCCGCAGCCTGCTGTAGGTGGCCCTGCTTGAGCAGGGCGCTTGGACCAGATGACCTCCAGATGTCCCTTCCAACCTCAACCATTCTGTGATTCTGTGATGAGTGGAAGAGAATTAAGGTACAGGAGATTGTAGCTGTTCTCAAAATGGAGACTGTGAAGAGCACATGTAGCATCAACAGGGATTATTCCATTGATTGTGACTTCAAATCACATTGGGACAGCAACGGTAATAAAATATACGGCAGGGGTGGAGGGCAAGGAAACCTAGCCAAGACTACTCAGAAACTGTTATACTCAGTAACTGTTTGTTATTGGTGTTATTGGCGTGGAATAAGTGTAAACTGGATGAATTTGTGTGTATGGTGTGAATTACTCATTGAGGTTAAAGAGAACTGAGGTTAAAGAGAATTAAAGTTTTCTTTCTTTTTTTTTTTCTTTTTGAAGAGAAATGGTTCTCTTCTACATCAATGAAGTAAATAAAAGCTTTATCCTTGACTTTTAATGAATGCAAGATAGGAAACCTAGGAAAAAAAACATTACGAATTGAGAACACACACATAATTAGTGACAATTCAAGACTGAATTAATACCTTTATTAAGTGTTTCTCTAAAAAATAAAAATGTTGCTAGAATTCCATCATATGGTTACTTAAGAGTAAAGACAAAACAGTTAGGAAATATGAACTATGTCTTAGCCAGCTAAAAGACTTACCAAACCATGGGCAGTTACTTTTTAAAAGATGAGAGCATTGGGAAATGACTGGAACGAGAACAGAAGCACACTAGTTATCCTCAAAAAAGGAATATTCTTAGTAATTACCATTTTTTGAAGTACTTTAATCCAAAACTCAACATCTGATAAGGAAAATATCTTTGAATATCTAGAAGACAATAAAATTGTGATCAATAACTGATTTGTCAAGACTAAACATTGCCAGGCAAACCATTTTTATAGCCTAGAGCAATTAGTGGATGAAGAAAATGAGGTAAATGTTATACTGAAGGTCAGAGCCTCAGCTGGAGAAAGGAAACATAACCATATTGACTTCATCGTACTTATTAAAGCAAGCTGAAGATCAACATTTATACTTTAGAACAGCATTTCTCTAAGTCTAATAAAATTTTACCTGAAAAATTAAATTGAATTGTTTCTAAACCTTTCATATAACATGAAACCTGGGTAAAATGAGTACAAAACTGAGCAATTTGGAATGATTTTAGGTGTTGCAAAGGTGTTTCTAAAACACATCTTATTTCCTGACTTTGTTAATGAACCAGGAAAGGTCCAAATTTCATTAATATAGCCTGGTGTGTGCTATGAACATTTGGAAAAAAGAATTAAAAAAATAGACTGAGTTAGGGAGAGAAATTGGGGAATAATACAAATATGATATTTTTAGGAAAAGAAAATTAAAAATACTGATATACAGAATGAACAAGAAACCTGACAGCAGTAGTGCTTGCACAAAAATCTAAGCCAAATTTTTTTATATGTGTATTTTGACATATAATCTGTATCTTCTATGTATATCTTTCAATTTGAATTAAATTAATTCAATGCCAGGATTTCCATTCTTTTCCTTATATTATTATCTACTGAAAGTATTACTTGGTTTTGACATTACATGGTTAGTGACATGTTTGTTAATACTCATATCTAAAAATATTTTAATACATAGAATAAAAAAGAACAGTCTTTTACAAACTACAATACAAGAGAGAAGATTTAGATACGGACAATCAAGAAGAAAATGAAAGGGCAGTGACACAATACTGGTGAGCCTGCTAAGCAATGATTTTGTTGGAAATGGTGTGAATCTGTTCATCATTAGCTCTGTCTTGAGGATACGCCTCTGCTCTCAGGTCAATGTTGGTCAGAGCCTACTCTCAGGATCACATTCTCCAATCATTTGCTGCATGAGCACTCGGTCATATCCTGGACATTACTTCAGCCCAAGGTCTGGAGCTCTCTAGAGAAAAATTCAAATATAGTCATTGTATCATAATGATATGATGCAATCATACAGAGTAATTCAGATTGCAAGGATCCTCCAGTCCAACTCCCCCCCAAAACCAGAACAATTTAGAGTTATGTTAGGTTGCTCTAAGTCTTAACAACACTTTGTGCAGGCTCACAAAGTAATACGGGTGGAAAGGGTGCAGACTGTGCCGCCTCTGATATTCCAGAACTGTCTTTGTTTCTCAGGTAGATGTGAGTTTAGATTCCCAGGTGCTCCCATAAAACCAATGCTTTATGATATGGTGCTGTTGCGTTTTGGCAGCACTGGTAGGAACATCACAAGAAGGAACGGTTGTCATTTTGCTGCGGGCGTAGCTAAGCATAAGCAATGAAGGAAGGTCCAGCTTTATCCAACTGGAAGTTTGCAGCTTGTTTGTGAGAAAATAGTCAGAAATATTTGCTACTGGAACTCATGTGTCCAGACTTGCATATAGGTATTACTGTTCCCATGCTACAGTTTGTAGCGAGAATGTGGGACAATTATGAAAGTGAAATTTGCTTTTTCTGCAATGTATGCAACATTTATTTAAAGTGAATTGTTCCAGGGAACATCTTTGCCAAGAAACTCTTTCAGGAGATAATTTAAGGAAAATGAGCACCAAAGAATGGAAATTATGGGATTGAATTCGCTTAATTCAAATGGAAAATGTCTTCATGGTTTCTACCCAGCAGGTAATGCATATGTTTATTGCATTATAGAAATTACAGAGCTAGTTAAATTATTTCACTATTTTTGACATTCTGAAGATCTTTCCATTCCTTGTGATCTGAAATTGATACTTTTTCTGCTTATTTTACAATGTATTTCCACATATTTTTGCCAGCATTTTTATGAAATCACTTCAGAAAATTCATGTTTACTAATAATCTCTTTTCCTCCTGAAAGTGGGGAAAATAATAACGAAAGCAACAATGTTAAAATACCTTTTAAAAATATTGACATATGCAGTTGCCAAAGTTTTAATAGGAAGTACTGATACTGCTTGAAACATTCCCCTTATAAAAGTATAGGCCATTTTTTCAACAACATAATGGCACAAGATTTGCTAAGAGCTATCATAAATCATAGAATTATGGAAAAATTCAGGCTGGAAGGGACCTCCGGTGGTCTTGTAGTCCAGCCTTCAGCTCAAAGCTGGGCTAGCTTTGAAGTTAGATCAGGTTGCTTAGCGTCTTGTCCAGTTGCATTTTGAGTATCTCCAAGGACGGAGATGCCACAGCTTCTGTGGCCAACTTGTACCAGTGCTCAACCACCATCATAGCAAAACTTTTTCCTTACTTCTGATCAGGGCCTGAAACAGGACACACTCTTCCAGATGTATCTTCACGAGTCCTGAGTAGAGAGGAATAACCACTTTACTCAGCCTGCTGCCTACGCTTCTGCTAATACAGCTCGGTATGTGCTTAGCCTTCATTCCCATAAGGTCACAGTGTGAAGTTGTGTTCAGCAGAGTCCTTATCTGCAGAGCTGCTCCCCAGCCGGTTGGCCCCTAGCCTGTACTGACACGGGGGGTTAGCCCTCCCCAGGTGCAGGACTTTGCATTCATCTTTGTTGCATTTCGTAAAGTTCCTGCTGGCCCATTACTCCAGCTGGTCTTGGTCCCCCCCAGGTAACATCCAGCGTATCAGCCACTCGTCCCAGTTTGGCGTCATCAGAAGACTTGCTGAGGGTTCATTACATCCCATTGTCCAGGTTATTGATGAGTTTGCCATTTGTTAATCCATGTTGGTTGTTCGCAGTTGCTGTCTTTCTCTTCATGTGCGGTGAAATGATCCGCGTGAAGACTTGCTCCATAATCCTTGCAAGAACTGAGGGAAGACTGACTGTCTTGTAGTAGCCTGGATCCTCTTCCTCACTTGTTTCAAAAACTATTTTTTTCTCTTACTGCAGACCAAAGAGGCAGTCCTTCCTGAGGACACCTCTTCTCTGTGGAGACATTTGGTCAGAGGAATCTCGTATCATTGTGTTAATACTCAGTCTGTCCTCTCCAACCTAAAAATATTCTGTTTTCTTGGGAGAATGGGGCCTTCGTGGAGCACAGCTCTTCAATGTCCCCAGGTATGTCAATGTTGTCTATTAATCACGAGTCTTTCCTGAATCCCACGTCCAGGCTTGTCTGTTTGTGTGCAAGCGTACACTCAGGTGTAGGCACGGGCTGAGTTTTGGAGCTGTTTATGAGAGCCTAAACACATCTGGCACCTTTGCACAGGACAAAGATCTTGTTCACTGGAGCAGACCGGGTAGAGGAAGGACCAAACACTCCCATTAAGTCTGCTGACCCATGCCCCAAGCATAGCTATTCCTCAGCACTTCATGAAAGCTTCAAGCCTAGGCCACGTTTGAAGAAATAGCCAGCGATAAAGACAGAAGTAATGTGTGTGATGGGCTCCCACCCACTGCAAGACGGAGAGATGAGCAGTTTCTCATTCCTTTTTACTCCAGGGGAACGTGATGGGCTTGCTGTGTTGTGTGGTTTTGTAACTGGAGTTGCAGAAAAGGTTGTGGGATTAGTCAGGCTTTGCTTGTTTCATGTACTCACCATGAAAGAAGTGCTAAAATAACAACTATTTGGTCCAGTAAAAGAAGACATGTTGTTTGCTTTCTCAGAGACTTTTGGTGACTTTAGGCAAAATCTGTGGAGAAGGGTTAGCAATCAATCAGGCTAGAAAAATGTTTCAGCTCTAGCTTTATTCCATGCTTCCCTATAGCCAAGCACTCACACCTGATCTCAGCCAGTTTTACATGAGAACAAACTACAAATGAAGGACTTGATCCATTAATCATTCAGATAACAAACATTTTATTTTCCCAAGTCAAAATCTCAGCAACTCCTCTTTTCTTTAAAGGATCATCCAGAAATGAAAGGGAATTTCACGTCAGAGGGATGTTTCTCTGCCGTGACATCCCGTCTGGGCTCTGGAAACTCCTGTTCCACTGTGAAAACGAAGGCAGATGAGTGCTCTCTCCTAACATACTGCTGACGGCAGGGCTCAGCCTGGCAGCTCCCACAGGAGCCTGTGCAGAAAGTGGCATTACCTCATATGTCACTGTGATATTTTAAAATGGTTGCATAATTACTTTGACTGTTGCACTCAGACTGGGTGACAGGACTATGAAAACTGAAATTTGTTCTAGAAACTGTTTGGATTTTGTCCTTTTTTCCCCTCTTTTTTCTTTTTTTTCCCTTTGTAGCCTGGGGGGACACAGTAACCAGAGATGTTGTACTGGGAGGGAAAGTCATGGAGGAGGAGGGAAATAGGTGATATCAGACCCACACACACTTTCCCTTGTTACTCAAAGCTTAAAGGAAGGGTTTGCAGGCACCTGATTTCCATTACCACGATGGGCCTCACCGATGGTGCCCAGAGGAGCACGCACGTACATCACTGGTGGTTATTTTGGCACGAGGCAGCCATCTCCCAACTGTGGTGCCATTGTAGAAGGAAAGACAAAGCCTTACTCAAAGATGCCGTGCACCTGAGGCCAGCTCCTACAGGATGTGTCACGACCAGAGATGGCAGCAAACGTTTCCATGTTAGGGACAGCTCTGCCCTTTTTGAGGCAATGCCAGCTGGTCTGTCCCTGAGAAGGCACTTTTTGGAGCGCAGCGATGCCTGTCCTGCTCTTGAGGAGTGTGGTCTGTGGTCAGAGGGACACGGGGACCTGGTCCTGCCTGACTGCTGCAAGCTTGGTACCTGCCCAGGGCATGGGAGCATTCTCACTGAATGACGGCCCCAAAATCAAGATATTATGAGGTTACCCCGTGACAAGTAAAATCAGTTCAGTGCAAAGTAGATGTCCTTCGCTTTGAAGGGAATAAGGAGAAAAAGAAGTCTTTGTTACCTTTATAATAGATATTTACATTCAGCCTTTAGACTGTGACCTGCGTTATCTGATCCAGACTAAACTGCTGTTGGTTTTGGGACCTCACAGGACCATGGTTAAGATGAGCACCCTTTGAAGCATGTGAGGATCTACTGAGTGGTCTGAGCTTTTACACAGATTTTGTAGGGCAGAGATGAAAAATGAGTTTCAAGAAATGCATTTCTCACAGACACATAGAAAGCCCTTTAAGTGTGGACTGCGCTCCACACAGAAAAGAGACCACATTAAAAAGGCATTTAAACCCCCTAAAGTCCTTTTGACTTCTGACTTCAAAAGAGTTCCCTTGCAGAACTGTACCCACAGTAGCTGCCTCCTGATCATATGGTCAGGCATGAGGGAAATTCAGCTGATTTCTCCCTCAGCTATACAATGAAGCGTGTTACAAAACGTAAAATTGGAAAATTATGTTGGGTTCTTAATCTTTTTATGCCAAACAAATGGATTCTTTATTTTCCACTATATCTACTAGAAATGCAGATGGTGATGTATGAAATGAATTTGGAAGCTAGATGTTAGTGAGGTTAAGTTTTCAAATTTTTTCCAGGGTCGGGGGGACCAATTAGGCCTCCTTGCTGCCTTATCCAAAGTGAAAAGACAACTGGTCCTCTCAGGCATTCTGATGACTGCAGTTCAGTAATGTGGTCCTAGACAAGGACCCAGCTAGGTAGAAGATACCAGAGAGAAGCTTGGGATAATTTGGAAACAACCCACCTATCTCACCCAGACAGCATCTAAATAAAATGGAAATGGGAGAAATGAGGGCACCGAGGCTGGATTGTGTAAATAACCATCTAATACGTTTGTTGGCTGATCTGAAAAGTGATTGAAATGCAGACCGTGTTCTACTCTCCCAACATCAGGGTTTTTTCCTTGCCAAAGTGAAAAGAAGTTAAAAACAAAACAAAA
Source organism: Calonectris borealis (assembly GCF_964195595.1). NCBI lineage: Eukaryota > Metazoa > Chordata > Aves > Procellariiformes > Procellariidae > Calonectris > Calonectris borealis. Next base: position 190,401,652 of record NC_134312.1, read on the forward strand.
CAAAACTTTGGGGTAAAAAGTCACAGAAAGTTTTCCTCTTGGAGTTCTGAAGTAAAAGCCAAGAAAATTAAATGCTAGATTCATAAAGCTGGCAGCAGCTTGGACATCTCTTTGACTCGAAAGGAACCCCTGGCTATTGGACTGCCCAGGTTGTGAGGGAACATGGGGTGTGCTGTTGCAGGCAGCTCTGCCGGCTGCGTGCCCTGCCTGGGACTCCCTCCTGTGCGTCAGTCACCCTCACTCCTGGCAGTGCTCTCCTCCTTGGAGCATCCTCAGCCTCATACCTTGGCAGGGGCTGGCAGAGTACTGGGAAAAACTGAGAGGGACCAACAACTGGTTAAGTTGCTACTGTCCTCCAAAGGGGTAGAAGACTTCAGTTCAAGTCAGGTCTTTTAATCATAAAGGACACTTAGTTTGCAGAAACTGCGGCACCGTCCACAAGGAACCGTGAGAGCAGAAACACACCAGCACTGACTGATGGCCAGTGCAGTTTTCTGGGATGTGGGTGCAGCTCCTCCAGCCAGAGGAAGAAACCAAACCTGCACCTTTCATTTTTCAGCTAAGGCCATTAATATTGTGCTATTGGGTGGAAGGTTAACTAATACCAATGTACCTTTATTTACACGACTTTTATTATAAGTACCCAGAAAGTTAAGTATTTCAAAAACGTGAAGGTCTTATGTTCAGAAAGTGTCTAAACAAACTGTTTCTGACAGTTAAAGAAATCCAGTCTTCATTTGTTTTGGCGAAAACCGTTTATTGAATTTGGTCAAACTTCAGAAAGTCACTGGCCAACCTGATATAGCGGGTTTTTTTGGTGACTAATGATTTACCAAAAGAAATATGCTGCCTTCTTCCCAGGAGACATATCATTCATTTGGGAGTTCATGGTAGATTTTCCTTTCTTCCTTTCTCTCTCTCTGGGGATTTGAGCTTCCCCAGGAGACAGGTTGCTGCCTTTTGCATTGCCTGTGATTTGGGCTTTCAAGGTGGGAGGTTTCTCACCTCCTCCTTCGGACGGGAGCAGTGGACCATCCTTTTTGCTCTGCTTCACCCAGGGGAGGGGGCTGCTGTCAGCCCCGGTAGGCTGCGAGTGCAGAGGCCAGTGGCTAAGGGAGCCTGAAATCACAAGGACTGCAAAATCAGTGTCAAGTAGGTGTCTTGCCTGACTTTGCATGCTGTGTTCGGGCAGATTTGAAAGCAGGCAAAGGGCATTTAGTTACCCATGTTTGATTTACACCGTCCTCAAGCATGCTAGGCAGTTGACTGAACCCATTTGGATCCGCGGCACCTACCTGGAGGAGCTCTCAATCTAGTTTTAGAGGGGTGGGCTGAGGAAATACAAGGTGAGGTTGCTCAGAGACTCAGCCCTCCTGGTGCTTCTCTAAAACTGTTTGCTTAAATGAACCCCTTCTGGGTGACACCGCAGACTTTCAGTTTTGTCGCAGTGCTGACATAACTTCAGGAGAGTATTTTCCTGGGAGAGTTTGCAATGCCGGTGAATTCAAGACAGAGCAAGTGGTGAAAACAGTTTCCTGGGACTCTTCCCTCGCAGCTGAAGCGGAGCCCAGCCCAGGCAAGGGGTTAGTAGAGGGACGACAGCATAAGCATCACATGGAGCGCTGGGAGGCCCTGGGGAAAGCAGTATCTCCTGATGAGGCGAGCTTCTCCACATCCCAGTCTCGCCCTATGTAACACGAGGGCAGGGATCTTGCCGGTCACATGCCGAGCAACCGTATGGGAGCCCGGTTACATTAGCTCGGAGTCATTCAGCTGAAAGCCTCCCAGGAAAGCAGGTGGTTATCTTTAAAATGATCTTCGTCCAGCAGAGCAAGGCTTTGGTTCAGTTTTGCTAGTGTGGAATACTCCCATAACTTTAAATCATATCAGGATTTGATTGTGAGTTTAAATATATGTAGTGAACATTTAAGTCCTGTGCAAACAAAGATCAGACAGGGGCCAAGACAAACTGACGCATGAGCAGCCATGTTGTTCCCTCTCCAGTCCAAGAACTGGATTCTTTCACAAAACCCTCTGTGTGGCAGTGATAAAAAGATGAATATTTGACATAGTTGTAAGATAACACTCTGACGCCTTAGTAAACATAAGTGAATTAGTGGTTATGAAAGAGACCCTATGACGTGGTTGCTTCCAACAGCGGCGAGTTGGATATGGTGCCCCAGAAGGCACCTTCCAGCCTGGTCTTATCGTTTGCTGGTACAGATTCATGGGGAGATGTTCAGTAGGATTTGGGTTGCTGTTTTGTTTATAGAAAATCTCACCTACCCTTGCTATATAATGAACTCAATGTGTTGGAGCTATCCTTGAAAAAATAGGTCTGGATGATATCTCTCTCTTTCCCATCAGACCAAATTGTCATACCCCTATTTGCGCTGGATTAATAATCCCCCAAAGGTCAGTGCAGCTGCCTGTGGAACAAGCAGTGCTCAGCGCCCTGCCCTCGGCTCCGCTGAGCGTCCGGGAAGCGTCGCTGCAGCTCGGTGGTGGTGTAGCGGCTGCCGACGCTGGTGCACCCGCCTGCCGAGCTCGGGGGCCCACCGGAGAAGTCATGCTGGTGTTCACGGGGATGCCAGAGACTAGCTGCGTAGTCAGGAAAACTGGAGGGACTGAATCTCTGCAGGCTGAGGCTTGTACGATATTAATAAAAAGCTCAGATGGGAGAGTTTACCAGCACAAGTCCAATTTAAAAATTGAAATAGATGGAATTTCAGTATCCTCTGCAAATTGGCGTATCAGACTCTTACAGCAGCTTTCAGAGTCCTTGTCCTTCCTGCAGCATAGCTGGTTCTTATTCCCTGAACTTGATTTGTTAGCATGTCTGCTGTCAAAAGGTCTGTTTCTTATTTTTGTTGAGTTATACCTTAAATGTGTCTTTTTTTGGCTACTTATGTTCTCGTTTCTGCACAGCGGCAGCCAAGCAGGGGCCCAAGTACTCATTCCTGGCCCTCAGATTTATTCCCATCGCTTTGATGGGTTGAGTCTGGTGCTGCCTGTATCACAGAGCACCTGGATGGGCCGATCGCAGACGTTCGCTGGCATTGCAGTCTCAGCTGTGGAAACAATTTTGCTGGCAGTGGAAGCCCAGTTTCGTTGGGGAGGGGCCCATATTTCTTGCTTGAAGCGTGTGAAGCCTCATCAGAGCTCTGTTATCAGACCCGCTGGAATTTTTTCCCCCTCACTCTCTTCTTGGTCCACATTGTCTCACTCCTCTAAATCTTACTTCTGCTTCTTCTCAAAGTTCCTAATGTGTCTTTTCTGGCTTCTTTTGCTGTAATCTCTCCCCTCATTTTTTCTTCACCCATTAGCTCTTCCTTCACTGCACTTCTCCACCTCCCCCTCCATTTTCTCTGCCCCTTCTCTTCATTTCTCAGGAGCTTCCTGTTTTTCTCCCCAAGTCCCTACTTTCATCCCTTCTCCAGAAGCTCCATAAATGACAATTCCAGTAATGGGGCATATCCCTTGAAAAGACAGCTCTCAGAGACGCTGTGAGGTGCAGGTCTGGGTGGCATCGCTGCTGTTAATATTTTATTAAGAAGTGATGCTGGGGACCCACAGTGCCAAGCGTTGTGTAGCTGGGCAGTAAAAGATAGCTCTTGCCCCAGAAGTCCTCACATGCTCCACAGGCATAAAGGGATTACGACCTCAATCTTACACATCGGCAAGTGAGGTTTACGGAAAGTAAGGATAAATTTACTAGGCTGTTTAGGCACATAAAGTTGCGAATACACATTTTCTCCCCAGCCTGATGTCCTTATGCATGTTAACTGTCTAATTCCATTTAATCTATTGATTTTGCTGGGGTATAGGAATGACACCCATGTAGAAACCATGGAAAACTTTGCTCATGGTGACCGGGTCAAGGCCACACAGAGCATTCAGACTATCCGTTTCTCTTTACAGTCTCATGGGGGGAATGAAAGCACAGGACAATTTAAAACAAGGAGAGAGAATAGGGGGAGAAAAAACAATGAAACTTTATAGATTGTGTTCATCGTGCTGTATCTGACTCTGGCTCAAGGGCCTGGACTGAAAAGCCTGTTTTCCTGAGGCACAGCTAGAGCTGAAAACTGCAGCATGATCCTCGTATTCTGTGGTATTCCAGTACAGCATTCATGAAATTCTGTGTGAGCTTCAGAGATGTATTAAGATGGAAGACTGTAAAGATCTAAGCATGAATATCATGATTCGCATTCTCCTCCTTTGTGTCACTCTGATGACTTCAGGTTTAATGTCATCTCCCAGTTAGCAGGTTTTGATGTGCCACAGGCTTTTCTATCAACATATGGTTATATCGTTTCCTGTTGCTTGGAGGTCAGTTGGTGCTTGGCCAAGGGATAAGTGGACCTGTTAAGTTTGAGAGCAATGAAATGGTTAATTTGATAATATTTCACTTGCCAAATCCTTAATATGCAGAGGTAGCGTGCTCAGGAGTTGAGTGGGGCAGCATGATCTCCCTTAGCTATGGGAGCTATCTCCCTTAGCTCCCTTAGCAGGATGCCTGCAGAACCAGGAAGACTCTGTCTCAGTTTACGCTAACTTGGTAATCTTGCATGGGGCCTGTTTGTGTCTCTTGTGCTGAAGGCTGAATGTAAAATGAACATTGTTAGCCAAGAAAGCAAATAAAGGGAACTATTTCCCAAAGCATTTTACTCTGTTTATTTAACGCCTCTGAACAAACCCCTTTCCACATCCTCTGAACCTACTGGCCACTTCAGATAGCTCCATTTCCTGCTGGGTGAGTTTTTTTAAAATGTTTATTCAGCTCCAGGAAATGATGATTTCCTGAATATTCTAAAACTTCATATTTTTGTTGTATCCCTGTTTATTTAATAGTCTTACTTATTGTGCAAGTGTGCAATGCACAGCAACACCCCTTGCGATGTAACTGCAAGGAAGGATGGAACTAGATGTAGTACATCAAAAACCAGTTTAAGGGAAATGAAATCTGTTTTTGCTAATTTATACACTAGTGTATTTCCATTAGCATGAGCAGTTACTCCTTATTTATACTGGTCTTAATGAGTTCAGAAGTAGGCTTTTAAATTTATCCTGCTCTTTAAGGAAAAGTGCCTAAAAATTCTACCCAGTGAAGGAGAATTAATTAACTTAAAGATCAGGATTTTATAATTCACAGTTTACATTAATGTCTTTTAGTTTTCTTTAAGAGCAAACCGATGGAAGGGACTATAAGTTTTCTTCACCCTACACTAGGACTAAAAATGAGCAATGCTTATTTTGTGAGGTTGAAGTTAACCTGCAGCCAGCACTCCATCCTGATGTGGATTTCACTACAGAAAGTGAAATTTGTAAACAGTCTTAATGAAAAGGCCATAATATTTTATGCAGAAGGATGGGAACCAAAAGGAACTATGCTGAAATGAGAAGAGCTTCTCTAAGGTAAATCAAATGGGATTGGTCCCAGAGGAAATTCAGGAATTACGTAGCCTTGCCATTAACCCTGGACTGAGCCAGGTGTCCCTTCCCTGCTTTCATCTTCTCCTTTTGCATCTACTTTTTGTTAACCTGCACCTGCTGGCATTATCAGCTGTGACTCCCGTTGGCTTCTTACAGGCAGAACAGATAGTTCACACCTCTGCTGAGTCTGAAGAGAAAGGCAACGTGGGCTTACTGCACTGCCATGCCCCTAAATGACGAGCTCTTACAGCATCCAAGTAAAACTTGTCCAATCCTTACCTGGAACTTCTACCCTCACAGAAACCACATCCTTCAATGGCCACCATGTCTCCATTTGGAAGGAGGAACAGACTGAGGATTAGACTTTCCTTTTCTCAGGCATCCTTTTATCTGTCTTGCTCCAGAAACCAGCCTCTTCCTCTCCTGTGAGTCAATTGTTGCCACTCCTATACTGTGTGTGGTGGGGAGGCTTGTTGCTCTCCCCCACTTTTAAATATTCTTTTTAGAGTTTCTCTACTCCCTCCCTCCTTTCCTCTCTCCCTCCATTCCTTCCCTCCTTCTCTCAGCCTGCCTGCCTGCCTGCCTGCCTGCCTTCCTTCCTTCCTTCCTTCCTTCCTTCCTTCCTTCCTTCCTTTGTGTTTTGTTATGCATCCCATACTCATCCACTATTTTTCCCCAATTCAGGTGGAGACATGCTGCTGATGATGTCTTTATCACCAGACATTGCCAGGATATCTCTATCACCGACAGAGTCTGAACACCTTGTAGGCACCAGAAGGGGGTTCTGCTTTCAGTCCACCCCTTGTGAAGCACAGTGGTACCACTGCGCCTCTGTCTGAAAGGAGCATTCTTGGTTTTGACACCAAATATTTGATATCCACATTGCTGAGCTGAGTAACCTCTGAGGATGCCATTCCTGCCATGTTACCTCCTTCCTGAGTTCATGTTGTGTAACTTTACCACCAGGATGCAGGATCACAACTGTTTGATTTTTGAGTGGGCTTGGACTGTTTTTAATTAATCTCTGATTAATTCACCTTACATCCTTGTGTCACCTGCTTTCCGCCTCTGCAGGGGGACACTTCCCTCTCTTCCTCCTGTCTAACATGGTCAGGCAGAGCTGCAACACTTTTGTCTTTTTCTTTCCAGGAGCCTTTTTCTTCCTACCTTTTCTGCTCCACTATGGGTCTGTTACCAGACCATCAGCTCCAACAGCCTCTTCCCCACCTTTAACAGAAGGTTGCCTCATCCTGAGACATTTGTTATGTTTTAACTCTCTTTAGGCTTGGTGAAGTTTTCAGAGGATGTCGGGGACCCGTGGAGAATGGTTTTTACCTCCTATACAAGTTTTGGCTACTTGGCCTCTATTATCACTTCAGCTGAGGCTGCTGGGAATCATTTGCAGCACCATGTTTAAACCTGAAATTTCATGAGAAAAATCTACCACGGGCTACTATTGCATTTGTAAAGTAAGCTGCTAGGTGCTAGGAAAGCAAGAGAATCACACAAATAAATAGGTTTAAATTAACTCCAGGTCCTATACTAATGCATGATGACATTTACAGCTGCCTTGGCTTACCCTGCCATCTTCTGGTGATACCTGCTGCAAGATCAAAAGTTAGAGGTGAAATGAGATGAAATATTTTATTGCTAAGAACACAAGGGTTGGCTCCAATCCAACAGAACAGTTTCCTTAAATAACCATTTTTAATATACAGCACCTTATAAGATTCCTGCAATAAATGTTAGGATTTTAGATTTTGATTTAATGTCTTTCAGTAATGTATTTATTTTACTGAATGATACTTCTCTAGGCTAGAGAAATGTTTCTGGCCTGACAATGCCTGCCCTGGCAAAGGCAGATAAAAAAAATGTACCACTCATTTCTCTATCATTATAAAGCAACCAAGGATATTGAGACAGCCAGAGCCATTGACTGGCCAAGTATTCAAGACTGTGACTACTGGGTCTCCAAGTCTTTAGATGCTCAGTTACAAACGGCTTCTCAGCCATCCAAAACTGGACTATTTGACACTTTCCACAACAAAACCACCGATCTGCACTCCAATTCTCTCACTGTGTCTCTCAGCCTAATAACTTCAATGATTTGCTTTTTTGCTGGTTTTCCTGCTTCTTTCCACTTCTGTTTGCAGCCTGTCCAGAATTAGGCTGTTTGACTGTTTGGTTTTGCCCTTTGACCAGCCCCCAATACTCTTTCTTTACAGAGGCCTCAGCACTGGCCATCCCTTAAGGCAGGAATTGAGTTTGAATTTTTCCTTTTGACATTTAAAGTGCTGCTGGTTTGGAAAGTCCCCCCCCTCACTCAGAGGAAAATTTGGACTTTTTATTGGAAAACCAAAAAACATTCAGTGTTTGGCAACAAAGAGATTAGTCATGTCTCAAAACTACAGGCCATTCTTTAATGCTCACCAAAAATGTTCTTTTTTTTTTGTCTGAAAATGTGCAGTTGCCATAAACAGAGGGTTGGCTTTTTTTGGTGTTTCCACAAAATGTTGAAAATTTTCATGGAAAGCAGCTGTTGTGGGTAAAAAAAAAATATTAGACAGAGTAATCATATAAAAGTACTCTTTTTACTGTTCACTAGAGAAGTTTTGATGGAAAATTTTGACAGCCTTGCTTTAAGACCTTTTATGGTGCTGTGTTATGAAAGGATTAGACTTAGACACTCTATCTGGCTTCTTCACCTATTTCTGTTTATACTTCATTATGTCAATCTCTTTGCTATCCTCAGGTCTGTAATCCCCTCTCTTTTCATATTTACAATATTTATTCGCTTGCTTTATTGAAAATGTTTTGCTTGCTTCTGGTTTCATTTAATCAACTGAGCATCTTAGTTATGGATTTTTTGTTAATCTGCCTGATTTCTTCCTGGCTGCCCAACTCTGCTATGTGAGGTTGCTCTCAAGGGCTACCCTAGTGGCAGGGCACTTCCGCGTTGCAGACCTTCATGGCTCCTTTGATGTGCCCCAATGGCACAAGGCTCCTTTGCGTCCTTGCAACATCTTTATCCTGGGACCTGGCAGCATACTCAGATTCCTGTCCTCCTTGGTGTTTCACTACTGAGGAACTTCCAATTTATAGCAAAAATTGTTATTACTCACTAATTGAAGGAGCTCCTACTTGGTATTATTACGTTCCTGCTCATCTTCATGGTGTTGTTTCTGCTGTTCTGGCTCTCAGCCTTCTTCTGCCCCAGCTCATGTCACCTATTCTGTCTTGGGACTGCATCCTGAGAGGCACCGTGCTCCCACAGCAGCACTAATTAGGTCCTTAATTATGGCAAACCGCCCAGGCTAATTCCAGATGATGATGGCTTCCGGTACCCCACGGGGAAAGGTACCCTGGGGATGCAGGACCATGAACTTGTTACAGAAACTGGGGCTTCAGAAAGATGGAGGTACTTTTGGATTGGAGACACTTTTGGATTCCTCCACAAACAGCCAATAACAGTGGTGTTTAGCAAGCGTGCACAGAGCTGTGTCGGTGTCAAAACTGCATGCTAATTTTTTTTTTTTTCTTTAATGCATTGAAGGTCTCCAGGGAAATGGCAAGTTAATTTGGCTGATTGGTGTCGTCCCCCCAAGTGTGTTTACCAGAACCAAGACTAATTAGCTCTCCAGACAGTATGTGAATGCAAACATATCAGCTTTTATTTTCCTTTCTCTAACTCCCACCTGATCTCATTCAGTTGCACCTTCAAGCAGTGAACACATTAGGAAGTCTGCTGTCAGTCCCTGGATCTCAGGAGCAGGGGATGCAAGGGAAGGGTGGTTTGCCGTGATTTGCAAGGTCGTGGTGGACAAAGCTGATGCCCACAATGTGCTATAGTGGCAGGTCTGAGTCTCCACCACCCATCAGCTGAAGCAGTTTTAATTCTAGCTCAGAAACAAGTGTAAAACCCAATCGAGTCAGGCTACCTATACCCTATACCCCATCCACAATTCTAAGGCATTGAGGAAAGTGTCACTTTTGTCCCCAGTCAAAGCCCTGAGTCTGCTGTTGTAGGCAGGGCAATCAACCTGCGTGGAGCACTGGTTCAGAAAAAAGGGGGCCTTTCCTGCGTGAAACTATGCAAGTAGAGGTTATGTGGGCTCTGCCTTTCTCTCCAGCCTTGCCAGGATCCTTGTGTGCTGTCTCAGGCAATGTCCAGGCTGAGCAGTGACCCAAAATATTCTCAGGCAGTCACATTGTGCTCATCATGGAGCTTTGTCCCACTGTGCCCCCTGGAGCACCCAATGCAACAGGACACTGTGGATTTTGCAGAGGTGATGGTAATATTTGAAATAAGAATGACCAGATGGTGAGAGGTTTCTAATAACCAAGGACGTGCTCTTAGCCAGCGCCTGTACCAGAGAAAAGATATTTTTGGCACGTTTTTCTAAACATTCTTCTTAAAACAGGCAGACAGGCAGAGTTTGATCACAGTGACACTGGTGCAAGTCCAAAGTACCTGCCGTGAGTGACTGAATTATGCTAGATTCACAGCAGGGTAATGAGATCAGACCCTGATCCGCAGTGACTACTCTGGTCTGCAGTAGGCATACATAATTCCTGTTTGAAAATGGCAGGGACTGCAGATATAAAGGCTGGTCATGATTATTAGTGTGTTTTACAGGAGACGCAACTGTCAGTTGAATCTCTATGATTAAAAAAGTACAAAACCACCTGATTTCTGTCTCGTTTCAGGGACCGGTGGGGCATCGCATGTGGCGAATTGCAGGCGGTGTGCTCGGGTAGCCACAGCAGTAGCCTGCTGGAGGCTCTGCCTCTCCTGCGCACAGCATGGGCAGCCGGCAGCCTTCCAAAGCATGGCAAAAATTGACACCATTTCGTGTTGCAACGCTACGAAGAAAAGCCCGATTAAGAAAAGTTCAATTCCTTATTTTTCTGTCTTACAGGAAGACGACACAGTCATCTCTACATCAAAAACACTCGACTGTGTTTCTGAGACATCACACAACTTATTTAGTCATGTTTGAAGCATGTGATAGGTGGGTTTTAAATCTCTGTATGAGGAACTAAACAGCTGTTCAATGAAAGCGTACAAGAGATCATAGCTTGTACTAAAATGCCAAGAGACGGCATAGCCTTACGGCACTTAGAGAAATATTCTTTAAAGGAAACATAAACAGCCCCTCAGAAAAGCAAATTGACCGTGGCTGAAAAAAAGTCAGTGAAGCGATATGCCCACAGCACTGGGATACGCTTATCTCAGCGAGGCAGGAGTAGATAGCAGTGAGGATGGTGGAGGCTGGATAGACATTGCTGAATATGGATCCAAAGTAATTTTTAGTTTAGCTTTGGTAATGGAGTTTTAAAATAAAATTTTCCTACCCTGGCATTTTTCAGTGTTTCCTTCACTGTGCTTCCTAATTGGAGAACTCACATTCTGGTGCACTTGAAAATAAATAAACCTGTAAAGAGGTTAACTGAAAAAAAAAGGGAGGTGTTTGTGAGAAATGTGTGTTTTTAATCATAGTTTGTGTTCTGGGACAATCCTTCAGCGATTCTGCCTTCCGGCTGTGGATTTCCCCATCCTATCTATGACAGAATCTCCTAATAAATCCCAGGTTTCAAGGTGAAAAGCCCTTCTGTGTTTTAGGTGGGCTTGCTTTAAGTGAAAGATGCAGGCAGATCCACCCGATCCCCACATCTGGCTTCTGCTACGCCATCCCATCCTGCTTGAAAAATAATTAGCAGTAAAATACATAAGTTTAGCTGAGACAGTGAGGGCTTAGCGTTTGAGCCTGGCTTTGATGTCCTGTTGGGGCTAATGAGAGAGGGTATTCAGAGCTCTCAGTTGTGGTTTGGGGCTGTGGCAGGCACATACCACACTCCTTATGCCTGTTTGATGGCTGGAAAATTATTATTACCTAGAAGGTCAAAGGCTCGGCTTTAAAAAATAAACAAAATTGGAAAATGGGGTTTCTGTAGCGTCCGGGTATGCTGGGTAGACACAGCGAGGGTTTGGCGAGGACCAGACACTGCGTGCTGCTTGCTGCCCGTGCAGCGCGGGCTGCGGGGCTGCAGACCCTGGCCGTGTGGGAAAGCAGGCACGGACAGCATCCGACACTCGCCCTGGAGGGGGAAGCCGTCGCCTCTTTGCTGGGCTAATGCAAACAGCAGATAGGATGGGAGGTGGATTTGGCATGGCCTCTGCCAAGTGTGAGCTGAGGTCTCTGCTCGGGCTGGTTATGTCTGGGACCAGGCAATTGTTTAGGGGGCAAATACTTTGATGGCCCGCAGGGTTGCACCTGAGGAAAGTCCTATTATGAGGACTTGAAATCAAAATATTAACCTGTCAGACAAACAATGAAAAACTAGGTCATAATTCTAACTTTTTATTCCTTTTCCCCTTCTAAAATAACTTATTATGAAATTTACATTCAGTAGATCAGTAACCAAAAGAACTTTTTCAAAACGCCCAGATAAATCTGGTAGGACGTTACCCTTCTGAAGTATGCAAGATATTCCTTGGCATGCTGTTTGTTACTTAACACAGCCATTAAATGTGGTTTATCTGTGGAAGGGGAGGGGGAGATTAATGAGACCAGCAGAAATGATGAATTAACTGACCATGATGAGGTGCACTTGCAGAGTGAGCTACTGTGGCGAACAGTTTTGTAAAAACAAGAAGTATTAAAGCTGGATCTCTGGGGAGGATGGACGTGTTATGACTATAGACAGGGTTTCTGCCACAGGGGCTACAGCGGGCTCTTTCCATGGGAATGGGAAACGAGCTTTTTATAGGACCCATGGGAGTCGTGTAGGAATCGGGGCTTCAGGGTACCTATGGTCCTATCCTGTGATCCTACAGTCACATGCTGTACAATCCTAAGGTATGACATCTCTCTAACGCTGGGCACGATATTTTGGCAAGCTACTTAGCATGTTTGTTTCAAATGTAGACTCAGCTTTTTCCAAAGTTTCTTGGGATTTCTGAGTGACTCACGTTCGACAGAGCGTCAGAGCCTTTGGACACACTTGAAAAAGACTGAATTCAAGAACGTAGCATTGGCCTGAATAAAGTTAACTTAGTTAAACAAATTTAATTTGAATGAAATAGACTTTAGAAGATAATTTAGTGAAACCAGTGCATAGCTGTGAATATGCATGGATGAACACCAGCCTTCCAGAGATGTGAGGAGGAGTATGACACAGCCAAAGTGCTCAGGGACAAGGAGCAGAGGAGCTGGGGAGGGGCGGGTAGGACAGTGTTTTCTGCCTCCACTACGCCCCTGTTTTCTATCTGATTTTGGACACAAGGCGAAAATTACTGTTAACTCCTCAGGAGCATTGGCACCTAGGAGTGAACAGTGTCAAAGAATAACTGGGTGTTGCATGTATTCAGTGCTGTGCTGCTGCCTGTACCCCACTAGTTGTGCAGCTGCTACCCTTGGTTTGAATGACCTAGGCTTCAACAGTCTAAAGTCAGATCTATCCCCAACAACAGGTTATTTAATTGTGGACATGATTATTTGTGTTATAAAAAACACTATGGCACCGTGTTGCAGTCTGGTTGCAAGAGATAGATTGTGACCCCATGGTGAGGTCAGCAGAGTGATTAATTTTATTTTGGGGTGGGGAGAAGCTAATAAATGTGCCAAATGTGCTGAATTCAGAAAGAAACTTTGAATGTAAAAGTAGAGAAGAAATTTTTTTGAAACACACTTGTGCCATGAACATTTTCAAAACAAGACCTTTTACTGAATCGGAACACAGGGAAAAGGCTTTTGTTTCCAAAATTAAAATAAAAATTTCATACTGGGTCAAATGTAATGGTTTGGGCTGACCTAAAAGGAAATATGTCAATTCAGCTTATGTTACTGTTTTTTCCCCAGCTAGGCTACGGTTGCCCAGCTCTGCCTGTGGCTGACCTGTTCCTCCTGGCTGAGGGCCTGGGGGAGCTCAAGGATGTCCCAGCAAGGACTTGGCTGCCTGAGCTCATTGTGAGGGCTCCGATGATGCCTTCAGAGATGGTCCAGGCACCACTAGGGTATCCCTCTCCCGAGTTACCTTTAACAGCCAAGGTGAAAATTGCTGAATGTCCAGAAAATGGTTACAGCTGCATATGTTGGCCAGACCTTAGGGGCACCGATGCAGAAATCCTTCCTCTCTGGGGCCATCCTCGACCTCCCACCCTGGTGGTACGTTTCCCCCCACTCCCCATGAGGGTTCCTTCGTAGCTGCCACGTCTTGAGTTAGCTCCAGGCACACTGGGCCAGGATAAAACAAAGTTAGGACATGGCAGAGTGGCTGGGAGGCATCATCCTTTGGAGAGCAGACAGGGGAGCAGAAGGGAGCACAAAAATGTGCCTTGATCCCCAACAGACTGGACTGGGTGTTGGGATGCTGTGCCATACCCTGGGGAAGAGAGGAAGGACTTTGGTGCCTCAGTGTTTGCATGTCATATCAAAGAAATAAACTTGAAGTCCTGGGAAAAAAGGAAAGGCATGATTCTGCGGGAGGAGAGTATGGTAGCAAATATAGGAAGCATCATGCTGGACCACACTAAAGGTCTGTCTAGTGTGGTAACGAGTTTTTGGCAGTGGTCAACAGTGGCTGAATGCCTACGATGAGGGTCCAAGTATACACACTGCTTACCCAAACGCTCTCCCAGCATCCAACCATTCGCAGCTCGGGGGCTTCCTGAGGCAGAAGCGGCTGTAGTACACCTAGCCACCTTCAGTGGATTTTTACTTGTCCAGTCTCCCCTTGAGTCCATGTACACTCTTAGCCACACATGTGGTTTAAGTGCACACCCTATGCAAAAATACCTTCTTTCACTGGTTTTGATCCAACTACCAGCTGCGAGCTCCACAGTGTGCACTGGAAGAGGCAGTGAAACGGGCATTTCCTACTCACCCTTTCCATGCTACTCGTGATTACTTGATTTTTGACTGTATTAAACCCTTTCCTGCACTCCCAGGTCTTCTATTTTCCAGGCTGAAGCATTCTAGGGCGTTCAGCTGTTCCTTGTGTGCAAACCACTCTGTACCTCTGACCCTCCTTGCTGCTTTTCTCTGAACCTCCTCCAGTTTCCACTATATCTGTTTTAAGATGTGGGGGCGGAAGAACAACCAGGACTGTACAAAGTGTTCATGATGCAAGTCCGTCATGGCTTTATATGGTGGGAAATGCTGCTGAGTTAACTTTTGGCTCAGCCGTACCAATCTGAATGGTACTGCAGACAGAGACGGACAAAGGAGCTGTGGTGGGGACAGACCTTCTGGGAAAGGGCAAGGTGCTCCCTGACAGTGTGGGAGCCCTGTGCCCAGCGGGGCCCATTAACTTGGGCAGAGCTACCGCAGACCGGTCCTGGAGGAGAAAGAGGAGGAGAGGACAGTCATGAGGCGTCTGTTCCTTCTGCTCTGAAAAAGCTGAAAGCCCTTCAGCCTCTAAGCTGTGATGTGCAGCTCCCCATGGATGGCCCGGTGCTCTGTGCAGGAGAAGGGAGATAGGACACAGAATGGGCTGTTTGCCAATGGGCACGGGCCGGAACAAGGCTGGCTTGATAAAAGCAACAGTCTTAGGAAGGGAAAAGACCTCAGAGGTCTGGAGGCAATAGAGGGCAACTTCTTGTAAAGTAGGTGGTCTGTCAGGGTCTGATGCTGGAGCCTAAGAAAGGGACATTTATACAGGCCACTCAGGAAACAAGCCTTCTGCTGGAATTACGAATTTTCCAGTAAATGGGAAAAAAAAAAGAAAAAAAAGAAGGAAAAAAAAAAAAGAAAAAGAAATGGATGCAAACCAGGTCCCAGTTACCAGGAACATTTTTGCCATAACTGTTCATGCCAGTGCAGTCAGAGTGGTCCATATTCTGTGTACAAGCAACACTGAAGATAGCCCCTGGAAACCTGTCTTGTTTGAGGTGTCTCTGCTGTAAGCAATAATTTCTCTGATACCAGATAAAGGAACAGAATTGCATTTTAACCTAACGTGAAACACATGTTGAGGAGCTAAAAACCACTCATCTAATGGATGCAAAGTCTTGGTAGTTACCTATGAATAAATGCTGTTAGAGGCTACCTCATTTTAAAATGAGCAAGGTTTTTGAAGAATGGACACAAAACATTTGCCGCAAGGTTCAGAGACCTCAGGATGCTGGGTCTCGGCTGCTGCTGTTCCAGCTGTGTCACCTCTGACTTCAGCAAAGCTACACCGATATACTCCAACTAGGGAGATGGCCCCCCACCTCATCACGCTGCATTTGCTTCATAGGTATAGGGTTTGCCAAAGGCTTTAGCTCCGTGTTTGTGGCTCGGTTTATCAAAAGCAGAGCCAACACAGGCAGTTGTAAGGGTGGGGCCACATGCTGAAATTTCAGTGCTTACAATTTCTGTTTCAGATTAAAAAGAGATTCATTTCTGCTTTTCTGTGTTTTGTTTTGCAGATGGCAGGTAGCTCTTATTTACTTGAAGATGTTTTTTACATCTTCTGTTTGAGTGCTTGGAATAGGGTAGGCTGCGTGAAGGAGAAGTGGGAAGAGTTAATCCAATTAGGAGAAGTTTTGACTGCAGCTGTGTGAAAAATGGGCCAGAAAGTGTTTTATACATTTATCTTTGTTTCAACAAAACTTATTTCTTTTTCATACTTCAAGTACATGAGAGGGGTAGTCAACCTGAAATGGTTTATTTAATCCAAAATAGAACATCTTGGTTTTGGCCTGCTTAATCCTAATAAAAGAAATAAATAAGAAGAGTCAGTCTCTAACTGAAAACATCTTCTAAACACCAATTTGAGAACGTTTCAGTTTGAGAATGGTGAAAGAATACATCTAGGCTGTAAAAAAAAAAAAAGATTGTTATTTCTGGCCAAAAAAAATCTTGTTTAAAAATAAGGAAAATCTGTTGGGGTAGAGAGAGGGAGAGAGAAGTCCACTTTCTGGTGCTTGCAGTTAGGTCAATGGCAAGGCTTGCTGAGCAGGACTCTTTCCCACATGGAAGATCCGGAGGAGCACTCAGTGAGACAGCTTCCCCAGCCACGTCACCTACAGCTCAGACAAATTTGGTGCTCTTGAGGAGCTGGGGCCTTTCAACCCGCCTTTGGTGCTCCCTGATGCTTGATTTGACCGATCTGAGGATGTCTTTGCGGTACTATGCCACCGCAGTGGCTAAGAGGCCATCCAGGATCCTTGGGATCTCTGCCTCGAGTCCTTGGTTTGAATAACCCTGTCCTGCATCACCTTGGTGGTTTTCCTACCAGGCATAAAACTCTCACCCCGGGAGATCTGTTGGTTTGGCTGCTTGGTGGCTGAGCAGGGCCACAGTCCCTGCGCACGCTCTGCTGCCATGAGAAGCAGCCCGGTGCAGGCACCAAGGCTTGGGCGGCTGAGCTGCCTTGGACAATTATTGCAGCCTGGAAGCCAGACGAAATCTTGATTGAATCTAGCTCATAAAGAGTAACTCACTGAAAACTCCTTGAGTTACTTGCACACATTTTTCTAATAAATGAGCCATGCAAATACTTAACCCTATTATTGCTTCTTAAGAGGAACATATTAATAGTTTATCTTTAATAGTACACTGATTGAAATGTTATCTGCGGTGCATTAAAGTTTATAATGAACAATTTAAAATCAAATAGATGAAAGGACACCAAATATGGCAGGTGAGAATGGGAATAATGCACCAATAAACTTTCTGATTAAACATTTGGAGTAGGTGAACAAGCATTTTTCTGCAAAAGGAGTCTTGAGGAAACCTACAGGTGTCCCTGCATTTACAGGCAGGTGTCTGTCAAGAATCAGACCCATTCCCTGGGAGCTCACAGCAGACTGCTGGCTTCGCTGACACTTTGGGTGCTGCAGCAGCTCTGCTGGGCACCTTGGACCCTGTGGTCCAAACCTCAGGGAACAGCCCGATTCATTGTTCTGGAATAAATCAGCTCCAGATCTTTTTAATTCTTTTCCTTTCAAAGGATAACCTGCGGCAGTCTTGTCTCTCTAGCTCAGAGGAGAAACTTTCTTTTTAACATCAGAATTCACATGCAACATGGAAAATCCTCGTTCACTGGCTGTTTCCACAATGGAGGTGGTAACGCAAACCCGTGCCCTGGGTTTCTTACTGACCGTGGGCCCTGCTGGTGTGCAGGATGTGCCCATGCGCTAGTGGAAAGTGCAAACAAAAGGCTGTCTGAGAGCCTGGGCATAGCTGGCAGGAAGTGAGGAGGCAAATTGGGTGCTCATTTGCTGTCACGGGAGATGGAAACTGCTACCATCAGTTAACCCCTTTGCCACTCATGGTGCCACTCAGCATGTTTTCCTGCTCACTTCTCATGGTGCCACTCAGCATGTTTTCCTGCTGACTCAGTCCCCATTTTTTCCCGTCTATTACAATCTATCATCTATTAAAGCCCTTTCTCTGTTTCTCTTTCCCCTCTAGCTGTGCACTGGGCGGCTTTCCCTCTCCCCATGCAGGCAGGCGGCAGGGGCTGCCCGCTGCTGCCCGCTCCAGCTGCAGGGAGGGATGCTCTGCCCAGCACCGCGCGAGTGGGGCAGAAGAGGAGCACAGGCACCGTTGCCCAAACCCCAGCCCTGCTTGTGGCTGCTGCAGGAGGGTTTCCACAGTAGCCAGGGAGGGGGGGAAGACAGGCAAGCAGCTGTTTTTACAGATCCCAGACGCCTGCGTAAATGTTGTGTGTCTGTAGCTGGGCATGAAGCACGGGGAGTCCTGGAGTCATGCGCTTCCCTTCTCCCGCTCCCTCACCGCTTATCTTCTGCCTTCCCAATTTAGGAGACACTGGCTTAGGATCTCCCTCAGCTTAAAAAAAAAAAACAAACAAAAAACAACCAAAGAAAAAAGATTGTTCTGGCTTTTGAGGCATGCGATGTAGTGTGGGAGCAGCAAACCCTTGGCGCGGCGGTCGCAGAAAGCAGAGCCGTTTGCTGAGTCAGGCCCTTGATGAGCTGGCAGCGCCGCATCGGCCGTCTGGTATTCATTGTCGGCAACTTGCAGTCTCAACTTCCTACATCATCTCTTAATCCTTTAAAAGATGTGTTTCTCTGACTCAGAGCTGAGCGCACTCTCGCTCCCCAGCCGTTGAACGTGTGCCTTTCCGTGGAGTCGCAAAGCACTGGGCTGACCTGGCCCATGGCGCTGCCGCCGTCGCTCCTGGGTGATGTCTGTCTGTCCTGTGCTTAGACCGTCCACCACTGAGCTTCCTCTGGGTGGTAGGCAGATGTCTCCAGCCCATACCTGTCCCTGTGGTTCAAAAGCTTTTCCTACCAGCTAAAGTACATTCCCGCCGTGCTCTCGCTCTGCTCGTTCCGCTATATTCAGCGTGGCATGGAGGGGTGGGTTTTTTCTGCCGTACCATCCCCACCAGCCTTGTCTTCTCTAGACTAAACAGCACCAGACCTTCAATCTTTCCGCCAGTATAGTTTTTTCTTGATCTCCTTGCTTTCCCCTTGGGCTTTCTCTACTTGCTCAAGATCTGCTGTGCTAGAAGACACAGTTTTTCCTTTGACAATCAGCATTTTCTCAGGGAGCCAGGAGATTTCATTGCAGGTGGTAAAAAACTTTACACTCGAGCCAGATTGAGTTTTCTTGTTACAAAAAATTGCTGTTTGCCCCCGTGATCTTGGCCTGGCCTATAAATTTGGGCGTTGGCTGCATATGCAAAAGTAAATTAATGGACCTGGCACTAACTAGCATGAAAAAATAAGAGGGCAAGGAGTTCTTGAAAAAGAAAGGATGTTTCTAAATCAGTATAATATCCTGTTCATTGTTTAAGAACTAGCAGTTCTTCATATAATAGAAAGTTATATGACAGACCTTCAGTTAATGTAAATAGGTACAGCTCTGTGATCGAGTTATGCTGAGCTACATGTCTGCTGAGTGCAAAATTTGTCCCTGTGCTGACATTTTGGGGGCTTCAAAGGAAGAATATCCAGTTTAAAAATCGCAGTTGTTTGAGTTTCGTTGTTTTTTTTTTTTTTTTTTAAATTAATGTTAATGTCCCAAGAAACATAACTGAAAGAGAGCAGAGAAAATTTTTCTTCCTGGTTTATGATGTTTGCTTGTTTGTTGGTTGTTTAAACTGAGCCTTTAACATCCTCGATTATCGCCCACTCACTGCATCCAAATACAGAGCATTATTGTTTGTGCAGGTGCCCCTGTACCTGGAGGAAAGAAAAGCCTCTTTAAAATGGAGAAGGCAAGTAAAGAGCCCTAAAGCTGGATGAAAGATTGAGGAGAAGTGCAATTTTGAAACATATTTAACTTTATTTTTAAAACTGACTTGACTGAATCTAGGTGGGGAACCTGCAGAGAAATTAGGAAACTGTCCTCATCCTTGAGGACATGTTCAAACAAGCCTTCTGCTCCCAGGTCACTTACTGCTGCTCTAATCATTGGAGTCATTCTGAAGCGAGGAAAGAAAAGGAAGGTTCATTTAAATACCTATTGCTGTTACCTCCCCCACTCCAGGACATGTATTTTTTAATCAAAGTACTGCTACTGTACTCTTTGCTGGTCCTAATTCAACCCTACACTAAGTAGAAATAATGCTATTTGCACTTACAGACTTGCACAGCAGTAGAAATACTCTACAAACATTAGCTACAAAAATTACAATGGGGGCATTTTTATTGCTAATTAAATAATCACTTTGTGCAAAAGCAGTGTAAAATTACATCAAGTGTAAAATATGTTTAGTAAAAGCAGTTACTACATTTAATAAACAGTTTTGTTAGAGATCTTTTCCATTGAACTAGAATTAATTTTAAGTCCTTTATGTCCTTTCCCTATATTGTCTCACAGTACAATGCAGCAGTTAATTAGTGGCACAGTTGACTGATTTTATTGTACGCTAACTTAAAAGAAACAGTTATGGAATTGTAAAGTAGAAAACTGTGCATGTCTATATATTGCTACAGTAGTTATCATTGAGATGATAACATTTAGACGTCAAGAAAATCAATTAGAAATAAGCACTGAGGAAAGTAATTTCCAGTGACGTCTGGGTATTTTTTTCTCTTTTCTCTATGTGGGAGCAGGCAACAAAGTTGTTCATTGCTTTTCCTTCTCCTACCCTGTTGTTATAAACTGTTGTGTGAAATCCTGTTCTGAAATTCTCCTTTTCCCGTGGTATTTCAATGAGAGTAATTGATCTCCTGGCCTTCTCCGAGGGGGACTGTGCTAGCAGAGCAGGCTCTCCTCATGTTATTTCAGGAGAATTATTTATGGGAAAAGAGCTAAGGAAATAGGGTTATTACTAAGGACTTGGGAATGGAGGAAGATGAACAGAACTGGAGGCTGTAAATTAAATAAAGAATGGGACTGAAGGAAAAAAAACCCACAGCAAGTCACGGGATCCAGTTCTGCTCTTGCTTCACACCAGTTTGCTGTCACTGACCTAAACACTTCTACACAGCTATGAGGCAAGCTTCAGAGTCTGGGCTGTTACTGTACATAATAGGTCTGAGCAAAAAAATAGGTCTGGGGGAAAAAAAAATTGTGAAATACGTGTACATCCCAGGACAGATCCCCATCTGAGGGTAAATGACACAAATCTCAGAGTTCAACAGAGCTGATGTGATCTGGGCTTTTGGAGAGTCTGGTGT
Organism: Calonectris borealis; assembly: GCF_964195595.1. NCBI lineage: Eukaryota > Metazoa > Chordata > Aves > Procellariiformes > Procellariidae > Calonectris > Calonectris borealis. The sequence continues at coordinate 190,422,674 of NC_134312.1, forward strand.
GTTTTGTTTTTTTGGTGTTATAAATAATTGATTATTATGCAAATTGTTACTAAACTTGTTTCACTATTTTGTGTATGGATTGCTATTTTTTTGGAGGAAAAAACACTGTATATGTTTAGCTCAACCCAATACAGAAATACCGATCAGATTGTCTCCATTTGCTGGATTTATGCTGCCACAAAATGAACCCAAATCGCAGTTTGGTGTTTAGTGCTTTGAAATAAATCACTGAATCGCAACCTTGATATCTTGCTTCTTTGACTCCCTGAGCAGTGGACCCCCTAATTCAGCCAAGTGGCTTTTTCAGCCTGACACCCTTCCTTGTCTTGTGGGCAGGACAGAAGAACAGACACTTTTGAGGAGAAATGTTGGAAGTTACAGCTAAATTCATGTCAGTCTGTTCTTGAATGTTTTGGAAACCTGCTGTAAATTGCTGTATCTTTTATAAATCATCCAAATGATCATTGAATGGGAAACTGCAAGAACAAGTAATCCAGCCACAAATTAACGATGAAGCGTAATGAACAGCCTCTTACCTGAGCGATTGATGTTTTCATCCGAAGCATCCTTTCAGTTCAAATGTTTGGCTGAATCGCTTCCCCAGGATTTCTTTCGATGATTTGAATCTCTTGTTGGCCAAATAATTTTTGCTTCCTGTAGCATTTCAGATAAATGAGATTGTACCGAGAGAAAAGCAGAGCTAACACCATTCCAGTGGAGAATTTCTTGGCTCCACAACTTGTCTTTTCTCACTTCAGAGACTCTCCAAGTAACAGAACATATAATATAACCTTTTAATGGGCGCATTGTTTCCAGCCTTCCTTGTAATGGCAATGCTGTAAATTGAACTAACCGTTCGGTCATGTTTTAATAATTAACACTTTAACACAAAAGAGTCTTTTTGGTATCCTGTCATTGAGTGAAGTTTCATAGGTGATTTAAAAAGTCTGTTTTGTCAATCTGCTCTGTAGTTGCAAGGAAAGAGATTCTAAATTAAACCTAATGGGCCATGTTTTTTTTTTAAAGGGCCTCAGCCCAGACTTAATTTGTGCCTGTAATACCGTGGTGTGATATGTGTGATTTTACTGCCTCTCTGTAGTAATGGCTCCGCAACAGTTGCTGTTCCTGTTGTAGCCGGAGGCAAAGCTTTGCCTCGGGTCGCGTTCCTGGTGCTGGAGGCAGAGCCCCTGCCGCCAGGTGGGATGTCTGCCTGGGGTTCGGCCAGTGACACCCCCTACCCCCTCCCGATTTAATGGGAAACAGGTCAGTTTGGTAGATTCGCCAGACGTTTGGGTCTAAGGGGTTGCTTCACCAAGGTGTGACCTGATCCACTGGCTAGAAATTGCATTTCCCATTATATGATCAGGACGTGTTTAACAGACAGGGTACCAGTGCAAACCTTGGGGCGCTTACCTAGTGCTTCCTTGCAGGAGGTGTGCTTTGGGATAGCAAAGGGATTCATACTCTGAAATTGTGCAGCAGTGCTCGATCTAAAGATACATTCACATCACTGCACGTCAGGCACATACTCAAGTACCTAAATCAAGAGGCTATTCTCCTTCTCTTCATATCCATAGTCACCTGAGGGAAAACATGCTCCAGCGCTTATTTGCACTCTGGAAAGTGAGAGAATCCACTGTGTAAAGAGGGAGACTCCCTTCCCAACGTAAACACCTGACATAGGAGGTGTGGATACTCCCCTTCTCATGCTTGCTTCTGTGATTGAACAGAAATGACGTTTCTTTGCTCCTTGTGTGACCGTGAAGCATAAAAAAATGCTTTGTGCGGCATCTGCTACGGCTTTCCATTGCCAGCTTCTGTGTCCCTTCCTCTTCCCTGTTTTACTACTTCAGAGCTGCAAAAGACTCTTTAGGGTAGGTAGGTTTATGCTCCACAGTCAAGTGCTCTGCAGAGAGAGATACCTGGGCTAGTTTTGGACAGAGCACTGTTGTACTGGAAGTGGTCTAGCAGGGTGCCAATGGGTGGGGAAATTAGCCCCTGCAAGGCTCTGTGCTACTGCTTCAGGTGGGTTACGGTGGTAGCCAAGCCACTTGTCCTGAGAAGGGCCCAGGACTGTCCCTACAAAGTGTAGCTGGTGACTCAGATGAAATAGGTGATTTGGAGGCAAAACGGGAGATAAAATAAAATCCTGCCCAGGAGAATGGTGTGCTGCTCACTGGTGTACTACCAGAGAAATAACAGTTCGCCAAGATTTAATCCAGAAGAAAACTATCTACAGGGACCACACCCACAATATGAACCTAAATTGCCAAATAACCCACTCTCCTTATGAAATAAATACATAACCACAATGCCGCAATGAAATGGAAAAAGCAATTTTGCCCAGAGAATTTTGTTCCTAAAGGCACACAGGGCAAAGCTCAGAGCCCACCACACCCAGAAGTCAGGACAACAGCGAGAAATGAAATGCCAGAAAAATAATGCAATCTTGTAAAAAAAACACAACACACACACTCATACAAATTACTTCTCTCCTTCCCTCCCTTCCTCACTTCCTTCTGTTTCTCATCCTAAGCAGATTTCCAGATAGCTGCTTAGCTGTATGGAATTTGTGAAGAGAAATCCAGATCCTGGGCATGTACAGCACCCCTGCTCGTCAAAACTAGTCCCGATCCCTTAGCAAGTCGCTTAGCACCCAGCACGTAGCCAGGACTCAAGGTACCGAGTGCTTTGAAGGAGTAGGGTAAACCTGCATGCTTTGTTCAGCTGAAACTCTAGCAAAATGGTCTGCTCTCAGCTAGTCTTCCCTCACCCATTCCTGCTAACGTCTCTCTCTTGCAATCACAGAATACACAGTTTAAATGTAGGTTTTGTTTTTTTCCAGCTAGCCACTATTTTTCTTAATCTGAGATTATGTTACTGCTGGTTTTAATATGTAAACAGTCAAAATATGCTTAATGGTTGGGACTTCTAGAGGCCTAATTCTGCATGTGTTCAGCTGGGCAATGAAATTCTTACCAGCTTCAGCAGGAGTGGAGTTGAGACAGCAACGAATCCTACTGGAAATCCTGCCTTTTCTGTTGACAACTTTTTTTTTTTGGCTTTTCTTCATAATCTGAAATAAAACTGACTCCACTTTCCCTCTCTCTCTACTTTTTTCTACCCAGTCATGAGAGTAGAGGGGGTCCGTCACTATTCCAGTATACTTCAGTGCCACATACCATCACACCTATCAAACTGTCCCTTTAGTATCACATTTTTAATGCTTTTATGCCCTTAATTAGGAGGTTCTTATAAAACCAGGGCAGTCATCTTTTTTTTTAATATGAGCTTTGTCAGGAGGTTGAACTCTGTGTAAAGGCAGCGGACAAAGATGGGCGGGCACGTTTGGGTTATTTTGCTAGGGGCCATTGATGGAGGAACTTTGTGAGCAATGATGGCACTGAGGCTACCACAGTCAACGTCCATGCCTTAGGAGGGGGACCCTGCTGAATGGGCTGGGCAGAGGGAGCCAGGCATCTCTCTGAAGGGGCTGACACATGGGCAAATGTGTTGGTGGAATATTGCTTAATGCCATTTACCAGGAAGAACGAGGCACCGGGGGTCTCCTGTGTGTGTTGCACTGAATGCAGCCTTCTCCAAGGTAAGTTTGTTTAGGAGGAGGGAGGCCACCTGACTGATACCTCTCCTCAAAGCGAAAACATTTTGCTTTGGCCTCCATTCCAGCAAAGTGGCATCTTGCAGAGCAACAGGACAGTCATAATAATAAATGAGGCTCCAAAGTCTCAAATTCTACTCCCGCCTGGCCAGTGTCCCAGTACTGCGATCCCGGGTAGCAAAAATCATGAGTCAGCTCCCCCTCCCTCCCCAGCAGCCTGCTCGAGTGCAGTCAGGTCATGTTTTCAAACTTTCCTCTGCAAACAGGAGGGATGGAAACTTCTCCTACAGGAATGAAAGTTGAGGTTTGTGTTCAGTCTCTTCGTTCCAAGCTGGGACTTGAATACCAGCTTTACGTTTGTGAAACGCTGGATAAATCGGGAGAGCTGGCAACAATGGGGAGTGTTTTTATGCTGTTTTTTGTGGGGATAGCATCCAAACTACACCCCAGGATCTGAACGCTTGTGGGTTTGAAATTCAACCTCCCCCTTTTGAAGGTCTTTCTACTCTGAAATATATTTTGAAAATAAAAAAATAGTATAAAGTATCTAAATGGCACAACACAGTGCCATGAACAGGCAGTTAAAACCTGCCCAGGACTTTTTAGCATAACTCACTAAGTGTAGGGTGAGAAGTAGGTTTCTTGAACAACTACTGGATGCTTCCCTCTCTTACCCCAAAAAGTTACACTGGGTGAAAAAAAAAAAGACTTTGGATGCAGATAACAAGCTGGTTTGGAGACTTAGCAAGAAGTGTAGCTGTACGACTGCTCAGAGGCAGATTAAGTTAGATTTTGCGGCACACTGTGCTAATGAAGCTGCCTTGTTTCCAATATCTGAGCAGGAGTGTCCAGGGCTAGTTCAGGTACCTTTATGAGCAGAAAGAGAAAGCAAGGATGAGTGCAGGGAGGCTGAAACACGACACTTTCCTTTCCTTGGCAGGGGCAGTCTGCGATCCACTGCTGCCTGAATATTCCTGTCTTTGACTCTTAAATGAAAAGGTGGTTGTATGGTTTCTTTTCCACATAATTTTTTGAAGAGAGAAATGAGGGAGTAAGACTCAATGCAAAACCAGTGCACCTTGGGATGAATGAATAATGGAAGAGCACCATCGCTGCGGCCACATGTGGCATTGTTTACTCGTGTCACTGTAAATGATTAATGTGGAAAAGCTGCATTTGAACAAGTGAGATTGATGAGAGCTTTACAGACTATTTTTGTGTAATTTAAAACAGTGCCTATACTGGATGGTAAAAAGAAGAATGAAGACGAGGCAGCCAGTGCTGTCAGCTTTTCTCCCTCCTGATTCAGTCTTTGGCCGTGCCCTGCCTCTGCTCCAGAAGGCCAAGGCTTCAGATGAAGGATGGAAGGAGAAAAACAGAAGGCTTGGGGAAGATTTTGGTCTTGACCACACTGGCAGATGCAGAGATATTTGAGCTCACTCTTCCAAATTAACCCTGGACCTTGTAGCGTGGGGAAAATTGGGTGATAGTGGGTACAGAGACATGTGAGCTGGCTGGATGTGTGCTGGGGGGAGAAGGGGAGTGCCCAGATGCAATTTAGCTATGTTTGTCTTGGCCCAAACTAATAAGTTCAATGTTGATGCTTACTATCTCCTATGCAGTGTCCAGGTTACTGAGATAAGTTGCATCTGGACTTCACCCTGTTAAAAAGGTGGGTGTTATGCTGTGTCCAGGGGTCTCTACTGATGTGCCTATCCCTCTACTCCAGTTCTTCATATTCTGCAGATATGTCTTTAAGGTTGCTTAAATCTGAAAGCCCAGTTTTCATAGTTATTTAAAGCAAAAGACAGGTTACAGGTAAGGGTCTTTTATAGCCCAGCCACAATTTCTAGGAGATAAAAGGAGCTGTTCCTTAAGCATCTGTTAATAATTTGTAGGGGACGTGGGAAATAACAACAGTCAAAAGGCAACCAAGAAACTTATCATGGATGACTTCAACCAGAGGGCCATTTGCTGCTGATCTCCTGTGGCCAACAACAAATTTCCTTAGTGTTTCTATAAATAATACTGTTGTCTTCTCAAAACAGGAAGTCCAGTACGAGGTAACTTGATAGTGGACTTAAGTCTGCTGAACGAGAAAGTGTTAGTTACAGACCCAAAAAAGCACAATTGCTGCGGTACCAGAGATCACAGTCAATTTAAATGTACTTTATACAAATGAAATAGGGCATTGACCAAAAATCTGCACATTTGGAACTTCAATAGGGACAGTTTTCCAAAGCTTAAAGCATTTGCTGGCATAACTGACTGAGCATATGCATTTTAAGTGGGAAGGCGCTGAGAAAAATCAGGAATTGTTCAAGAATATTGTGCTAGTTGTTCCAAACCCCATGATTCCATCAACAAAAAAGGATTATGTAGAACAACAACAACAACAAAAAATCCCTTCGTTAAACAGAGAAACAATAAAACATTAAATAATATACTAAGAACAAAAAAAAGGTCTGATCCCAATGGAGTTAAAAAAAGATAAGATTTTTTTTTAAGCATGTTAAGAGCCAGAACAGTTCTCTGCCAGGTAAAAGCTGACTGCTAGATATATATGATAAAATCATGAACGCTGATACAAAAATGCAGAAAGGCTGATAAGTAAGTACTTCTTCTTTGTATTTGCCTGTGCCCGTCTGAAATGCTGGGTTGTGGGACAGGAATTTCATTAGCTGTAACAAAGAGGGATATGAACAATTTGCTGAAATTAAACACTTAGCTTATGCCATGGAGATGTAAATTTATTACCTGTGGAGTTATCTGAAGCATTATTATTAGTTTCTAGCACAACTGTGAGAATGAGGAACTTCTGAAGTCTTGCTATACACTCATTGTAATTTTGTCACCTGTAGCTGAACCAAAGGACTACAGGACAATAGATGTTCCCCAAAATGTTGTGGTTAAAATGTTCCAATTTGAAAAAAAAAAAAGGAAAAAAATCAAACCACAAAACCCAACCCTGTTGGTCACTGATCATAAGACCCATCAACTGAGATTTCTGTTTCACTGGTCTTTTTTATTTTTGTTTTATCGGTCTGTGAGAAGCTGGCAGAGAGCCGGAAGAAGATGGTTGCAGCCTCTGGCTCTCATGGGTGACTTTAACCACCTCAATGAGCAACATGGCAGGGCACAGGCAATCCAACAAGTTTCTGAGGAGTGGCAAGGACTATTTCCTGACACTGGGGATCCACAAGCCAACTAGGTGTGATGCGCTGTTGGACCAGCTACTCATTAGCTAATGGGAGGAGCTAGGGAAGACAGTGTTATACTCCTCACAGAGGTGCACATTGGTAGGATAAGAGGCAGCAGCCAGAAGTTCCAATGAAGGAAGTTCTGATGGATATCAGGAAAGATTTTTCTCAGAAAGGTGGTAAAATATTGGCACAGGTTGCCCTGAGAGGTTGTGGTATCTCTGTTCTTGGAGGTGTTCAAAGCCCAACTGCACTGAGCAATCTGATCCGGTTGGACCTGTTTTGAGCAGGTTAGGCTAGATGACCTTCAGCGATCCAACCTAAATTATTCCAAGTCAGTGGTAAAACTGATTGTTGTGTTGTTTAAACTTACAGAAATGCAGAGAGAAACAAAATGAACGAAGAATGAATTTTAAAATAAGATCCAGTATAGCACGGGAACAACGTTATTAACCCTGATTTCTTAAAACTGTAACATCCCTTTACCATACTTTCTATGTTCTCTCCATAGGGAAGGTAATCAAACATGGGACTAACATATTGGATGAGACAGCAAACACATTGCTGCTTGGAGTCTTTTAAAATTGGCAAATCCATCCATAATGTAGCTGCTGGTAAAAAAATAAATTATCTGTTCTTTGTTGCGCTGGGTCTGTGCTGGGTACCTCTGTACTTGGGATACCTCTTTCATTCCTCCTGCTCATCCCCTATTCTCATGACCATTGCAGGAACTAGACCGTGTAGCCCTCAAAATGTTGAACTTCGACACCTTGCATGTTTACCTGTTTTGCTCAGAAATGCTGCAATCCAGCATGGTAGAATGAGATGCACTGTTGTCAATCACACAGAAACCACCTGAAGAGAAAGGGATAGGAATAGAAGATTCTTCCTGTATTAAAAAATATTAGTCTTATTCTTGTACATGTAACTGCTTTCTTATCATCCAGAGGGTCTATACCTTTATAAGACTGTGATGGGTCTAGTTTGACCCCATCTCCAAGCTTGTGCAGGGAAGTCAAGGTAATCTATTCTATCTTAAATAAAAGCTTACATGGCATTTGGAGTACCTACATACTTCAGCTAGTAACACAGCATGTATGTTAAACTAATGACTTTGGCTTTTAATTGACACTCTAAATATGGGGTTATAATTACCTTGGCACCCGGGGGAAGATTCAGACCTCCTGAAATCTTCATGAGATGTGACTCAAGGAATTTAATGGCAAGCTCTGAGCATGGTGACAAGTCTCCTGGTTTGAAGAGGTAAGCATTTATCTCCTACCAGAGGTGCATGACGCTTTCTGCGCAGATGGGTGTTGCAGAGTGTACGGTTAGCAACTCCAGATCTTGCCCTTAGTGCCCTAGTTTCAATTTCAGATTCATAAAGCTATGTAGCAAACTAACCCAGAGCATTAATATTTTTCTGGACTGCTGTTGCCTGATACTAGTTTTTATGGTGGTTATCTAGTCATAGCAGTAAGATAACCCTTTTGAACAAGATGGATGTGTTGGGACACTGTTTGAGTAAAAACACTCCTGGAAATATTTACACCAGACACTCAAAGTCAGGTTCGGCGGATTTATTTCCCCTTGGTTAAATAAAAATTGTCTATCTCTTCTCAAGAAATGCAGCATTGTGGGTAGAAATCTTTAGTGTATAAGGCAAAAACCAGCAGGTCAAGCCTGTCTTTGTTCTGTATCAGCTAGTATTAGCTAATGAATCCTTCAGTGGTGAAGATTTCCATACATTACGAAACTGAACCAGACGGAATTTGTGGTTTAGGTGCAAAGTCTCTGAAGTCCATTAAGCACGTTACAACCACTTCAGCTAGTCAAGACCTTCTGTGTTTTGTTGATCAGTCTGCCTTTGATTTAGATATAAAGGCTAAACTGATTTGGGGTTCTCATTGCATTTCATAAGAGCCCACAGATTAGGAGAATATATGTGGCAGTATTTGATCTGTTCAAACCCAGAGGTTTGAAAAATCAGCTGAAACATTTTCTGAGAAGACCTATTTCTTGGCTCTGTTAGATTTCCAGTATGTTGGACTTTTTCTCCCCTTCTCCAAGAAAATAACTTTCACCAGGCAGGAATGCAAGCCCTTATCTTTTTTTTCCAAGGCATCTTGATATCCTTGGTATATAATACTACCATGATTCCTCAAGGAGTAACATGATAGTTTTCAGCAGAGGAAGGCTATCTGAACTCAGCCAAAATATGGCATTTGAAAAAGTAAGCTGTACATCATTTCTCTAAATGAGACAAATGTAAACAGAATGCAAATAGCTGGGCTTCTTAAGCTTTCCTGAAAATTTCATAGACAACTCAGATCAATATGATTTAAAGGTAAGGATTTACATTTGCATGACTCAAAGTGGAAAAATGAGCTATAGATCATGAGCTCAAGCTCTTCTAACATGAGATTTCTTTAGTTTGATAAAACAGGACATGATGTTTTGAGAGGAACTGGGCAAAAGTGATATTGCCTGAGTGTAGAGTAGGAGCTTATTCACCAACAAAAGAATGCAGAGATTTTGAAGACTGCACCTTTCTCAAGCTGCTGATTTAATTCCTGCATTTTGCAACTATTGCTTTAAGCGCTAGTGAAAGAGTGGCATTTTTAAAACAGTAATTCCCACCTGCCTGGATTTCTTCATTGAACTCTGTCGACAAATGTCTGCAACAAACTTTAGGAGCAATTTTACATGAAACATTACACTGAAATATCTTGAAAAGAGAAATTATTGTGTTCTTACACGTTTTCCCCCTTGCTCATTTTCGTTGCCTTCGTGTTCCTCCTCCTGTTTAGATGTGGCCACTGGATGATTTTCAAAGGCTCCAGGGTTCAGGCCTTTGGTCCAGACTCTCAGTGATGATGGAGGGCTCAAAGGAAGAATACCAGCAGCTTTGCCTTCTCACAGAGGGTGAGTTTCAGCAAAAGGAAGGGGAACTTAAGTTTTCTGGAGTTTGTCAATAAACCTCTAGGTGAAACTGACGAATTATGTTTGCACTTCAGGTCAGATCTGCTGAGAAATGCCTGTGAATACCAGTACATTGGAGAAATATATTCAAGAGCATTTCATCCTTGTGAAAATATTACCCTGTTACAACTGCCAAGGTCACTGAGACCCAGAGTGATCTGCTGGTCATGAAAGTTAAAGATGCCTGGCGGCTACTATAATTAAGTTATGAGCGCTAGGAGAATAGGGGAAGCAGTTTTCCCACAAATATTTATTTGAATTTAAAAGTGACTTTAGACATGACCATGCTCAGAAATCCTCTGAGTTCTGGGGTTTTTTTCTTCTTGAAAACATTCAGACGCTGAAGCTAGATGTAAGTGCCCAAACTGTCCCAGTTTCCACAGCCTTTTGCTTCAGCCCGACAGAAGAACAGAAGCAACACGTCTCAGGTTTGCATCAAACACAGTGAGCCTTTTGGATATTTGCAACTATCCATCTGCATCTCATGGGCAAAATCCAGGCTATTGCCTGGGTGAACTAACAGATAGATAGAACAAGAAATGTATTTTAAATTCCCACCAGGGCTTGTTTGTGGATGAACCACCAAAATAAAAGGACAGTGACATTTGGATAAACTGCCTTGATAATCAATAGCTACTTGTTTTCATATCAACGGATGTCTTAGGGGAAAAGCTTTAAAATTCATATTGCCTGTCCATTTGGAAATGCTTTTTTTTTTGCTTTAACTTCTGCTTTTTGGATTTTGGTTAATTTTCTTTTTTCTCTCCTGAAATGCTGAGTTAGCAAGTTCACAGGCAGGTACATGCAACATCCAAAAACCTACTATCTCTAGGCCCCACCATAAAGTGGAAAAGATGTCTTACACTACTTCGTTGTAGTTCTGATTACATGAAAATCCACAACACTAAGTGTCAGGGGAATCAGGAGACGATCAGAAAACACGGAGTGTTCACGCACACACATGTGAAAATGAAGTGCGAGGGATGGCGATATGATAGGTTTTGTGTGGCATATAGGATCGCTGTGCCTCCAGACTAGATGTTTAACAATTCTCTATTGTTGTTTACAATGGAGAGATATAGAAGTTAAAAAAAAAATACAACAATAAATGGCAAAAACCCTCCAGCTGTGTCTCATGTGGTATTTTAACACACACTGTATAAAGAACATTCAGCATCTTAAAGTACAATTAACCTGCAGCTAGCTGAGGGATTAAACATGACTATTCTCAACTTGAATGACCCTTTCCCCTAAGTCGAGCTGCCCATTTAGCGCCCTTAATAAATACAGGGATAATTTAAACCATGTGGCTGCAAATTGAAAACATGGGCTTTTGAACCATGTATTTTCTTTCTCATGTTGGAACTCCTCCCTGGAGATAGACTCAAGTCCCATGATCTTGTAAAAGACAAATCTGTGTATCTTTTTTATTAAGTGTTTCATGATATATATTTTTTCAGCTCCATTGCAGTGGATGCATCTGAAAGATGTATTCCGTTGACAGTACGCAATACCCTCAAAGACTCTTGATCCATTTATCAACTCAAACTAATAAAAGGAGGATAATATTTCTACGAAAAAGAATGGGTTTTAAAAGCAACTTGACAGCTTGGTAGAATACATCAATTAAGTGTACAGAGAAATCGGAGGAAAAATGGGGATCTTACTTTCTTTGCTAGCATTAGAATTAATAAAAAAATATTTAATCTGTCCTTCAACAGGAAAAAAATAGAGTTCATTCCCAGCTTGCATACCTTGTGGTTTGAGCTGAAGAATGTTACACTCAAGTCTATATTCAACTACTGGTTTAAATTATAGCCTTTAGAAAATAATCTACCATTCACTTTAATTAATATCAACAATCACGGAGTCAGTTGGAAAAAAAAAAAACACAACACAACATGCTAATGTGAAATTAAAAATGTTTCTGTCCATTTTTTTTCATAAAAAACATCAAAGAGTCTCATCCATTGGCAGCTTTGGTACCCCGTAACCTTAGGCTTCTTTCATGTTGATCCAAGGAAGGTTCACAACCAGTTTTCTCTAGTCAGTGGCCCATGAGACACATCTGGCCCCATCATTTCATCTGTGGTCAGGAGAGACACAAAGTGCTCTGCTAGACTATTTTACCACAAACGCTCTTTAGTACCTTCTTCCCCTGAGACAAAATCCTGGGGCTTGTCTTTCCTACCACTGTTTTGCGATTTATCCCCATGGAAAAACTAGTGGCTCAGGTTCTTCTCCAGCACTGGGCCAGAGAAGGCACCTTTCAGGATTCAATCTTGGATCCTGTTGGGTGCCTTTTCCTATTTAAACTGGCAATGCCGAGGCAAAGGATTCTGTCCTATTGATGGAATATTCTTGCCCTCAGCTGAAGGGTCCAGATGTCACTGAAAACAGGGTGGTAGCAAACCAAAAAAGCAAAAGAGGATGTTTTGCTCCACAGATCTTACGTGCAAGGACTCATATGCAGCTGAAATTGTTCAACGTTACATAGCAGAGAACAAATCTGACCTCTGAGGAGTTCAGTGGGCAGGTTTGAGAATCTCCGTCTGAGTGCGTGTGTTATGTTTGTCTGCTAGGCTGGTGCCAGGGATCATTTGTATTAGTTAGGAACTTGTCTTCATATTGTCAGCCTGGAATCTGTGTGCAGCCCTTGGATCAACAATGCGTCTCTTCTACCAATGATTTGCTGGAACAAACTGAGTGATATTAGGGCACAGTATACCAAGGGCTTAGGGTAAACTATTAGGTTTTGGCTCATAAGGTAAAGCAGTCACAGAGACAACATTTTGTGAACTATATTCCCCTTGAACAGCAACATTTTTTCTGTTTTGTTATTCTATCACACTACCACCAGCTCTATAAAGCTCCTCTGCGAAACACAGATCTGCAGCATAGTCTGCTGAAACGCAGCAGCCACGCTGAGAAGATTTTTTCAACTGTTCTTCTACCTTCTAACAATACACTGAATATATTGGGACCGTACAGTTGTGTCAATACTATGGCCCCTACCCCCTATCATTGCAAGAGTTGTCCAGCAGCAGTGTATTTCTTATATTTCTTTGCATCTTCTCTTTCGTGAGGGTATAGGATGAGAAAGGAGCAGTCTATGCCTTCAGATCTTAACAAGAGTTTGTGCAGGATCTGATGCATCCAGTTTCCATCTCTGCAATGCCCAGAGGCCCTGCAGAGTGATGCAAGTAGCAGTCCTGTTCACCCTTGGGAAGCTAGCAATTGGGTTGTTCAATATTGCTTGTCTGGGTCACAGTGTAGTGCCACAAGTTCAGTGAGAAATCTGCTATTAGTGTATTGTCAGCTTTCTCAATTTGCTTTTTGAGTTTTTAGAAAGTGGTGGGAAGAGGTTGACTGACATTCCTAAATAATATGTTTTTTCGCAAGGCTCAAAAATGGTAACTGGCAATTTTGCTTGACTAACCAGGAATGCAGTTAATACATTTTTCCATTTTTTTTCATGGTTTATTGCTTAAAATTTTATGACTGTACATTTATGTGCAAATGTGCAATAACTTTTGTGAACGTTCCTTGCTTTGTGCATTGCCCTCCAGTCCCATTCCCAATGCCACTAGACTACATTTTTCCCCAAGAAGGAAAGTAAAAAAGGTAAATGCATGAGGTGGCTCAGTCCTGTAGCCCCTTGGTTCATACTTTCATGTCTCTAACAGGAGGGTGGCCCCATGCAGTTTGCTGGCAAGTGGAATCTCTGCTCACATGTCAGAGATGGCTCACATGCCATCCCCTCCACGGCATCAGGAAAGCTTTGGTATATGATAGCAAGGGACAGGAAGGTTGCGTTACCCCTGCCAGAAAGGCTGCCAAATGAAAAAAGCAATGTTGCGTCCTCTTAAGTTACACATATGATATGGATCATTCTAGATGTGGTTCTATGCTTTGCTGAATGGGGCCCTTTCTGAGTTTCTAAAATTGTGGGTTTTCTGTGGGTGCTTTCTCTCAGCTTTGTCTCTGCATTTGTCTTTCTTCCTCTTCAGTGCTGCTTATATACCTGAGGAATACCTACTGTCAACAAATAAAAGGAGAGATGTTGATGACTGCAATTGATTGAGCATCATCTCCTAGTTACTGAAGTTTAAGTTAATATTTCTATCAAATTCTCCAACTTTGAAATGGAGGTTTGTCATGATTTAGTTTATTCCTTATGGTATCAAAATGTGGTGACAGCTTAAAAAAGAAAAATAACATACTGCTTCAGGGAGCAAAACCAGAGTACAGCATTTTTAATGGTTTTAATTATATTACAGCACTGTTGGTCTTTTTTCTAAGTATTCACTCCTCATATTTTTCTTTTGTTAGTAGCCAGTTGACAAGGGGAAGCTCTTATTCCCTCTTCATATTATTATGTTCAGCTTTGTAAATTCCAGTTGGAAACATTTTGTTTATCAGAGCTATATGAAGAGTTGTTAAGTGGGTCTTCATTAGCTTCAGCTTTTGAAAGACCCATTTGGCTAAAGCAAAAGCGTATCGCTCCTCTTTTTCTGTGCTCCTGCATTGATTCTCCTGGTAGAAACTCCTTGCCTCTGTACAGAGGAGAGAGATGACGTCAGGATTCATGCAAGGAAATCCTGTGGAGTGAAACACTTCTGTTTATGAGCGGTGGTAATAACGAAATAGCTGAGCAAGAGCCGGAGCAGCCCGGCTCGCGTGGTCGGCATCTCTGCTTTCAGGGCTTACGTGGCGCACTCCGGTGCTAATGCCTGTAGGATAACGCTTCCACCCTGACCGCACTGGGCCAGGTGGCATCTGCTGGCCTGAGACCACGGTGTAAATACAGCACAGGGAGAAGCGGTTTGGACAGGACCCTGTCTGGGACAGAAGGTCCACATGCATGAACTTGTGCGCAGGGTGGTTCCTTGAAAGGAAAACGGTGGTATAAAATCACAGCTTCGAGGGAACATTTTGAGCCTGTGTGAAACTTCCAGCCAGCTCCTGTTGGGACCTTCAGAAGGTCTTCTGTCCCTGCAGCCTGCAGAAACCGCCCATGGGCTTCAGGCCCAGGGAAACCCTGGCAAACATCCAGTACAACCGACAGTCCTGCCAATGTATCTGTGGCAGGGAACTGACAAGAGGAGCTTTTTTTTCATCTGGTTTTGGGTGAAATCAGCCTAGAACCAAACGAGAGGGGAGGACAGGGAGAATTAGTTTGCTCTTTGCCAGGAAACCCTGCCATTTTGCCACCTCCAGGATGAAAAATTGCTCTGTGGCTGAAATCCTGCCAAGGAAGTGCCAAATAAATTGCAAATTATATATAAAAGTTTGTGTGTAGAGGCTGGGTCTTTATAGATGTTATCTATCCATCTCATCTTTATTTCCTGCATTTACTGTAGTTGAATGCTTGAAAGAGAAAAGAAAGGAGTAGTAAATTACAGGAATAGGGAAAAAAAAATCAAAAGAAAAAAGCCTCCATCTTCACAGCTGGTAAATCTATCTTTATTATGCTTCTGTTCCCCGTGACTATTTTCTGATTTGGAACTCAATAGCCATACGTGATTTTTAAATATTCTTTAAAAATGTCCATGTATACTTCTAATGTGTTTAATCCTCACGGTTGTATCAACATACAACAAACTCGTACAAGGACAGTAAAAACCATGGGGTAGGCTGCCAGGAAACTGGAGACGTGCCACCACTGAAAGTTGCCACAGACAACGCACATCCCTCAAGACAAATCTTAAGCGATGGTCTTGATTCACTTGAACTTTCCCCAGTGCAAGGAAACAGACTGGATGATCTCTTGAGATCCACCCTATCCCTTCACTCTCTGATCTTATTGTGGATTTTCTAGTGACAGTATAGTGTTTGCTATTATTTTCTGCTGTGCCAAGTAACGCAGCAACCTTTGTGAAATGAAGCTTCTATTTTAATAAGCAGACATCCTGATGGGAACCCAAAAGGCAGCAAGAAGAGGTTTAGAAAACATAACCTACAAGGAAAGGTTGAGAGAATGGGGTTTGTTTTTCAGGAGGAGAAGAGACGAAGGGGGACGTCATACATTTTCCAGAATGCAAAGGCTGTAACAAAGAGAACAGTGATTAAAATTGTTCCCTGTGGCTGTTAGGAAAAGGTCAACGGGAATTTAGCTTAATTTGCAGCAAGGAAGATTCAGGTTCCATGTTACAAAGCAACTTCCCAGCTCTGAGGGTGATGAAACACAGCCTGCTTAGGGAGGCTGTGGCTCTCTCCTCTGCTCGTCTTCAAGTGCAGGTGAGAATAACTTCTGTCAGGGGTCATGTCCTCCTTATTGCCCCGGGAGTGAGGCAGATCAGATGAGGCTGAGCCTCTTCCAGTTTTTTGTCTATGAAACAACCAGGAGCCATAGGCAAATTGCTACTACTGCCAACTCCTGGCAGGTTGGCTTTGAACTGGTGCTTTTGAGAGGTAAAGTCCTCCAAAGTGCTGGCTTTCAGCCACCCCAGCCCTGCTGGCCTGGGAGTCCTGGTGGGTTGGGTGTCCTCTCAACACCCAGAGCAATCCTCGTGGGTGCGGGTCCCACCCAAGTCCCCGTGCACCCCTTTCAGGCCAATTGCTGGGTGCTGCAATGTGCCCAAGTTACCTATTTCAGCCATGGCCACCTGGCTGAGCTGTAGACAGCCTTCATGGTTTGAACAAAGCAATATCTCCCTTGCGCAGGGATCAGGTAAACGCTCAGAGTGACAGCTTCAAGTGCTGGAATTGAAAGCGGTTATGGATGAAGTGAAACCTGACAAAACACCCAGTCTGCTCTCGGCTCAGCAGCACACGGCTCAGTGTAGCCCACCTGAAAGCCTTGTCCAGCAGGTCCTCAAGCCAGCATCCACCACAATGCTCGGTGAGACAAGTTCCTCCAGTCTCCTGGCTGGGGGCCACCAGGAGCCCCTGGGACGCAGACTGCTGAGTCTGGCAGGGCATTTCAGGGGAGGATTGTATACGCTTGCTCTGTTCTTTCCCCTGAGGAGCACATTTGGCCACGTTCAGAGATGGAATACTAAACTAGACAGGGCTTTAGTTCAACCAAGTATAACCACACTTTGTTCTCACCCTGCTCATGTTCAGGACCCTTATTTTCTCAGAAGAGCAAAACAAGAGTTTTATCCTCTGCGTGTTTGGGAGAGGCTGGTTCCTCCCCACCTGGCTCCTTCCTGCCAGGTTCGTGATTCCCATCTCACCCACCTATGATGCTAAGGCAAGGAGGTAGAGCAGCATAGGACGTGAGTGGCCAGCTCCTGCTCAATCTGATGGGAAATTCCTCCTGGCATCCCTAGGAGGAGAGTGAAAGCCATCATCATGCTGCCTTGGCCAGCTTTCTCTCTTTTGTCATTAAAACTTACTGGAAACACAGCTTACGTACAGATACCAGCGCTTGTGAATCTGGGAGTTATTTCTTCTAATGACCACTTAAGGGAAATACTTGTAACACTGAGAAGCTGGATCCCCATGTTCCCTGCAGTAATAAAAACACCATAAATAGATTTCCTAGTCAGGCACTACCCTTTTTACAGCAATGAACTCCCTGCAACTATTCAAATTCCAATAAACTATTCACTCTGGAAAATGGATTTCACTAAACACTTGTCGGTAACAATGATCGAGGAATCCAGCTTGATGCCAACCTCCAATACGCAGGTCTCAGCACCCTGTACCATGCCCCCAGCACGCAAACAGATGTTGGTCCATGTGCAGAAAGGCTGAATTAAAACAGCGGGGGCTCAGATGCTTATCTGGGAGTTAAACGGTGCCCAGGTGTTTGTAGGTCCCAGGGACTTTTCCTCAGCATTACCCAGTTCAACTAGGAGCTGAGTTTCACCCCAAATGATGCCCCAGCATGTCCTGTTTGAGCCACAGCAGCAGTAAGGCAGGACAAGTAGCCCTCTGAGGAGGTCGCCCCAAGTGGCAAATGAGCCTAACTTCTGGAAGCAGTTGCTGGCACCCAAATAAAGGGGCTGAAGCAGGGATTTGAGCAGGCAGCAGTGCCTGAAAGGAACAAGGTCCAAGCAAGGGATCCAGGGGGGGTGAAAGAGGCACGGAGGGAACGCCAGGCTCCATAATGTCTCTGTTGAGAGTACTGATGGTAGCACATCCACTACGGAGCCTGTGTGGAGCTGGTCTCAAAGGGGTCTTTGTTAAGAGGGTTTTGCAAAACAGCTGTGTATTTTTAAAGTTTTCATTATTAAAATATTTTGCAAAGACTTCTTGCAAAACTGCCCTGTTCTGTAGAAAGAGGCTTGGCAGGCCAGGACGCTGAAATGCCAGACCCAGGTTTCAGCAGGTCCTGCAGCAGCTGACACAGAGCGTAGTGGCTAATGACTCTGAGCCATGCCAGCTCTGAATGAAAACTAGAGCTAATTTTAAGCTAATTCTATGCTGAATGTTCCTATTGGTCTGGTCACAGGGAGCTGTCTACAGATCATTTTAATCTTGTAATTTTCTTTAATGTTTCTGTGTCTCATTTTAGAGTAGAGCACGCCCTGCTTTTCAAGTTCAAAATCTATTCTGAATTAATTTACAAGGTAGGTAGTGCGAAGACCTCACTATGGCTAATGACAGATGCCACCAGTATTTATAATCTGAAGGGTTTTTCTTTCTTGCATTCCTTTGCACACTTTGACCTACCTCCTGCAGTAAAAGCACATTTTTAGTTGTTCAGTTCAACTTCAAATGGGAGATGAAATCAGAAACCAAAGCAGAATACTTTCTGCATTTTATCAAATGTGATTTGCGATAAATAATTAACTTTCCTCAGTTTCATATCTACACTTTTGTAAGCTTTTTAACTCCTTCCCCTCTGTCCTCCCCACACCCTGCCAGCTCTGGTTCATTTCATCTCTAAAATTTTCCAAACTTGTAATGTCAAAACACAAATTTTAGCCCATGCAACAGCTTTCCAATCCTGACAGCCATGGGGGACTGGGTTTTCAAAAGATGCCAGCTTCGCTGTTGGGACGAGACCAGACCCTTCGTATGCTGTAATAGGAACTAATAGAAAAACAATAACAACAATAATAACAAGAAAATTTGGGTCAGTTCCACCCCTCAGCTACACCCTTGTGACCCCTGGATATTTATTCCCTGTTCTGTTCCTGAGTTAAGTGCTGAAAGTCTTAATGCACCCACGTAAATTCAGACAGAGCATTTTGATGAGCAGGCCACTCTTGCCAAGATTTGGCCCTCTGATTTAACGTGGATATTCTGCTACTGTCTTCTCAGTAAAGGGTGTCTCTGGATGGACAGGCTTTGCCTCTGTAGACTGCACTGGAGAAGGAGATGTCCCAGCCGCTTCTGCCTCCGCTCGGTCCCTCCCATGCACATTCAGGCATGCGACCTGCCATTCCCCTGGAATTGTTTCAAGCCGTCGAATCAACAAAAGTCTAGTTCACAAAGTCTTTGACTGAATTTATCCCCCCCTGTTTTTAATAATGCGGCAGGAACAGGACATTATCAAAACCTGGCTCCGGACCCTTCCTGAGCCCTAATTCTGATTACTGCTGGGATGGCCTTGGGAGTTGGCTCAGAACTGCTCCGTGGGCTGGAAAGATGTCATCAGTCTTTCTCCTTTGTCACTGTCCCTTTGGAGATGACAGCAAAATGCTCCATCCTGCTACGACTGCCACTGTGCTCGCAGCTGAGCAGCTGCATGGGCATCTCCCGCAGCACCTCAGGCCCTGGGCTACAAGTATGGGGGTGGAAAGTTGTGTACTGGTATTTGGCAGAGCCAAAGCCCCTTCCCATGTCACTTCCCTTTCCTCCAAGGAGATGCTTTGAAATTTGGAGGGCTCCATTTTTCCCACATGTCCGAGCTCCTTGTGGCTGACACCCTCCATGCCATCCCCTTGGTCAGATGCTCTTAGGAGCACTCTCCTCCTGTCTCCTCCACCCCACAAATATAATCTTGTGAGTCTGGCAGCATGTGACCCTTGCTGCATGTTGATTTTCCAAGACTTTCCAGGATCTTTATCAAGCCATCCCTTGTTCTTTATACCTGGATTTCTTCCAAGTGTTGCTCTGCTGCCTTGCAGCTCTCTTGACAATATTTCTAGTGGTCTCCCACCAGGACACCAGCCTCCCCCATCTCTTTCACGCATGAGTTTTCTAGAGTCTCAGACTCCTTGGTTGGTTGATATTCCAGTTCATAGTTTTTATTGCCCAAAGACTAAAGTGTGTTGTCATTGCAGCTCAGTTGTTTCCTCTGGTTTTAAATCACGAGAAAGCTGTCTTTCATCGTAACTATTGCCAGGTAATGCTTTACTCCCTTTGGGCTTGTCATAGACTGGAAGTTATTTTTGTGTCTTGAATCAATATCTTTAAGGTTCTCTCTCTGGAGGTGCTTCTCCTCTAGATCCCCACATGCCACTGTGAATGCTCGTACAAGAAAACATTCACTCTGTGCAAGTTACCTCCTTTTTTTGAAACTTGGAGAGGGGTGCCTTTTTCTGCTATCATTTCCCATGTGCCACTTAGAAAGTGTGGTCATTTCATGCATATATGGCATTTGATCATGCTCCTCAATACATGTAGCTCGCTATGGGACTTTTCATCACACTAGGGGCAAATGTCAAGGTTGGCTTGAGCACATATACAAGGAACAAAACCCAACACCTGGTGGATTTACTACCTCCAATTTTCTTCTTTCCTTGGTACAAGCAAGTAGTTGCTATGAGCAGTTTTCTCACTGACATTGGTAGCTGCATTCACCTAATTTTTGTAGTGGGACTAGATTGGGCCTTTACCCTGAGTCAGGCTGAAAAGACGAGTTTTCTCTTCCATTTTCTCCCATCCATAAAGCCCTTCTAGTCCCATATTGCACCGCCTGCACAGCTCATGTTAAACCTGCTATGACCTCAAAGAAGTGGTTTCAAGGCAGGTGGGTGTGTCTTGACTCTGAGACAATTAGTCCAACGACAGACTAGACCTGAAGCAATGCTGGCACAGCAGTCAGGAGTAATAATTTTGCCCCAGCAAAGTGCAAGTTGCTCAAGGTAATTTTACTCTGATTTAGGTAACCACATAGCGAAGGTGTGGCAGCAGGGAACTGCTACCTGAATACTTCAAGTCTCTGGAAGGTTTCTGCAGCTGATGCTACTACCTCTCCTCCTCCTGCTATTGCCCAGGCTACCTACAGTGTATGTACCTGTGCTGGAGTCACCCCATCTAGGACAACCCTGCTTTCGTTCAGCCTCAGCTTTTGAACCCTGAGTCAGGAATTAATTTGCTGCAAGGCACTAGGGCTCATGTTGTGCGTTGTGGTCTTTATGTCCTTAAACCTCCAGGGGAGCGCCCCGGCATGGCAGCTTTCTTCTTCCGGTTGCACCCAGTCCCTCTCAAAATGTTCTTTTGCAGTTGTCTTGACAGCCCAGCGAGAAGACGGTATGTTCTCAGCAGGGACCTGTTTCAAAAGTCCCTTCAGGACTGGGAAGAAATATGGCTTTTGAAAATGTTAAAGGAGTTTGAGCTCCCCCTCCTTGCACAGCCCTGCAAGCCAAAGCACCTTGACACTTTGAGCTGTGAGATGTGCTAAAGGCGGCTCCTTCCTCCCCCCGACCCAGCCGCTCTTTTTCAGCTTTAATCCTGCAGCCCCTCAGAGCTGGTAGCACTTCTGGCAGGGTTGCCTCTTCCAGCTCTCCATTTACACTGACCGAAGAGAAAGCAGCTCCCTCCAGAGAGGCCCCCCGAGGAGGCGCAGCGGCCCCCCAGGAGCCCGGGGAGCCACGGCGGGGTTAAAGTGGTGCGTGCCCAAACCACACCTCTCCCCTCGCCTGCCTTTGTTCGGGCTGTGCCGACTGCGGGCACCGAGGTGGTGGGCAGCTTGCCACTCTCCAGATGGACTTGCTGCCTCTAGTTTTCTTGTTTTTTTTTTTCTTTTCCTTGCTGCAGGCTAAATCCTGATCCCAGGGAAGTCGGTGGCAAAACTCTCATCTGTTTCTTGGGGACCCGGGTTTGGCCCTGTATAAATGTGTCGAGGTAAAATGGCAAATGGGTTTTGGCAGAATATTTGTACCGAGACAGGCAGATGAAAACTTGAATCGTCTCCCGTAATTTTGGCTGCTGTAGCAGCTGAACTAACACCGAATCCCCCGGATGCTGACTGAATTATCCATGCTCTTAAGATTGTGCTGAAGCACCCAAATACATCTTTTCCCCTCGGAGTTTGTATGCAGCCCGACGTGTTAAGGTCAAGATCCACGCTCCAGAGAGAAGCAGATGGTCTCCTGAGTGATGTGTTTTCACTCACTGAGCATGAATATGAAAAAGCCTTCTTATTTTCCAAGCATATGAAAGTCAGTAATGTAGAACAGTCTCAGGGAATCTTAATATGTGAATAAACATGTGTGTTGCAAGAGTTTATTTTGGTCTTTAGGCTCACTATGGATTCCTAAGACTAAATGATACTGGAATACTATATATCATTGTTTTTATTAACCTGATTCAAATGTCAGAGCCATGCCAAAAGGCTGTTTCAATTTGTGTAGATCTGTAATAATTCTGACCTTCATAATGAACTAAACAAAAGTAATTCCGGAGTTGGTAAATGTTCACTTTGCAGAAGTCTCTATATATTACAAATACCAAATACATCAGGGATATTCCGAAGTGTTTATGGTGTAGCAGAGCGGTATTGCTGAGGGAATGGGATGAAGACAATCGCTGGAAACTCTCTGTATAACAAATTATGCTGAGTTTTGAAGCCTGATCCTGCTCTCTCACTACATCATGCAGCCTTTAGCAAGGAGCCTTAGGCAAAGGCACCAGCTAAGAACCATCCCCATCCTTTATGTCCCACAAAGCACATCATACCATATCCAAGCATGTTGCCATGTGTATCCCTTTGCCATCAAGCAGTTTGAAGGTCTCCCGCCCCTCACGAGCTTTCTTCCCCCGTCCCCCACCCATGCAGGAAGGGGAGAACCAGTGGGACACCTCACCCCATCATCTGCCATGCCGGGACTCTAACACATCATTTGGTTCTACCATTGGCAGGGTCACCTGAGTGGTTTCTCCAACCAGAGACTGCATAGAAAGGCCAGGATCTGCTCCTTCTTCCCAAAACAGTTGTGCTTAAGAGGGCAGGGAGGAACGTCAAAATGTTTTTAATAACCAACGCAACATTTGGAGCGCCTGTTTCAAGTCTTACTGAGCCAGTGGAAAGAGACCCATGGATTTCAGGGAGATTTGGATTAGATTCTAAAATTGCTTGTATGTCTAAGAGGGGTACAAAGTAGAAAATCAGGGAAAAGGCTCTTAAGCATTTTTTTCCCCCTAATCCTTCACCTGTACCAGCTGTTGGAAAACATCTTGCCAAACATCCTCTCTCATCATGCTCACTACAGAAATTTCCTAAGCTTGTCCAGCCAACCAAAACATTAATTTCTACTAAGACACACACAACCCCCCACCTTTCTCGCCAGCTCAAGTAACATTAAACGTTTTATTCAAACACAGAAAAACATGGAGATTCAGAGCTGAGGCTGCTGCTTCTCTGTAAGCTCTGTGTATTTTTAATGTTTCTGGCTAAAGATGTGAGGTAAGGAAGAAGTGGAAGTGAGAACAGTGAATTCCATGTTGAAAGAGTCATATGCAAGTTTTTAACAGCATTTTTAAGTGCACCTGAAGAATTTGCAGTTGCATCCATTTTGTGTGCAGAAAATTGCATGGTTGTGCAACTTCTTTGTGCACAACAAAGAAGTAACTGCGAACGCCTGTGTAAAATGTCATCTCTCTTCATTTACCCACTTGCCAAATGCAAACAGACATGCCTGCAAGTTCTGCAAAAGGGCCGTGTGGGAGTCTGTGTTGAAAATATGCCCTTTCATGGTCTTTAGATGTTTCCTCAGTTTGTTCTTGTCTGCTTATTTCCCCTCTCCAACATCTAAGCCATGTAAAGAGGGTAAAAGAAACCCTCTGACAGTCTGAGGCACCCCCATAATCAACAGTTCATTGGTTCTTAAGAGCATTAAAGCCCAGAAATGAATGCTGCAAGAAACTTTAT
This sequence comes from Calonectris borealis, assembly GCF_964195595.1. Classification (NCBI taxonomy): domain Eukaryota; kingdom Metazoa; phylum Chordata; class Aves; order Procellariiformes; family Procellariidae; genus Calonectris; species Calonectris borealis. The sequence goes on from NC_134312.1 coordinate 190,446,471, forward strand.
CTGGGAGCTGACTGACTGATGGACGGAGCAAACCACAATGGTAGGCATTTAAAAACCCAGCTGGCTGTGCCACACTCACGCTCTTGAGTGTGAGCAGAATGTATTGTACGTCCCCTGAAAAGTCTTACAGCACAGTCGTTCCTTTATGAATTTTGATAACCGGGTTGCACACCATGCATTTTAAATTCCCCCAAGACACTAACCCACTGATTGTCTGCAATTTTTTTAATGTGGATTTTTTTTTTTGAGTGAGATAAACATATATAGTTACTAGCATACACTAACACTATTGGTTGAAAATGAATGTTAAAACACTGTTTTGCTTTGAAATAGAAGAAAAAATCCTTCTAAAATCACAAATTTCTCTTTTGCTTGGGTTTTTTTTGAGATTGTTGCTAGATCTGTACCCTAAGCCTGCTTTTAACCTCTTTTGACTCAAAGCTTGTTTGTTTCTTAAGAAAATAGGTCCCCAGAGATTTTACTTGTCCAGTATATGCATTGTAATAGAGGCCACAATGTATAGGGTTAGCAGAGAGATCTCGCCGGTCATCGGTTTTTTTTTTATTCTAGTTCTGACTCACTTGTTGATTTGGGGGAAATGTTTTTGCCAAGTAAGACTTATTTCACCCCATTCCTAATGAAATGAGCTTAGCTCAGTGATTATGGCAGCAGCTTGACCCACCAGACCATTGAATATGCTTCCCAGGCTTGCGATGTCCCTGTGCAGATCCTCAGACCCTCTAGCACTGACCCTAGCTCCCTGTATCACAAAAAGGGGGAGCTGGGTGTTAAAGGATGGGACTCCCAGAAATCAGTATGTTGAAGGAGATGGTATACAGTGAGAGACTCTAAGAAAAGCTTGTATTTCAGGTCCTTCCACTGCAGAATTCTCATGCTCCGAGGTAATTGCTGAGAGGCAATTTTGAGACTCAGAAACTCTGGTTTGAGTGTCCCCTGGGGAAGCAGACTGGGACGTAGCCATCTGACCCCATCTATAGGTTGGGGGGACCATCCCTCTGCTGTCAGCTGGGCTCAGCGACATCTCACATACTCTCACAAACCTTTCAAAAGCCTACAGCGGTGGACATGCCACGGTTCAGTTTGTTCCTGTGTGACCCTCCTTTAGCATTAGGAAAGTGTTTCCTGATCTCTAACCTCAGTCTTCCTTTCTTTAATCTGTGCCCGCCTCTTGTCATCCTATCTGCCATGGCAGAAAGTCCTCTCTTCTCAAGCAACCCTATTATTTTAGTCGTCTTCTGCATTGTGTTTCTAGGTTTCTAATGAGACCTTTTGCTGTTCGCTCGACGTAGTATAGCTCAACCATATCTTTCTTGGAGAACAGTGTCCCAGGGTGCACACAGATATTCCCAGTCACTTTGTAGAGATGAAAATTGATTGCGTGTCTCACAGGGGGTAATTCTGCTTGTGCATTGCCAATCTGGGGCTTCCCTCTTCTGCAACAACACAAAGTTGCTATTCAGCTTGTGATCCACTACAGCCTCTAGAAGGTTTTGTGCAGAACTGCTTTCCGGGCAGCTGTTCTGCATCCTGCAGTATATAGCCAGTTATTCCTGGTGAGATGCAGAATCTATAAGCTTGTCTCCAGATTAGCATGTTTTTCTGTTAGACCTTAAAAACACTGATTTGCCAAGATCATTTTGAATTCTAATCCTGTCTTCCAAACTCCTGACATTCCCTCCCTGCTGGCTGCCATCTGTATATCCTCTCTGTTCCATCGTCTGGGGCATGAATAAAAATATTGAACACGACTAAACCTGAGAGAGGCTGTGCCACACCTAGCCCATATGTCCTTCCACTTTGACTGGCAATACAATATTCTCCAAGTACAGCCTTCCTGCCCCACCGTGTCTTCTTCTGGATTACACCTCCCAAAGCTGATTTCAATTACAGTTTTCCTCACCAGGGACAAAAGCCAGACTAACGTGAAAGGCTGTTATTCAACTCCTTTCCTTTGTCCATGTTTGTGTTTACTAGTATTAAATAATTATTTATTATAATCAGTTCTGAGAGGAATAATCTGATAGGTGCATAATTTGTTTAATCTGCCTCATTTTCCATTTTAGTGGTAGATGTGACATTTGCCCTTTCCTACCCTCCTACCTTAGCCAAGACCATCTCTTTCTGCAAACGGTGCAGAATAGTGCATCATACTAACATTAATGCAAATACATTAATACAAAACTTCCAGACGTATTTGAGATCTTTAAATATATATTTTTGGGGAGCCTTACCTATTTATTTTTTGATCTATTCTCTTGGGACCTACGTTCCTGATGTCCCTTTTTATTTTCTGCTGTTACTCCTCCTCCCTGCTGTCCCGTGGTCACTCTGCCACACTCTGCTCCCAGGGGCTGTCTGAGCAGGTAGCCCCTTCCCCTTGGTAACATCATGTCTTCAGTGCTGGAGGTTCCTGTCACTTCTCTAAAAGTACTGTCAAACTAACCTTCCTGGTCTGAAGGTCCAAAGTAGCTCTGTGCTATGACAGCAGTTGTGCAATTCCCCCCTTTTATCACCCCCCAAAATCCTCCTCAAGTCGATCTCCATTTACTCTCATATAGACTAAATGAGAGCATTTTAGTCTATAACGCAATACGATTTTCGCCCCCCCCAGCCCTGGGGGAGAGCAGGGGAGCGGGCAGCGCCCCCCGGTAACGATGGCAGCAAAGAGGGGCTGAGTGCTGGGCTCGGTAACTCCTCATCTGCGGAGGGACATTGGAATTTTGGGCTTGTTAAATTGCCCTGTCATTATAAAGGCACTGCAGCGGCTCGGATCTAAAACCTACCCAGGCAGATTAGGAATGTGTCAGATGCCGAACCCCTCAAAAGTGCTAATACCTTGCTGCCCTTTTATGTGGTTTAAGTCTTGCATTTGTTTTGGAGCCAACAGACAGTGCCAGGAAAGAAGACGAAGCAACCTTTGCCAGTCCTCCCTTTGTAAACCTTCATCGCCCAGTGGGAAGCAGGAGAATTTACTTTAACTAAAGCCAAGTCAGTGGTTTAATCTTTGTAAACATGTCTTAAGTGCTCTGCCTCTTATCTTTATGCCATGGCTTTTGTACCAAAAAGAATGGGTAAAAAGCTGTTCAGCCAGAAATATCACAGTTCTGACATGAAAACCGGTCATTAATCACTTTTCTGTGGAGCTCTCTGTGTGCGTGTGTGTGTGTGTGTGTGTGTGTGTGTCCATGTGTATTTGTGCTCCTGTGTTGCTGAACCAGCTACTGGTGGCCTACAGCGCAAACACAGGCTCCTCCTGCAAGTGCCAGCACACTTTAAAAAAAAAAGGAAAGAAAGGATTAAAAAGTTAAAAGGGAAAAAAAATCCTCCTATCACAAAACCTGGATTTTTCTGGATTGTTTGGAAAAGTCTTCCAAGGAGGGAAATGTCTTGTGGACACTGAGGATGTTGCAAGCTAAACTCAAGAATAGAAAATGATCTAGAACTCTGTATGTGTGCATGTGCATGTGTGTGTGTGTAAATCAGATAAATATTTTAAAATGTTCTTTGAAAAAATGAAATCATCATGCAAGTTCTGTTTGCTACCTTTTTCACCTTTTGTGGAAGAGGTTAGCGTTGTGGATGCTGGCAGTGTACTAAAGGCAGATGTGAGAAACAGTAGTTCGAAGGCTCAGCTTTTCATCTAAGACTTTCAGAAAAATATTTCCTCCCTATTACATGCAGATATATGTTCATATTTAATTTTCACGGAGCAGGATAACCTCTTATATCGCTCCCCACCACAGCACAAAGAATGCAGCATAGAATATAAGGAAATTTGAGGCACAAAATAATACCACTTTTTGCATGTAGCACTGAGTAACTGGACTTCTAAAATGAAACTGAGAGAATGACATGTAATGTTGGTGGACCAGAAAAAGCTAACAGTGAATCCCTTAGACACAAAGTGAGCTCCAGGACCTGCTCTTCCTACATTTGTATGAGGCAGTTTGTTTACCTCATCTCTCCGTGCCATGCAGATACAGGCACCCAGGGGACATTTTGTTAGGTGCTGTGTTTACAAACCTTTTCTTCAGGTGCATTTTCCTTTTTAATCTTTTTTGTTATGTTGATAACAATAAAGGGCAAATTGGGTGCACTGTGCATTAAACCCACATTTTACTCAGAAGCTTTGTGGCGTACCTGCAGCCAGACCAGTTTTGACAATAGAGGGGATCCCTTTGTGCAAATGAGGAGTGTGTGCATCTTCTGAATCCCTGCTGAAGGAGGGTACTACACACTGGTGATGTGTCATGGGCTGCTGAAGGTGCTATTTCTATTAAAGTCTGTAAAACATTACGGGACTTTGGTTCCCAGAGGGGCCAGCAGGAGGTTTCCTCAGAATGTCAGCTGGGTAAAGAAGAAAAGGATTTTTTTTTTTAATACATATATATATTTCTAAATCAAACTAAAAAACCCTTTATTGCACAGGAAGAGAGATCTGGAGGAGGCTCTTCAGTGTCCTTGCTTGCAAGGCAAAGCACTAAGGGGAAATCAAGAGTGGGAAGCCTACTGGGCTTTGAGAGAAGTTGGGGTCAGTTTTGTAGAGAGCAGATGGACACCATGCTTGCTCAGGGATCTCAGAGATGCAGACTTGGGCTGAAAAGAAAGTGGTTTGAGGGCACCACAGGGCTATCTGTCTGCCCAGCAAGGCTTACCAGGCAAGTGAGTGCTGGGCTGATGTAGCTCCCCTCTTCCCAGACCCACCAGGTTTGGATCTTGTTTGTTTGGGTATCTGCACAGTGTGGCGATGTGTGCTCCACAGATGCACTGTGTGCTGCATCAGGATGATCTGGTTGCACGTTTTAGAGACTGGGAGAAGATTTGACAGACGACTAGAGAGAATCATGGTCTTGTTTTCTTGACCTTCTTTGTTGTCAGAGTTTTTTACCTTTTGAGTACCCTGATTTTCTGAAATAATCCAAATTTTCTGTAGTAAACCAACCAGAGAGAAAGGCTACCATTGCAAATGTTACAGACAACAATTTCAGTGCTACATCCAACTGGGAAATCTCCTACATTAGTTCTTATCTTTACTACAGCAGAGAAACTGATTATAAAATGAACAATTAGCAATGGCTTGGGTATAACTGATGACAGTGGGATTATGTTTATTGTTATCTCCAAACAGAATGAAGTCCAAGCCAATAAAGCATATTCATTGTGCCTGAAAGAGAAAATTTCATTTTAGCTGAAAACAATGCTGGGAGAAATTCAACTGGGAGAAAGATTTTATTAACAGGAAAATCTGAATGATGATTGAGAATCATTGGATAATACTTAAGCGGATGCCCAAAAAAGCCACACCCAAGAAAGAAATCTGCAGTCATTAAATGGCCTGCCTCAGAAGGAAAGTAAAACTTCTTACGCATATGTGTACTCGGATCCCAAGAGAAAATGCAAAAAGCACTTAATGACAATACATATAAATTAGAAGGTAGGATTTGGAGAAAATTGGTAAGAGGAGCAACAGGTCACAAGGAGAACCATGACAAGCAGAGCTAAGGAAAGTTGCCTGTTGAAGAGTATTTTGTTGTATGTTTGGGATTTTATTTAAGTATTTCCAGAACATAAATGATACTAACAATGACACAAGTCCATTACGAGATGGAAATAGTAAAACTGCCAATAAGAAAAAAGTAAAAAAGAGGCTTATTCTGTAATATTTCTGTCCTATATCCAAGGAGGGGGAAAAAACCTAATCATTTATCCGTGTCAACCAACAGCGATCACATAGTTTTTCTTCTAGTCGTAACTAAAAAGGAGGTTGAAGAGAAGATGATAAAGTCAGGCAAAGATCTGAGTAACCTGTATCCAGCAGTCTGAAAAAAAAGCCAGCCAAAGAAAATAAATCTTAGCACACTGGGGAAGTTCCAGATGCCTGGGAGAAAGCTAGCACGATAAATGGCGTGACCCAGATAATTTGTAGACCTGTCAGCCTGATGCTGATCCCGGGGATTTGAGCTGGTACTGCACAACATTTTTATCAGGCAACAAGGGTGATGCAGAATCAATGGGGCACGTGCCAGATGCACCAAAGATGGGCAAACCTCTGGTCTCAAAAGACTCTTGCACAGGGGTATGTTCATCATCTGAAGATGTTTCTGATATACATGTGTTTCTGTGCGTAGTGGGAGAGAGAGCTGGGGGAGAAAGGAAGCAGGTGGGAGTTAGAGACTTTACACTGATGTTGATGTGCCTGAGACTATTCACAAACAAAGAACAAAAATATGCTGGACTGGAAAATGTACCTGATAAAGAAAGGTCTAGAGGGACCATCAAAGCAGAAGGTGGCTTGATTACAACCTATAGCCATCTATATGTTAACAGCTGACTGGAGAGACTGTTTCAGTCTGGCAGACAGAGACGCAAAACAAGATCCAGTGGCTGGGGTTGGAAATAAATTTTTAATTAAAAGTAATTGACTGTAAGAAAGTACTTCATCATTGGAACAACTCACAATGGATTAAAAAAATGTTTATACTGGAAGTTTTTCCAGAAAGATCTGTTTTATTCCAACCATTGTCTTTGGACCTGAAGCAGGAACTGACCTCAGTAAGTCTTGTGGTCCATGCAAAAAGGACATTGGCTTGAAGGTTTGTGGTGAGTTCTGTCCTTAAAATCGATGACCTGCAGAGAAATAAAAACAGTGCTGCACGCTGAGGGACCTGCTCTACGTCAGGTGCCTGACAGAGGAGGCCCCACTCCTGGTGAAATAAGTGATTTCTGAATCGAGGAGACGTTTCATTCAAGAGAGTGAAAGTCATTGAGGGCTAGTATAACAGCTTGGTGGTTCAAAAAAAATGCAGTGTGGTAATCCAATGATAAAACCAGTAAACAGCGCAGTGGGAGAAGGGCTGTTATTCACTGTCTTCAATATCTTCTTTAGCACTTCACATTCAAATAATTCCTTGGACTGGAAGAGATACTCCTTATTGCATAGATTAGATTCAGCCATTTGGGAAAATGGGGTGGGGGAGGAAATACGAGGGTGTTTTTGCTTTGTTCCCTTTCGAGTCATTGTATCTGGCTGTAAAAATACCACTGAGCAAGCTGGCAGTATCACCAATTCCCAATAGCACTATTTCACCTCCTTTTTGCCCAAATCTAAAAAGAAACCCAAACCAACAAAAAGTCTTTAAAAAGCAAGAAGCACTATGTAAGGTAAAAGACAGTTAAGAGAAAGGCCATCAGAGCTGCTGTCTGCAATCCCTCTTCACTAAACCAGCTCAAACTTGAAATAAACCAGCAGTGGGGGACATCTGCGGACCATCAAAGATGGTGCAAAGGTTGGTGAAAATCTTTGTGGCCACTGTGATTCATAGATACCAGCCAAATACAAACAAAAGCTTTTTCTTTTGTGACACACATAGTATTGTGGCTTGAATCACACAGAGCCCTATTGTTGGGTTATTTTATCTTATTCCTTTTGTAGATTCAAGTGGAGAAAGAGGCTTAAAGAGCTGTTGGGGCAGAGCCTGTCTTGCACGCGGACGAGTGAGGTAGCTCTCTCATCTCAGGCTCTTCTCTCACAGCTTTCTGTCCTTGGCCCTTTCTTCCCTCTCATTATCTGTCATCCAGAGATGTAACTGCAGATGGTGCCAGACCCCAATGGGCTGCAGGTTGCTGTGACCATGGGCAATCTCAGTGCAGTTTTCAAGAACCACCGAGGCCTTGGGCAATTATTTGGGTGTTTAAAGTACACTCAAGTCCAAGCTACACCAGCAACTCTAATGGCAGAGCTGATCTGGGATCTTAAACTTAGTGCCAGTCACACCTTTGATTTTTGGTGAAACCAAATAATCCCAAATGTTCCTTTTTGCTAGTACTTAATTCCATATTTTCTCAGCAAAACTAATGAATGAACATAAAATGAAAACAAGCCATTCCTCTGCAAGTAATCTGTTGTAGGGCATGCCAAACCCAGCAGCTTGATCAAGGCGAGGCAGCCACAGCTCCATGCCCCCAGGTCCGTCCCGTAGAGGGGCTGAGCTCAAATCCACCACAGGCACACGTCCACACCCACACAAGATGCACATACACACGTGGCTGGCCGCACAGATCAACACAGACAGAAATACTCATGCAAACACAGGCAGCTCAAATGGGCTAATCCTGTCCTGCTCTCTGGCGGTTCAGGATGAAGGTCTGTGAGTGGGAGATGCACACATACATGTAATGTGGGTCCCTCCAGCAGCTGTCTGTCAGTCTGGACTGTCAGTTTGCTCAGCAGCTGCCCCTGGATCCCAGTCTCCCCAGGCACTGGCACCTGGGCATGCAAACCCATGCTGTGGCCCCACTCCAGGTACTGAGGTACAGACCCCCTTGCACACACTCACACACACATGCACACACACAAACAGGTCCCTCAGTCATCCCCTGTATCCCTTGGTCCCTCCAGTAGCTGACTGACAGATCCTTGGGTCCCTCCAGTATGTAGCCCAAACCTACAGGCACCTCAATATCTGGCTCCAAAGCCTCTTATCCTACTTGCCAGCCAGTCCGGCTTGGTATTTGATTGTGAACACACACTGACATATGTCCCTACACAATACACACGCACTCCAGTCTCTCCTATCACACATCCCTCTGACCCTGCTCCCGCTCCAGGTGCTGCAGTCAGACCCCACCCACCCACGGGTGCTGAATAGGGTCCCTCTCCCAGGAGAAGAGTTAGAAACGGCGTTTCATCAGCAGACAGGACAGACTGTGCTGATCAGGTGCAGGGCATGGCCAGACAAGTGTGCTGACCAGCTGCCTGTTTGCACATGACTGGCCCCTTTTATCCCCTTTTCTCTCTATTTTCACATGCTTGTTCCTCCCCAGACCCTCTTGGCACCTCCCTTTCCCCACCTTTGGTTCTTCCTCTAAATGTCCCATAACAAGTCTCATGCAATCCCGAAATGCCCTTCCCCAGCATCCCATTCCCCCGCAGACAGTAACCCCCCTAAGCCTGTCAGGTGCTCCGGAGACTCATCTCCGTGGGTTTCACTCCCTGTCTGTGGGGCTGACGCTCTCCTGCAGGAGGAGCTGGGTCAGGATGCTCTGTTTTCTCTGATCAGGTTATTGGGGTCCCCTGCCTGTCATTGGTATTATGTGCTCCATCGTGGTTGTGGAGATAAGCCTTTAAACATAGAAACTAATAATGTGAATCCGAGTATCACACTGGCTACCTCAGTGGCTAGTGATGCAGGCACGGCGAAGGGCAGGGAAGAAAGACAGCTGAACTTCTGAAGCACCACCGGAGAAATCTAAATTAGAAAAAGTCACTATAGCACATAGACTACCATTAGTCATCTCTGTGTTGGTACCTTCTCACACAGAGTAATGTGCAATTTGCTGAAATTTTGCCTCTCTGAAAATTTTACATCATGTCAAGATTCCTGATGTATGGGAAGTCCTTTAGCTGTTGCACACTAGCGAACGTCAGGACAGGCAGTGACACTTTCCACGTCATGTGCCATAGAAAGTGCACTCCCGAATCTGCCTGCAGTACACAATTCCCATTAATGTCAGCGGGGCTCATTCACTGCCTCTCCTGAAGTTTCTCTTTACCTCATAAATGAACAGGAGGGAGTTTCGAGAGAAAGGGAGAATGTTAATTTTCTTCTCATTAGGCCTGGATGGGTACCTCCGGCATATTTCCTAAGTGTAGCGACTCATCTAAAACATTTGATTTGTTTCACCCAAGTGCACACTCTGCAGATACTTTAGTGAGGGAGTTTGCTGGCAGGGTATCTCACAGAGACAATAGAAGTTAAGTAAATAGCAGGCAATATTACGTTTGCAGATAACAGACAAGTGTAGCTTATCCAGACTAAGCCATTTTGAAAATCTGTTCATCAAAGATTAGGTCATATCTGGCAGAGGCAGCAATGAGATCTCTGGCCATGCTGAGGTCAAAGAGGACTTTGAGGCCTTTTGTTGAAAGCTTGAGTGCCGTGTCTGGCTCGGGAAACTGATTTAGCATCCGTCTCACGGCAGCAAAACTGTGTGTCCTGGCTGAAAAGAGGAAAAGAAGAAGATACGATGCTGATAGGCCTTTCATCTCCTATTTGATGTGCACGGAGCCCTGTAAGCACTCTGCCAACTTGCCACCATCCCCGGTAGTCCCTTGCTACCACAACTGATAGTGAAGGATGACGCCATGACAGCATCGCCTGCAGCAACGGCCTTGTCCCTCGGCACTGGATCCTCTCATCCTGGGACCGGCTGGGCCCCAGCACTTCTGTCGATCTAGCTGAGACTAATCCAAGCTCCTCGTTTTTTTTCCTTGATAAACTAGCAGAAATACTCCAGGCTTCAGCACTAAAACCTCTGCGGGGAAAGGCCAGAGCCCTGGCTTTAACTCAGCCTGACCAGAGCAAGCATTCCAAAACTGTGTGGGTCCTTCACCAAGATGCTCCATGTGCCAGTCTTTGGTATAGCCACCCCCACCATAAACTTCCATCACTGAAGGAGGTCATATTGAACTCTTCTGATCTTACCTGTTCGGTTCCCTTAACAGCTGCTTTCTCAATCAGAACAGGGGGGCTGAAACAGAGCAAGAAAGGTTTCACAAGGCTGATTAATCAGAGGCAATTCTTCTGCCCTCAGCTTCTTCACAACAGCCTATAGGTTCCTTCTCTGTTGCTTTTTTATTTGCTGGCTCTCAGGATTTTTAGGTGGCGCAGGCAGGTTGTAGTGTTTTCCTTAGCATCCAAATTCTCAATGGCAAATAATTCCCCAAGAGGAGAAGGAAGTTGGTGTCCTTAACTGAAGTAGAAGTATCTAACAAGTCAACCAAGTGATCTCTACAAGCCCAGATCAAAAGACAGATAATTACAAGTCACTATTGTTTTGTTTAAACTCCTAATTTTTCGGGGCTGAATCTAGTGTTTGGGATTGGCTTAATTTTTCTGATTTCTTAGCCCCCCTCTCTCCCCTTCTTTCCCACTTTGGTCACAGAAGGAGTTGTTGAGACAGTCTTAGTCTAAGCCATCACCCAGAAGAAATCCCAGTTTGCTCTTTCTAGATGTTAGTAGCAGTTATTAATATTTACCTTTCCTGCAGTGGTTTTGGAGGGCTGACAGATGGTTTTGGAGTACTGTATTTACAGATCTTCCAAGGGTGGAGTACTTGTGTTATTTCGCTAATGTGCTTGGCCTCTCCTGTGGCAACTTTAGTGCTTCTAATCTGTGGATGAAATGGAGCCCAAAAGCATGCATAAATTTTTACCAGATAGTTCCACAATACATTAGGAGCTGGACTTTCCCTTTGCTACATGCCAGTTAAGAACTACACTCTCATCATCTTTTCCACCTATTTCCCCTTCTGATGTAGCCAGCATGTTGGAATCCTTCATAAAAACATGTCATTTATACTTATGCAATGTAAGGATTTGCTATTGCAGACAACTTGCTTAGAATTTACTGGCACCAACAAGAGCAAAACATACAATGGTAAATGGAAGCTCATTTCTCGAGCCAGCTTGGAGCTGAGGGTCTTTGTAGTTGCTCTTTCCTAACTGTGAAAATTATATGGAAGGTTCTGCAGGTATCAGCATTTTGCTATAATCATTTCCATATAGCCAAATAGAGAAATTCAAGGTTTTGGTTTCTGCACCTGAATTTGCAGGTTTTTAGAGCAAACTGAAAGACCTCTGAACAATATCCTCCTACATTTACATCTCGAAGTGTAAAGCTCTTGAGGGTGGTGAGTCATAAAGCATTTCTTCCTTCCTCAGAGATCCAAGCTTGCAAATGGAAACAAGGTCTGCAATTCCAGCGAGGAAGCCGGCATGAGGGGTGGGAGGGGTGTCAGGGCCCACACCACATTACATGATGATGGATTGATGGGACCACATCAATGGGCCTCGAAAGCCGTGTGGCTCTCTGGGTAAGAGGAGATGGCAGGAACAGAGGAACGTCATTAGTTAACCCACCCATGGGGCAAGAGAGACCTCAAAATCAATGTGCAACAGCCTGGAGGTGTCTGGAGACTCACAGCTGAAGCCGGCAGGTGAACTTGGCTTCCTGAAGAGAAATCTCCAGCCAGTGGAAAGTCACCAAAGCCCCCACCTGCTCCCCCACTTAAATCAAAGTCACAAGGTGTCACACCACAACACAAACAGAAATAAAGTCTGGCTCAACCTGCAAGTTATATATTTAAAAAGCAAGGCAGGCCTCGCTAATGCCATGTAGTTCCCTTTGCAGTTCCAGATTTTTTTAAGTCTGGAAGAAATTACCCAAATCTAGATGCATTATAATCAGGAGCCAGAGCACCTGCCTCTGCCTCTTTTGTCACAAACCCCACAATAACTCCAGTGGTAGAAGTCAGTCAAAGGAATAAGAAGGAGCAGTTAGCATTTCCTCCACAAATGCTAAAAGCAGCACCAAATGATGAGTATGAATCATCCCATCTACTCTTATACAAGTTAGGATAAAAATGTAGGAGTCATGCAAGCTGGGATAAGCTGTCATGCTCTGGGATGTAATGTATCTCCTAAAGTTAAGCAGAAACTGTTCCATGGGCAAGTCATTGCATAGCGTTACATTGTGTGGGGTTTGCACCTTTCCTCAAAGCATCTGTGCCAACAATTGCCAGAGGCAGAATACCAGATTGCAGAAGGCATTTGACTAACCTGCAATAGCAATTCCTATTTCACTACTGGTTATATCCTGTTCCCCTTTCACTTTTTCTTTCACAAGGCTGTCAAGGTATATCTGTGTCCCTGCTATCAGAATGTATCAAGAATGTCACTCAAAGGCAAGAGCTTTGCATCCGCTGTTAGGTTTGCCAGGTAATGAAATTGTCCTTTTAATGCTTGTTTAATCACTGTGATTTCTCTGGTGCTGTAATACATATGTGATGAAATGATGATGTCTTACTTTCACAGATTATATGAGTATCTTTGTGTTTAATGCACACACGTGTCTGAAAGTTACTGCTCCTTTTGTTTTGCCTCCTGCAACAATATTCAAAAGACCATATTCTTAAAAGTAGTAATTAGCACATTGCAGCGGTACAAACGTCAACTAATCCCCATGGTGATGAGATCCCAAAGGCAAAGCGTGTGCTAATAAACTGAACAATGCCAGGGAACATTTCTGGGCACTGAGACTCAGTCATCTATATTGCTAATGTGACATAGGTCTTCCAGGCACATTTTCAGCCCAGCCCAACCACCAATATCTCAAACAGTCCTTATTTTGGGAGTTAGCATGGGACACCGACCATTCCCCCCAAGCAGTTTGGATGTGGTCACCCTCCTCTGAAGATCTGCACAGTGTAGATGCAGTGCAGCCCATCCTGTGCCCAGTGCCCTCATTTCTATAGGACAGTGATGGACACTGTTAATTTACTAGTGTTGACAGCTGAACTTCTACCTCATGCTCACATCTTACCTTCATTCCCTGTACTCCTGTATTTCCTATTCTTATCAGCCCCCTCCTCTGCTTTATCACATTAACAGAGCCTGCTGCCAATGAGTTGGGCAAGGATAGCCATCATTCTTTATGCGCTCCCATAGGCAAGGTGTTAAGGGCTGCAGGACTGATAGAAGGTCCTGGGTGTCGCATTTTCTCATGTTTAGGCCCTCCCTTCGCTCAGTCAGGCACTACGTCTGCTGGGCAACGAGTGGGATCTTCAATAGCCAGCAAGCCGAGAGGTGCGCAAGAGAGCTGATGGGGAAAGTCCTGGAGAAGAGCAGGGTGAATCCCCTTCACAGAGCTAGAGCTGGGTGCTTATGGATGCTCCCTCCTGTGCAAACTGATGCTGTCTGCCATTTTCTGGGATGACATTCTTAAACCAGCCCTTTCTTGGGAGCCATTCGGTGCAGAAGAGACTTTCCAGGCAGGCTAGTAAATGCTTTCTGGGTTCGGAGGAGCTGGGGGATTAGGAAACATGTATGTGTTTACACCCTTGCAGTGGAAGTTGGTTTGTTTGCCTAAATGATTTGTGGATGAAGCCACAAGTCAGCCACTGCTGAGATTTACATGGTTTCCTCTGACTAAGCCTCGTCCGCCCCGCATGCCTCACCACAGCTCCCCTGTGCAAGTGCTCCATAGGGACCCCAGACCAAGGGCAGGACACCTCCAAATTCATCAAAATGGGGTCTAAATAAACCTCACGCAGCACGGAGGTACCAGGGTGTGCCTCCGTGTATCTCTCTCTCTCCAGCAGCTCCCGTGTATCGTCTGGTGCTGCGTGACGTGCAGTGCCATAAGCACAGGCTTCCTCCATCTGACCACACACCATATGGGTGCCTCCTTCCCTTTACATGCGGCTGCAGGTTTCCTGCTGTATATGTTCAGCCTCTCACAGCTGGAAGCAGTAAGAGGTAGTTTGATCTATATGTTATACGCAGGAAGGAGTGAACTTTGCAAATTTTTAGCACTCTGCACGCTAGCAGGCTCACAATAATCTTTATTGGCTGGTTTGCTTGCTTTATGGTTGCAGTTTTCATCCTCCTGTGAGAAGCTGCATGCGCTTCCTGCAGGAGGAAAAGGCTCTTGTCACCTTATCACTTCACTGTCATGGACCTCTGACCACCACTCGCTAGTTTGTGGAGAAAAACACCATCTTCAGCATTGCTTCTGTCCATCAAGCGAAAGGGTTGAGCTGGCATTTTGCCACGCTTGACGAGCGTGGGTTGATACAAACTGTCTGAGGTTTTTTATAGCGCCTATCACCAGAGTATCAAAGCACTGAAATACTGTTAGTCGTGTTTGCCTCCCCATTGATCTTATCACCAAAGGCCAATCCTACTAGAGACCATCGGTCTTCCATGTGGTATTGCTTAGAGGGTTTGTTTCGTTAGATAGGCTGATCTGCAGCCAGTGCTGGAATAGTCTCTAATGCTGGGGTCAGATTCCAGGCTTTAATTAGCACTGATGGTAAACACACTGTTCGTAAGAGCTTTTTGCAAGATGACTAGCGCTGTTTATAGATGTGTTTTCTTTAATTTTTTTCATGTAGTGAACCTTCCAGTGCTTAAAGAGGTCTATGGACACTGCAAGTCTTGAAATTGAGGTCAAAAAGTCCTGCGACAGGTGGAACTCATGTAGAAAACATCACAGAAATGGATTTATAATGTTTAGAAATAGCTGGCTGTGCCATTCTGAGTTGACTGACAGTTTTGTCCATGATCTATATAACAGTTACATTAGACCTTTTAAATTTCAATATACTTTTATGCTTTGGCACTCTCCAGACACATTGAAATAAATCTTGTGGGTTTTTGCATGTTGCAACAACTGGGTGCGTGCTACTGTGGTCAGTTTTAATAGGTATTAATACAGTGAGTAGCAAGCAAATTATAACTGTTTCACATTAGACATAATTTTACAGCAGACAATTTTATAAGGAGAATGGAATGAATCAAATAGAGTAATTTGTATTAAAATATTTTTTACATTCCCTGTGTTCCAGTGGAACTGATGACAAGCCTAGAGAAGCATGCTAGGACAAACAGACCAGAAAATTAAATTCTTCTAGATTTCATATGCCGCAGCAGGAATAATTTGCATTTTTTTTTCTTTCTTAGCCTTTCTTTTAATTTTCCTTTTTGGAGAGAGGATTACGATGTAATCTTACATTTTTAAATCCTATCAAAAATACTTTTTTTTCAGTTTCATAGAACTGTGATCTGTTTTAGTTTTTTTGTGTATGCGTGATAGATGGCATTTACTAGCATGTGAAGAAAACCAAATGGTTAAAGTCAAGGTTGCAATCTCAGGGCTCTGCATCTTTGCGGACTGTTTATTCTCTCAATTAAGCATATACATATATTTGCCAGATGTCCAAGATCAGACTGCGTTTTTGACATACAACCCATGCTAAAAGAGGTTGTGCTCAAGCTCTAGATCCCCCTAAAAGCAGAGCACTTAAAAACACGGCGTGCCTTTGGGCTGGTGCACTGGCAGCTTTCAGCTCACTGTGCCCCGTTAGTCAGGAGATGCCTGCAAAGGCTCTGAAGGGCTTCATGGCTACTGGCAGTTGTGGAGCATCCGAGGTCAAGTCTTCCTTAGTAAAAAGGGAAACTCCCTCAGCCTGATTTTAGGCGCCCATAGATTCAGTGGCTTGTCCAAGTCACTCACCTAGCTATAATCAATGCAGAGAGAGATACACCTGTAAGGGCGCCGTTCATCCCAACCTTCTGTAGGTACTCAAGACCAGTGGGAAGACTGGTGCCTGTCTGTCCATCAACTGCAAGAAGACCCCAAACAACAGGCTTGGCTAGATGTCTCACATTTACATAGCTGCACTATAGGCCCAAGCTGTTGGCAGGCTGCTGCCAGGGCACAGCCAGCCATCTGCATGGGAAGCATGGAGTGATGGAGGTCACCATGGTTTAGGTTTTGTTTTCAAGCCCTTTCTTTACCTTGGAGCAGACACAGCCACTTCACATCTCTGAGCCAGTCATAAATCAGAACAATTACTGCCTTCTCCATCAGATCTTTACCACTTGTAAAATAAGGACTATCAAAATATTTGTGATGGTTGTTACACAAAGCTGATGCATGGTCATTAGCCAGTGTATGCAAAGGGCTGTGTGATTCATGGATCAAAGCTGTGGAGCCTGTCTCTTTGGTTTAGGGATTTCCATGGCACTCATCACTTGCTCTGAAGTTCTGACCTTATAAACACTTCTGTATGTCCTTAACTTTTTTATATGTGAGGAGTTTCATTGATGAGCTAAGCCCTGATACCACTCACTGCACAGTTACTTATTCCTACTCACTTTATTTATAAACCACGGCCGTTTCTCAGAAGTGTAAAAGCTCAAGGCACTGTAAACGCTTATGTGAAAAAACTCAGGTATGTTTCTATTTGAAGTGTCCTTATTTCTTGGTAACAAAAATATTTTGCTTTCAAAAAACAGAAGCTTTGTAAATATATAATAATAAGAAAAAACTACTAGATCTTTCTTTTTTCCCCCTTTCCTTTTTATTAATAATCACTAATGCTATTTCTCTGGAAAAGGGCTTAGTTTTTGTACTACTGGTACTGGTGATATCTAGAGCTCAGTGGTGGGAAAGCTTAAAAAAAGATAAGTCACATTTCTTTTTTATAGCTTCTTGTTTATTTTTTCAGATGGGCTGATATATTACTCTGCTTGCCTATCTTTGAGGTACTGAAACCCAGCAAAAAGAAGCCTTACTGACGAAAATAGTTTTTCTCTTTTAGAAAACTTGTTTTCTCATCAGTGTCACAACATGGTCAGCTTTTGAGATTTTATCAGATGTATGGCAATGAGACTTTTTTTTTAATGAAGCCTCAGTTTATACAGTCATGTCATTACATGGAGACTTGCATTTGAGGAGAAAAACGTTGCGGGTAGACACAGGACCTGGAAACTACACTCTGACTTTAGACTTTACATAAAAGCAGCCTGAACTGTGCTTCAAAAGAAAATAGCTTGTTTTTTCAGCCAGTCTCATCTGGGGGGCGGGAGCTCATAATTTCTAAATTCTTGAGGCTGTTGAAACTCAAGCTAATATCAGGCTACACTGCTGTTAACTTCTTCATCAGTCCTGTATTAGCCTGGATCTGGGGACTGCTTACCGGAATTGATGCTTTCAGCTTGTGGTAGAAATTAAAGTTGCTTTTATTTGGCGTATCTCCTTAGGAGTCAAAATAGAAACAGCTCCGCAAGGAGGAACGGGGAGGCAGAGTGTGCTGCTGCCTCAAAAGCCTTTCACAATCTGACTGCGAACACCTTGGGGGACCCGCTGCCCTCCCGTGCATCTGGATGGGAAGGAGAGAAGGTGACCCTGCACTTTGGAGCCGGCAAGCTTTCCCTCTTCTTCTCTCCACCACATGTATGCAATTCAGCTGCTCACTGTGGTTTCTGTACATGAGTGTAGCCACAGAGTGGTCATGTAGTTCTGCTGGTCCGTGACATTGCTTCATGCTCAATAAAAGTTGTTGCTTTTGTATTAGCATTCTATACTAGATTTTTAAGGGGGCAAAACAACCTGTTTCTGTACAGTGAAACACAAGGCTCAGATCTTTAACTGCAGGCTAGGACCCTTCAGGGATAATGATAGGGGTGGAAAGGAAGCCACAGGCTTTTGAGAGGATGAAACCCGAAGGTAGGAAGGCTGTGTCCTGGTCCCAGCCGTGCCAGAGCACTCTCCCTGAGCAATACATTTTGTTCTCCACACCGTACTTGTTAAATGGCTATAATAACTTTTGCACATCTGTCTGTCCCATGCAGAATTGTGGACTGTCACATCTGCGTAGCATTACTAATATGTCAAGACCCGTATAAATAAATGACAGGTAGTGCTACTTGAGGACTATCCTTGCAAGCCAGGTGAGTACAACATGGCCTTGAGGTTTTTCCCTGTGTTGTCTTGTGAGAGCCTCTCCTTTTACACAGAGCAGGAAAATTTGCTCTTCCCTTGATCCTTTTAACATTTTCTTCTTTCAGACAGTCTCAGCTCAGTTTGGTCTGTTCATGCTCTAAGTTTAAGCTTTCAGCCAGGCCCCACCTGTCTCCTGTACTGAAAAATTACTGTGCATCACTAATATATTGTTTGCAATATGGCTTGTTTTACATG
Organism: Calonectris borealis; assembly: GCF_964195595.1. NCBI lineage: Eukaryota > Metazoa > Chordata > Aves > Procellariiformes > Procellariidae > Calonectris > Calonectris borealis. Next base: position 190,465,037 of record NC_134312.1, read on the forward strand.
TACATTATACCATAACTAATAGTCAATAACAGCTAACAGTTATATATAGATTTTACACGAGTGGTGAAAAACAGATACCCTACAGGCACCATATTTGAGAGCTAGGAGTGCTCCCCTCAATCAATGGTACAAAAAGCAGGAACAGCTGTAGCAAAGTCAGTACCATTCTGCCAATGCCTTCTAGCATCACCAGTGAGAGGGTTAGCAGCCTTCTAAGGTCAATTCAGTCAAAGACTAGCTGAAAGGCCAAGCAGAAGCATCACAGAAGTCATCTAGAATTGCCTCCCCCACCTCTTGGCAGCATTTGGGAAAGAGACAGTTCACCTTTGGCTAGATCCTCCCCGCCTCTGACGTGGTAATCTCTCTGGATCTGCTTATTTTTAGTCTAGGCAGATGCTGAGGAGGAATTTGTGATGAATTCACACTCTTCATCTGAGTGAATTTTCCAGGTATGTTCCCTTTGATGTTTATGCAGAGGGTGAGACTTTCATGGCTGGAAAAATGTCACTACGTTTTCTGTGTATGTAGCGCATCTGTCAAAAGGTGTGAAGATCTGCTATCTAGTCAAGACACTTCTTGCAGTTTCCATTCACTTGGCACAGTACTTCGGAAGATCATCACAGGTTTTCCCTTTACTTTAATAAGTGTTATTGAATAGCAGGCATTGAAATGCTGGTGGAGTTCCTGGCTAGAGTAGACATAGAAGAGCAACACAGACCTATCTGCATCTATGAGATCTGCAAAAAACCCCAAGTCATTCCAGCCATTCTGGAAAACAAAACAAATGTACAATGTGTAACACTATTCACAGCCACAGCCTTAAAGCTCTGTGCCATAAAGATGACAGCAGTGAATATCATGCTAAAATTTAACAAGTTGGAAAGAATAATCAACTCTTGCTTACATAACAGCTACATGAAAACTCCCTAAAAATATTTGGCATCATGGCTGTAGCCCTCCCTTGTCTAGAGGCAGAGCCATGTTCCAGCAGCCCCAAGGTTGATATGCCACTCATTCCCATCAAAGTAGCTTATGAAATAACCAAACTGTGTAATACCAAGTGACAGTCTGTAGAAGGCTGGCTGAATTTGATCATAAGGTCCAGTGCTACGAAACAAGGTCTTAGGAGCTGGTCTTTCAGAGAGCCCTGTGCTTCAGCACCATGGTGTGCACAGAAGAAGAAAATAGTTATAGACAGAGCTGGTTTAAGAGGTGAGCACTTGTCCAGGGTGGCAGTTGTCCAGGACCCCAAGTCAACAGGGCCCTGCTTGGTCCAATTTAGCAGAGAGGCATCCAGCAGGCAGCTGGAAAGAGGGAGCAGCTGATATCCCCAACCTGTGCCCAGGCTCTCTGTGGATCTGACACAACCTGTGGAGCAAAGCTGCTGTGTTTGCAAACAGCCCCGTCAGAAGAGATTCCCCCAGAAAAGATGAATCTAAAATATTTGCTGACCATCCCACACATTGCACTGGACATGCTCATCACCAGCTCTCTCGTGTAGATATTTTTACACCACCGATATAGACATTCCACCATGATACACCACCATGTGGATATCCTTACACCACCAATGTTGTCTAAGCCCAGGTTGTGGGTGAAATCCAGAGCTGTCCAGAGGACCAGTGCCACCTTCTTGTGTCCTTCAAGACAGACTTGAATCTTTTTCCAAGTATTTTGGGGAACATGGGACTAGATGGGGCTATCTGGATTATGAAGTCAACACCCCCGCAGTTGTGGACAGCATACCATTCAGTTTAGTCAGAAATGCCCAGGATGACTTCCTCCATATAACCCCTCAGATCATTCCTCATCCCACTATAACAAACTAACAGCCTGTGCAATGTCCAAGAATGGCAAGGCTGGAAATGACACCTATCTCTTACAACTGATGCCCACTCGGAAGAACCTGATGCTCCACATGGTCAAGCAGAGCCCTGGGCAGAGTGGATTGTGCAGCCCCTGGTGTCCAACACTGCACTGGACAGTGCTGACATGGGGAAGAGGGGCTCCCACCTCCCACCACAGTACTTCCATTCCTGGTTTCTAACCATTCCAGCATAAAATCATATTTCCTCCTTTCTGCCTTGCTGAGATGATTTCTTGATACAAACAAAGTGCTGTATCTTCATGTCTCTGCTTTTTAAAGGTGTCCTTAATTACATAAGATTCCTGAGAAATTAAAAGTAACAATTGAATTAAGTTCTGATTCGTTGTTTCTGGAAGTAAAAAATGATGGTGTCTTTTGACATTTCTTTCATGTTTCCTCCTTTCCAATGGAGATTTGGCTGTTATCTTGTTCCACTGGAGATCCTTTCTGAGTTTTGAATTCCTCCCTCTGCCTCTCCACCATTGCATGGATCAGTTTTCTCTTTTCTACCAAAAACCCAAGCAGCAGTGAAGTTTCACAGAATATACCCAACAAGACCTGAATGAATTCCTGGTAGCCCACCTGCACAGCGGCAGACTTTCTCCACATGCAATGATACTTCTCTGCAAGGTCTTTAATGCTGTGAGAGTCACAATAAAATGATGCTATATGGGACATGCTGATAGGCTCACATGTCTGATTTGTTCTTTGGCTAAGAGCTTCCCCTTTTCAGGACGTTCAAAGCCTGCGTCCTCAGTCCATGAGTACCTTTGGTTCCCTGCATCTCCAAGGTGCTATCTGTATTGTGGTGGGTTGCTACGGCTGCTGCTGTAAGTGCTCACATAAAACCTCTGCTGGACTGAGTGCAAGTCAAAGCAGCCCCTGAGCAGGCTTAACTCATTCAGCAGCCTGCTGGGGAATAGCTCTCACTGTTTCTTTTTACAGCTTGTCTTTTCCTGCACTTTCCTGGTCTGTACAGTCTGCAACTTTCCCTTATTCCCCCTGGCTCCATGATTTGATTGACCACTGATCCATGCAGACCTCCTGGAAATATCCTTCAATCCTATGTGCTTAGGAAGAAAGACGTCTAAAAGAAGCCATGTGTGCTCAGTGCCAGACTCCTGGGCTGCGGGGGAATGCACAGGGAGAAGGAGTCTACCACCAAAAAAGCCCATCCCTGTGCAAAAGCCTATCCCACCGCACAGCCGGGGATGCAGGAGGAGACACGGCTTTACATTAGGTGGACACCCCTGCCCCAGGGCCCTGGAGAGCCCCTGGCTCTGCACATCTCCATACGTTGTCCCCGCACGCAGCCACGAGTGTCAGCAGTGGCAGAGGGTCCTCCAGCCTCGGTTATACTTTGGAGCTACATTTGCTAATTGTTTCTCAAGTTCATATTAGGCAAATGCCATTTTAGCATAATTTTATTTTCACAGAGGACAGATTAAGCCAATAATAATAATGGCACATATTAGGTGCAGCTGTTCTATTTTGTTCCCCTAGGCAGGCCTGAAGCACTGTTTCCTAATGTAAGCCCTGATCCTACCAATCTGAGTAAATTTTACACATGGGAATATTTCCACTAGAGTTGGTTGAAGCTGCTCAGATGTGCAAAGCTGGGCCTTACTACAAGTATTTTCAGGACCGAGCCCACAGTTTGACTAGCGCAGTTTAGCCTAGTTTTTGCCCATACTTCAGAAAAAAAAAAAAAAACCAACATTACTACAAACAGGGCCAAGGAATCCTCTATTACTTTCCTGACCAAATTTTGATTAATATCTTAATGGTAGTCATGGCAGTAAAATGACCTTTTTCACTTCGGAAATAGTCTTGCAAAAGTCTGTTGATCATTGTTTGTGTCTCATCTTAACGATGTACAAATCTGAAAGGCTCTATGCTTTAAAATTTAAAAGGAATGAAGTTCTTTTTTTTTTTTATTTTTCTAAATCTAGAACCCAGTAGATGATTAACTAAAATAGGGAAACAAGTAAGACATAACTTCACAGTCAACCTTCTTAATGTGTAGCTGAACATGGTGAATTTATATGCTGTGAAGTAAGTGACAGATTCCTCTCTATTTTTTCATTTGTATCTATAATACTTAAAAAGTAACACAGAACCCAAAATAAAAAAAAACAGAGACGAAGAGGAACTGAGGACTACCACAGGAAACTATAGGAAATCCTTTATCTCCTTTTAATTAAATGTATTTCCATTGATAATTATAGTATAACTTACAGTATAAAAAGTATAGTCTGAGTTTCTGTACATCTAAATGCATTTTTCCATACAACAGGAATAATATTTGCTTCACGGAGGAGCTGTGACAGTGGACGTTATAAATCATGGAGAGGTCCTCAACAGCAGGTATAATATAAAACATTCTACAGTAAGTGATTAATCTTTTCTTTAATCAGGCCTGAAGACTAAATAATTTAAGTTTCTAATAGCTCAGGAAATTTTCAGGATGTTCCATAGACATTTCAGGACATGACCCTCAGCTGGATAACAGAGTTGTAGCTCATTGAGTCTCTTGTCTAGTGGTTGATGATGACTTCTATTATTTTTCCACATTTGTGATTTTTTAATTCAATTTTCATATTTTTCTGTCATTGCATTGTTTTTTCTTCTTAGTTTCTGCCTCCTCTGTCTATGATGGAAAAAAGCAGTGAGCTATTGTCGGCACTGGCAGACGGGGGCGGGGGGAGGCAAATTAATTCTGCACAGGGCATTTGGCATTCTCCAAATTTTGCAGACTTGTCTTTCCCACTTAACAACATTCCCACTTAACAATATAAAACCATATTTGCATTTAATATAGGGGGAAAGCAGAGGAGAAAGTGAAGCAGATCTTGCTGTGACCTTAATAGCTAGTGAAAGGAAAAGGAAAAAAATGTATTTCAATGCTTCATGTAGCTGGAAGGCAAAGCCTCTGGCTGTTGTTACAAGAACAGTGTTAACAATTTTAATATTGTTCCAGATGATGGAACTGGGAAGAACAACTTAAGGAAAAATGACCATCCCTCTGTGAGACTCAGTCACATACAGGCACAGAATGGTTACTGTCGCAATTCTTCTACAGCTGAACAGCAAGAAACTAGCTGTTGTTGGATCACTGTGGGTACATCAACAGCAAAACAAAAAAAAGTGGCTAAATAGCGCAAAATATACTGTGAAAACAGGAAGGAAGATCATGTAGGTGGGACCATATGGCATAAGCTTCTTCAGTGACTATAGAACATTCCTCTTCTGAGAATGAAGAAATAGAGCTCAATATAGAAATGTTTTCCCATGCATTCAAAGTACTTGCTTAATATAGAACATGGAGGGAATCAAACTTGAGATTGTTGCTAGTGTCTGTATCTTTGATGGAGGTTTTTGGGCCATATTCAATGAGGAGCACGAGCAGGGATGCAAAATCAATTATAAGTACATGAACTATGTGCCCGACCAGAAAAACTGCAAAGGAAATTCATCCTGTTGGGCTAAGGTGGGCACCAAACCCCGCTTTTTCTGCTCATCGTTTTCTCCTGAAACATAGCATCACTTTTTGGAGGAGAAATTGTATAAAAATTGATTTCTTTTCTTCCTTCTTTGTCAGGAGAGACTAGGGAGACAGCAATTCCAAGCTGTTTTGTTTGTGGAGGCATCCTGAAACAGTCAGCTCACAATAGAGAGGACAGGAAAAAACCTAAGAATCATAGAATCATAGAATAGTTTGGGTTCGAAGGGACCTTTAAATGTCATCTAGTCCAACCCCCCTGCCGTGGGCAGGGACATCTTCAGCTAGATAAGAAGGGTATGTACGTTGAGTGAGGAAACACAGATGGCCCTTGCTAAGAATGAAGTTGCATGAACCCTGTGAAACTCTGTGAAGATACTGTGTGAAGGTTTCCTGGAGTGTTAGGGTTGCAAAGCCTAGAATGTAGCCCTGAGGAGACATGAAGCAGGAATTGTTTTGTGCTGGTTTGAGTGGTTTCAGCATTTAGGGCCTGAGTTTGGGTGTTGAAGAGGAACGAATTGAATCCTGTGTGGTTGCAAGGAAATGCATGGGAACCTCACCTTGGGCAAGGGAGAGGGCTCTGGATTCATGAAGGACATGTGGGAAGGAGAAAGGGGAGAGAAGAGAGCAGCTCAAAAAAGGAAAGATCCGTCTAGAGTAAAATGAAAAAGGGAATGATAAGAAATAGGATAACATTTTTACTCACATTTGATTTTGGACTTCCATTTCCTAGAAAGGACAGGGGAGCTGATTTACACTGAACTATCTCAGTAACGGGTAACTGGCACACCGGCCTCAGGCTTGCAATGGGTTAAGGGAATGAACAGCTTTAACTGGGAATGCCGATGTTGGTACAAGTGGCATGTGGGCCAGAAAATGGATTGAAGTAGCAGAATACACAAAGTTGCATAAATCTAGGCTTCAGTTGTGGAAAAGGAAGCTAATTACACTTAATGATGCTCGTGTTGGAAGACAGAGCTGCAGAAGGAGAAGGGAAAGTGGCCAACCCAGGAAGAGACTATTCCAAGGGCATGTCAAGAACATCATCCTGCTTAAGTGATTCAGCCATTTGTCTCAGGAAAGGGAAACTTCACAGATGTGTTATCCCCAGACACATCTTCTCCCAGTTCTTTCCTCAAGGATATCTGGATACCGATATCTTGTGGTTAGCTGGACAACCTGTGCTGTGTTGTCTGGATGCAACCCTAGCTCTCAGTCTCTGATGGCAGTCTTCCCAGCTAAAACAATGATCTTTTTCATTTACCAGTGATGCAGACCTAGCAGACATATCAGACCATAACTGTTTTCTTTTTGTGTGTGTGTGTGTGTTTGTGTGTTGTTAATCACCAGTCAGTGATTTTATTTTAAATGAGCACGACAAAGCAAGGGGCCATGGTAGCAGGAGCACATTGTAGGAGCTCTGGCACAAATGCACTTGAGCTGTACCAGACATCCAGGTTCTTTGTAACCAGGGCTATTCCTGCATCAGCAAGGAGAGGAAATCTAAATGTAACCCCTGCACTTACATAGCAAGCCTTTCAGCTGACTAGCTTTTATGGGGCTGCTGCCTCCAGCAAGATCAAGGAAACTCAGGGAAAGCAAACATTTATCGTCTTCTAATATTCTTAGATCTGAATCTCTCCTACCTTTCCCTAAATTTCTGTTTTCTGCTTGAGAGATCGAGATCCACAGTGGGCTTTTCCGTCCCTCTGCCTGGCCACAAAGACTGCTCACTGAGTTTGGAAAGAAAGATAGAGGTGACTGGTGGCCCCGGCTGGGACACACTGAGTCTGTTTGCGTTTCTCGATAGCGTTGGCTCAAAGGAAGCTCTTCCTCTGTACAATCATAATATTGCCAAGCAAATTCGAATATGGAAGAAATCCCCAACTGTCTGCAAAGAAAAAGGAAATCTAACTCCATTATTCTTTTCATTCTAACGGTAGAAATACTGCTGTTTTCAATAGCTAGGAGCAATTTGTCCTGCGAGTACCACGATGAGGCTGTAGAGAAACCCCTGCCCTCCCAGTGCCAAGGGAAATGCTGCACTCGGAGCATCCTCTGGCTATGTAAAAGACAGTATGACCTAGAAGAGAGGATGTTTGAGTGAGCACCTCATGGCATGGCACCATTAAAGACATTAAGGTCTACGGTGAGTTTTTGGCTGGGGACATAATTTTCATTTTCCAATAATGGCCAAGGGAGTTGGTCACCCAGCCCCTCTGTTAAATCAGATTATTGCTAAGCACGTTGGGTGTGATGGACCTGAGCAGAGGCAGACCTTTGCCCTTGTGATAGTCTTGCAGGCTCCCCGTGTGGTCACGGGAGAGAAGCCCCACTGCTGCGTGGCTCTCCTCCTCGGGAAGCAGGCGTCTAAAACAGGCCAGATGAGTCATACTCTGAAGAGCCTGCTTGTCTCCCGTGACTCTAACAGGAGCCGATGGTAACTTGCTCAGGTGCAGAGGTCTCCTCCATGAGCATGTCATATCAGGTGAGGTGAAGCTCACCACTGGGTCTTCCAATCTCCTTCACGTTGGGGCATTGGAGGCAGCAGCTCCGTGGAAGGCTGGACCCTGGGCAGAAAAGCAGACACGTCTAAACACGCCTGTAGGCCAGCCTGGGCATCAGTGGTTATTTGTGTCAGGACTGATTTTGGATCCCTGTGTGCAAAGTGCAGCTCTGTGAAGTATTGCAAGCAGGAGATAGCAAGAGCGTGTGGGAGGTTTGTATCGGAGAACAATGAAACGTATTTCTTTCGAAACCTGGTTGCCATAGAACAAAAAGCAGTTATCTCGAGTGTTTGCAAAGCAGAGTTTCTTCCTAATAAACACTTAGGATGGTGTTTGTTCCCTTCTTAATAGAGTGTCTGTGAGATGTCAGACTTTATTGTAATAGTAATCTTTCGAAATGACATATATTTTCCTGCTCTGAGATCTCTAACATCTATTGAGACTGTCAGAGACTTAGAACATAACCAAATACAGCTGAAATTCTCCATGAAGTGGAAACTGGAAACGTCTGATGATTTGCAAAAGTTCATTTCAGAATTTCTTTTTTTTTATTATTTTCTTTTAGTTGATGTAATGTGTTTTTCATTTTTATACTCATTATTTACAGCATTTCACAATTAGTGATAGCATGTAATTACTTAACTGAAGTATTCTATTATTTTAATTATCTTTAGAAATTATAGAGAGGCAAGTGTTATTTAGCATGTTTAAAAGTTTGATCTTCTTTTCTATTTCAAAGTGTCTCCTGCTTGTGATTTTTGATGCTGGCACAAATGCCATGAAATTGTGTAAAAATAATAAAGTTAAAACTTAAACATTAAATTTCTTCAAAACTAGATAATGAAATTCTGAAAATTCTGAAAATATTTTTTTATTGTAAAAGTGATAAATTTATAACTTTTTATCAGTTATTATGAAAATCTATTTTTTTTCAACTAAGTTTAGATTTTTATGAAAATTACACTTTCAGACAGTACAAAAGCAAGACTGGGAATAAATTCACACCGGTCTATCACAGAATGCTCCTCTCCAGAGTAGTTTTCATACAAATTTTGTTCAAACATATAGGCCTTTGATCTAGAGCTCTCCCTTCAGAGACAGACTCGTAATTCCCACTAAACCTAAGAGGAGACATGTGCATGCCATTGCATGCATAAATCTGGAGAAAGAATTGGGACGAAAGTTTGAACAAAACAAAATGATCAGATAGTCAGATAAATTATGGTGATGGAAGATGTGACTAGGCAGGGACGGCTAAATTAATTCAAATTGCTTCATGTTTGCCATAGGCAAACATACCACAGGTTAACTCTGAAACTTGCTGCAATGCTAGCTTTTCATGTGTTATAATTCTTTTTAGCTATATCTACTGAGAGGGAAACTGTTTTAGAAATAAAACATGTATTGACATTATTATTTTATAACCATAAATATTGACTTGGTTGAATATTTTGATGTAGCATACAATGAACCAGTGTAAAACACATCAGTACACATTTGGACTCGATGATCTCACAGGTCTTTTCCAAACAAAATTATCTACTTCAAAAGTTTGTGATGTCTTAATCTGGAGGGTAGCACCCGGGTGTGCAGAAAAGCTAAGAGAAGTTGGACTTTTGCACATGTCGCCTTAATGAAGAAAAAGAACCATCTAATGGGGCTAAATGAGCCCTGCAAAAGTGGTGATCAAGTGGTGGGCAAGCTGAGGGAGAGTCAAGAGAGCCCAGTGGACCTCCTGCACCTTTGAGACATGGCCTCCTGGCTTTGGTGAATGCCACAAGAAGAAAAGGAGGAGGGGAGAGAGGAGAGCACCAAGGTCCGGGCACTGCCTGGGACTCTTGTTGTCACCCCTACGCAAAATCAGCTTTACGGCTCCTGGGGGTTGTGACTCCACGGGGAATGTATGAGCCCCCACTGCAGCTCTGGCATTCAGACCTGGAAACCTCCCTCCCCAAATGAGATAACATCTGCTGCTGCTGCTGCTGCTGCTGCTGCTGCTAGGTGATGATATTAGTCAAGCAGTTCAAGTGGTAGCAGGCTGTGCAGAAGTGGAGAAAGTTCAAGTTTAAAGGCAGCTGTCGATGCATGACTGAACGGGGGGGAGGGAGAATTGTTACAGCTGCACATAATGGCATTTGTTTCTAGGAGGGGGGGTTTTGAGGGTTGGGTTTTTTTCGTTTAAATAAAACCTTGGAAATTAATTGTTGCCTGCAGTCAGGGCAGTGTGTTAGAGGGAGCCAGTCGAGGAGCCCTTCTGGTGCAAAGAGGCCCCAGTGAGAAACACCGCAGACTGATCGTGGCCAGGAAACTTGTAATTGTGTCAAAGCTGCCTCTTTCTCTGCACCACATTTCACGTCCGCAACCTGACAGTGGAGAGAATGAAAAAGTGCTCTGACAGCACGTAAAAACCCCAAAGTCATGCCCCCCCCCGCAAAGCAGAGGCCAACTCCACCACTCTGTCCCCATCCCATATGTGAGATAATTTGTATTCATCCAGATGCTGGGGAAGTTGTCGTATTTCCAAGACGTCTAGCGTGTGGACTCGACAGGTTCTGGATCGCCTGTATGATCCTAAGGGCAGGGGAAATGCAAACCCCTGAGCGCTGCCGTGGGCAGCTGGTCGCCGTAAAACACAGAAAGCAAAGCAGGACTGTAAGGGCAACCATTCAGCTATCTCAGGGACCAAGCACCCGGCCGGCCCCAACCGTTCAGTGTGGGCATCATGGGCTATCAGCAAGGTGTTGCAGCCACCTCCTGTATTTCACTGAGAAGATTTTGTATATCACCGCAGCACCCAAAGCCAGAGAGTTGAGTGCTTCGCAAACACGCGCCCCCCCCGCCCCAAACCTGGGCCTCGTGGTGAGTCTGCTGCATCTCTTCCTTCGACTGTTTGGCTGGTATCCATTTTTTGGGAGGTTTGGGGTGTTTTTCGGTGTGGGTTTGGGGGTTTTTTGAAAGTCTACAGAAGTCAACAGAACAACGCAGTGAAAGATGCAGCAATGGCTAGTTTCGAACAGAATAAATGTGCAGGCTTTAGAGGAATATATGGCAAGAGACAGCTCAAAACAGAAGGGTCTAGGACTCGTTTTCTACAAAAAGGGTTTTTTTCCCCCTGACTTCTCACAGTGTTCTGGGGCGACGGGGAGGAAACGAAGGTCTTCGTGTTCGTTATCGTTACCTTCCTTATATGTGGAAATTGTGATACGCACAGACACCAATCCTCCTCTCACCAGCGTAAACCCACAATAAATCTGCTGGTTTTGAGCAAGCTGGTTAGGTTTACCCAGCTGCCCCCTCCCCGCGGCACCCCGGTGTCCCTGCGGTGCCCCGAGGAGCCGGGTGAAGCGTTCGGCCGAGGGCAGGAGGAGGGGAAAACTGAGAGGGCTCAGTGTTGCTGTGTTATGAAGTGACAGATAGAGCCAGCCAGGCAGTGCCCCGGCCCCGCGCGCGATGATATTCATTTCACACAGCCCCTGCCTGTTCCAGCTGGAACGATAGGAGATGCAAACTTTGACTTCTGCGTTTGAAAGAGATATTGTTTGATGGAAGTGTGTGGGTGGCGGGTAAAACAAGCAGCTAAGTGTCAGCACAAGAAGCAAACATTCTCCTCCCCCCCCTCCCCGATGTAGTTTTTGACGTAATGAGCATTGCTCCCAATTTTCCTTCCAAATAGGCATTGCACCCGTCCCCATGGCAACTGTCATGCTCAAAAGATGTCCTGTCAGGAGCCATGAAAGGCCCAGAGACATTTGTATTAGATGGTCACAACCGCGCTAGCTAATGCTTAACAAATACACTACGAGGCTGCATTCGTCAAAATGAAGAGCGCAAACATTTGTGTTCCATTAAACAGAAATTAATAAGATTCGAATAGGAAGAAACCAAACTGGACTGTTTTTTTGTGTATACAGCTGTGTTATGAAGTAATACAGGGAACGTTAGTATGAATAATGATTGCACATGTGCATTCAATTTATTTCTTCTACTTCTTGTATGGTCTCCTTTAACCCTTTTTCTCTATAGGTTTTTCAGAAATCAAACACAGGTTTAACAGCTGGGCAAGACAGGGATTTCAACCGCTCCTTTCACACTACCGAGGTCCAATAGGACTTCTTTATTTAAAGGCACTCTGGGTCATTGGGAAGTTGTGCTTTTGAAAAATGTTCACGTACTTGATGATTGAGCACATGAATGTGGTGGTCTGATTTTTACCAGGGAAAAGAAGGGCTCCGGTCTCTAAACGAGGCGGGTCGTATCCTGAACCGCTGTGCATCCTCCCACCTTCCTCGGCTGATTTGTCCCAGCTGAGGATCTGGCCTCAGGTCCAGGCATTAAAAAAAATAACAATAAGGAATCGTGTTTCCAGCTCAGCTGAAAATCAAAAGTGAAAGTTCAGGAAGACAGCGGAGCCTCCTCCCACCACAGCCCTTCTCCTGGCTCCCCGTCACCCAACATAATTTAGAGCAGTTCCTTCCACCCGCTGCTGCAAGTAAACAACAAAAGTGGACTGTGTTACACAGCCTGACAATGACAGTCTGTACTCGGCTTTACAGGCCACAAAAGGCTATGGTAGCTTTGCTTTCTCCGGTCAGCTTAACCTCGCTCCTTTTCTTCCAAGAAGGGGAAAAAAAAAAGGAAAATTGGCCAGGGTCCTGGCTCAGCAATGGGCCCAGGCCAACTGCCCGGTGCGTGTGCGTGTACCAGCGCCTGGACTGCCTCCGTCTTTGCTGCTCATAACTCTTCTTCACTTATCATTTCCCTGTTTTAACCTCCTAGCTTCACAGGCAGCAGAAATAATCATCCCAGAGTCTGTATTTCCATCGCACAAGGCTTTTATTCCTACAAGGCCTAGTTTTGCAACAGTTTGAATGCTTAAATATTTGTGCCAGGACTCTTACCTCCTCCCCCCTTCCCCCTTTCTCCTCACACTCCCGTCTCTTTCTTTTCGTCTGTGAAACTATTATCCCCCCAAACCTCCATCTCCCAGGCTGAACTGAATAAGACCCTTATCCCAGGCTGGGCAAGTGGGAGGGGAGGCAGCAAATGGAAAACATTTCTCTTTCTAGATGTAATTGCAAAACAGGAATTTGCTATTCCATCAGCATGCACATGTCCAGACCTGGACTTCTGTAGAAAAGCCAGCTTCCACTTAATCCTTTGGATAGGTCGCTGTTCTTCTGGAGAAGTTTGCCACACTCTCATATTCCTGTCCTTCGTTTCCCCAAGCCTTCAGGACAGGACAACAACCGAAGGAGACTAACAGTCTTCCCCAAACCAAACCACTGTGTCCAAACACAGACGAGCTCTGGGCAGTTCTGGATGACTACAAAAAAGCCCTGGCTTGAGCTCATCCCTGTTGTCGCATCTCCTGTGTGTGCCGTGCAGTCTCATGAGATGATGGGCTCTCTCCACCTGCACGGAGCACCTTCCACCTTCCTGAACACCTCCAGGCTCTGAAGGAGGAGCAAGGCAGGAACTTTTGTCCACAGCACATGTTTTAAATTGGAAAATGCCTATTTGCTGAAACAAAAATCTTTCTTACAACTAAGTCCTTTTCAGCAAAACTTCTGTTCAGAAACTCCTAACCAAGCTCCCCTCCAAAAAGAAAGGCCACAGCTCCCACAAGAAGCACCTCTTGGTGCAGCCGCTCAGTTGGGGTTTCAGAGACACGGCTCAAGTCCTGGCCCCAAGCCCTGAGAACAGGGATTTAAGCGGTGTCTGCACCCTTCTAGGTTTGTGCTTCAAGAAGTCATCAGCTAGTCCAGCATGTCTTGAGCAGGTAGCAAAATCTGTCTCTCCCTCTGAATACTTCTGAAAAAAAAATTGGTTTTGCAATGCATTGAAATAAGCTTTTTTTTTTAAAACTTTTTAGTGAAAATTCTCAGTTTATCCCCTTTATTTCCTTTCTTTATCCAGCAGCTTCAAGGAGAACAAACCAATATTCAGTATTCCTATATGGGGTTCAATTTCGCTCCTGATTATCTTACATACTTAATAATATGTGTTACAAATAATTCTTGCCATATTCATGAGCTAAAGTCACAATAATGGATGTCACTTTTAATGCCAAACCTTTTAGGATAGTCCATATTTTCCAGCCCATATCCATATAAAAGATTCCAAGGTTTCGTGATCTTGTGTTTGACATATCACACATGTATTCGCTCAGCTCAGGCCGTTGTTTTAGTGAAGCCTTGAGTCCTTGCATGAGGGAGCTGGTGGATGTCATTGTGAGGCCACTCCTGATGATCTTTAAAAAGTCACGGGGATCAACGAGAGGCTCCTTAGGACTGGAGGAAAGCAAACGTCACTCCTATCTTCAAGAAGGACATGAAGGAGGATCCAGGGAACTACAAGCCAGTCAGCCTCAACCCAATCACTGGGAAAGTGATAGAACAAATCCTCCTGGAAGCCATTTCCAAACCTATTAAGGACAAGACAGCGACTGGAAGTAGTCAGCATGGATTTATGAAGGGGAAAACATGCCTAAGCAACCTGATAGTCTTCTGGAGGAGTTAGGCACCTGAAGTGGGGCTTAGGCAGGATACAGATATCAAACACAAAATTGCCTTTTTGCCATTTCTTTCTTGAGATTCCTCCATAAGAGAGACAGCAAAATCTCTGGCAGGCCTCTGGCCTCCCTCATTTCTGAGCAATCTTCTTTTTATGAGCAGATAGTTAAGTGTCCAAAATATCTGTAGTCAAGGCTGAACAACCTGAATCGATAAAAGTAAAACTCCAGAAAAGATATGCCCTTGTGTGTATTAGCCAAAAATTCTGCCCTTGTTTGCTTGAAATCTGTATTTTATTTAGTTAGTCTACATGAATATGTGGTTATGACTGCAGTGTGAAAATTTTGGTAATAGTCTTTATAACAATGAATGCCCTGGCCCAAATATTTTCCTTTACGTCAGTGAAATTTCTGATAATTAATTTTGACACCCTGTATTAAAATAAAAATAAAGAGCCCTTACTGAGCTTCTCGAGCCAAAAATGTAGCATAACACTCAGAGAAGCTTGAAAATTTTCCAGCAGAGAGGTTTACTATCAGAAAAGGTTGTTTGATTTGACAAAATGGAAATGTTTCACAAGCATCTTACTGAAACTTTGGCACTTAATTGTAAATATAACATTTAATTTTAGCTTTATTGAACTGTCCATAAATTATTCCATTCTGGTCTACACCACGAAAACCTCTGAGTTTTGAATTGAAATGCTGAATCTCTGAATGACAGAGGTGGAGAAGGTGAATAAGGACCCCTCTTTCACTCTCACCCAGGACAAGAACCAGGCGGATGAAGGGGAAGAGGGAGGCAAATGCATCTAGCAGACATCAGGCTGAAAGCAAGCAAAAGCAAGCCCTTTCGTGTGTGTTTAAGCTGAGGATGTCCTTCACACAAGAAGATGCTGAAAGTTCAGGGGACAAATCTTATGAGTACTACTACATACAAAGATACCAACCCCAGCACAGAAAGTCTCTGAGCCATGACTCCTTGAAGACTACAAGAATATTCTGGTGAAGAATCACCATTTGTTTGCTGTGTAATGTTTGGTACAGGATGCCTGGTTCAGGGCAAAACGCGTCTTTGATCTTATGTTCCCAGGGAGGCAGGAAGTGGGGTTTCTGACTAGCAGTAAAATTTTGTTTCCACCTGAGTGCTTTCTGCCCATTTGTTCTATCCTTATCTTTTTCAGGAGAAAAAAACAAACAAACAACAAAACCAATATTCAGAGGGTTTTATTACAAAAGTTTAAATTTTTTAGAGAAAAAAACAATTATTAAATTTCAAGTTTGGGATATACTTAGAAGCATAAAGGAGAAAATAATGAAGCATAGGAGAGAAACTTCAGTCAAACTCTTTTAAAGCAGGCAATAACAGGACCAAACACTCTTTTTCTTTTCAGACTAACACTTTGTCCATAATTCACTTAATTATTTCTGCAAAGTGTACTCTGCCCTATATAACAACACAAACAGATGCCATTCGATAACGAAGCATAACTTATGGACCTGGGTTTCTGCTCTTTAAGTCTGTAATCTGGAAGAATTTAGGTCAGGTGTACCCTTGGCTTTTGGGAGAAGGGTTTCATCCGTTTTCCTCAGGGGACCAAGAGAGGCCAGAAGCATAAAAATTACTTAGCTGGGGTTGAAATCTAGATTGGAGATGTCATCTTTAATTTTTAATGTCCTTGGCTTTTCCTATTGGCATGAGAACCACAATGTTTTACTATTTTGGAAAGTTTATTTCTTATTATTTTAATGTAAACCTTAAAGAAAGCAACATGATTAATCATTCCGGGACTAAGTATAAAAATTGTTAGAAGGAATCTTTACAGTTTATTGAAACATTTGCTAACTACCATGTGAAGATATATATTTACTAGCCCTTTAAAACTATGATTATTTTTCCAGGACACTGGAAGGTCTTTTAAGATCTGTTACAATCCAATACGAAATACTTGTTCAGGGAGATTTCATATCGCAAAGTATTGAGCTATTTATCTTTATGCTATGCCTGGCACATATACGTAGCGAGTTTACAAGTTTTAGGCTGTCATGAACGTTTCTTGAGAAACAGCCTTGGACGGAAGTAATTTTTCTAAATTAAATAAATATGTTGTTTCTGATTTTCCAAAATACCCAAAGGAACTAGCTCACATTCTAGATCAATGGCCTGCAAAATTTCACTTTGAAATATGATGACATTTTTTACTTAGTGAAGCACAAAATATCTCTGGAAACAAAGAAACTCTCTGCAGAGGATCTGATCCTGCAAACTTTACCCTCTCCAGGCAAGTTTTCCCATTGATTTTAACAGGGCTGCTTATCTGAGTTTTCACGTCAGCTGAGCATCAGGATGGAGCACTATGCACAGGTGTTTGTACAATCAACATTATTTTGTAATTAAAGCACATAATTGATGCTTTCCAGGATATTTGGACTTTTAAAAAGAAATGGGGGTTGGCTCTTTTCTTAAGAAAAGGAAAATTCCAACCCTCTAACAGATAAAGATTTTTGAGGGTCAAATTCTGAATCATTTTAGACATGACCCCCCAATCCTTTTCTGCTTTTTGGTTTGTATAAATTGTGTTCAAGACTCCAAGTTAGGAAGCGTAGGGGTAGGAAATAAAACCTTTTGAAGGCTCTAGCCTCTCTGAAGACAGTAACTCAAATTGTGGTGGGAGCTCTGGGTACAGCAAACCACTATGGAGACAAATTCAGGCTGCGCAAGGTTGTTGCTCTGTCCGTGTCAAACACACTGACTAAAGCCTTTAGGAATCGATGGAGCGGATCCCACAGAGATACAGTTTTAAATGAGCTCTTAGGGATAATGGTTTCGTGATAGAAGGGGGACAAGAGCATCACAGAACTTTTATCTCCCCAACACCATGGAGTATTCGAAATGCCAAGGCACAGATGTGCATATGGAGAGCAACAGCAGCCCTGAACAAATTCAACCATCATTTAAAACCATGCAACAGCGGTGAGGAACCGAAGGCAAAATGGGCTCCAGGGTGTTTATGACTTCACTGATGGCTTGCAGTTATACATGGCTTTGGCTTAAATTTCTTTGCAAGCAGGGCTTTGTCTTGCATAAGATACGCTTCTTGTTAGCTTTGGCAAGAGCTACACAACTCTCTCTCCTCTCAGTTCTCTGCCAAAAAGGTAAATTGGATGTGCAGGAAGACTTGGGTCTGCTCCACAAAGTGTTATCCATAGAAATAGAGTCAGAGAGTCATACAGATGTGCCCAGAAAGGCTATTAGATCATCAGGACCGATTTCCCAGGATAAAATAGGCCATGGTTTTGTTGGTTGTTTTTTTTTTAAATCAAGTTACTTCCATATCATGTTGTCTACCTGGAGTTTCTCTGAAACACAGTCTTCCACATAGACATCTAGTCTTGAGGTGAAGACTTTTGGGCCAATAATTTAAACTACTTTGGCTTTCCAAAACATTTGCTTTATTTCTCTTGTGAATTTGTTTCATTTTTACTCTCCATTGCTCATCACAGTAGCTTTCTCCACTTTAGTCCCAGAGCAGTGTCTTGTGATAAAAGTACTCGTGGCATATTCAAGTTACCTATTCTTCCTCTTTTTGATCAGGTCTTTAGGTCTTGCACTGTGCAGAATTTTTTCTTTCTAGCATGGAATATTTTTCCTGGCTCACTTTTTGCATCTTCTTCAGTTTTTCAACATCTTTTTATAAATATGGGACGACCAGAACTGTACATAATGTTCCAACATCTGTGTCCCTGCAGCTATGTACAAATGTAAAATTATATCCGTATTTCCACTGGTTGCTCCTCTCTTTTTACATTTAGGGCTTGTTTTAACTACAGCATTGCAGTAGGAACTCTAATGCAACTCTTGCCCATGAGTCCCAAGTCCTTCTCAGAAGCACTGCCTTCCTGAGCCCCGCGCTCTGTTGCCATCCTTGTCTTCCTCAGTCCTATACGCAGATTTCTGGTTTTTGCCTGTATTAAAACACATGCTCTTTGTATGTCAAGTCCATATCATTTTGTACATCTGCCCAGCCCTCACTGTCAGGTACCACTCTACCAGGTTTTACGTCATTAAGACATTTTCCGTAGTAATTTACATTCCCTCTAAATTACCAACAGAAATAGACTAGCATCATCACCAGTACTAATTCGCACAGTCTTCTATTGTAAACATTTGCATTATCATGTGATTTCCCGCTGAAAATGCTATTTTAGGATCTGCCAATTATTCAGTTCTTCACCTACTCCAGAATTGCTTCACAGATTCTGTATTTTGCAATGCTACATAGACACATGGTTGATATTAAACCAAGTAGCATTTGGTGAGTGTTTTACATCTATACAGTGCCTTTCATCAATGAACCATCATCAGACAATGAAACCCGTTTATTTAACATGGTTTATTTTTCTTTAAACCATCTTGACTGGCAATATTTACTTACCTGTTATTTCCCTATTACAGTTGAGTGAAAATTCTCTTTAAACCTTCTTTTTCCCACTGAAAAATACAAATTGACGACCAATATGTTTTCTGAAATCATGTTAATTTTCTCAAATTATTTCAGCTGAAAACAAGTGTATCTATATATGTATGGGTACATAGAGAACCTGAAAAAAAGAGTTGAAAAGTATTGGGTTGACATTTTTAAAATGGAGTATTTGAATTTTTCAGTCTGAAATATTTAATTTCAAAATTTGCTTCAGCCTTATTGTAAGAGCATTTTATACTTGAATACCAAATAAAATATTTCTTTTTGGGTCAAATAAAGCAATTTCTTCAATCTATTGTATTTTTTTAAAAAAGTCTCATCAATCTAGAACAATTTAAAGAATTGAATTGCAAATGGATTAGGAAAGATTTTTATTCACACATCTGCTTCCTTTATTGATCAATGCCATTTCGTCTTCTCCATTTTTTTCCTAAAATTTCTGTCAGACAAGAGAACCTCTCATTACTTTTGTTTATAATTACCTATTCACTTTCATGAATCCTGGCACAAAGTCAACATCTCCTCAGCTATCTGAAATTATCCTAATACACTAAAATCTCTTAAGCATCTCTTAAATATAAAGCCAATATGCCAAAGGTCACTTCAGATATATCTTCCTCTGGAGCAGGTGATTTTTGATAGCCTCTGTAGGTAAATTGCTCTGTAATACTCGTGTGAGCAGCATGTGCTTCCTTCGCTGCTTGTGAAGTGTGTCATGGAATGATTTATTTCAAAAGTCACTGGCTATGTCTTTATTAGAAATTTTGCTGTCTCTAAACACTGAAATTCCTAGAGCACTCATAGGCCTATTTTTCTTTCATGATCCATCTATACCGTTCTACAATTGAAAGACAGGTATTTAATAGACCCATTTATTTCCTTATGCCTTTACTTTCCTTACTGCTTTTTTTTACATTGCCATAATTTGTGTCTACATCATCTTTTTCCTGCCACATCTTACATATTGTCACTCTAGTTGTTTTATTCCTAGTTACCTTTCTCCTTCCCTTTCTTGTTTGTGGAATTGAAGTGCTTTGGTCCATGCAGTAAACGTCTTCTAAAAAGCTTTATTTCTCACTGTGCTTTTTTCTGGCTTTTCTTTCTGATCTGTGAAGTCTGCAAGAACCTGTCTCCACGTAGTTAAAACTGTCCTAGTATTTATTCTGTGTAAAGTTATATTAAGCATCATTTGCCTGAACGCCCTAAACCAAAGCTTTTTATCTTCTACTACTAGCATAACTGCACAAAGCACATAGAGTTCACAAATGTGAAATGCTTGAGATAAAAAGGCAAGGTATGAGAAGGACATACTACTTTCAAAGTTAATTCTTTTCATCATACCAGTTTTCAGTGGTGATGATTTTGGTTTTTGCCTGAGCCTGTGTTATTTAGGGAACTCATCACAGTCATTTAGGATGCTATCACCATTCTGCGCCCAGTCCTGTCCCCGTGCACTCTCGTGCTGACTGGTGGGATTCACAGCCACAGACACGGCTGCACAACCCGCGGTCACATCCACTCTTGGGCATCGCTTAACATGCTACTGGCATGGGAGGATGCAGCCGGCCTGAGAGCATGCTATAAAAAATACGAGTGTCGCCTCTCAAGTGTGATTTAATTGTGGAGAGGAAGAGCACTCGAACAAAAGCTAACTTTATTGACAGTGGTGGGGAAAGCCCTATTCTGTGGAGCTGAGTGTGTAAATGGTGGTTAAAGTAACCTCTAACAAGGAGGATCTTAGTACTTAAATAATGGGATCATGGGGTCATATGAAATCCTCTCTAAGAAGGCAGACTCTTTATATAAATCATGGGAGCATAATCTCTCCAAAAAGCACAAATAACAAAGAGGGCTCAGTACGTAGATGGTGGGACCACAGGTCACTCAAGTTTAAGCCCCCTTTAAAAAAGGGGAATTCAATACCTAAATACTGAGAGAACAGTGTCATTGTATACCATCATAACAATAAAGAAATTATTTTTAAGATGGAAAAAGCAACCCCTTTTGCTCCTCCGTGGAAGTCTGTCGTTAATGCTGTGCCATGCATTTCTATGCATATGCCCAGCAAGAACTGCCATGCCCACTCCGAGAGGCTTCCTGAGACATTGTGGTATTATTAACTTCCTTTCCTGTGTGAAGCTGTGTCCTTCTACCCAGGACTTACACCAGGCATATGGTGTCCACACTGTCTCACTGCTCCCCGCCCTTTTCACGTTGTCCCCCCCTGCTCATATCACACCCCTGTCCCGCTGCACTCTGCTCACAACCTTTTACAAACGGTCCTGACTCCATCATGTGGCAGCTTTTATTTGGTCTGAAATACTGCCGGCTGCCCTGACCCAAGGCAGAGGGATTCTCAGAGCCTTCTCAGGACCATCTGGAGGCAACACATTGCTTCCTGGTGCGATGCATGGAGGCAGGCACTGCAGCAAAAACCAGCAGCTGAATGGGACATGGAAAGAGATGTGGCCTTCCCACAGCATTTGTTTAAAATTAGCCATCCCTTCCCTAGACAGCAGATCAAAGATCTGGTGTGGAGGTGCCATTTCTACAAATGGAACACATTCTACAGCTGCAAGGTGACATTAAGGGAAGCTTGTTCTTCCAGGAAGCCATTGGCTGCTGGGACCTTGGTCCTGGGTCTTTCCCAAGCGATGCTATCAAGATCCTGTGGACTGCTGTGCAAACCAGTGAGCCCCGGATCTGAACCCATCCAGTGCATTTCTTCGGAGAGCTCAAGCCTGTTTTCAGATTGTATCTGCAAGAGCAAAGGGCTCTTGTCTTATCCCGCGAATCATCCTGCTATGCAGACTATCACTTCAAAGTGAGAGAGCATTTATACTAAATATGCAACATGTTATAATACAAGAATCAGATTACACACAATTATCCTCCCATAAAATGAAGTGTGTTTTATTGCATGTTCACAGGCAAAACATTTTATTACATTTTTATACATAATGCAGTCATGTCCATATCCATATGTTGCACTTAGGGGGAGAAAATAGCTCCCATTATGAATGTACACACGTACATCTTCAACTCAAACGGGCCCACTTACAGAGATATAAATCCCACTGAGGAGCACAAGTTCTGGCAAGTCTTTTATGTCTTCTGCTCAGAAGAAGTACATCTGCCTGGTGCAAGATCAGAGGGATGTCTTTTGTCTTGAACAGAAGTTACATTGGTATAACTGAGAGTAAAATCCCTCTCTGTGCTTAGCAGGGCTCCGTGTCATGTGGATTACATGTCTACATATATTTCTGACAAAAGTGTTGTGTTGGCTTAGTTCAACAAAGACAACTGCAGAGAAAAGCAAAATTGTTAAAATAATACTGGCTCGTGCTTTGATCAGATAACAGGTTTGCACAATTCTGGTGAAATAGTAATAGTAATATATGTGTATGGAGTGAGTGTATGTATGTACATATATAAATGGTATTTACATACCTTTCAAATCTATGCTTCTAAAAGGAGACTGATCGGTAGTCCAAGACGCTGAGAACCTCTGAAAACACAGGCCACACACAGACTTGTTAGATTTCTGGTGCTTGCTGAGGCCTGATCCTGAACACACTGAAATCAAGAGCAAAATTCTCAGTGACTTCCCAAGCACAGAATCAGGCCTGCTTTGCAACCACAGCTGAAATATTTGAGTAAGCTTTGCTGGAGCAGAAAAAAAGAGTGGCAGGCCGTCTGTGTGGGGGCGAATTTTCAAGTTAACTCCACGGTCACAGGAAAAAACGCCGTTCCAGTTCAGGAAAGGGAAAATGCAGGCTTCAGTCCAGCTTGCAAGTGTGTGGGTAGCATCTCAGGGCATCGGTCCTCACAGTGCCTTCAGCAGAGATCTTCAGATACTTAGAGTTAAGGTATGTGTTTAAGTACTCTTTTGGACAGGGGCTAATTACTGCTGGTTTAAATCACATGAAATGGCCGTGGGTACAAGGGCTTAATCAGTGATTAAAGAGACGATAAGGGGCACTAACTAACAGCCTGGTTTTAGTTCAACATCATTTTTCATTTTCATTATATTCCATGTTTTCTGCGCTTGTGATCACTCCTTGTAAGTTTGTGAAAACACTAACTTTCCGTAGGTGTCATCAGTGTGGCTATGGGCTTTTCTATTCCTCTGGAGTAAACTGCTCCAGTCTGTAAAAAAAAGTCTGTAAAACCCTGAGGAAGGCACAGAGCTGCCAGGAGCAGGGTTGTGTGTTGGTAGGAACTTCTCTTTTTCCCCTTTAAAAGAAGCTTAGAGGACAATTTTGGAGCTGGATTTGATGGTGTGTCAGAAAGGCGAACTGTCTCTGCTCATTTTGTCCCTATTTCTGCTCCTGGAACAGGCCATCTTGTCACGATGTGAGAAGTTCTGGCCCACCGGTGATTTTAGGGTGATGAGATGCAAAAGCTGAGAGGATGCAGAGCTGAGTCTCTGATCCAGACAGCTGCAGGAATTACTTCTGTAGCACTGAGTTTAAAGGATTTTTGTTGTCCATGTCTCCAACAGCTGACCAAGCTTATGAGCTTACCTTTCGTTGTCCACCATAGGCTCAGTCTCCTGTCTCAGCCTGAGAATGCATGAAACACATCTCTTGGCAATCCAAAGCCGTGGAATCCAACACCCCCCTCCACCCCAAAAAAAGTTTTTATGTCAAATTCCCTCAGAAGTTTTAAAACGTTGTTTGGGGTCTTTTAGTCTTCTGTTTTCAATAGTTGTATATTTTTGGCATGTGGCACCTACATTGTTTCAAACTTACTTGTTATAAAGACCCGCCTGTGATGTACATAAAGGGCATTATATAAATTAACATAAGTCGTAAATCATTTCAACAAAACGTTTGCTCTTCGAGGCCAAACCAAACTCAAGAGAGGCTGATAGTTAAAAAAAACACAGGGGGATGAGGGGAGAAACATGTTCATCCTGCAGGAGGCCATTACCAGTTATCACCACCAGCCTGTGAGATACCAAGACCCACCAGCCCTTTTTTACGAGCAGAGAAGCAACCGCCTCCAACTTTGGGCCCCCAAGTGACTTCTTGGCCGCGCTCGCAGGGCATGGGTCAGGGGGATTGAAGGTACAAGAAGGAGCCCAACCTTGGCAGCGTTGGGAGAGAGGGAGCGTGTTGGCGCAAGTCCTCCTGCCTCTCCCAACTGGATGTGCAACTTTCAGGCATAAAACTATTGTTTTGCTTGCTGGGCCTTCCACGGCAGCCGGGCCAAGCTTCCTGCTAGGAGCCAGGATCTGCAACCTTATGAAAGTTGCAGGGCCCGGCAGGCTGTCGGTATTTTCAGCTGGATCGAGCCCAGAACAATTTTATTTTCATCAGAAATGTTCCCTGGCCCTACCGCATGTGCAAGCCTATATGAAACCACCAAGAAGGCTCCCTCCCCCAACTATCTTATTTAGCTCAAATTCAGCTGCCCAGCAGAACTGTTTCTTATCCAAGCCCTTAGAGACAGGAGAGGAGTGCAGAGATTTAATTATAATCTTTCTCTCTCTCCACCTCCCACAGTACATTAATGCTTTTCATTAGCCAAAGCCAAAACCTTGCTTTATAAGCTGCGAGAGCTGTCTTTTAAAAATACGTCCAGCATTAGGAGTTCTGAATGGCAGTAACAGCAGCATAACCCCTCATCCACAGGTGTGGGAGATTCGCTGGAGGATTGCTGGTGGAGAGGCAAGGTTTATTTGAAAGACATCTGATTCCTATTTCTGTCCATTGGCTGATTACCCCTCGCATTACAGCACTTCTGTGCCCACTGACAATTTCACATACACGTCCAAATGAATGAGAGAAAAGCCTCGACATCCAGGAGCTCTGGATGATTTTTATAAGTATCCAGATGTTTAGACTTTTATCTGAAGCTTATCCAAAAAATATGAGGCCACTCCTAGCAGCAGCCTGACAAATATCCACAGCCATTTATTCTGTGTGTAGGTCTAGAGCATAAATTCATACGGACGTATCACTGGAGTAGGTACATCTGTTGACCTCGGTGGTATAGAAATGCAGGTAAATCAAGAATGACATTTTTGACTCACAATTACAATGTGATTTGAGTGACACAATTAAGTCAGTGTCTTATATTGATGGAAAGGTTCTGAGGAAATATAAGACGCTGACTTAATTGTCATTGCCTTACAGAATACATAAAGCTGATTTTCATCTTTGAAAAATTAGAGTTTATTTCTGGAACTTCCCCCGAAGGAGACTACCCAGAGGTCAGAGAGCACTGCGAGAAAGGTGGAGACTGGTTCCTCACAATGGCTGATTTTCTATTCTGTTTCTTTTTTAAACAAAATACCACTTTTCTCCTCGTTCCCTTGCCATCTGCCAGCTTTAATGATATAAATAGGCAAATGGACCTTGGCAAATCGCTAGGGTGACTTCAGGGGTATTTGGTTTTTTTATCCGGTAGTCCTTGGAAGCTTCAAGCGGGCAGCTCCGTTGTGCCAGCGTTGTGCAAACACGTAGTGTGGCAGGAAATCCTCACGTGTGAAGAGCTGACAGCCTGCTTGGGGGGAAGAACACAACAAGCAGCATAACAAATACCTGCCTGGTCGATAAAGGGCAAGTGAAAGGGCCGTGGGATTACATGGATTACAGTTGTTGGTTACACAGATTAACCAGGCAATTAAAGGCAGCAGGAATAATAAATATCCTTCCAAGAGAAGGGGCTGCAGGCTGAATGTAGCTGTTCTAGCTGTAAACTGTTTTTGCCATAAACACAGCAGCACAAAAACTGAAGGAGAGAGAGAAGGCCCTGGAAGCAGTCCCACAAACGGGACAAGCTTTCCTTGATTCCTCAAGAAATTTTACACACTTGACTGGGCTCTTTTTTATGTACATTTTGATGGTTTCTTATCTTACATTTTAATAGGAAATCTGCTGAATGTCTAAAATGCCTTTTGGCAGTCAGACCTTTCGTTGCTGATCTCTGCGACTTAAAAACAGTTTAACTTATCAAGAAGCTTTGGTGTAGATCTGGTGCAGTGGGTAGGTTCATTTGGTTTTTACATGCTTTCTTTTGGATCACTTTTAATCATCACTTACATTGCATATGGCCATTTATGCATTGACAGGTTGATGGGGACTTTAATGTACATAAAACTTTCTCTGTCAGGACTTATGCCTCTCTGTCAGATTTTATCCCGCAGTAGAGAGGGTTCATGTACAGTTGCTGACAGATAAAATAAGCTCCTCCACAGCTGCAGCTCTGCCTCCCACAGATTTTTTTCTGCTTTGATCCTGTGTCCCCAGCTAAGTGCTGAGAAAGCACGGGTGTCACCACGGGGCTGTGCCGGGACGGGCAGGAGCGCGGCACCAGACCTGCAAGAGGGAGGATGAGTTAGCCTCACCACAGCCATCTCCTGTAGTCCGATACTAAGTCCTGCAATGTTTGGCGTCTTTCTTTAGCCCTGGCTGCAGGAGATGGGTGGTAGCAAGAAAAACCTTGTTCTATTCTAAACAAAAGTGAATTTCCAGCCCGGATTCCTGCGGAGAAAACCTAAAAGGCAAGAAACTTACTTAAAGAAAAAGGTTTAAATTCACAAATCACATAAAAACTGAAAAAGCTCATGAATTTTAAGTCTGTCCCATGATCTTAAGGACTAGAATCATTAATCTGAAACTCTTGGGTTTGAATACGGGGACCTGCCCTGTGCGGTTTGGAAGGCAAGCACTAAGGTTTTTCACAAGCCTGGTGCAATCGCAGAGTTGAGGTATGCAGGTATTGTACCTAATATGAGAAGGTGCCCAGCATCTGTCATTCCCACAGAAGCCAATGGAAACTGCAAACACTCAGCTCTGAAGGATCAGGCCTTTAATCATTAATATGTTTCCAGATCTATAAAAAAATGTTTCCTAAGATACTTTATTTCTGCAAGAAATTCCCTGTTGGCAAGAGAGTTTTCATAGCTCCTTAAAGACCTATAAGGAACTGTGGAAGAAATAAAGTGGGGCTTTACTTATGGAAATCAGACCTACTGGAGAGCAACTGGAAATGTTTTTTATGAGTCTTTATAATGGAACTACAGTAGCAGTTCCATGTTGATTTTTATTCTAAGACCCTATATTTTTTTCTTCTTCTTTTTTAAGCCAAATTTTTTCCCACCTGAAACTTCACGTGTGGTCTCTTGGCAAAGAAGAATGTTTTTGGAAAGTTTAAGGCTGATCTGATAAACCTTTTTTAAGTAAGGAGATTTGAAAACATAGAGATATTCTACTTTTTAAAAATCTTCAAACCTTTCCTTGTTCATTTAGAAGTTGAAAACTGCTTACACTAAAAAACTTCCATTTTGTTTTTATATTTGCCCTTAATGAGATACAGCTCATGAACATACTTTTAGTAATTTCAGTGGTACCAAAATTTGGGGTTTTATTAAGTTTTCTGCAAAGGTAACTTTGAAAAGTAGAATAAAAATAACATAAAATATGAGAGATTATATTGATAGAAGATTAAAATATTACACGTAGGTGTGTCAACCAGCATGAGGGTATGAAACAGTGGAGACAACAAAGTTTAATGTATACTAGAATCTTCGAAACAGTTAAGGTGTTCATGCGTACTGAAATTATCCAGTCTTCCTTTTGTACTGATGATGAGCATTTTTGTAAATAATTTGCTCCAAGTCAATTTAACCCAAACTGCTGTTCATGTCTAATAACTGGTTTCCAGTAGTAGCTGAGAACTGGCACGTTCCCTCACTGACTTGGTACACTGGTAGCAGTTCCTGTAGGGACAAAATAAGAAAAGGATAGTTTCAGTGAGAGCACCATCCTGATTTTTTACATAGACCTATCAAAGTGGACAAAAATTGAAGTGACCCATAGATGACAAACACAGTTCTGTAGCGATACTTTGAGCTACCCCGAGTATCTCTGAAAAGAGCTTTGGGGCAGAGAAACTTCTTCCCTGGATAAGTCTGGAAAAGAGCACGTAGCAGAGATGTCTCTTCTCCATTTTAAAATGCCTTTGAGTAAAGTTCTGGCAAACAAGTCATGAGGTTTTGATAATAGATGCACTTTAACTTGTGATACATGATCATAGAGGTCACTGGATCTGAGCTCCGTTCATGACTGCTTGTTCCAGGCTTTCTTCCATGGCCATGACCGTGCAGTGCAACCCCCCAGGCTCACCTCCTTTTCAGGATGCTGGATTGCTGACTCCTCCTCCTCCTTCTCAATGTCTTTAATGGACCCTCGAGTTGCAGCCCACAAAGATTTCACCTCAGTTTCCATTAAGGCTGCTTCTGGAGAAGTTCTGTGGTTTTTGCCACTTCGTTTTATTCAAGACAAAAATTGTTGCAGGAGATAAAGTGATTCATTTCATCTCTGGGAAAAGACAACCTTCCTCCCAGCAGACAAGTGCCACTTCTCCTTTCCATGTGCTCCCCTCTCCTTCCTTCCTGTTCTCTCTTCCTTTTCCTCCCCTCACAATGATAAACCCATGCCTGCTTGTTTGCTTTATTTTCTTCAGTAAAGAACTTTTCCTTCTTTCTTTTTTTTACTGATAGTTTTTAATGCCTTCCCTTATATTTTTAGAGCAATTTATATCCAGAAAGGAGGGGAAACATGGGGCCCGGCTTCCAATTACGCCATTACACCTATCATGCATACAGTAGAGTGTATATCCAGGTTTTTCCTCAATTACAGAAAAATATGAACCCACCTAATTCTTTACCATATGCAAATACGCTATGCTGAGTAGGGAAGGGATTGCCTGCTTGTTCACTGTAAACCTTTGTCAAGGTTTGATGAAGAGCGAGTGCAGGGGACTCTGTCAGCAGGGCTCCCCGCCCAGCTGCTCGGTCACCATCATGGAGCTTTCCTGTTCTTCTGCCCTCTCTCTGTACAGTGCTCAAGGGACCTGGGGCTGTAGCTGCTCAAATTTGGCTCATTATAAATTCTGTCAGGTCAAAACGTCATTTCAATCAGAATGCAACTACTGTAGGGTGAGATATTATACCCAGGGTAACAATAACTTCAGCAGCTCTGTATTTCTGTTTCATTGAAAGACCCTAGCCACCAAAAATAAGAGCAGTGTGAGGCAGGCAGACTATAATGTAGTAGGTTGGCTTCTGATGCAAGGGTTAACTTGCACTCCTGATCTCAATCAAATAAATTTGAAGTCTCACAGAAGTTGAAGAACAACATTTTTTCCTTCTTAGGCATCTTTGCATTTCTCATTGTAACGAGTACCTGTAGCAGATGTCCCAGTGACTGACACAAAACTTTTTTTTTTTTGCAGCCTTCCTGGTGTAACTAGAGATGAAAATTGCGAGTAATCTCATCAGAGTTTACTTTCGTGTTTTTATAATTCTCTCAGCAGTCTTCAATGCTTTCAGTGACTACTTGACTCAGACTTCTGGAGATTCACCCTTCTTTGCTAATCACTCTTTCTAGGATTTGATCCGTATACCTTGCTACACATTGAGATGCCCTTTTTATACCACGCTGCTCATGATGAGGCAATGCCATGCAATACATTCCATGCAGCATCTCCTTTAATGCCTGCCAATTTCGTATTGCTTTGATTTCAGTGAGCTTAGTCTTGGACAAGGGTTTGGAAGGCAGCACCAAGTTTATAGCTAGTTATAAGCTTAAGCTGCAATTGCTCAGTAATTTTCTGTGTAGATTCCAGGGTGTGATGGTATGTAATAACTGGAGATAAAATGTCCTTGTGGGTTGTCTTTTGCTCCTGAAGTAATTCCCTATGTGGTGCTTGGATGGCTCCTTCAAAAACATGACAGGGCTGTCTCGAACAGTATACTTGTTGAGAAACAGTCCTTCTTAGATCATTAGGTTGTCCACAACAGCATTCTTCTCAAAGCAAATGTGGTGGTGGTAGTGGTATATGAGGACTTGGCTGCATTGCCAACTTTCTCAGATGTTTGATGGGTATATTGAGTTGCTAAGCTGGTCTATAGGTTTTATATATACATATTATGTATAATGTGTGTGTATATGTATACACACACACATTCTCTTCTGGGGATTACCTTTTTTGATGTTACCCATAGTGTCCAGAAAAATTGTGCTTGAACGGGCTATCCCAGAGATAGAGCAGTAGCAGGGTAATGATTATCAAATTTGTGGTAGGCATTGATATGGAAATCCAGGTTTCCAGCTCAAATGATGAATATGTCATCTTAGGTACAGGTTGGTCTTGGTGACAGAATTTATAAACTTACTTAGAAATTCTTCTACAGGTCTCCCATGAAAAGGCTGGCATGTTGCAGGTCATTTTAAGTCTCATGTCTCTACTCATATCCTGGTGGAAATGTGGGCTATAGAAAGTAAAATTGTGAGTGAGGATAAAGTACTTAAGGTTGCCACCGCCTTCAGGCCGATATGCTGTGTATTAGTCCCACTCAAGAATATTCAAGTCAAGTTTTGATGCTATCATGATCTGGATTGTTGATTTACAAGCTAGTGATATACCCAATAGCCAGAGGAGTATTGATGTAGAGGTGGTTTGCGTTATGTATTCTATGGCAGAACTCTGTTGTAACTTGCAGAAAAGTATTACTAGAAGTATGCAGATATTGTACCTAAGGTACAATTACTAGAAGGTATTACAAGGTACTATTACTAGAAGGTATTTAGTTAACAAGGGTGTTGGAGATGGTAATTCTTCACTACCAATCCCCTTGTCAGATATTAACAGCCTGCCAGGATTCCTTAATTTGTGGCTCTTTTAATAGAAGAACGACAGTGGATGAGATTCCAGGTTGTATAGCTTTTTTTACACTTGTTTGGGAAGTAACTTGAGGTTATTGTTGAACTCTAAGGTGAGGAGGCACACAGGATCATTCTTGACTTTCTTTTAGTCAGCAGCAGCGGAAAGTTGTCCATTGTCCTCATTACTAGAGGTAGTTACTGAGGTTTAGGATTACTGTATCTTCTCCCCTGGGTTTTGACTTAACCACTGGTAAGCCAGATCTGGGGCATCTAGTACTCAATGGCTATCCCTCTTTGAGAAAAGGAGGAGTTCTGATAATAATACCATTTTAGGTATTTTGTGTGGGATTCATCTCACCAACTGTAGCCATCAAAGAGTTTGATTTCTACCGTTCCAAAACAGATGCACAAAGTAAGTGGGATCATCTCCCCCCTTGCGAGTGCCTGCCTCTCTGGTTGACTAGAAAAGCAGATCAGACCACCCTTTGGAAGTGGAAAGGGGATACCATCATGTCCTTCAGGGCATGGACGTGGCAAACTGTCAATTTATTGTGGTTTAACAATTTATTCATCACCTACCAAACCATAGTAATTGATTGTGTGCATGTTCCCAGCCCACACGAGTTAAGTGCTCACTTTAATCATTCTCTAGAGACACTCATTAGGCTATGGTAACTTAATCACTTGTCAGTGTCTATTCGGACCTTAATTTCTCAAAGTGCATGGTCATATTCACCAACTTTGTTCCAGAAAGCCATCTAAATATTGGCTAATACTATACACATAGACTGAGACACACTAAATTAGAAAAATGAGAGAAGTAATAGGTCTACAGTTTTTCTTCTTATTCCAAGCAAACCTTTCAAGTAAGGAACAATGCAAATGTACAAAAGTAATAGCATCTAACTTTCCTTTAGGTGTAAAGTTGACTTCCTGGAGGAAGAAAGGCAATAAAGCTATTAAAAATTTTTAAAAATCATAATAGTCACATGATATTTTTATTTGTTTTCAAACAGGAGCTGTGTAGCTCAGAGAAGGGATACACTGACCTTTCACTTCTGTGCTCTCCAGCTCCAGCGCTGCCGCAGGCCTTAAGTGAAAATGAGCCTATTGGTCTCATCCAAACCCCGGCGCATGTTAGCCCACGTTACAAAACACCAGAGAATTTGGCACGATCAGCAGTTTCTGCTCAAGAGAGGCCCAGGACTGCAATAGCAGAGGTGTTAGAGATCAGGACTCGGGAACGCTGGTTGAGTTATATGGGAAAGCAAAATACTCGGTCTCTCGCTTTCGTTGGGACTGCATTCACTTGCACAAAATAAACACAGTATGTACAATACAAAAAAATATTTATATCACACCAAATGATACTTATAAATAAGGCAAACAGCTCATTACCACCATTGATCCAAAGGTCACAGACTGCTTTTTAAGCAGAAATTTAGCTGCGCGGGTGAAGCAGTGTAACATCATTCTTATTTTACAGATGGAAAAACTGAGGCACACAGACACCTTCCTATCCAAGACCGCACAGGAAATCTGTGGCAAGACCAGCATAGGCTCCTGATCACGGGAGTCTGCCTGTGTCGGGGTTTGGGGAGGACCACTGAGCTCACTTGCACTCACTTGCCTGTGGCAGAGCAGGAGCTGAGGAGCACACAAGCGAAAGGTCAGTGTATCCGTTCCCCGAGCCACAAAGCTCCAGTCTGAAAACAAATACATATGCAACGAGACTTTTCTGATTTTTTTTTTCAAATTTTAATAGTTTCTTGTTTCTTGGCCCCAGAAGTCAGTTTTACACCAAGAAGAATTATGTGTTTCACACTGTTATTTACATAAATTTGCACTGTCTCTGATTTGGAAGGTTTAATAAGAATAAGAAGAAAAGCTGCAGACCACAGTCTACTCTGTAGACCAGAGTCTCAGGCTGATGTTGTCCCCTTAGCACCATGTGATGACAAACTGTTCTAGCTGAAATGGGTGAATGTCCTCTTCTGTCTCTTTTGCCAGGTTATTGTTTTTTCCTGAACTGATATCCACATTACTTCCTTCTTACATCCTCTGAGCTGTAAACTGAATTAGACATTGTTCTGGGTCCCGGACTTTCAGCTATAAATGCAGTTGCTTGGAGAAAAATCAAGCGTCCAGGAGAAACCAACCCAGGCGAAGTAACGCTTGTGTGCTATGACAGAAGTGGCTTGCATGGGAGTGAACCCAGAGGAAAACCAGTTGCTCCACGGCTGGGGACCTCCCTGAGCCTTCTGCGGGGCTGGGGACATCGCCACACCTCCCCAGACTGTCACTCCTACAAACTATTCTCACCCCTCATTCCCAGGTGCCTGATCAAATGCCTCGGGCTGCTTTTGAGGACACCAGTCCCCTCCTCCATACCTTTCATGCTTTGAAGGCTGTCTCCTAATTTGCTGCTTGCTCTCCTCAAAAACACTGTGTTGTGAGTCATTAGATCCCATGTGAACTTCTCTGCGGATTCCTTAATTAAGATGAATGACTTGGACGCTTGCCACCCAGTTACCCTGCATTACGATGAGCCCCATTAAGTGGGATTACTGGCTGAGGACACAGCCACGCTCACTAAGCACTAATCTGGTGTTCACAGCAGCGTGGAGCTGCGGGACTTCTCAGGGCTTCCAAGTAACTCAACAGTCTTTGGCAAGGGGACCATCCACTGCGGGCCAGAAAGATGGGCTTTTCGTTAGAAATTGCACTGGACACCATATTTCAATGGTGTCCCTCATATGAGCTTTCTGCCTGCGAGGAATGGGACGGGAAGCAAAAGGGAGTCACAGAGGACTTGGTGCAGCAAACGTTCGGCTGGCTGCGGAGCAGGTTCGGTCTCCAGCACATCCAGCTAACAGAAATATCTCTGGTTTGCAGTGTGAAGCACCAGCAGAAAATATTACGGGGAAGCCTCCAGGAAGAAAGCAAATCAGAGAAAAGTCACTCTGTGACAAAGTTTCTTGGTGCTGAAACATCCTACTAACTTTTAAAGCCAAAGTGCAGGGGTAGTGTTAATGCTGCTCAGGTTAAATATCCCACCTTCTTCAGACAACCCTGGGAGTGAAACTCGGTCTGAAGAGAAAAGCTTCCCAAAGGTGAGTTCATAGATCACAAAATGTGGAGATGGAAAGAATCTATTCAATCATCTATCCCATCTCTCTGCCAGTTCAGAATTACTCCCCATGATGTTTTTAACATAACTGCTTTTCTCATTAAAAAAATAAAAAAGGGGTGGGGGGAGAAATACCTAGAAACGGTCTATGAGATTTTCTATCAAAAACTGTTTGATTCCTTGACTAATTCTAGTATCTGCTGTTGCTTTGTTCAGATGAGTTCAGCGTGTGCCAGAATGAAGGGTGAACCAATATTTTCTGGAGGGACTCTTCCACCATCTGCAACATCCAGCAGTTGGAAAAATCCTCCCAATATTTGGGTTGCATCTGCATTTTCTTAACTGTATTCAATTTTTCCTCCCTTTGCATGAGACTGAGGAGTTGTTCTTCCATGGTACTATTCTATGTGGTTATGGACTAGCCAACCTGGAAAGTGCTAGCAGTCCCCCCTATTTCAAATATTACGTGCAGACTGAGACACACCTTTGCTAAAATAATGGAAATAAGCCATGAATCTAAGAAGTGGTTTGGACGGTGCAGTTATGAAAGAAATCATCCTATTTCACTGTGGGGAAGAGGAGGACAAAGACTGTTTTTCACCTCTAACTAAGGATTCCATGAGTCTAACCTTATTTTTTCCCCAGTTTAATTTATGTCCTTGTGTTGCAGAGTCTGGATCTCTTTTAAAAGCCTGGTTCGACACTGCAGCCTGTTTCACCCCTAGCACAAGTTTCCTACTGCTCTCTTAGAGTCCAGATGTCCTGAGGCCCTTGCAGGGCTCCTTGATGATGCAGGTATTTGGGACAACACTGTCCATGCAAAAAAATTCAACACAAGTATTACTCAGAATATCCTGTTAACACAGGTAAATGGTAACCTGTGCAGGGAGCAAAACTTCTCCCTGCTCACTCTGACATTGATGCTGCAGTGGGATGGGTTTCAGCAGGAGCCTGGCTTCGTATGGAGTCCTCCCATTTCAGCTTTGGGACACCTCAGCCCGTGCTACAGACGTTGTAGCCACTTTCACACCGCTGAGGTGTGAAATACTGGTTGTCAGTGTAACATCAGAACTGACAAAGCTGTATTTTGTCAACTTACAGTAACAAAAAGCTTCTTGCTCTGCTCATCTCCAGCATCTCTTGCATTCCTCCCAGTGAAACAGAAGAATGTGTACAGAGAAGAGTCGTGCAACAAGCTGTCACATCAGCTTCAAAAGCAATGGCCCACACAAGCAAATTTCCCTACTATACAGTCTTGGTATTTAAGGTTATTTAATCAAAAGTGGGAGAAAGCAAGAGGGTTTTTTTTTTCCCAAAGAAAGCACTTCAGCCACTTCCAGAAGGGGTCTGGCTTTTGACAGCAGCGTCTACCCACAGACACAAGGTATGAATTGCTTAATTATCTGTGAAGATTACAGGAGCCATGTCATGCCTGACTCACCAGCAGTTATTTAAAAAGTTAAAGCAGAAATGATTAGCAGCTCCTTTTGGAAAGCGGGCTATTCTAGCTTTCCTTCATGTGCACATGGGTGTTGCCATGTGTCTCCTGGCAGTACTGTGCCCATCCTGGCTGGTGTGCAATGGGCAGGGGCCAAACAAAACCCAGGGCTTGGGCATCACAATGCTAACAACCTTCCAAGGGACAATGCAAAGAAATAGAAGAAAAGTTGGAAAATGTGATTTCCTGAAAGAAAAAAAAAAACAAGCACGTAAAGTCTCTGGGTTAAAGACTATTATTGTAGCACTAAGCATCTTTCCTTCATCTGATTTTATGTAGAAAACTTTCTGCATTTCCAGAATTCCCATTAAAATGAGCAAGACCAAACAATACTCCATTTTGTGTAGTCTCATACTGCTGGTAAGTGTTGAGCCCATCAGTGTGACTCTGCACACAAAACTTACTTGTTGGATGTCACCAGACAGTAAAAATGGCATAGTCTTGCCGACGAGCCTACAGTTTTGCACCAGTTGTAAGGCAACTTGCTCTTCGTTGGTATAATTTTTTTTTCCTCCTCAGGAGAGGTAGATGCTATACTGGTACATGTTACCACTAGTGAAGGCAGAGCTACACTTGTGGTGTCACCAAAGTAGCTACGTGATTAAAAAAAGAAACTTGTCTTTTGACATAGTTATAGTGGTAAAAAAAATCCTATTTATAGAGGGGGCATAATTCAGAAATTGGGCTGAAAGCCTCAGACAACCCCTTCTTCAGGTTTCCAGTGCTTTGGGAGTTTTGCAAATATTATATTTGAAAATAGCCTTCCTGTAGTATTTGAGTTCCTCCACTTTCAATCCCAGCAGATAGTGTGGAAGTGGGCGGAAACGTAATAGCAATAAAAAGTAGCAATAGTTTAATTAATTATTTTGATCTTCTGTAGAAGTTGGGGGAAAAAAGCACAGGGAAGTTTCTTCCTCTTATTTACTTATTTTTCTTTCTTTCTTTCTCTCCTTCTTTTCCCGTCTCCTTCCTCCCTCCCTCCTCTCCTTCCCCCACCTTATCCCATACCCCTGCGGCCGAATCCCGCCTCCCCACAGACGCCAAGCCCTTCTCAGCCCCCACGGCCGCATCACTTTTTCCGCTTTTAATTCCTCCCACCTTTTCGTCCCCGCCCCCCGTCTCTCACCCGCCCCGCCGGCAACCGCCCCCCCCCCCGCCCCGCCGCCTCCCGCCACCCACGGCGGGGACGCCGGGCCAGGCCCCCGTCCCGCCCGCGCAGCCCCGCGCAGCCCCGCGCAAGCCGCCACCACCCCGCGCCCGCGCAGCCTCCGCGCCGCGCCCCGTCGGCGACTCGACAGCGCCACCCGCTGGGCGGCCGCCGGAACGGCGCCCCCGCGCAGCCCCGCGCAGCCTCCGCGGCTCGCCTGGGGCGGTTTTAAGGGACGAAATGGCTTAAAGGGCAGGAGGGGATGCGCTGCCTGCCCCTCTGGAGCGGGGCCTGGCCTAGAAAGCCGAATATGTACCGGCGTTGCTGGCGTTTCCTCCGCACCCCTTGTCCGCCACCCCGGGGGATGCGGCCCCACGCTGCGCCCGGCTCCGCAGCCAGGCGCGGAGGACACCGGCGAGACTCCTGGGCTGGCTCGGCTCGGTCGCAAGTTCCTGCTGGTTTTCCTCTGGGGGAAACAAGGTTGCGTCGGACATTTAAGTTACGCGCACTTGAGTGACTGTGCTGTGAGCTGGGCTGCAAAGTGAAAAGTTGGTAAAAGCCCAAGTAATCTTCTTTCAGTCCAGGCTGCTGCACATGCAGCTTCTGAGACCCTTCCTGGGTTGTCTGCTCCCATCCGGAGGCTGAGCCCAGGCCCAGCCTTGCCTTGCCCTCGAAAGGGATCGGCCCAGGGGACGCGGCAGGGCCTGGGGCTCAGCGAGGACCACGGGAGGCACCAAGTGCTCTGGCAGCTGAGGTGCTCTCCGGCTGGGCCCACCAAATGGGTGGCAGCTCTCAGCTGTCATCTCTGCGTGCCGCAACTCCTCCTCTGCACAACAGCAATACCTCCCACCGCCTCCCTGCCGCAGAGCAGCGGGCAGCAAACACAAAGCCGCGTGCTGAACTAAATATCACATAGCTGCTCATTCAGTGAACACTGTCCATTCTGTGCATGCAGTGGAGCAGGAGCCTTCAGATAAAGAGTTTGTAATCATGGAATTCAAAACTTGCACATTATGCCTGTGCAAAAGGGAGCGAATTGAAGGCCTGGCAGGAAAACATAACTCTGACAACTCTTCTTTCCATTGCTTACTTGATGCCACTACCATAACAGCGCTTTTTGCATGCTGTCCTTCTGTAACGGCCACAAACAAAGCTAAGAGAGAAACCAGAACATACTGTGGTGGGGTGCAATTATAAAATAAGTTTTCCTAGAGCAGCTTTGGATGCTTTGCATGACATATTTGTAGCACATGCAAATTTGTACATAACTAAACACAAATTTAGCAACCTCTGAATTGTCTGCATAGGCTCAAAGTGACAGTCACTTCTAAGCAATGGGATATTCACCTTAAAATTGTTAAAAATACTCAATTTCTAGCTGTGCTGGTCCGTCAGATATTGCACATTTAGCCTGGCATCGATCTAGGACCAAGTATTTGGAGTTGGCTGTGAAGGAAACACGCTTTAATGTTTGACAAACAAGCAGCTGTGCTTGTTTGAAGCTGGTCAGCAATTTGGAAGGCTAAAGCGGTCCCAGAATAGGGATTCACGAGCGCAGGTGCACTGCTCAAAGGTGAATGACAGCTGAAATTTATTACAGGGATATAAAAAGGTTACCTAGATGATAGGACTGGTCAAAGCAAAAACTAACACCTTCTGGAAAAAATTGTTCCAGACTTCTTTTCTGATTTAAATCTCAAACTATTTCAAGCAGTTAAAATAAAATGCAGGGTAGTTAGCATGAAATTTATTTAGGAAGAAATATTTACTGAAAATTCATTAATGTTTTTTTCTAATTATGTTTTCAGTCTTGAATTTTCATCAATATTTAGATTTTGGAAATAAAATTCAAGTAGTTCTACACGTGCAATAAAAAGGGTGTGTGTGTACATTTTTATTACGTTACTATATATGTTTTCTATTTTCCTGGACTACTTTGCCCCATTTGTTAACCTGAGCCTCATGTGCTGAGTATAATAGGAAAATACTTTTATCAGATAGAATTGTTGATACATTCATGCTCAGGGTTTCTTTGCCGGTCCAGCTTCTTATTCACTAATTTTCTGATGTAGCAAGTGTATCTTGTGCTTGAAACCTGGCATGCTGGTGGGAAACATCCTGATCCTTTAGACACTACTGTAGGAAGACCCAGCTGAAACAAGAGAGTACGTGTTCAAGCAAGGGCTGCTCACGTGAGTAAGGATTTGAGTCACCAAAGCCCAAAAGGACTGGAAAGGAGGAGGAAGCTGTTTCATCAAATGCCTGGTAGCAGGATATGTAAATACATAACCCAGACAAACAGGCTGATTTTGTGGATCATACGCACAGCAGTTGTGCTAAATTGGGTGGTGTTATTTGAACAGCACAACAGAAAAGAGAAGACGCATACGGAGAGCTCTGAAACACAGATGCTCTGGAGCAGGATGTTGGGGTGGGTATATGAAATCACAGAGGTGCAAACAGTGTTCGTTCTCCATCTGAACCCAAAGTGGAGTATCTTAGCATAAAAAAGTGAGCTTTTTTAGGTGTGGCAGCAGTGTGTGTGACGCACAAGCTGCTGACATAGCCACCAGTTGAGCGAGGGCAGCTACTGCTGGGCAGCAGGTTCCTTTGTACCATCCTTGCTCTCGGTGTCGGAGGCAGGAAGGCACATTTCAGGCTATTCTCTCTGATGCTCTGATTTTCGTCTTCTGCATAGCAAACATGACACGCTGCAGAGAGCAGCTCGCACCCCGGCTCGAGAGCTGCTCGCCATGGCGGGGATCCACCAGCCTGCCGAGGCCACGAGGCTGGGCGAGCTGTGAATCCCCGCCGCAGGGGCACGTCGGATGCTCATATCTTCTACCACGCTTCATCTTGATTAAAGTATGATGAAATGGGGCCTTGAGTCTCAAACATGCCAAGGGGTAACTCGATATAAATGTGCAGCTGCACTGATCTCCTGAAAGGGGGCGAGTTGCACATTTTGCAATTAGGGTGAGCTAATTGTATGTGCACAGGCAGTTGCCACAGCTCAGCTGATGGGTGGTAACCTATGAAACCACAGTAACGTGAGCACTTTGAGTCATGAAACCATACCCAAAGTGTTTGCAGACTCAGAGCCTGAGAACCCATTGCCCTCCCATTCCGTTGCACCGTCATCTTGAGGACAAGGAGAGGAATTGAAAATCTGTGCTGTATAGTCCAATGCAAGATGAAGTTTCCCAAGGGATTCTTAAATTTCTAGCCAGAATTTCAAAGAATTTAACAATGTTTTCTTTTTAAATGACCTTGAATCAAAATATTCATTTCAAGTAGGAATGTTTGGGAAAGAAGGAGTTCTGGAAATTTTCAGCATAAACACTAATTCTTGTAAAAAAACATGAAGAGTCATATTCAGAAGGCCTAAATTTCCCCTAAGTGTCGGGGTCTTGTATTCCTTACCTGCTAGGGATCTCTGCAGGCCTCGAGCCATCCAGAAGGGAAGCTGTCCAATTTGGTGGAACTGTGGCCGGAGTATTTTTTTAGATGTAATGTACTTTTAATCTGTAGCACTTGCTAGTTTCTTAGAAGCTTGAAGAGAAAATTACCTGCCAAATGCTTTCGTTCCTCTGTACTTGGTCATTAATTTTGTGCGCACATGCATGTGACTGGGCAAAGAGAGTTGAAATCAGCCTGTTGGTTTTTTTTTTCAGAGCCTTCCCAATGCCAACCCTGTTAGCAACGCTGATGATGTGAGCTTTGACCTGGAGAGCATAGCTCAGATTCTGGCCCTGGTGAAGTCAACGGGATCTTGCTGTTGATCTTCAGAGCAGGATTTCAGCATACTGAGCTGGATACAAGTGAGGGGTATAGAGAGTCCTTGGGGAAGCTTTTCTTTTAAACAACTTTTTAATGAAACTGGAGATAAAACCATTTGTGCTCCGGGCTAATGCCCTGCTGAAGGAACTAGAACACAGACCCTGTAATAGGGTGCTTGTGTGTGAGAGCAGACTGAGTGAACTAATAGAAACAACTGTAGAAAGCCAGGGAGTGACCTGCCTAAATGGTGGGAAATAAAGAAACAGCCCCTCACAGCCAGGGCGAGAGGGTCTGGGCTCAGGCGGGTGGCTGTCACGCCAAGGGGAGGGCGACGATGGCACCACTTTGCGCTCTGCAAAGCAGGAGGACCTCTGGGCTGCAGCTGCAGCTGCCTGCACCCAGGTTTCCTCCCCCGGCCTCCCTGCTGCCCACGTATCTCTCCTCAGAGGGGATAACATTAGAAAAATAGCCAAAAGACTCATTTCACAGGACTTCTTCAGGCCTCCGTCCCTTTGCTGTGAAGGGTGGTGCCGACAACAGTAGATACACGCTCACTAACACCTGTGTAGGGATGTGTATAACACCTCTCTGTGCACCCCCTCTGTTTGTTTGCTGCCTGCCCTTACGCTCAGCGTTGCCCTGGAGATCACAACACGTGGGCAAACACCACTGTGTTCTGCTCCCATAGGAGCCCTTTTCCCTCTTCCCTTGAGGGAGGGAGTCACACTTGAAAAAAAAAAAAAAGGAGCTATCTGGTGCTGGCCTGATCTTCATGTTTTTTCTTCCCATTTCTAAATTAATTCTAAGCTGAGACATCCCATGCAAAATTTCAACCCAGGGCAGTTGTCTGCATTCACACTAAAAACCAGTGAATAAGTGTTTTGAGGTAGCCTTAATTATAGCTGTGAGAATGACACCAGTGTAACATTTAAAGTGTGAACATAAAATATGGCAAATCAATCAGAGTATGGAACCACACTCGGAAAGTATTCAGCTGATGATGTTCACGATCACACATTAAAAAAAAAAAAAAAGAAAAAAATCACATGTGGAAATTCACTCCTCCAGCCAATGGAAAGAGATACTTTTCTATCTCATAGTCTACAAAATTCCCTCACCTACTACCCAAATCACAGTTAAAAGGAGCTTAATTTATCCCTTTAAAAAAAAAAGAAAAGTTTTACAAGCCGTTATTCCTGCTCAGCAATCACACAGACGTTAAATCTTATTGCAAAAAGAGGGGGGGAATGCCTCTTCTCAGCATTACAGCTGCAGCTGTTTGACAGAAGTAAGTGACTTCATAAACCCTCCTGATTTGGCAGTAGGAGAGCAGAGTTTTATGCTGTCTGCTGCACAGTCACAGGGGCTGAGAAAGCTCTGCAAAGCAATCTCCACAAATGTTTCACCTCAGTTTATAAATACCTTTACTTCACCGTGTTAATGCCTCTTTTGCTTTGCTTTCCATTCACCTCCACTGGATCATCTACCAAGACCTTTTATTGCTTTAAAGAGATTGATCCCACTGGTCCCACATATTTTTCTTTTTTTTTTTTTTTCTTTTCTCAACAGAAGATACTGCACCTTTACCTTTCCATTGGTTTGTTGGCTTCTTATGATAAAATGCAGTAAAGATTTAGCAGGCTGTCTTTATTTGCAGCGTAATCAGGCAGTATACCTTCTCATGAAAGAGTCCATACTTAAGCACTGTATTTTCTCTGTCTCTCTCAAGTGTCCGCTCCATAAAGAATTACTTGAAAACACATTTTCCTGAGCTGTGATGAAAACAGAGAGATTTCTGATGGTTGTCTTCTCAGCCTCCACCTTTCTGTATTCATTTTGAGACCTTATTATTTAAGAATGAATTCCTGTTCCTCCAGAGCAACTTCTGGAGATGTTCCCAGCTCCCATTAACATGACTTTGGTATGAGTTTGATATGAGAAGGCTATTCAGTACTTTGCAGGAACACCATCTCCACTGGGAAGTCTTTGCTGATGTAGAGTCAGAAGGAACTCTTGCTACAGTAAAATCTCCAGGATTCACCTTTCAAGTTACCTGTTATTTTTTATAGGACCATTACAGCTCACAGGCCTTCCTCGTTCCTTGGCCAAGCAGCCCGCTGCTTCACATTGCCAGGAGATTTTGCAGGATTTGTCTCAGAGCAGATCGGACCGGGATACAAGAATCTGAGGGGAAAACTGCCAATGAACAAATAAGTTTCTCAATGATGGTCTTCAAACACTGGTGGGCTTCATGTAAGTCCCTCTCAAATTGTTGTCCCTCTCTTTGTAAAGCCATATGACTACAGATGTTTCTAAACTCAATGCTATCCTAAAAGCAAAAGCAAAAAGAAGTGAGTGAAAAATAATGCTCCCCAAGTTTTCTAGACATGATTTTCTAAGCCGAAACTTCCTAATCATGAATGTTTATCTCTGATTTAGTGTGAAACCTCTTCAGTTTTGAGATACATGTAGTGTAACCATTAAATACTGCTGCAAGCTGTCGTGGCAGGAAGCCTTGGGTAGCAGTTTCACCTATTCACTTTTAAGGGGCACTTTCTTCCCCAGGCATCAGCAATTAATTTTTTTTTTAATTCTGTTTCTACCAGATAGACCTTTTGTAGTTGTCCTCAAGCAATTCAACTCCCCCTACCCTGACAGGCAAGGGTAGGAGCTCAGGGAAATGTTATATCCAAATGTCTCTGGAGAGCTACCAATGGCTCCCAAGGGACTTTGTGACAACAACCCTTGCTGAAGCATCACTTCCATACAGTGTCCCTCATCTGCGACCTGACTGGCATCGCCAGTGAGGCAGGTGACCTCGACAGCTCTGCTGGTTGCACACCGTCACAAATTATGAAGATTTCCCAGTCCCTCAGATGTGGCATGGCCTGCAGCATGAGAAGTGCTGCTCTAACACCTGCCCGTGCTGGGGAAATGCTCTGCATGGGGCAAATGCATTCCTTAATCCAGTCAAACCAACATTGTGTGTTGCAGCTCACGGAAACCCCTGCTTGCTGTGTTTAGAAAAAAGCTAAGTGGAGCCAGTTTTCCCTAAGGACCTGTAGCACTGCTGGCTGTAGGAGCTTGCCTTCTGCCTGCAACCTTCTGCCTGCCATTGAGCTGGGCCAGCATAGGTTTGTGAGCATAGGGGTGCGCATCAACTATGCACATTTACACAGCTACTAAAAGAAAACATTCCTCTCTACCTCCATCTGCTCCCTAAAAGAGAGGTAGGAGCAGGTGGTGGAAGCAGAGCTTTAACTTGCAATGGTTCCCCAGCGTGGTTTGCTGTAGGAAAGGGCTGTGTCAGCACAAAGGGAGGAGCATCTCAGTGCTGGGAATGAGCATTTGGAGGTGAAGAGGACAAGACATCTTCTTCTGGCAGCAGGATCAGCCTCTGTCATCCTAAAATTTATGTGCAAATGTGGTCTCAGCCATAGCCTATGCCTTTGCGAGGTCTCACGCATAATGAGTGCTCCAGGACAAGCTGTAAGGGATGGGGGAACCTTCTTCTGTAGCATGTGGTACACACCAGGTTTTGGCACCTCTTACCTCCTTCGCTTGATGTATTTACTCTTTTCGTTAGTAACAGCCTGTGCTTTTAGCTGAGAGGAAATTGAGTTTTAATGTTATTCTTAAAAGCGTGAAGGTTCAGACTTATTGTGGGGTTTACCTTTGTTATTAAAAACAACAAAGAAACCAGTTTTAAAAACTCCATTTCACCTAGACAACCCCAGCTTCATAATGGTAACAGCAAAAAGGATTTGCAGTTGAAGGATTAAAATGCGGGTTAACATCAAAACCAGTGCTGAATGACTGCCCCAGCCAGCAAATAGACGGCATTCGTTATGGAAATACCGAAACTAGCCATCCAACACCATTCTTGGGCCCTTAGGTATTGTATGATAGCGGTTGTGGGTCTGCTGTGGGCAAGATGAACTCACTGCTCTGGTACGCCCCTGTGCCGAAAAGCCAGGGAGTCCTGAGTCAGGAGGTTAGCTGAAAAGCAGCCTTTTTCACGTATATTTCCAAAGTTTCCTTTTTCAGAAAGATTTTGATGTTTCCTTTGAAGGTCACCTTTCAAATCTGTTCTGTAAAGTTGCCTTAGGTATAAAATCCTTACTCAAATATATTAAAAGGTCAAATAAATTGCACTAAGTAAACAAGCTAGCTTTGCTCGCTTTTGCAGGTGTCCAGCACATGGGAGCTTTAGGATACATGACAGAGAATAAAAACTTGACTTATCTCTCTCCTTTCAGTAAAAGTGGGCAGTAACTAACTGAAGGAAAAAAAAGTTTCAGACTAAAAATTCTTTCCGTTTTAACTTCAGGAAATAGGGCCCTTGTGAGCTGAACTGATAGAGAGCAACAGCTCCTGCAGTACGTTGTCATTTAAGAGAAGGTAACAGGAATATTTGCAGTGATTTGATTTTAAGTGTTTTCAATTGCAGGACAGGAGCAGATCCTCCCTGCAGCTTTCATTTGTCAAGATCCATGTGTTTAGAC
Organism: Calonectris borealis; assembly: GCF_964195595.1. Lineage (NCBI taxonomy): Eukaryota > Metazoa > Chordata > Aves > Procellariiformes > Procellariidae > Calonectris > Calonectris borealis. Next base: position 190,509,649 of record NC_134312.1, read on the forward strand.
GGATGAGTTAATAAAGAACCTCCCCCAGAATAAAACCAGCATGGCCTACTAGTTTCAAGGCTCTCTAATTTAGGGCTTAAAATTTTCCACTGCTCTGCGTCTGTTTCATGCAGTTGTCACTCAGTGGTAGGCTGAAGTTTCAGGATGTTTCTGATGGCCCAGCTTTTATTTTTGAACCTTAACGTAAAATTGATACTATCCACCAAGTTGCTTTGCGTTTATGAAGAGGCCACTTTTATAAAGGCTTCCTTAGAGAAGATACAAACTGCTTTCTTCCATCTTTTATTTTACCCAGAGATGCCAACCTGACCCATCAAACGGATTCCTACAGCTGCCTCTTACAGACAGCTGCCTTTTTCTTCAGCACGCTCAAATTTTAGACCCCGGCCCGCTGCCAACCCTCAACATTTTTTCTTAATCTCCATGCGCCCTGGTAGACAAAATTTCCACTGAAGGCAGAGTGGCAGTGGTAGTGCCCTGGTCCAGCTGCTGGATGCTCTCCACAATCGGCGGGCCAAAATCTGGGAGTCGGGGCTGGAGTGCCAGAGCTCCTAATGTCCATTCCTGGTAACTCAGCACCTCCACCCCCACTGACCTATTTTATATTTTTCCAGTATAAATTCTCAGGATAGCTCAACTTCTGAAGGAATAAAATAGTCATTTTAGAAAGTGATTCCTGTAGCATTCCTTGGGCGCATGAAAGTCTAAGCTGGAGCTGTTTCCCAGAGGCTCTGCGTGTGGTCGGTGGGGAGCAATAGGAACAGTTTATCTGACCCATCTGAGATGGCTGTTATAGGATTAACTGAATCTGGAGTGACTCTTTCTCTCCGATGACCCTAAAGGGAACACGGCTTGAGCAGCTCAGTCTTCGGGAAGCCCCCGTGGGGCAGGTAAGCCCCACCTCAAGTCTGTATCCATCTCTCACCTGCTGTTTTCTAGAACAGTTGCATTTGGAAGATATCTCCTAAGACATATACCACCGAGAATGGTGGAGTTGTTAATAATTTCTTGTAAAGTTACTATTCCTGTGGAAAAAAAAATCCCCCAAGCCCCTAGTGTAGTTCATTCTGCGGTTTGCTGCTGCAAAGCCTCTTTCTAACACAGCAGGTGCAGATGCATGCGGAGTGCAGCACTATCATATTAATAAAATGGAACCGCCTAAGCATATTTCCTCCGAGCTTCCAGAAAGATCTTGGAGGCAATTCCTCACTTGAAGAACTTCAAGTTGTCCATTTGTCAGTATTTAAAAAAATATCCACACAAACGAGTATTGATGCCTACAGCTTGCAAATAACTTTATGGAGGGTGAGGCAATTTTTTCCAGGATCACTCTTCATATTAATTATTTTAAAAAATGAACATTCAAAGCTATTAGGTCCAGGAACAACTTTATAATATCAGTGGCTGCAAAATGAAAAGTGTGCATGCTGGCACATTTGTTCAATCCGTGGTGGCAAGCAGGGACTCTGCTGCTGTTTTATGCGAATTCTAATGAAAGCAATTTATCTCATTTCCGTCACCCCTAAGCCATTATTTATGAATCAGTCTTCAAATCTCTCGCATAAGGAAGAACCAGTCACTATGGTACTGAGAACCGATCTCTGATTTGTGTCAAGAAATCAGCAACCAGAAAACAAGCTTATTAACTACCATTAGAAATGTCATCTAGCAACAGCCACCCGTTCCATACTCCTCCCCCAAAATGAGCAAATCCCCCGGGTGAAGAGCCCTGGGCTTATGCTGTGCTGAGCAGCCGGCAGAGACGCCTGGCTGCACCAGCCCTCGCTGCTCTTCTCCTGAGGAGCAGGACATCTCCAGGTCTTCGGTTCACCAGTGGCCAAAGTCAGCCATGCCCGATGCTGTGCTGTTGTTTGGCCTGCGATGAACTTGCAGTTTCTGTTTTGTTCCCCAGGGATGGGTCTCAATATAGCAGGAAAACAAAGCCTGCGGCTGGCACCGCTGCGGGCAGGCTTAGCAGAGGCAATGCGCCGTCCCCCCGCCTGCCTGCCTGCCTGCCTGCGGAAGCCTGGCAGGGCTGCCTTCATGCCATCCCTTGACTCCCGGTGATGCGACTCACTCTCGCTACAAATTAAGTGCCACTGGCCTGATTTCACAGCAAGTGCACTGTTTCACCCCGATGGGAGATCCAGGGCAAGGGGACTACAGGTGGATGAGCAGGTCTGCTGATACTGCTCTTTTTGGCTAGAAGCGGCAAGCCTGCCACCCCAACCTTCCTCCTCCGCACCGGGCAGAGCAGCAGCACCGTAGCACAGGGACAGGAGAAACTTGCACAGTCAGAAGTTTTTTTATTATCCCGCCCTGCCAATCTGGCACCTTTTAAGGACACTATTTTCTTTTCCCCCTTAAAGAAAATACCATGACTGTTTTGCAAATGGGATGGCTATTTTAACTTCTTAGCGTGATTTATATTCCATTCCCCGCTGGCTGCCGTCGAGATTGGCCCAGTCCAATCCGCTACACATTTCTGATTTAGTACCGTCCTCACGACCCCTCGGTAACTTCAGCGCAGGAGACAGGATGTTATCAAAAAGCTGGAGTAATGCATAGCTGCACCTGAGCACAGCCAGGGCAAGCCGCACGCTGCTATTTCGGGAAGCTTTTATACCTTGTATTTTTCCTTTTCAAATGCACTCACATTGCTGCTTAAAATACAGAATCTCTGTTAAAAAAAAGGCCGTTCTGTTCGCCTTGGCAGTGTGTAATTATGGGAGAGAGAAAACGCGGACATTATTACAGGGCGTCTTTGTGGAGGCAGAAGGCGCGAGGAGTTTGCCTGTGGGTGCGATGCCAGTAAACAGCTGGTTAGGCAGCGGGGCGATGCGGTCGTCTGGGTCCCAGGACGGGGGAAAAGAGGCCCCTCGCCTTTCCCCATCTTCACGCAGACCCTTCGGCTAAGCAGTCTCTTTGCGGTCGTACTGCAGGCAAAATCAATAACAACACGCTTGCTGTCGCTAGCAAAGGATTTGCTCCAAATTCTTGCAAGGGTGTCACTTTTCATCAGAAATTAACACCCACCTTTTAATTGCTGAGGACTAGCACTGTCTAACGGGCACTGGGGCGCAGCAGAAAGCGTTGCTTCCAGTACCTGCAGGGGATGGGCTATTTCAGCGTTGTCCTTCCCATTCTTTGAATCTATTTTTTCTTCAAGCCTATCTGTTTTGGGACCATTTTATAGAGTGATTTTTTGAAACAGTTCAGCTGATAAACCAATACTGATACCATAAACGAATAACACAAAAACAAGGAACAACCCCAAACCAAATGGAAAATAGGAAAGTCAGGATTGTCAAGAAGGAACTGAAAGAGACATAGCTGTAGTGATAAATGAGAAGTGTCAAATACCGACTACTAACATGAGTGGGTGCCTCTGAGACATAAATGCAGAGCTTTCCTTCAAAAACAGTGAGTGGAAGGACATGCTACCAAGTGCTGCCATTTTGAAGGACTTTGGCCAACTCATGGGCTTAGAGCTTATTTTTAAGGGCTTGTTCATCTGAATTTATGAACAGGTTATAATATAAATGGATCCCTTGGAATCCAATTTACTTCAAAATCAAATCTGCAGCAGTGAAAGTACTCACAATTAAAGGGGTCGGTTATCCGTGACGCAGGGTCTGAGGAAATCTGTTGCAGAATTTATGTAACCTCATTGTAGAAGGGAAGGGGGGAAAGTCCCAGAGCTCAATGGGTCATGATAATGGGTTTTCAGTGAAAAAAGGACCTAACTTTGCTTCAAGTAGAATAGGAAAATCAGAGTCCAAAGTAAACTGTATTCCCAGTGGTATCTAAACACATGCTTTCATACGAGTAGATATTAAAGTAGTTCCGGGAAAGAAGAGGAAGAAAATAAAACCTTCGTTAAGGTGGCTGTATTTCATCAAGCTAGCATTTGTTTGTACAAAAACCAAATACCATTAGCCTTGTTTATTTTAAATTATGAGCAATGAAGAAGTCTTACTGGAAAAATGGTATTGCAGAAGTCCAACCTGTCAGTGTACTCTAATTTTTGAAGAATAATGTCTAGCAATTTCATTTGATTTTTAACACACTCTTTTTACGTCACACATAGCTTCCAATATTGCCCCTTCCATCTCTAGGTGTATTTATTCCTAGTGGACTCTTGGATATTCCTGAGACTAAAAATATTTGGACCCAAATGTCCAAAAGTTGCTTCTGATGGTCTTGGTGACTGAGTTTATGAGTGAGTTCTATCTTGACTTGAGATAGCTTGGATTTGATTTTTAACAAATTGTGAACAATCACAAAGCCAGGTAGATTCAATACATTGATCTAGATTCAATACATTTCTAGACACTTGAAAACAGTATCTTGCAATATCTCAAATTCATCACCAAGATACCGAGAAACCAGAAGTCATAGCAAAATTTTGCTCACGCATATTTATCCATCAGGTGAGACTTTAAGTGGTTACGTCTTTGCTGCTTCAGTATCCCCCAGCTTCCCACATTGTGCTGGTCTGTGCTGGGAAGGTTGGCATAAAAGTAAAAGAGCAGATTCTAGTTTTAGCTCAGGTGGCCCAGCAACTGGTGTCTACTACTAATGGGATTTCTGTGGCATGCACCTTTTGTATTAAAAATTGGATAAGAACTGCCATCTTGTTCTACATGGTGCACCCAAGACTCATCATAAGGTAAAGACCTTTTGAGCAATGCCAAAGTAAACTGACTTGGAGCAAGACATGGGAGACATATTGGATTCCAACAACTAAACCCATGAATTGTAAGCCCATACCTAGGCTTTTTCGTAGACTTCTTCCAGCAATAATATGCATAGCCATTCTATTTATTGGAAAATTGAGGATTTTTTCAGGTATATGTTCATTGCGTCTCATACGCTGCGTCTCATACATCTGGAACAGCTGTGGGCTCTGCGGGTTGGTCATGTTTCACTTGCAGGTTACTGGTCATCTCTGCATCTTGTGTTGTTTTTTGGCTCTTTTATAACTGGAGAATAGCTTTATAGTTTAAGACTTTATGTGCATTTATAGAAATTTAGACTTATAAAACTGGCTTCTGAAAAAGCTCTAAATAATCTTTCCAGGCTACTCAGCATGTCAGTAAGCCTTCATTCTGCCAAAAAGTGTTTTTATCCCCTGAACCCCTGTGATGCAACTACACTGAACTGTCAGTAGCTTTCTGTTTTGCAGGCTGTAGGCTTAAATTACTTAACTGAAAATTAATGTAAATGAAACTCTTCCAGTCCATATGGCAAGACCCAGCACGTGCAATTATGGGTGCAGTCCACTGCCCTTCTGCCAAAAGCCTGAGATAAGTGTACCTCTGTCTCTCTCTTACTTACTTTTGGGTGGAGAGGAAGAGGATGCTGCTGTAGGAGAGGAAGCAGGAGAGTCTGTTCTACTTGCACAAGCCGGGAAGTTGCTTCTATGAGTCGGGACATCTTGCTGCGCAGAGCCGTCTCTCGAAGCGTCTCTTGCCTCGCCAGTCCTGGCCGGGCCAGCCTGGCTGGGCTGGGCTCGCCTGGGCTGAGAGAAGATAGGTCTCCGCTCTCTTCTCCTTCCTTAGGGCTTTTCCCTGGGGCTTTTCTCTCTTCCTCCAGCTCCTGAGCCCCACCAGGCTCGGACACCTCCGTCTCCTCTCCTGGGCTGTGCCAAGCTGGGCCAGGCCTGCCAGCGCTGAAGGTTTGGGTGTGGGAAGGCTGCGGGGGGCTGCGGGGAGGATGGGGGGCTGCGGCAGCCTGGAGGGTGTGGAGAGCCCCTGCCTGGTGCCTGATAGACATGAGCAGAGCAGCCGGACCGGCCATCAGCCTTCCCACCTCCATTCCTGCTCCAGACCTGGGTGCGGCTTTTTAAAGCCGGTTTGGCCCCTTCCCTCCCTCTTCCCTCTTATCTCTGGCCCCGTGGTGGGTGGCCACCCGCCCCACCCGCCTCTCCAGCCCCCCCGGGCTGGCTTTGGCAGGTTGAAACCTGCGGGTCCCCAGGAGGGACGGGCGGGTGGGTGCAGAGCTCGGGGCCGCCGAGCCTTTTGCACGAGGCGGTGTAAATCCTCCCGTGGTCCCTGCTGGGAGCGGGCTTGCCAAGGCTGGCCCATTCGAGGGGGTGGGGTGCGCGCGGAGTCAGCCCTCCAGGGGCTGCGTTATAAAGCTTGGTGCTGAAGGATTTTACAACGTGTTTCGATGTGTAATTTAAAAGGAGAGCAAGGGCCAGGAGCGAAACCTTTCGTTCCAAACCCCTCCTGGTTTCGGGGAAGTTCGGCGCAGGTCTGGTTGATGCTCCTGCATCCCGCGCCAGGTGCCTCCCAGCGACACCCACGGCAAGAGGCAGAGACCCCTGGAATGCCCAGCTGGGTCCAGCCGTCAGGGTTTCCACCAAAAAGCTCCAGCTGCTGCTAAGTCAAAACTTCTCAGCCTACCCTCAGTTTTATTACTATTATTATTATTCACAACCCCAAAATGCATCAAATGCATCCAAACCTGTCAAGCTGACAGTACTGCGTTTGGAGCACGGAAAAAAGCAAAAAAATCTCAAGTAGGAAAACAGTGGGTTGGAAACGGGAACGCTGAATGAGCCCCACCTGAAATAACTCCAAAAAAAGGCATTTCTGGCTTTGGCAAGTCAGCCAGAAGGATCCTATATGTTTTTGTATATGGTTCCCAGAGGATTTAAAACTGTAAGATTTGATGCTAAACCTATTTCTGTGCTGTGAAACCAGGGACAGCTGTACAAATATTTGCTGTTTTTAATTAAACCTAACATTGCTACTTCCTTCATTTAAGTTAGGTCAAAGGACTGGCAATTTTATGCTTTGATAGATGAAGAAAAACAGTTGTGGGTGTTGTGTTTTAGAAATATGTTATAAAATAAGAAGTCTGAGGGAAAAGGCCTCAGAGGCTATAATAGCTCTACCCTTGTGCTTTCTTCTCAGAGATGTTTTCCTTGTCAAATATTTTGCCTTATCCATATAGCAACTGTTTCTACTGTAATTCTGCTCATTATTTTTCCTTGAAAGACTTTTATCTAAAGTTTCCATTTGCTCCCTAGTTAAACTTTAGGTAGCATTCTGTCAGCTTTGTGTTCTTTATAAATGTAGATAAATCTGCTTTGTTAGGGGGAAATGAGGAAGGATGTGCCTGGTCCCACTCTCTTTGGACCTCCCTTCATGAACATGCATTGTCTGTTGGAGAACACCCATGTTCATAATTTTTTGTTTAAAAATCAGGAAAAAATGTTTATAAAGTCAGAATAATGCATTTAAACACCTAAGCATATATTTTAAAGTTTTCTTATTTTTTTAATGCCATTTTTTTCAGTCTGCCTTTAAGCCAAGGTATAGACAAAAGGCACCAAGGAGAAGTAAGATAAGTGTTTTGCTTGTGTTGATCCATATTTTGTGTTTTGTGTTGTTCTAGATTTTAATTTACAAAAATTTTTGAGATTTCAACTTTTCATCCTCAGTGAAAATCTCAGATTTTCTGTGGAAAAAAAAGCGCCATTTCTTGCCCTTTGGTACTTATAATGGGAAGAATGGAGGGATTGTCCCTTCTACCTAGTTTGTTATTTCTGCTTTAAAAATCACACGTCTCACTGTGCTAAGTGAAATTAGTATTATAGGATTGAAAGATCTTCAGTATGTTCTCAGTAAAGTTCTCTGTTATTATCATCAATGTTAGCATTATATTAGTACTACCAGCAGTTTTATTGTTGCTGCTGTTGCGGTGCTGAGCATTAGTATTGATTTTAAAAGAAAAAAGCTTTTTTCTGAAAGGTGTAAACCTCATCCATCAGCTGATAGACATCTGTCAGCAGATAAACCTCTGTTCCTTCCTATAGGCGACTATCAGACTAGCCTGGCATCAGTCCAGGACCCGTGCCAGCCACTCAAATCAAACTGCAAATGAGGTAAAAGAGCAGAGGGTACAGGAGTGTGGAGAAGAACACACAGATTTGCAGTTTATCAGGTTGCTCACTTTCTAAGTCTAGAAATATGGTCTTCTTAGGTGGTCTGAAGTTTTGGGGTGGATTAACATTTTATAAAACTTTTTTTTATACAAAAACCATAAAATCCTCCAAACCCTCTAACAAACCCTTATCAGGAATTTTCCTAGAGAAATATTATACATGGACAATTGCAAAAATGAGAAGTGGAAGTCTGTCTTTATTTCCAACATCTGCCTCCCTATCTGCTCATTGTTTATCTACGTACCATGTGGAGCCCTGAAGATACTGAGCCATCGGTCAAGTAGAGGGTAAACCAAGAGGAGATCTATCACAAGTTAATGCTAGAGAAATCATATGCTGTGACATCTACCTTCGTTACCGCTAGTACCTCTCACCTCCTAACTAAAACCGTGGCAGAATGGGTCTGTTAACTGTTTTTAACAGGGCTGTAGTGTGTATCTGTAAACCCAAAGGTTCTTTTCCTGACACTGTTCGTCCCTACTGTACTTCTGCTATAACTGAATGTATTTTTACAGTCAATGAGTTTTTCTCAATGAGTTAACCGTCCTTTTAGAAAAATAAGATGAATAGCTGCTCATTTTAATCTGGCAGCACTTTGAGCAAATACAGCATTTTTTCTGTCTCATGTAGCTCAAGGCTAAAAACCCAAAGAGCAAGAAAACTCCGCTTCCCCTCCCTGCCTTCCAGAATGAAAGTCAAGGGTTTGTGGGTTTCAGCACAATCCGTGGGATTTATGTTGCACCTGTTGAATTCTCACAAGAAATATCAATTAAAATATGGTGACTTTGGAAGGAACATAGGAAATCTGTGGGGAGACTCGAGCTCCGTGGCTTTTCTGCACCTGCAGCAGTCTGCCGACCCGGCTTGGTGCCTCTCGGGTAAGGAGGGGCTGCCGGGCCGGTGCCACGCGCCGCTCCATCTCCATCGGCACACGGGGAGAAGCCCATTTCCCCCATCTGCGCCGTGCTCACTGTTTCTTGTTTGAGTTGGCACCTGGTGATGGTATCGGGACGATGAGGCGTTGCAGACATAGTGCTGGAGCGTTCAGTGGTGCAGATTTGGGATGCTCTCGCTGCCCTCAGGCATCTGGACTGCGAGGGGGGAAGGGGAGTCTGAGATCTTGTAGCAGTTATCTCCAAAGCCCAATCAAACTTGATAATAATTTTTAAAAAGCTTGAGTGGCTGTGAGTCCATAAGCCTTTGTCCCCGCTAGTGATAGTGGGATTTATCAGGAATGGTTGGGTTCTGCACTGCTGTTGGTTGCTGCTGTTGCTGTTTGCTGGTGGGATGGCCCTGGTGGAGCAGGACCTTAGGGAGCACCAAGGCTCGGGAGAGACCACGTGTCCAGGAAATGTGCTATGTGTGTTCCCAGAATGTGTTGATCTAATTTGAACTTGATTAGGTTGTCCTAATTACATATTTTTCTTTCTTTTCTTTTCTTTTTCTTTTCTTTTCTTTTCTTTTCTTTTCTTTTCTTTTCTTTTCTTTTCTTTTCTTTTCTTTTCTTTTCTTTTCTTTTCTTTTCTTTTCTTTTCTTTTTCTTTTCTTTTCTTTTCTTTTCTTTTCTTTTCTTTTCTTTTCTTTTCTTTTCTTTTCTTTTCTTTTCTTTTCTTTTCTTTTTTCTTTTCCTTTTCTTTTCTTTTCTTTTCTTTTCTTTTCTTTTCTTTTCTTTTCTTTTCTTTTCTTTTCTTTTCTTTTCTTTTCTTTTCTTTTCTTTTCTTTTCTTTTCTTTTCTCTTCTCTTCTCTTCTCTTCTCTTCTCTTCTCTTCTCTTCTCTTCTTTATGTGAATGTTATTAAAGACTGTTGTGGAGATATAGAATAAACACTTATAAAAGGTATAAGCCCTTCAGCTTCAAGGCAAAATCCAACTAGGAACTGATGAGAATTAGGAAGAAACTTGTCTCTGGGGAGAATGCAATTGCATCATGTCGCTTTATCATACACCCTGCGCCTTTCTTGGGAGAGTTCTGGTGCTCGGTATGGGCAGAGGACAGATGTATAGTCTGATCCACCAGACCCACAAAATGATCTGGGTTTATAAAATTCACTGCTACAATAAGTAGTTTTTAGGGCAACCACTGCTCTTACCCACCATAGTGGAGGAAGGTTTTCAACTCTCATCTCTTACAGGTGTGGCCTCACTATGAGCTGAGAAGCTCTTTGGGGAAATGTTGTATCCCTTGTCTTCAAGCTGTGCTAGAAGAGGATTTAGTGCCTCATTAGGGAGAGAGCCTGCAGAAGGGAACATGATTTTGTAGCCCTGCCATTCTGGGAAAAGCAGGTGCTGGGCTCCTGGCCATGTCCCAGGGCTGTTTTGGCCTGGGACAAAATTTGGGTATAGTCTATACAGTGTAATGGGAACAAAGATTTGGAGCTTGCCTATATACTGCCTTCCCGTAACGCTAGCTGACTGCCACAAACAAATATTTGCCCTCTACTTGTACTAGTTTCTGGACTGGCAAAGTATTTCCAGCAACGTGGCAGCAGGAGGGGGAAGGACCATGGAGTGGTGTAGCAGGAATGCTCCTTGGAGCCCTCGCAAGGGCAAAGCAAGTAGGACATTCCTGTTTGCCAAGGGCAAATACACCTGGGCTCTGCTGCTGCTGCTGCCACGTGGGGAGGTGGGCAGCAGGAATAAACATTTCACTTATACCTGCAATGTGGGAAATAGGAGTTAAAATCCCCTCACCCAGATGTACCCAGACCTTGGTCCCTCCCTTTCCTGGTGGGGATATTAACCACCAGACTAATCAACAAGGCAGGGCAGGAACCATGGGGATGAACACTGCTGAATAAAAGAGGGTCAAGGTGGAGCTTGAGCACTGGCCCCTCATCATCCACACTGATGAACTGCTGCTTGGTCCTTCCTCACTAGCAGCTCTGCTGTAAAACCACCCAAAAAGCTAACAGTTTTCTACTGGTAGCTACCATCATTATACAAAGGAAGGTGGAAGCTACTGCTGCCCAGCATGGAGGTGAGCATGGATGAGCCCCATGGGTATTTAGGCAGAGAAATACCTGGATAGTGGATATTAACGGAACTTAGGCATAAGCCAGGCGCTGAGCAATTACAGATGCTCAAGAAACTTTCAGAGACCCATGTAAAATGCTCATGGATAACAGGCAGAGGCTTTCAGGAGCATAGTTTTGAGCACAGGCATGTGATTTCTGGCATTTAATTGTCCATTGCTTTGGCTGGATGTTGAACCTAAAGACAGCTGTACTGGTTTAGATTAGAGTAGCCCAAGCCCATATTCTGACTCCAAAAGTAGCAGGGGATACCCCCAGTGTTTTCCCTGAATGAGGCTCATCCCCAGCATTTTGCGTGTACTCACCTTGCAGCTGTCCCCAAAACAGGCAACTCGTCTGCCTGAATTGCAGCAATGGGGGACCACATTCATGGTCTCCCCCAGGGAAAAGGAAAACAGTGGCTGCAATGGGATGCCTGTTGATAAATGAGAATAAGCAAGTAAGCTGTAAAGTGCTTCCACAGCCTCTGACCATTCTCAAACAGAGGCATTTTTTTGTGCCTGTGATGTTTTTTTTTTTAGTAACCCATAGTGGATCCCTCTCCAAGTGCTTGTCCACTCTCCCTTTAGACCCATGCAGCCACAGTGTCTTTTGGCAACAAAGTCCATGCCTACTTGCTGCTTGAAGAATCACTTCCTTACCTTTGTTTTCAACCTGGCTCCCTTATAGCCCATCAGTCTTGTATTGAAAGGGACAAGTGAGCAGTGAATCCTTCTCCATGGCAGCCAGCATTTTGCAGACCTGTGTCATATTTCCCCTACTGCTCCTTTCCAGCCTCTTCCCGCTCTCCTGCTACAGGTTAGTATCCCCACCGAGGGCCAGCTGGGGTTGTCCCTTGTCCTGAAAGCATAGAGTCAGCCCAGTTCATTTACAAAATGACGAACACATGAATTAGCGTGGGTGGCTTAGCACTGGCGCGGTGGAGACAACCCACGTGGCCGGTTCTGCTGGCTCAGCTCTGGGGTTGGGACTCGAGGGCCAGGCGCAGCAGCTGGGCGCTGCAGCCTCTTCCACCAGTGTGGCTCTTCCTGCGGTGAACGCTTGACCAGACTTAGGTGTATGTTCCTAGGATACAAATACAAAAATATTTTCACTCTCGTACGTGTCATTCTGGGGAGCCCTCAGAACCGACCCTTTTATGTAACACCAACTAAATACACATTGCACCTAAGTGGAGATACTCTTGTTAGAAATAAATGTGCTTATAAGCATTTGGAAGTGTAAAGGTGATATTTATAAAGTGACCAGAACACCCACTATGCGCTGCCTAAGCCAGTGAAAATAACAGCTGCTGAGTTTTATCAGCTTTAGAGCACCACAGGAGCAGCGCACGGAGCGGTTCATCTGCCATGTGTCAGTGCTGAGCACAGCTGACTAATGCGCTGCTGTGGCTAAAGACAGGGTAATCATATAGAGACTGTAAGTAGATGATAAAATGAGTAGCAGTTTTATGGCTTTTCAAATGCTTTCTCCCAATATCCACATCTGTACTGTATTTGTGAGAGTAAAAGCAATGAAAATTCCTGCAGGTCAAAATAGCTTTATTCTTAAGAGTATACCCAGGGTGTTGTCTTCCCTCCAGCCCAGTGGTAAACATGTTGATGTTGGAGTAAAGAAAGGGCTGGTATTTTTCCTGGATGAGTGAAGTACAGCTTTATCATTCTGCATTAACTGTTTGAGATGCTGTATACACTTTTTTTAACTACTAACTGTGTTCTGACAGTTTATAAGTCACAAAAGCTTCTTTTTGAAAAATTCTGAAACCACTAAGAGCTCCACATAAAATCTGGGGAGTGAAGTCTGACAGGAACTGAAGAAAATGTCATTACCTGAAGTGACAGTTTTGTTTCCAGAACAGTTTCTGCCGTTGAACAGCATTATTTTTTTTAAATTTTCTGGGTCTCTGAAAAAGATGCAATTTGCATTTCCTTAGGGGCAACGTCAGGTAAACTAATTGAAGCTGCAGCTCAATGGACACTGCAAGTCAGTATAAAGTGGCATTGGTGCTGAAAGACACAGTCCCACCTTCTCCCAATCTCGCCTCGCATTCCCGCTTCTGCATCGCCTCCTCCTTTGTAGTTGTGCAGAGAACTGGAGTGGGAAGCTGATCTGGGTTTAAACTTACCCAGCAAAAAACCAATCTTCACATGGATTCCCTCCCTAGGGAAGCTCGTTTTGCAGATACACAGGCTGCTGTGCTCGCACAGGGGGGGATGCTGTGAGGCAGGAACAAGTGATGGGAGATCGGGGATTACTTTTCTTAGCAATACTTTTGCCAATTTGCAGTGCTCATCAGACTGCTACCACCACTAACCTAACAGTAGCAATGTTAATATTAGCCAGGAATAAGTGGGACTAGTTATTTATTTATTAAAAACCACAAATAAATATAGTCCTGTGTCTTTAGAATTGGGGCTATGAGAATGGTTTATGTTTTTCTGAAAGTCTAAATACACGTTATTTGGCATGGACAGGAGTTGCTACAGGCTTAGTCTCACCTGTGCTAGCTACAGTTCACTTTGCAGATGTGCTGAAGGATGGTTCACGTGTTAAGAGCAAGTGACTCATAATTGGACCTTCTGGGAAACATTATGGGTCACCTAAATTCAGCAAGGAGTTCAGAGAGAGGAAACCGAGCTTAAAAGAGCTGAGGGACTTGAGCTTGTGCTGCACGCAGGATATCAGGTGGCAGGAGGAGGAATCGACTCTGACCAGAGGGGCCTGGAAAGGAGCCTGGCTTGGTAGGGACGGACCTGCAAGGCTCCTAGCGAGGATGTGAGCTGGCTAGGAAGGTGGGAGGGAGTCTCTGGGTAATTTTGAACTTTGCATTAACGAAGCTGGCTTCCAAAGGGGGAACGTTCTTGGGAAAACAGGAAGAGAAAGAGGTTGAAGCAGAGCCAAAAATTAGGCTGGGTGAACAGCAGGATTCATAAATCTGTGCACAGTTTTTACCCGCTCTCGCAGAATCCCAGTCATGAAAGAAAACCAAACTTTCACGTTTGAAATCTGCATAGCAACATGCGAGCGGTTTATATGGGTGAACGCTCAGCTGAGCAGCCGAACGAGAGACTGACTGTTGGTTAAGAGTTAGTGATAGCAAACAGAGAGCTGTTTACGTTCACAGGAGAAAAATGGCATTCAAATATACTACTGTTAAAGAAACAAGGTCGCGTCAGGTGAATAAGATGGATAAGGACACATTGTTCGTCTAACGAAAGAGGCTGAGTCAGGTCTCCAGAGTGAGGTGTGGATGAAGCTATATAAACAAAAATACTAATAAAATTGCTGCCAGATTTGCATAAGCCGCTTGCTGTTCATGCATGTGGGCTGGGTAAGGGGTCTACTGAGTACACATTTAGCAGTAGATCCCTAATTTTAGCTGGATAAAACTTAAGTGTACCACTCTAAATGGAGTATATTTTCCCTTTTGTCAATGGAAAAAGCAGCAGCCTCACAGGGCGACATATTCCGTGGTCAAACTGCCACAAAGCTCCCTATAAATGATGTTTCTAGATGAATGGCTCAGACCAGGTACCTCTTTTCTAGATGGCTGAGGTCAGGTAGGTGAATCCCAACCACAGAAACTACTTTTCCTCAGAGTCATTGTGGAGGTTTCGAAATGCAAAACTAGTGCCTGAGAAGCTGAATGTGGCTTGCAGTCACTAATATTGATCTGTAAGTACATTTCCATCTCCCCAGAATTATTTATTTCTGCATCTACACATCTTCCACATTTATGATGGCAGCTCCCGCTAGATTTGACCAAAGAGGTATTGTTTTGCCATCGATGCTCCCACGATACATGAGTTCATCCGAGTCTGCTGTTTGAACAAGCATACGAGGGGCCAATTCATTGAGCACAATTTATTCCAGATCTTTGCAGAAATATACGATGCTCTTGAGCCCGTACAGATGTGTAGCCAATAGGGAGCTGTCTGGCTATGCAAGTTTTTTATATATTCTTCAACTAAATCAGAAATCCAAATGCAAAAGTCAGCACTTGGGGATGTCTACATGGATTTGTGACTCTCCTGCCTGAGTTCTAAGGTTATAAACCAACGAAGGGATTAAACTCATATGTACATTTTTTTTTTCTTTATGTGACAGACCTAAGATGAATAACATTGCTCATTTACAGAATCAGAGAACATTTAAATAGGAAAGGTTTCTTCAAACCATTGAGGTAAAATCCTGGCCCTTTTGAACGTGGTTTTAGGCTGGTTTTTGATAGCACTTAGTGTCCCCATTTTTCACAGGAAGACATCTCTTCTGCCAATTCTGATGGTTTCCCATGTTATTTTATAGAGCCTCGTTCATTCCAGCTTAAAAATACCCAGAAATGGGACATATGCTGGCCATCCTGAGGCATATACTAACATAAAACAAAGTTATTTAATAAAACTGTAATATAATTAATTTTATTCAGTCCTTTCAGAAAGCCATGTGTGAAAGAAATGGAAGACAGTAGAAAAGTGATGCTGTTGGCAGTGAGTGCACAAATGCTGTGTTTGCCTGAACCCACAGAAATGGGTTCAAGGAAGATGATGGCTGCGTATACATACACAGTAAGCTCCTGAATCCTGTCATGCCCATCCCTCTGACCCTACCGCTGCCTCCATCGGAGGTGAAAACCAAAACCACCAACAGCTAATCAGGTGCTCAGCCAAATACATGTGGGTTGTGTCACACTTGCTGCCGAGCCCTCGTGCCAGAAAGGGGGGGTCCGGACTTGTAGCAGGCGCGTCCTGGGGAAGCGTGAGCCTTAGCAGCAAGAAGGTGGACACAAGCCCGAACTTCTGGCCTGGATCAGTGGGATCCTGGTGGATAACTAACTGCCCCTACTTGCAATTGCATTTTCAGGCAGAGGGAAATGCTAAATTACTGTGTCCCCCTCCACCCCTTCTCCTGCTGCTGGAGAACTGCTCTGAGCTGGGAGGACAGCACAGGGCACTCGGTGGGCAGCATAAGCTCTCTTCATAAGCAGCATAGCTTAAATTTAGCAATGATGTGGAACATTTGGCCCAGTGTGACTTATAGGCAGATTGTCCTTGCCTGCAGATGTTAACTGCAGGCAGCAGACACAAGCTGTGCAATGCCATCTCTGAGTATTTCTGTGGTGCTAAGGAAAGGAGGACCAGGAGTGAGCTCCAGCACTGGACTCTCTATTACCCACACTACTTACTGGTTTATTTTCTCCCTGGCTCTATTTTGGACCTCTCCAAATAGCTCTGTCCAAGACAGTGCCCAAGCATAGTTTTAGTCAAGCCTGTGCCAGCTTTGCTTTTCTCCATCTTATACCATTCCCTAATGCTATTCCAGCAAGCTTTTCATCCTCAAACTCCCCCATATGCTTTTATGTCACAGTACAGGGCATGAAACATGGACCTCACAGCCTTGCTGTAAAACAACCCATAACTCTGGTGGGCTGCAGCCTTGGCCTGCAGTATTTTAGAAACTTTGAGCTGAAAAAGTTACACAGAATAAAGGTGACACCTGAGGGCAAGGCATACCACATGAGGCTACAGGAGATCTTGAGCCAAGGTGGTACGGATGCGGTTTGCTCGGGAGGAGGCTCGTCCCATGCAGTGTAGACTAAAGCCGGGCGGTGCCTGCTAAATGGCACTATTAATTGAGTTAGACCTTGTGCCAGGGTCCAGATTGACAGAAATTGGAAAAGATGATGTCTGTTCCAACTTTCAGATGATGCCCTGACTTCCCTTTAGCCTAAGGTGCTTTTCAAATGAACCCCAGGTTTTCTTGGAGTTGTGGTTGGTGTCACTGCTGGGAGTGTATCATAGACCCTACAGCTGGGCAATGCTGGTGACTCCTGTATAGGCCTATGGAGGTTGACCAGCCCACGCTGGGGAAGCTCCAGTAAAGACAGCCCCTGAACTACAGGGACTCACCATTGCCTAATCAGAGGAGAAGGAAGGCTGTATCTTTTACAAATGGCTGGAAGAATCCAGGATGAGGATGTGAGGCAAAAATGGGGTCAGCCTGGGAGAAAAGTCTTATATTTGCAGTTAGTTTTTCAGTATAGGAAGAAGTGATGACAGCCTGTTCACTTCCATCCAAATTCCTCTGTCATCTAGTCCTGGGAGAGGACCAGGATCTCTACATGGGGCACACTATATTTTTAATCCAATTATAATATGGCTCAGTCCCTTTCCTACAATTCAAACTGAAGCATGAATACAATTAGACAGCAACTGAGTTTAACAGCCATAGCCATAAACTTGATGGTTTGCATAATTTAGATGGGAGTTTTCCCGGAGATTTGCTGAAAATATCGAAGTTCAGGTTTTGCTTTTGTTTTTTCTTCCAAAGGTAGAAATGAAGACTGCAGCTCTTTTGCAAAGGCCATCATAAATACAAAGCTAATTTCTCTAGAAGAAGGGGTCTGTGCGGTACATGGTCTTATCTTGCGAACATTGTCATGGACTGCTGTTAAGTTCAGTGTGGCTTTGGGTCTTAAGTAAGAACCTGCAGTTTGCAGGATTGGGCCTGCATCCATGGACGTGCATGCAAACCCTCCCCCAAATCTAGCGTTACGGGTTTTCACACAGCATTTTTCAATCAATCAAGTGTGTGACAAGCAAATGTGCGACAATCAAATGTGCAATTTCTACAGACCAGTTGAAGAATGTGAATACAAAAAAAAACACAAACCCAAAACTGTTGAACTGTTTGATGGCAGAAGTCAGGCATGTGCTTACAAGGAAGGGTAAAGATGACACGGCTGTCCTGCTGTCATTAACACTGGCCAGAGGAGCAGCATGACATGGGAGTATTTGTGTAGCTATATTGCTGGCCCCCACCCAGATCAGAGCTATATCTGACCCTGAAAGTACCTCACAATATAGTCCTTCAAATGAAAAAAAAAATCTCAATTACTTACAACTTCCTGGTACTTGCTTTATAATGTCATTATAAATTAACATGCCATTACTATAATATGAAAATTAACCCAAATTTAATTTTCTTTTTGCTGCTCTGATAATTTAATGTAATATTTTCTGTGCAGGTAAGCATTTAAAAAACATAATTCAACTAAACTGCCACAGTTAAGGTATGTCCCTGACCAAAGAGCACTGAGTTCCTTAGTGTGGAAATTTAGACAAAACACAATGTCTCATTATTATTCTATCATTCTATTAAGGCAATGTGCCTAAAAAGAAACAGGTTCTATTAGATGTGGTAACAGGGTTGTAAAACACATATGCATGTTTTGGTCCGGTTCATATAGGCAAGATGTTATCATTTTCTTAAATAGTTGGAGGAAGTGGTTAATTTTCCTATGTAGATCTTCATTCACATGTTTGAAGTTGTAATGGGCTCTTGGACCTTTTACAATGAATCCTCTGTATCTTCACTCACCTGAATGCCCCATGGTCAAACTGAAAGTTAGTTGGAAGAAGTAAAAAGTCCAGGAGTGTAATTTTCTACTTTCCATTACAGGAAAAAAAAAAGAAGAAGGAAACTTTAGGTTCTGGCAGACTTCATTTGAACCATTTCTAATTTTACTTACCTATAGATTCATACCATGTGGTGGGTTATTTAGAGTTTATATTATGGATGGTTATACTTACTTAATGCAAGAACATTTGTAAAAAAGACATGTGCACTGGATACAATACCCAGTCTATCTCTTCCCAAGTAGAAAAAACTTGCAGAAATCTTCCCCCCCACCACCCCCTCCCAAAGATCTGGGACTCTGTCCAGGTATCTGTCTGCTTTTGCTCTGAATTTTCCATCCAGAGCTTGTGAAATATATGTAAAGCTAATTCTGTAGGTCATTCTCATGGCAGAGCTAGAGCTAGTTACACAGGGCTCCCAAAGCAGACCGGGCAGTTAGCTCAGCAGGTAAATGGGAAACCAGACAGAACAGCCAGACGGATGCCAGATTTCTCTGACTTCACCTTTGACTTCCACAGAACACTGAATGAGTTTCAGCCCTGGGCCTCAAAAAGGTGGCAAGGAAGAAACGGCCTGGGTCAACTGCAGCCTCCGAGGAGGATGGAGTGCTGTAAAGTATCCGAAGACATCCACATAGGGCTGACAGATGAGACACAGGGCCATGGCAGACCAGTGCCTGTCTGGGGCAGCAGCTGGAAACCAGGTGAGATACAGCAGCACATCTCAGACAACATGGCATCGTTACATTTAAGCAACAACTTAAGTGGGCTCCTTACTATTTTCTTATAGTGACTTGTAATTAAATTTTCCAAGTGAGTTTAAATAACTCTTAACTGGTTAAATAAATAACCTCAATTGAAACATTTAACTAGAATTTCCCAAACAGAAAATGTCTTTTTTTCAGTGTTCTCCAGTGTTGGTTTTGCAGAGAGTACCTTTTCTTGTCTGGAAGGTCAGCCCAAGCAGAAAATTCCCAACAAGCTCTAGCTTTAAAAAGCGGTGGGGTTTTTCAACCTCTGAGACCCTGAAAAGTACAGGCTGGAGCTACCGTGGCTTTTCACAGCATTTCATACTGGCTCATTTGTCTCACTGTTTATGTAGATTGGGGGCTGCTAAGAAGTCTTTTCTGGACCTTCCCATCTCAGATGTCTGGGACACGTTTTACTTCTTTGTTTTGAAATCAGAGTGAAAGGGCCTTTTCTGCTCTCTTTTCAGTTCTTATCATCATGCCAAAAGCTGTCTTGAATTATGCAGCTTTTGTAAAACTCCTTGAAATGTGTTTATATAAGAACAAACCGTAAAAATCGAAGTGAAAGGACCAAATCCTGCGCTGCACTTACTCTCCATTGACGAGGTACTCGGGGAAAGCCTGAATGGCAGCATGTGAATAAGAGCAGAACAGGGATTAAATTATTGTCTAGGGGAGTTGAGGCACCATGGGCAGGCAATGCAGATTCCTAACATACTCCCCTATGGATCCCATATGTAATGGTAGAAAGGCAGTTCATTCAGGACACTGACACAAAATAAAGATTGAACTTCTTATCCGCATTGCATGGCAAACTCCTGAGGTAGCTGACAGTTGTTTTTATAGCAGTCATACTTAGAAAATTTGTATGCTGGTAAACAAAACACAGTTCGCTTTCTCTTTAATAACTGGTTTCCTCATGGCTAGTGCACTAGTACTGCCCAGTATGTCATGCATGCTGGGTCATGGCTGGGGAAGAGACTGTGTGAGACAGCAGGTGCCCTATGTGGGGGCTATATCGTCCTGGGAGAAAAGCATGCAGGCTTGTGAATGCCCTCCACAGCTATAAGTCGTGAAAGACACCAGAGTCCTTTTTCTCTAATGCCCTTTGGCACTGTCATTGCCAACCAAGTTATAATCATATTTTAGTATTTTTTAAAATTAAAATAGAATCACTAGAATCTCCTTATTGCAAACACTGCCTTCTGACAACAGGCACTGAGTCCCCTCCCCTTTTACCGGGGCATGGATAACGAAGAATCTGTAGGTGTTGAAAACATATAAAACCCAGGAACTTAGGATCTCCCCAGAGAGGACAGATGCTCTAATTGCTCCACAATTAAAACTCATCTTTTAAAATGCCAGGGCCAGATCCACAATTTATGGAAGCAGACATGTTTGCATAAGCATCTGTGGGGATTCAGGCCAGAGGTGGGACTGGGTCTAGAATTTGAGCTGTTTTAAAGAGATCCTTAACAAAACAGATCTCAGCTTATGCTCTGGGCATGAAAAACCACATACATGTAACTTCAAATATTCATTTTGTCAAACATTTAATTTATTATTGTATCAGAAGTAACCAGGTAACACTTTGTGGGGGTGGGCTTTTAGTACATTTGATGTTCTGTTTATTCCAAAGAAACTGAGAGGTCACCTTTGTAGGAGACACTCTATTAGAAAGCATAAATGTGCCACAGCAGAATTCATGAGGCTGGACTAGCCCATCCTCTGACTCTCCCCTATGAAATGACAGCTCAGTCATAGCATTTACAGCGCTCCCAGGGTGTCCAGGCATTTTTAAGACAAGTTGTAAGCCTGTCTTTCACTCAAGAGAGATTACAGCGTAAAAGTAAGTGTCACTAGCCACATCTCTACCTTCCTGCTCCACGTGGGAGCTGTCCTGTGGGGGAGACCAAAGACCTTGCTGGCTCTAAAAGCCTCCCTTGTAGAAACCATGAAGACTACCTGGAAGACACAGCACTCCCAGCCACACCTGACTGGCCTCAGCTCACCCTCCACTCTCACCCTGAGGCCACAGTATAGGGATTATAAGGGACCGCAGCCTTCTGCTGGGAAAGAGACTGGAACAGAAAAGGGTTGCATGACTTTCTTGCCCTCCCACATACCTGTTCATCCCCACCCTATCACCACAGCGCAGGACTGACCCTCTCTGGGGCCTCTCCCCTCCCGTGCAAAGCTGCTCTGTGCAGTGATAAGAAGCTTCCCTACTTCTTACTGTCTTATAAACAGAGGATAAAGCTCGGCCTTATGAATGTGACTTTCCCTGATTTTTGAGATACTGACACAATGCATATTTGCAAAGACTGTTCCTTCCTCTGGCCATCTGAGTACAGCGTTTGAGAGAACATTTATATTTGTTTACGTGAGATCAAAGATTTAGGTGAACAAAGGCTTCAACAGAAAAATAATAAATAGAAGACACTTGTAAGAGCTGAACGCAGTTGAAAGCACAATGAATACGAGGATAAATAGAGGTTCCCGTGCAGCTGCATGCTCGAAGGAAGAGACCAGCCATAGATGCAACAGTTAAGCACAAAGGCAGCATGCTACAAAGTGTTTACAACACCGTGTTTGTCAGGGAATGCATGAAGTAGGATCTGAACTGGGTACTGTGAAAATCTTTGCATAGACGATCTCAGCCAGCACCCAGAAAAAACTCTGAGGTTTGGATGGACCTAGAACAAGCCCCAAAGACTAGAGGTTACATTTTCCCAACCTTGCACACAATTACCATGCGTGGTTTGCCAGTCTGCTGGCCCAGCACAGCCTTTCCCCTCTGTACCAGGGGACTCTTGACCTGTCAACCTGTCTTTGACTGAGAGGAAAGAGATGTCAAAGGACCACTTTTCTGCAAGGCACAGAGCACATGGAGTTACCGAGAGATGATGTGTCAGTGGATCTGCAGCTAATATTTGCATGCTGGCTCTTCCCCATGGTAGTTTACCTCTGTCTCAGCAGAGTCTAGTTGCAATGCAAAACTGCAATGCAGTTAAACATAAAATCACTTAGGGGAAAAATCCCTCCCAACCCCCTACACATTTTACACTGTCCCTCGACTACCTCTCAACTTAGACTACTGCTTCATTCTTTCTGAAAAAAATAGCCTAGCAGTTTGATTCTCACATTTTGTTTCCTGCTAAACCTCCCAATTCATTTACCCCAGAAAAGAAAAACTCCTTTGCTTTAGCTGTCAATAAATATTTTGGATGTACACGCACCCTAAACCAGTTCTCTGAAATCTCTACTGACGTACTTGGTAAATTCTAGAGAATAGCTTAATTTGGCATTAAATTAGAAAAACAGGTAGAGAAATGCCTGAATTCAGGCACTTTTAAGCTCATAAAGAACAGGGATGAACAATGCTACCAGAACTTATACTGCAAACAGCAGTAACTATGTTCACAGAGCAAAATAATGGAAATAAAGGAACTAGGCACACATGCAGGCTGAGAAATGATTGCCTAAACTAATGCAGAGCACAGCAAATAAGGCATCTCGAAGTAAGACACACACAAAAATTAAGATGAGCAGAAAACAGAGGAACTGACATATTGCAGGAATTGTATATTTTCCAGTGCAGGATCCCATGCAGGTCACGTACCTAGGGGCTGCGTGCTTTACAGGAATCTGTCAGTTCAGTGCCTTGACGCTTATGGTTCTTATCTACACACTGCCGGAACGCCTGGTGGTTCTGGTTTGCAGTTCATAAAAGCAGTAATGCTGAGAGCAACATTTTATTTGTGACCCATTGTGTTCCCATTTTCCCACCAAAAACGCCTAAAAATACATTATGTCATTTTAGTGGGGGAAATTGTAAGAGCTCATCCTTTTTATGCACGTTCACTATCTTTTCTTATTGTTTCTCTCAGGTATCTTCCGTTAAATAAAAAATAACAACAGAATATAATTGAACAAATATTATTAAATACTCAAATTAAAAAATACAATGATTATACAGTTAAGTGTTAGACAGCACAGAAACCCTGAAGAATATATGAGAGAAGCTTAAATTCTAATGCTTTAGGCTGAGTAAGGCTGGTTTACTACATAGACTGAGAGTCCAGGCTCACACAGCATGGCTTCCTAATCATTTCCTTTGAAACATTAAGGATATGGGATATGTATCTCCACAATAAATCATAGAATCATAGAATCATAGAATCATTAAGGTTGGAAAAGACCTCTAAGATCATTGAGTCCAACCGTCAACCCAACACCACCACGCCCACTACACCATGTCCCTAAGTGCCACATCTACACGTCTTTTAAATACTTCCAGGGATGGTGATTCCACCACTTCCCTGGGCAGCCTGTTCCAATGTTTGACCACCCTTTCAGTAAAGAAATTTTTCCTAATGTCGAATCTAAACCTCCCTTGGCACAACTTGAGGCCATTTCGTCTCATCCTAAAGACGGGTGATGAACATATTGTTCTTTAAAACAGTGTTCAAAACTCCTTTTCTTCCAGAAACCTCCTGACTTGGCTCCAGTAGGTGTCTATATGCAGGTGTTTATCTGTGAGCATGTTCTGTAAGCTCCTGTTGTAGTCAGCTGAAATCTATTTAGTACAGTCAATGGAGCTCATGCAGGTGCCTAACTATAGGTGTCTAGTTGAGATTCGCTAGTACCATAGGGAGGCATCTATACAGGGCTGGCAGATATGACAGTTATGATGGGACTTAGGGCAAACCAGAATCCTGCAGCAGCAGCAGCGGGATACTATAGGGATACCCTTTACTATCTAAAATGACTCTTGAATCTGTTTCAGCAACTCAAGGAAGCCCAATGACTTCTGGGTTTGGCTTTACTCTGATCTTAATAACTGCACTTTTTAATGTATAGTGCCTTTATTGAGTCACCTGGGCCTGATCCTGACATGCAGGATAATTCTGGAGAAGCTGTACATAAGATTTTTAAAGGGCAATGATATTCTGTGATGCACAGCAATGAAAAAAAATTTCACATCGTTCCTTCAGACTGCTCTAGCACTGGTGGCAGTCCTGCTTCGAGAGGGAGGCTGGACTGGATGACCAGGTGACCTCCAGATATCTCTTCCAACCAACTTTTCTATGATGCTATGGGCCTGGCTTATTCAGTCCTACACAACAGAGCATCTTTCTAATCTCTTCATGAGGTCTGCTCCATTCTTGAGTTGAACCAGAAGCCAGTATTTATGTTTTTCACGGCTTTTCTGTGTGAGTCTGAGTTGGTTCAACAATTCCCCAGGCCATGGGCTGTGTCTCTATTTACGTTTGTAAAGGGTCCAGCACACCCTCTGTGCCATGTAAAAATCAGTGTCTCAAGAGGCTGCAACTGTTCTTCAACTGTGTCTAATTATATGGAGGCCTTATATCAAGAAATATCTCACTGACTTAAGGAAAAGCTAAGTGTGAACGTAAAGCTGATCATATATTTAAGCGGTTTTCAGAACACAGATAATAAAGAAAACAGCAAGTATTGATTTTAACCAGACCAAGACTGTTGTTCTATGAGCAGCAAAGCCTTCCTGATTGTGACAATTGAATTTATATAATCTTATGACATGTCTGAGCTGTTAGGAAGTGTGAAGGTGGGCTGCTACTAATGGAAGGAGACAAAGATGTGAACTTGAGCGCAAGGTCTCAGTTGTCCCCGCTTCTTCGCTGTTAGCTCCTTTCCTGCCTTAGCTCCAAATAGCTCTCCCCAAAGCAAACCTACGAGAGAGAGAAGAGCTGTAAGCAGGGTAAGTGGGGGCACTGGTGGTTCCTAACCTCTTTCAATTTGTAGTAGAAATGGCCTAAGAGGTCAACACTGGTGAGAGAAACCTAGAGCTCCTTGGGCTAAGAGATACCACAGAGGCTGTACCCAGAAACTGCAAGCAGCAGTGGAAGAGGAGAAGGAAGGGATGGATAATACCAGCGCGGTAGGTGTGCCAGGAAGAAGACGCCACAGGGTTGTCCAGGTTTGGGGGGCTCTATTGCATGCTGTCATGGTGAATACTGGTACGACTAGAACAGCTGCATCAGCAGTAATGCAACAAAAAGGCCCAGAATGGGACATTTATCCTTTTCACCTGAGAAATTCATTTCAAAACAGAATGAAATAACTGGATGTAATTGAACAGACAACCAGCTTAATACTTGTTTTTATAATATCTGATAACTATATATTTTTTGGAGGACACTGTGTTGGATTCTCAGTTGACTCATTCATTGTGCAAGTATCTATTAGATTTCCAACCACTGAGATTTATTTTTTTTCATTAAAAGTCTACATTATTATTTATATGGTCAAGAACATAAGTAATGTTGGAAAAAATAAGTATTAAAGTCTAAGAAAAAATATTCAAGTCAATAATAACAGAAGAAAAGAAAAATATGTAGTACATACTAAAAATGAAAACAATTGTTATAAATATAATGGCCTTAAATGTTTGCTTTTATGTGACAGATGTTTTTAACAAAATGTCTGTGTTGGCAGTTTGAGCACACTTATGATTTTAATTTGTGTAATATTCCCTTTTAGTATTGATGTCTATTTACAACATCTGTGAAGGGTCTGTAACCTGAATGTGACAGGGAAAAACTAACAGACTGCTATTGGAATCTTTCCACTGGGTCCATGTAACAGACTATTAACAAAAATCTTAAATAGCTATTCTAATCATCAACAGCAACCTTACGCAAATTATATCAGACCCAAAGGACCCGATTAACTTGTGCTGGTTTTGGCTGGGAGAGAGTTAATTTTCTTCATAGTAGCTGGTATGGGGCTGTGTTTTGGATTTGTGCTGAAAACAGCGTTGATCACACCGGGATGTTTTAGTTACTGCTGAGCAGTGCTAGCACAGAGTCAAGGCCTTTTCTGCTCCTCACCCCACCCCACCAGCGAGCAGGCTGGGGGTGCACAAGAAGCTGGGAGAGGACACGGCTGGGACAGCTGATCCCAGCTGGCCAAAGGGATATCCCATACCATGTGATGTCATGCTCAGCACATAAAGCTGGGGGAAGAAGAAGGAAGGGGGGGGATGTTTGGAGTGATGGCATTTGTCTTCCCAAGTCACCATTACGTGTGATGGAGCCCTGCTTCCCTGGAGATGGCTGAACACCTGCCTGCCGATGGGAAGCAGTGAATGAATTCCTTGTTTTGCTTTGCTTGTGTGCGCGGCTTTTGCTTTCCCTGTTGAACTGTCTTTATCTCAATCCAGGAGTTTTCTCACTTTTACCCTTGCAATTCTCTCCCCTGTCCCACCGGGCGGGAGTGAGTGAGCGGCTGTGCGGGGCTTAGTTGCCGTCTGGAGTTAAACCATGGCAAACTTTAAAATGCCTTACAGACCTGAAACATAAATTTTGCTCCTCCTGCCTTCCTCTGTAGAGTCGAAATCAATATCATATAACAGGCACCACTTTTAGCTAGGCACACACAAAATCAGTATGCAAGGCAGGCTGCAGACACGCAGGCAGGGTTCCACTTTCACAACAAGGAAAGCACATTTCTGAGTACTGAAATTAAATGTAATCCTCTTTTCTTTTTTTTTTTTTTTTCCTGTTGCTCTTCTATAAATCTCCAACTGGAATTCCATTCCGTAACAACTCTTTTAACCATCTGGAACTTGGACAACATCCTGGCATGGGGAGGCATTAATATGTCGATGAAGTGCTGCAGTTAAAGTGATACCACTGATAGGGGTAGATACAGGATTTCTGCTTGAGGAAAGCCAACTCTTACTTACCAAGATGGTTTCAGAGCATAGGGAAGTGTGAACGAGGGAACACGAGCTGTCCTTTGCTATTAATTGCTTAATATCTGCACCAAAATTTGAAATGTTAACTATTATCGTTATGTCCCAGAGGTCTTTTCCACAGAGTTCTTGCTTGTTCATGCCTTCTAAATCAGGAGCCAAGATTCCCCCCACCTTTTGCCACTTAGGCGCTCTCTTCCCCTCCCCTCCCACACATACCCTTTGTTTGACCCCATCTATACTACAATAACTATTTAATTAACAACAGTTGTTAAATTTGTTTATGGCCTGACCTTATAACACAGTTTGGCTGGCCAGTTAGGATGGAGCCAAACTGTTTTATATCTAGGTTAAGAAAAAAGCCTAGGTAGAGACCTAAGCTAAAGAGCTTTTTTCTAATAAAAACTAAAAACCAAAACACAACAAAAAAAAAGTCATTCCATTCGTATCACCCTTTGGCCTCATCCACCATGGTTGTCCAAGCTGCATTATAACCAAGTCCTTGACAACGGAGCCAAACAGCCATTGCTAAAGTTTGCTCTTTGTCACACAGTTGAGGAGAAAAGGGGACAGTCCTTTGAAGGCTTTTATTCAAGGCAAAGCTTTTTATTTAAGGCAAAAAGCTCTCTTGGTCTCTATCCCTATTTTCCTTGGCATTTGGAAGTTAGGTCCAGTTTCGGGCAAGAGAGCTCCAGGGTCTCTGACAAATCTAGGTCTCTGCTGGGGACAGCTGCTTCCTTCTGAGCCATTGATATGGTCCCACGGGTAGGAAATTTCTAGTGTTCCCTGCAGTTACTTTTTCTTTCTCTCTCACTAGACATTTCACTTCTCTTTTTCTTTCTATATCTTTTTATCTTCCTCTGCTGAAGTCCCTCTTGTTTCTTGTGTTTTTATTTCCAGTTGCTTTTCACTTCTTTCGCTTTTTCTCCCTCAGGATTTCCACATTAAATCACTTAAAAGTAGAGCATAAAAGCCTTAGTTTAACAAAAAAAAGGTGTAAGCTTTTGTTTACCACTCTACTTCTAAGTGCATTGAATGTGGAAATCCTGTGAGGCAGAACTAAGACATCCTTCTAATGATTGATACTGTTCTGGATTCATAAATTATATATTTGCACAAATAAAACCAGGGATGTTTTCCATATTACTTAGGTTTTCTTCTTTTTCAGAAACATTCAGATAATGGTTTTAATACTCTAGTATCTTTAGTACCTCAGTGGAAATACCTCTCTCTGAGTCCAGGACGGTTCCCCAAGCATTCTGCTGCTTAAGCAAAACTGACTTGGAAAGTTTTATTTCATCTCTGTGAAGAGAAATGTGACTGCAGATGGGTCTAGAGCCAGACCATGGCAGACTCTGAGGGTATTTGCACATCAGAGAAGAGGAGAAGCAAGGTCTCACTGCTTTGCATATCAGAGAAGAGAAGAAGCAAGGCCTCACTGCATGTGAATGGAAGAAGCCAAAGGAACTCACCCACTTGGCCTCTGAAGGGAGGTTGGTTATTGGTAGGGGGGAGAACTGCTCTTCGGTGTGCCAATGTCACTGCTCGTAGAAGAGGATTCAGCACTGCTCCAGGTGCTGTCCCTGAGACAAAGTGATCCCAGCTGATTAGAGATTCATTAGCACTATTAATTTAAAAAACAAAGTGATCCCAGCTGATTAGAGATTCATTAGCACTATTAATTTAAAAAACAAAAAGTGAGCACGGGTGGACAAACAGACAAACATTCCATATTGTGAATTTCAGGGTCTAACAGTAAAGTCTTCAGACATTCACTGAAGAAAACTAGGTATACTGACTCCCAAACAGCTTGCTACTTCTGTCTGTGCAACTGAGCTCGAAATGGGCTTCCTGTGAGACTTCATCCACTTCCCAGTCACATTTGCAGTCGAGCTAGCACAGCAGTGGAAGTGCTATCAGAGTATCTCTCATTCCAGCTTCACCCCAACAGAGCGAGAAGGCACAAAATTTAATTTCATAGTGTATTCTTTGTTTATCCAAATGTGAAAAAGATTTCAGCTTGAAATCAGTCAGATTTTTGGATACAGGCTCAGCCCGTTTCTTATTGTATTCAAACTGACTTATTTCAAGTTCTGTCCTTTTGAACTAGCTGTTCTCCTGCTCTCTTTGTGTAATCAGCTGTATGTGTTCCAAAACAGTTGAGTGAAATTAAATCATAAAACAATGGATCTCCGCTGAACCTGAGCGTCAAGTAAAAATTAAAAACATATTTCAGAGAAAGGTTAAGGAATCACATCAGCCACCAGTCTAGGTACATTCAGACGACTCAGGAATATTAATAAACCTGAATTCAACTGGTAATGTATGGCTTTTCTACAGAAGTTTGTGTTCAAGAAGTTTTAGTCTTCTGTTCAACTCACTTATGATGTATGTAGCAGAATCAGTTCCCTTACCTGAAATGAAATCTTGGACTGAACTCTTCTATGTTTCTTGAATTAAATTGTTCCAGGTAGACACAAGTTTTGGACTGGTATTCAGCTATTCATAAAAAGTTTTAACGGAACGAAATGAAAATATATTGTATTCTTTGCGATATTTTTCTACATTATCTATAGCAATATTAAAGCGGATAAATCACTATATTAAACACACATGCTCCCTAATTGCTATTAGTTTTAGCCTGGTTTCCTATAATTCCTGCAACAGGGCATTCTGTCTGTCCTCCTCTCCCGACCTCCATGGCCAGTTTCAATCAGATTAGAAAGACTAAGGCTCAAACTCGAATCTTATCTTAGGTTCTTAACTTGAACAAACATTTCAGGGAACTGGAGAAGAAGCCTTCTTAGAGCAAAGTTTCCCTCTACAGTCAGTGGAGCGCAGTAAATGCCTTTGGATGTTTCTGAAGGCAGACCTTGTCTGAGAAATTTAGATGCCTAGTCTCAGAAAGGCAGCGATGATCTTCTGTTGCTTGTGGTAGGGGCAGAAACACTGAAAGAAGGCTGACTCCCTAGCTTTCTTGAATTTAAGCTCAAGTTAGATCCCTCAGTTAGGCAGGCTTGATCCCATCTTAGGCATCTATAGATCAATGAAGATCTTCTGTAGGACAGAGGTCCTCAGACAATTTGCCCTCACTGAGACAGAGACACGCTGAGCTCAGCTACTGCATGGTCTGTCTGGGTGTGGCCAGAGGAACACCCAGCACACCCACCACTCTAGGTAAGCTGCAGCATATGATGAATCTCACTGGTTGAAATGGTGAAGAGGACCTGGGCAGGGGAGCTGGGGTTATGATGGGGGAGGCTGAAGAACAAAGCTAGAAATCCATAAGAAACAATTTGTTCCTTTTAGAATTTGTTTGCATTCATCAGTTCTGCTGCTCACAAAACAACGTATTCAAGTATGTCAGTTGCTTTTGCTTACTCTTGTAAATGCCAAATGCATTCCAAATTCAACTGCTGGAGTAATGGGGTAAGCCTGTCCTTACCGTACCAATTGCTTTTCCAAGACATCTAATGCAAATCCTGTGTTGTAGGAATATATCTTTTGCGGGAGGATTTGCTGATATTGCAGTCCAAATGCCTAACTCTTACAGGAACAACCATTGCACTGACTCTTGCTTACATTTTTAATCTTTCTTTGGCCCCTGGCCATTTTCTAAATAAATGAAACATGCCTGTATTGTTCCGTCCAGCAGACAGATGATAAAAAGTCTGTTTCAGACTATAGGCAAGTCAGTCTTCAGCCAGTCACTTCTAAAGATATGGAACAAGTACAGCAGTCTTTAAGTTTAATACTATCCTTTCACATTTTAAATCAATTTACAATCTTTCTTTGTAATCAGTTTGGTTACTTCCCAAATCCAGTACAGGCGATGTTTTATTGCCAGTTCTTCATTTCTGGTATGATGTTCTTGATAAGGGTTATGTTAAAGACAACACTTCTTGATCTGTACAGAATCTTTGATATAGCATCTCACACAGGCCCTTTGTTTCAATAAAGCTATGGATGGTACATATATCTTAACAAGTCATTTTTCTAATGATCGGCTTTGAAGGTCACAAAATACTGTTAATGATGTTCCAAATAACAAGGACCCTTTGCCTTCTAGAACTCCCCTTGAGAACATACTTGGCTGAAATAAATTTTTATGTATATTAATAATATAATCTCTTTGCAGTACTCCAAAATAATAGCCTTGCTTGCATTAGTGAAGACACAACACTTCATAAGCCAATATATAATTCAACTGAGAATTCTGATTTTCAGTCTGATTTAAAAGTAACCTTAGAATATAGCTAGTTTCAACATGATTAACATGTGCAGCAAGCTAAGAATTCACCAAATACCTAATTACCAGTAAGATTCATTTTGCACATGAATTCAGAAGACTTTTAAAAGATAAATGAAAAACTGTTGTGAAATGAAAAGTTTTATATAGTTTAATATAGTATATTACTATAGTAATAGTTTCCATTAACTTAGAGCAATGGAAAATCTTAAATTCTTCTGTGAAAAAAAAAATCTTAGGTATATCTGCATATTTCCACAGAAAAGACCCCTTTTTCCACCTCAAAATTTTGTATTGTCAGAAAAAGAAAAACACGGTCATTTGTGAAGGACTCCTGCATGTCTGGCTGTCCATTTGGAGCCATGACTATAGATTTGCCTGGACTGTCAGTTCTGGGCAAACGGCCACCGTGCATGCCCCAGTACCTGCACTCATCTCCAGTTGTTATACAGTCTATTTGCACACATTATAGATGCAGATGTACAGTATGTTTTCTGCATGTGCAATAAGCCCTATACTTCCAGAAATGTCAGGCTCACAATGCATGAACTGGTCATCTCTATGCAATCTTCACCCGCAACTCCTAGAAATAGATGAGCCTTATAAGATTTATTTGAATATTGACCTCTTGTGCCTGCTTGCAGTGGACCTATTTGGCAAAAATTCTCACTGGCCACATTGTGAGCCATAATGCAGCACCGCTGTATTTATACTAGTAAATAAATCAGGCCAGGGTGCCTTCCGTGGCCCCAAGGGAAGAAGTATGATGCTGATGCTGTACTCTTTCCCCAAAACAGGGTGGCCCTGTTCATACTGCTTATTGGGACAGTCACGTCCCTTACACTGTGCTGGGGCAGTGTCTGGGTGCTTACTAGTTGGCACCAGATTATGCCAGGAGTTGCTACCAGTTAGAAAATACAGATAATTTCTGGACAGTGTTTGAGGCCATGCTCTAACCCCGTTTATTTTACTTCTCCTGATGTCACTCACAGTTACAGTAAAGAAGCCACAACCAGGAATTACAGAAGAGGAGGTGAAGCCATCTACGTCCTGGGGGACTGAGCCACTCCAACAATGGAAATACTGAATACTAGTCTCAGAATTGCATGGAACCAAAAACTTGTTTTAAATACTTTTCTTCATCTGTGAGGGCAGTGTTTGTGTTCTGCTTTACATTAGGCTCCCTGCATTTAAAACTCAGGTGTCTCAAACTTCTATAGGCCTGGTTGTTCTTTCTAAATCTACTCATATGAGTGCCCTCTGCTTACAGATCACCCTGCTTCCACCTGCACGTAATGTTCAGCTCTCCCACAACCACTACACAGCCCACATTTCTGGCCCTGTGGAGGTATTTTTATGCATAATCACAGATGGGATACAAGTAGAGAGTAGGCATATCACCCCTCCTAATGTATTTGGCTTTTAGAATAATGACAACAAAACAATAGTTCCAAATTCACCAGTGAAACCCGGTTTCTAATGAATTTGTGTCCCATAGCTGACTGAACTTTCCTTTGAACTGTGGCATAAGGTCTAGTTCTTATTAGACACCAGATGATCCATGCAGATACTAGCCATTTTATGAATGCTATGATTCATAGCTGGAAAGCCTTCAGTAATATTCACACCTAGTTTGACACGAAAGAATTCTTAGAAGAGAGAAACCTCGGCTATGATGTTGATATTCCACTGCCTTGTGGGGCCTGAACATCAAAATACTCATGGCTAGGGCGTTTAAAATTTGTGTTTCTTCATCTCACAATCCTTTTCTCCTCCAGAAAGGTCACTAATGCCATCTAAGATACCTTAAGATGTCTGACATATGCATATGGAGCTAGAGGAAAGACCTACAGGAGACCCGTGCCCTGCTGGACCAGAAGTGGGTGGCCAGGTGTTCCTGCTCTGCAACCAAATCAAGCCTGTAGTCAACAAATACCACAGATTTTGGAGAACTGTTGGGCTGTCAAGAGATAGGCATCGTTTTAGGAGGAGCTGAATGTCACCTGGAGGGTGTTTCTCTCCTCAGCCTAGCTCTGTGTTCTCATAAAATATGAACCTGCATCAAAGGTGCTGAAGTCAGTGACCACTTACTGAGGCAGGACTGAGACATGCACA
The DNA here is from genome assembly GCF_964195595.1 of Calonectris borealis. Taxonomy (NCBI): domain Eukaryota; kingdom Metazoa; phylum Chordata; class Aves; order Procellariiformes; family Procellariidae; genus Calonectris; species Calonectris borealis. The sequence goes on from NC_134312.1 coordinate 190,542,906, forward strand.
CATCCACACAATATGCTCTCCTGCTTCCTTAGGAGACTGGGCTACAAATATACCACTCAGAGCTTCCACAATTATTTCTCTGTTGCTGTTAGTTCCCTGTCCCATTCTATCTATGGTAGAGAACAGAGAGATACCTGATCTAGAGCAGGACTGTTATGCCAGCCCCAGTGACAGAAATTCAGTGGGTCTGCTGAGAGGCTAAGTCTGGGTTTGAAGCACATGAATGACCACCTTTGGTGACAATTGTGCTTGGCAGATTGGCACACGGTATTTGCTAGAAAAGAAACTGAGCCTGTACAGAAGGATCTCTCTGAAGACAGCCCTATAAACAGTTCTGTTCTTTGAGATCCCACCTGGAGGTTTTTCTGCAAGAGGATAAGTCTCTTGGTTTACACTTGTATGACTGGAAGTTAACTATTTAAGTTTCATGATTAACCGTGATGGTCCTCTGTAATGATTTCTGAATATGGCATGCTGTCTTAATTATTGCTAGATATTAGAATTATGAACGTGTTGCTTTAGTAACAGGATTGCTGTTAGTAAAAAGCAAGGAGGAAAAAAATTGGCAGAAGTTGAACGATTAAGCACACAGTGGTTGTTCAGAGAGAATTCCTCAAAGGGGAAAAAAGGGAACAGAAGATCAAAGGGAATTATAGCTGTTTAAAGATGGATGAGGAGAAGAAGAAGAGGCATTTTCTGGACTAGATAGATAGCATTCTAGGATAAATAGTACAGATTTGTCTGAGAAATCTAGGCTTCTATTCTTCAACATCAAAGGGACGAAGCCTCAGGTCCAATAGGCTGGCACATAGACTTCTGAAACATTTTGGTGCACACAAACACACACAGACATATACATATACATATTTTATATGGAAAATCTCTCTATGTATTTTAAATGGTTGTGTCTGTGTACATAGACATATATGTATATGTATCCATGTGTATTAACTGTGATAGAACAGTATCGTTTCTGTTTTTTTTACTACGTTTTAACCATCGATACTGTGGAAGGAAAGGGCAGCATCAAGACTGCCAAAGTACTGTTGGCTTATAATGATAATAATACCATCACATGGCACTTATGAGGCTCACTGTAACATTCAAACTCAAGTACTGTCTTCTTTCTCACCAACCTGGACATTTTGTTTACATAGTTTTTTTTCAAGTGAACTCTGGTTTTCAAGTGAACACGTGTTTTCTGAGTCTCTTCTGATGGGGCTGAGAAATCCCTTGAAATCCATAGTACAGGAAAGCAGGGTTAATATGGCCACTATGAGACTTTTGATGCAACAACTTTTAATCTGAAAATGTTCAGAAAACTGTCTATATGTTTGGTGTTTTTTTAAAAAATGTTAGTGTCTTCTTTTTTTTTTCTTTTTTTTTTTCTTTTTTTTTTTTTTTTGCCAGTGTCTGAGTCATAATCTGGAGGATATTTTGCAATAACTTACTGCTGTGGATGAACATATCACGCACATTAAACAAGCGTTGCTACTGTTCACTTTAAGCCAGCTCACAATCTGTATACTCATTCAACTTTTTTCTCCAAACAGTATACATCATTCTGAGCAGCTTCTATAAACAGACCAAGTTCTGCTTGCTATAGCAACACACCTCCAATAAGTGAATTTTCTGGTTGACTAAACAGAGGAAAAATAATCTTTCTTAGAAAATTTTGAGATCCAGCATGCTTGGGTCAACAAATATCTGTTTGTGCTAATTCCAAAATAAGGGTGTGATGGATGCACAAAAGATGGGGAAAAATAGTGAGAGATAATGATAACAACTGTATGTAAAATGGGGCCTGTCCCAGTACAGAAAAAAGTAATGGAGAAAGGTTCTTACCTGCAGATCTGAGGTATCTGCAGTTTGGATATCTCCCTCTAGATAGATGGGCTAACCCACAGATAAACTTACAAAGTAGGTCAGATGAATGCTACTCTGTTTCTCTCTGTTAACTATAAAAAGACACTAAATAATCAGCTTGAAGCTAGATATTTACAGTATAAAATTAGGCAATATGAATCCCATGGTTTCTGTGGGTATGCCTATATTTCCCCATCTAATTCTGATTTCTTTCCTTTTCTCTCTCTTACTCCTATATGACCTGACCCACAGGCAAAATTTGGAACCCAGTAGGTTATTTCTGTTAAGGCAAAAATTGATAATTGTTACCTATAGGTGTGACACAACCTTGTTTAGTGCAAAGGACAAAGCGATTTCTGCTCAGAGCTGGTTAGAATCTTTTTCATCATTGCTTGAATGCTTTTAAATGAATACCATTATTTTCCTTAAAACAGACTATTTTCAATAAGAGAAGTACTTGCTTAGATGAATACTGTCACGAAGAACTATTTAAAATAATTATTTTTCAGCTTGAAAAATTGGCTTGGAATTTCAGTTAGAAATTTAAAAATGGTTTTGAGAGTTGTTTTATAGATTTGTAATGCCTGTATGTGTTCTTTCTGGTCAATGCCATCTCCATGTTAGGCCTCCATATGTTCTTTTGAGTCACAGCAGAACCTTCTAAGGTCACAAGGATTTAAATATAGGGATTAAGCAGCTCTTAAGTATTTTTGTATTAAAAAGACTGAGATTGGGAAACTGTTTTGTGAGGCAAGCAAACCTATGCTGGAGGACAAAAAGATTGCACACCTGGACCTGTTCCCTCCTATGTGCCAGCATGTGTGTTTCATGTGACCGAAATGGCAATTTTTCCTGCTACAGAATGAGACTGTGCCAAGGCACATGTGGCGAGATGATCCCATTACCTGAACTGAGGGAGGTGGATGTCGCATTTCAGTCACATCAGAGAGTAGAGTAGTTTTGGTCACACAAAGAGGAAGCACTATGATTTGCTTTGGTGGGTCAGAGCACAGATACTTCATCACCGGTTTATGCTCTGTTAAAGTATGCTAAGAATATACCATTTGTCATTTAAATGAGCTTATTTTAATGTATAATGAAGCATGATTCATGTTTCCTTATACAGTTTTATTAGGCTTTTCAGTTTTCATATTTATCTGTTGTTTTCCTTTTTTTTGTGTGTATCCACCATTAGTCGTGAGGATACAGGGGTGTCATTCTTCTCTAACAGGAAGAAAAGTAAGGAAAAAATGGACTGAATAAAATATTTTCAATTTGTTTCAATGTCACATATGTTTTGAATAAACCCAAACAAAACAATAATTTGACCTATGATGAACAGCGAACACTATTTCAAACTAGATAACTTAAAATGAATGATAATTATCCTGGTACATCAGCTAAAGCTACACATATCGATAGGCCTTTCACCGGGATGAAATGTAACACTCTTGCATACATACAGCTGACCCTTAAATGTGCAGATCAATGGATTTAAAGTTATGCATGTAAATGTTTGAATCACTGAAGCATAAAATAGATAAACTTGGCCCATAAATGTAATTTGTTTGTTGAAACACCGTAAAATGAAACATAATCGTAAGTGGAAACATTTTTGTCTTTTAAATGACAACCTCGACTCAACAAAGAATCACACTTCTTTCTAAACATTGTTTCGTTTCTTGCTCCAAGCAAGATTTAAAAGTTGCTTCTCTTAAAGCTCGTGCAGGGGAGGAGGAAGGGGTAAATTCCGCAGCTGAAGGTGGACAAAGGTAGTGTTTCTTTGGCAGCAGAAAGTAAGTAATTTTTGTTTGGCAAAAAGGGATGCTTGCATTTGCACAGACATTTGGATTATGAGAAGCAGCCGTAGCACAAATGAATGAATGGACAGAGTGCAGGTGAAGTCTGAATGCACATCAAATGGCTCTGAATTGTGTAAAACGATTGTCCTCAGATAGGATGTAGTCCCATATTGCATGCATTTAGCTTTCTGGACGTGATGAGTCATACGGGCTCAAATGAGAATACCCATGTGTGTAAAATTAAGATTTGAGTATTTACAATGATATCACCAAAGCAGTTCAGATCAGTCTAGTGTTTTAAACTTCAGCATTTTCTTTCTTTTAAACTAAGGTTTAAAAGTGTTGGCAAGCCTGGAGGGAAAGTATTTAATTCTTAAGCAAATAAGATTTTAGTATCATCAGCTCCTGACAGAAATCCCTAATTAGTGTATCTTTTGTTTATAATGATATAGTATATCCTCTGTTTATAAAGACAGATAGTACGTCTCAAATGTGCATGAGTAACAACAGAAAGTTTTAAATATTTAATATGTATAAATTACTGCATTATTTTTATTCCAAAACTGATGTCATTCTAGAGCCTTATTTAGAGCCATTTGAGAATTTCCATTTGGGGCATTTTGAAGTATCTGAGAAAAACATTTCTATCTGAAAGTTTCTGGAAAAGGACGTTTTAGATCCCGGGGCCTGGGATCTATATATGCATCTAGAGATTGTGGGAGATGCTCATAAATCAAAAGAAACAAACAGCTGGAACGTCCATTCAGTTCAACTGATGTTAGCAGTACTCAGCACCTCTGAAAATTAGCTTGCTTACCACGTGCCTAAATAAGGATGGATTGCTGCTTTGAAAAATGAGAGCTTAAGAAATCAGTTTTGTAAATGTACAGCAATGTTTGCCATAACATTTCCATCACACACCACAGTCAGGGAGGAAATAGGATGTCTGGAACAACTGCAGGTTACGCCTTTAGACTTGACCCTGACAACACACTGCATCTGGAGGCTTGCAGGGTTGGATTCCCGGCTTTTCCAGAGCTTTGTTAAGCTCAGCAGTGTACAACAGCCTGTGACTCGTTGCCATTTTCAGGACTGGAGGCCAAATTGACGTTATTATTTATGGAGAACCTTTTCTCTACATGGAAGGCTTTCCTTCTAGGAAGGTTTCAAACACAGCAACCAGCTCTGTTCTGCTCTTCCAGTGCTCTTGTATGGATTACAGTGGAACAGTCAGGAGCCTCTTTCTCTCTTTGCTAACACAAGTACCGAGAAGGGTTTTACAAGACCCATCAGTGAATGTTGCAATCCAGGCATATGCTACGGCAAATTGCAATCACTTTGAAAGCAAGTGATTTCAGTGGGGACTTCTTCAAAACACATGGTGTGGTGTGGTCTTTGGCACTTAGATCTTGCCCTACTTCAAGCAGGGAAAAAAATCAGGAAAATTAAAATAAAACAAATTTAGACTAATGTAATCTCAGAGTTATGATTGTATATGCTCAAACTTCAGGAAATTATTTTTTTCAGCCTTACATCAACTCAGCTGTTTTGCATATGTTGGCCTTGGTTATTTCTGCTCTGTTTTGGGGCATAATGTTAGTATGTTTTCAATATTTGTTTCATATCTCTGAGATTTACAATTGATATGTATACTTTAATACTTTTGATAACATATAATATTTGTCTCCTAAATCTCTGGGATGGTGGCCATCAACCCATTCTTGTGTTGGGAAAGCTAAGCTTATGTACATATGCACATGTATACTAAAATATGCATAAGTGTGGATCTTACTTTGTGACTATGGCTCCTCGGTATGATTTGTAGGTATAGGACCTATTTAACAGGATCATATTATACACCGGGGCGTATGACTGATACGAGAGGATTCTGGCTCTGCCCAGGCATGCCCAGCCTTGGAGGACCAAAGTTCCACAGAACAGCAGAAGCTGGCAGGTGCCTCTGGAGACGGTCTAGTCCAGCTCCCTGCTCAGGGCTGGGCCAGCTACAGCAGGTGCTCAGGGCAATGTCCAGTCGGGTTTTTAACATCTCCACAGATGGAGACTCCACAGTTGTTCAGGACAACCTGCTCCAATGTTTGACCACCCACACACGAAAGGCATTTTTTCTTATGTTTAAATGGCATTTCCTCGTTTCAGTTTGTGCCCTTTGCCTCGAGCCCTGTCAGTTGGCACCACTGAGAAAAGCCTGGCTCCATCCTCTTTACTCCCCCCATGAGGCATTTATGTACATGGATTAAGATGCCTTCTCCGGGCTGAACAGCCCCAGCTTTCGGCCCTTCTTCAGCTCAGATGTTCAAATCCGTTAATCACCTCCGTGGCCCCGCACTTCTGCCTTTAGGTCCAAACTCATCACGCCTAATCGAAGCTGTGCCCCCCTCGAGACAAAGCTTTCGGCAGGGGTGCTGCTCCTGCCAGGGGTTGGCAGCGATGGGGCAGTGGCAGGCACCGCTCAGCTATGGCAGCCCGACCCCTGTGGAACGGTCACCTCCCGGCCTGCGATGGGACAGGGTTAAAAGGAAGCCTGTGCCTGCCAGCCCTCAGTGTATGAGGGGGAAGACGGGCGCCCAGGGGCCCCGCGGCTGCCCGCCCCACGCGCCCAACAGCCCGCAGACCACTGGCGGGGTGAGGCGAGAGGAAAGGCTTTGCTGCTCTCTGCCCCGCCCGCAATGGCTTGTACCATTCCTTCCACGTGGGGGGGGGGAGGGAGGAGGGCGAGAGGGGAAGCGGCAGCGCAGCCGCAGCCATCTCAGTGCCTGCTGCCGCCCGCCCCCCACTCTCGCCCGCGGGGTGGCGCCGTCCTGCCGCCACGCGCGTGGCTGTGAGGCGCGCGGCCGCCGGGCGGGTAGTAGCGCGCGGCGCCTCTTCCCGCCTCTCCTTCCTCCCCTGTGCCGCCCCACCCCAGCCGCCATGTTGCGGCGGCGGCGGGAGCGGCGGCGGGAGCGGGGCCGGCGGCCGGCGCGTACGGAGCATGCACGGCGCGAAGCAGCGTCCCGCGGACGCGCACCCTGGCCAGTGGGTGCTCATTGCACCAGGTAACTCAGCGGGGCTCTGAGGTGGGACAGGCTCTGCCGCAGCGCCGATCTCTCATTCTCCACCGCGCCCCGCTGACTGGCCTTGGCGGTGCTTGCCCGCATCGCGGCGGGGCTGGGCCGTCGCTCGGGCAGAGACGGGTGCCTTTCTCCGAGGGCTGGGGCAGATCTCTGGGCTGCTGTGTGCAGCCAGCCCCAGCCCTGGTGGTGTAAGGACATTTTGTCACACAGCCTTTACACAAGGCCCTACAGAGTACCCCCCTTCTCCTCTCCAGGGACCCTGTTTCCCTCATGGCATCTATGTGTTTTATTTTGGTGTGTCATTAGGGTTTTCCAAAGGCCAGCTCGCCCCTGGTTTGCAAAAAGCGTTGTCGGCCGTGGGGAGAGGAGCTGTATAAAGGTCTTGTCACCGAGGTCCCTGATAGAGCCTCGTTGTCATCTCCCTGCTGCTGGCAGCCCACCTTGCCTCCATCCCCTTAGTCCATTCCTGCATTTTTTGAAGGAAATGGTTTAGTGCCCTAAGCCTCAGCTTTAAAACAAACTCCTTGGAAACAGTAAGTCCTAAGCCAGAGTGAGATCTCCTTAGCTTTTCCTCTCTATAGGCTAAAGAAGCAGACCTCCACGTGGCAGCTCTGCAGATGCAATATACACAAGGCCTTAAACACTGCGTAGGCTTAGTTTCTCTCACTTAACGCTGAATAAATGGGAAGATGCTTTCCCCCTTAACATTTATTTCTACCTAGTATCAGGTTTCAGAATTTTAAATTCACAGATCACAAAAGGTTTTTGTGTTAAAGAGGATGAGTGAAACAGGATGTGCTCAAACTGCAAGACACTAAGAGGAAGGAGGCATTTCATAAGTGCTTTTTTTAGTTTGATTTCCTAAGGAAATGCAACTTCCACAATTATCTGTGGGTCCGCTTTGTACTGTGCCTATTTCTTATCCCACCCCAAACTTTTGAGTATTAATTTCAACCAAACCTGATAAAAAGGAGGAGCTCTTTGGAGTAATTTTATGAGATGGGTGAAAATGTCTGCGATGATGTGAGAAATGCTATAAATGGCACCACTGAAGGAACGGTATAGCAAGAACTTAGTTCAGCAAAGGTTGAAAACAAGGCAGGAGCTCAGTCTTAAGACATGCATCTGTAAGAAACAGGGCTGCTCTAGTTACATGAGAAACAGAACCAATTGTTATGATTTCACTGATTGCTCTCTTCCCCTGGTTTTAACTTTTCAATTCCACCCTTTGGTATCTGACATGTTTGATGCCTAAGAAAGGAATTTATGAGTGAGGAATTCCTTTTTTTAATATTGACTCTGCAGACTAGGATTTAAAGCTGAATCTTGTATCAGATGACTGGCTATGCCAACAGATGTCCATACTGTGCAAATATTTACAAATATGCTTAACTTATGCATGAGTAGTCAATTCTGTGCAGTAAGTTAAATTCTTCAGTAAGTGTTTGCAGGATTGGAGCCAGAGCTTGTAACTTTCATGAAGCCAGACAGTTTGTATTACCAATTATGCCAGCACAGCTCTGACAGAATTTATATAGTACTCCAGACCTGTAAGAAAGTTTATTAAGCCTTAGTAGAACCTCAAAGCATGTAGTGATTTTTAAAAACTCTGTGGCTGATAATTTCAGAACTCCACGGCTGATGAGACGTGCCAGTCATATGAATAGGACTGCTGAAATGAAGTAGGTTTAATGATTTTAGTTTGGTTTTAACATTTTTTTCAGAAAAGAGATTTTTAAAGTTAACATCTATTGCTTTTCAAAGTTTTGCATTTCTTAACTGCTTTGTTGGATGGATCTCCGAAGTTCTTCATTGGCCATTTAGTGGAATTTGTAGTAGGAAGACCTGATTACTTTTAGGAATGAAGATGGATGCAGTTGGATTTATATCAAAAAACGCTTGTTCTTTGACTATCTTAAATTTTATTCATATGGCAATTCATATCTTCATAATACCCGCATAGCATTATGCTACATACATGCATAAAAACGACCGGTGTAAATAATTGCAGGATCTGGTTCTTGGTGTGAGTTTAATACGATTTGTTAATAAGTCTGCCAACATCATCTACGTGTAAATAGCCTATTTATCTTCTTGTGTCTGTGGCCATTATCCTGTGCATAGTGGGAGGAAGGAGCAAGGTGTGTTTTAATGCTATGCAAGAAGCTCCAAAACTTTTCTTGTAATAAAGGCACTTTCTAAGATGCTGGTTTCAAGTGCTTAGGTTAGTTTGAAAAACTCACCTGGGTAGTCTGCCTCCTACAACAGCTTGTAAGGTTAATAATGTATACCATCCTACGCAACCTAATAGCATCTCCACTTGGATATATGCCATTCATCTTGCTTTGATTGTGACATCTTAAAAGTTCCTGTATGGATGGAGGTGGTGACTAGTTCTGCAAAGAGGCTAGATATCTTAGTCTAAAAAAGAATGAGGTCTGTCAAAAGTATAGAAGTAAAACAATGAGAACTGAAACTTACTGTCTTAAGTATCAGTATTTTTCAATAATTCAGACTGTTAGAGGTTCAACAGTAGCTTCCTAGAACAAGGCAAAGACATTGGCTGGAGTTCTGAATGATGATGCATGTGTTGCTCTGATTCCTTAGTTATTACGTCGTTCTGAGAATCTGTCTGATTTTGCACAAGTCTATGACTGTGGTTTTGCTGCTTATGTGACATGTAGAAACACTTAACTGTGTAAAAAGTACATGTAAGAGAAAGGTGAGATTCTTTCTTATTTGGACTTCAGCAACTGACAACATCGGGTTGATATCTGGAACACAGCAGCTAAAAAGCAGGCAGATTTAATTTTCTAATTGCCAGAGAAAGTGAGCAGAGTATGCTTGTCTGCTTTAGTATTGAAGGTTATAAAATAATTACTAATTTCCTTGTTTCAGACCACGTTTATACACTATCTTACATTGCACAGACAATAAATTGCTGCTCTGCTGTTCAGAGCATGTTTGATGACTAAGGAGATAAATTTCAATTTTGTTTCTGATTTGTTTATTTTTATATTGATTTCAGTGTTCTGGAAATAGCTCAGAAACAAGGAATCTCTTCTGTCAGGTAGAACTGCCAATGCTCTTCGTTGAAGTCATGATTATGGCTAGAGGAGTAATGCAGTTGGAGTGGTTGTTTTACCAATGATGTGTGTTATCCCAGTCCTCTTGAACTGTTCTAGAGGGCCAGACTCTGTCACTTCCTGTTGCAAGTGGTTAACTCTACCATTGTATTTCCGGTACTGTAAAACTTTGATCGTTAGTGTCCATCTCATGCTTACACATCATAGGACAGAGCTATAAACCACACAGTTCAGCAGGTATTTTGCATGGAGTATAGAGGTGGGTGAAGGAAGGAAGGGGGAGCGGAGTTGCCTGAGCTGAGAGGCAGAGTTCATGTTCAGTCAGCAGGCCAGTGACCCTGTGCTTCATTTCAGTCAGTCTTTGCCTACCCTCATTCTTTCCTATGGCACTCTTTCCTCATTCACTGTTCTTATCAGCAGCCTGATGACAGTCTTTGCTCTCACCAGCCCTTTGCCACACCAAGACACTCAGGCTGTTTGGCATGGGAGAGTCACACAAGGGAAGTCCGAGTAGAAAGGGGAGAGGAGAGCCTCAGACAGTCATATCTGGGCTGGCTGGTAAGCAACTTCTAGGTGAGGTAGCAAATTTTACCTTCAGAAATGCCCTGCCCTTGTCCTGGTGAGAGCTCTTGTGATGGTGTTTCTGCTGATACTTATTTTTTCCCACAGAGGCAGGATGATTTGATAAGCCGATACAGTCATCTTTTTGTTTTGTTTTTATAAGCATAATTGTTCCTATGTTAGGGATTGAAAAACCGAGAGCAGGACAAAGGCGAAAACAGAAGTCAGTGGGAGAGGAGGTAGGAAGTGTTGGTATGGTGGAGAAGGTAGGATGAGGAGAAAGTGGTAACCATGTTAATTACTCCTGAAAGGCTGGAAGCCGCTGGTGTACATTGTGCAGTCTTATCATGGACATTTAGAGGAAGGTTGAGAAATGGAAGTGAATAGTCAAGAGAGAAAACGATGAACAAACAGGAGGAGGGAAGATGGAGGGATTGATCATATGGAGGGAGGTGATGAGAACAGAAGACTTGGGCATGTAGGTGGGGGTAGAGCTGTGCGTGCTGGGCTTGAAATAGGGTCAACTCTTTGGGCAGTTCCTCCAGTTGCAGATTAACTGCTGTGGATATACAGGCACCAGATTTGGCCCAGAGCAGGCTCAGCTCAGCACTAATGGTTTATTAGTTCAAGTGCTGTGCCATGTTAACACATCTCTGCTGTTTCCAGGACCAGCTTTGCAGTGCAGCTGCTTTCATACAGTGTCTGAACTAATAAGTCCTGATGGACCCAAGCTGGCTCTGTGCAGACCCACTTGGGTGTTTCTGTGCTGTGCTCCACGTTCCAGGGGATTTTATTAGCTTGGCTGGAAATCCAGATCTGAACTTGCTTTGTGCAGGGTAGTTGATGTCGATGGTTAAGAAGACCTCCTGAGTCTGGAGTTCTGGAGGAATCATGGTACAGAGACACCAAAGTGCTAATAAGTCCAAAAGGACCCACGTGGACTTCATTGGTGGGTGGCTGAATTTCCATATTGTGCTTTTCTGCATTTCTCTTAGTGGTTGGATAATCAGGAATGTCACGTTACCCATGTACCTGAGCCCCCCTTTACCGTTGAGAATGTAGAGCTTCCTATACAAGCTTCTTGTTGTATTGGTCTAGCTACTGAACAGGTACAAGGGAAAACAAATAGCTCCTAAGAATTAAAACCTGACCGTCTCGCAGCTAGAAAGTTGCTAATGATGTGCTTTAGTAGAGGAGATTCTGTTTGTGTTTACTGAGTATTCATGTACGTTTTTTTAACATCCTACTATCTGAACCAGTGTGATTTTTTTTTTAATGGGCATATAAGAAATTTCTACTTGCTTTATGAGTTGAGCCCATGGAATTACCATTTTTAATGTTTTCTCTGAAAATTATCAGAACTAGAAATTATTTTCTAGACAGAGAAATAATACTGAGACCCCACCTAATTGTAGGGTTCTAAGGGGAGGGCTCTGGAAAACCCTCAAATACTGCGATAAAGTTGCTGTGCGTGACATAGATCTGATCTGGGCTCTGTATAACAAATAAAAGTTCTTACGTAATGGCTTCAAACTGGTCTTGCCAATAGCAACCAAAATCACACTAGCTGCTTAACAGGATGGGTGTGAAGGGCAGTCTCTTTTCAGTACACTTTCTCAGGGATAGGTGTTATGTCAGAACTGGAACTAGTTATATCCTTCACTGGTTTTAGCGAAGAGGTCAGGAATTGAAGGCAATTTTCTAAGCCTGGTGTTCCACTCTACACCTAAAGTTAAGACTGCTGTATTTAATTTGTTCTGCATTTGTCTGTATTAGGAAGAGAAGTAGAGGTTAGCTGCAAGCTGAAAATTATTTTCAACCTTTGTTTTTCTGATCTAGACAGGTTTAGTTGACTACATTTTTTCAGTCTGCTGTTTTCTTAAACAGTAAATTGATTAGCTTTTTTATTGTTTTACGGGAACTGCCGTATGAATAGCACTGGAAGCATTGCAAGGGGAGAGGGAAATTTAACAATCCTGTTATTTTTAGGAATTACTTATTTAAAAATAAAAGGAGCGGTTTCACATTAGACTTGGCAAGTTGTTTGAACAAATTTCATATATGCCAAAAGTCAGATGGAGGCAGAAATAAATGGACTGTGATGCCAGACCATAGGGCATCAGCACACATTAAATTAATCCTTCGTTCTTTCAAATGAGACTGAGGAAATTTTGTCTCCATGCAACAACAGAGGAAGCATTTGACTTGAAAATTTTGGGTCATAATGAGAGAAGATGTCACAGCAAAAGAAGCTGTGGAATACTTAATGCATGAAAATAGTTTGCTTTAAAATCTGAAGTAGGCAGGTTTTATTTTTTTTTTTCCTCCATTCTCGCACCTTGCACTTAACGCTTTGATACATGCTTTTATTTAGCATTTAAAAACCAGTTCATTTTATCTGCTACAAAATAGACTACACTGCTGGGCTGTTAGGGAGCTTGATTCAGAAGTTGTAATGAATGTCAAAATTGAGAAGAATACTTGAACATTAATACTTCCAGAATAATTTAGATAAAGAACTTGGAAATAATGTTTACAATAAACAAATACGTATGTTTTTTAACAGCTGACTTAAAACATTAGAAAGTTTATATAAAATATGTGCACATATTTATATACGTTTTTAATAAGGTGAATGTGAATGCGCTTATTTTAGAAGTTAGCACTCTGTGGGCATATTTTACTTCACCTCCCCCTAAATTGGCATTTGCATCTCCTGAACAAAGCCTTTTGCCTGCAGGTAATTTGTACCATTTCTTATATGTCATCTCTTAAAAGGCATACTGAGCTCAGCTGTGTATAAAGCAGATATAACTGGCAAGCTAAGGAGCCAGAAGGAAGCATAGCAAATAAAATAACTGAAAAGAGATGTTTTAATGTGTAACACCATCTCCTACTTCTGCTTTCTGCCATCTGGCTTCGAAGAGACCAACTTATGCCAACTTAGGCCTCTCTGCACATGGGAATAGGGCTGATTCAGCCAGTAATACAGCTGCACCAGTGTTGACCCTATAAATATTGAGAAGGGAAGTCTGAAGTTTTTATCCTTTCAAGTGATAACCTGTTCTTGAATTTCTCAAGGTTGACCTCTCCTTCATTCAGCTCAAACCCCTGCATGATGTGCCTAGCATCTAGATCTCAGTAACGGATGAATTAGTACTGTCCATTGCTGCCAGTGAGTCCATGAACATGTTTTTTTGGCCTAAGAAGTGAACTGTGCCAACATAGGGGAAGCCAAAAGATGCTCTCAGGCAGAAGTCTTAATATTTAGCTGTATTGCATAGCTGTGTACTGGAACCAAAGGCCACTCAAACCGTCTAGTAGCATTTCCAGGTGAAGTTTTACTCAAGATAGAAAACAGTGCCATTTTTAGATATCATTGTGTTTTATCATAGGATTTTTAGTTGAAGTAGGAGCCAGAAAGACTTTGAGGGGTGTAAGTTATGTCACATTAAACGTTATTTTCTTAGGGCACCAAATAATAAATGCTGTGATTACAAACTGGTAACCATTCTATCTTTTACAACAGGCATGGCAGAAGTCCCCTTACTGAAGCTAGTACTATGTGTAGTCAAGGAGAGGGTAAGGTGGTGAGGTAACATCAAATTAACATAACTGAGTAACAACTAAGAAGATACTTCCAAAAATCAAGTGTGTGCAAGTGCAAAGCCATACCTTATATGTAAGCACCTGCGAAAGAGGCTGTTTGCAGAGGTAAATCAGGCTGTGTGCCAACTAGTACTCCCCTGAGAGTATTGTGAGCCAAGGAAGCAACAATGTAGTCTTGTGGCTCATCTCTTGCTTTCCCACCTCTATAAAGTCACATACAATCTAGTCTTCTAATCAGCTTACACTGGTCAAAGACCTCAGTGTCACATATAGAGTAGGTTATATTCTGTGCCATCTGCTCCTGCCATGGGTTCTGTCCCTTTGGTCTGGTGATAACGTAACCATATGGTGAGTGAGAATAGCTTACTGATCTGGGTGAAAATTAATACTTCTTTTTTGTGACTGGTTATTTCTCAGCTGCGTCAATGAACTGAGCCAACTTGTTGTGTGGCCACGAGATTGCTAGTTTCGTTGGAAAGAAAGCAGCAGAGATGCGCAACAGGGAGGGACCAGAGGTGGGGACCTCAGGACTGCGCTTTTCAATGGCCTGTGATCTTTGGTCATTTGAAGCCATTCAGGAAACTGTATCCTCAGTCTCTGTGTACCTGAATTCATTTATTATGCTAATAGTTAATTACCTTGTAACTTAGAAAAATTGTCAAAAGTTTGGGTGATACAAAGTACTGGACTTATTAATTAATTTTCTCTGGGCTTTTTTCAGGACAGGGGACACAGGCACTGAATTAAAACCACTTACTTCAGGTTGACTGATTCTAAAAAGAACATAAATCAAATGATTATTAGATCTAACATATCTGTTCCCTTAGGCTACATAGTTTAAGGTCTTCCATAAAATGTCCATTTAATGGGCTCCATTATAGTGTCTCCATCTGACACACCTTTCGTGCACGGTTAGAAGTTAAGAAGGGAATGGAAAAGATTCGTGTAGGTGACGTATGGTTTAATATCTGTTTTTAAATGAAATCTTAACTTTATATTTCCAGACTTTTAAATAATCCTGGTTTTTTGCAGGGTGATGGTGGTAGGGAAATTTGTGCTCTCAGAGGGTTTTTTCCTCTTACGCAATTGACAGATATTTACAGCCTTTTTGCTTGCTTGGCTGGCAGCTTTTTGCATGGGAATTCCATATAACTTGATATTAGTCTGTTATATATAGTATTCTATAAGCAATTTAAAAAAAAAAAAAAAAGGTGAATAGACCTTGCATCATCCATAACAGTTTCATAGATCTTAGTGGGAGTTTTACGTTCTTTTCCAATTTATCGTGTTGCTGTACCAGCTAACACTTTTTTTTTTATGGCCAGATTCATTAGTGCCTCATATCTATCCATTGTGGAAGAAATTATTGCCAGAAATCCTTTGACAGCTGGTTCATTTTCACTTTGTTCTGTTTATATATTTTATAGAATTTGCCTGGTTGTGTGTCTGACCTCCACGAAATATGATAGGCTTTTCTCCTTTTCTGTAATGGAAAGCTTCGTTTAAGCTTTTATAGTCTCTTTCACTAAGCTTCAGGATTTTGAGGTTCTGCCTGTAGACTCCAGTACAACCGATGGATGTATCACCCACATTTTTAGATGGACTTTGTGTGATTTGGTTAATAGTGAATGAACAGTAGACTATAGCTTAAGCAAAGTAGACATAGTTACCAGCCCAGTGTCCTGCGTTGTGCTTACCTCAGAACTCCCTCCTCTGGTATAGCTGTAGCGGTACTGCATCCGGATTCATTCTGTGTTGCTGAAGGTGTCTGTAAGATCAATGGAGACAGAGGCATATGCTTGCAGGGGATGATACAGGTGGGTTTAGGCTTTAAGGTGGATTCAGCTGCCTCCTGGAAGTGCCTGTCATCTGTCTTCCCTGGCAGTTTAGAGTGGCTTGCTAATTGAGATGCCTCCTTGGGACAGGATTAGTTGAGCCCCTCTGTACCCTTGTATCAGTTTTTTGTATCCTTGTAGTGAATATTGTCCTAGGAGAATAGCATGCTGTACTGGCACATCTGCTAGTAAGCTGACCTGTACTGATGGTGTGTGATGTGCAGTTCACAGCTGCAAGACAGTTGGTAGAGAGTATAATACTCGGTCAGAAAGGTCTTACCTCTCTCACTTGCTGTTCTTGTAGATGAATGAGTTTCTCAGGGCTGAGCTATGGATACTGTTGTAGTAAGTGTAGTGGCAATCTTTAGGATTTCCTTTAGGATTTAACAAAAAAGCTCTTCCTGTAATGTCCCTTTTGTCTGCTTATTTTCTGTAAGATTATTTCTTTTCTGGATGTGAATCTTAAAAGTAAAAAAAAAAAAAAAGGCCTAGTTTAACTCTTAGTTTTGCTAGAAAATTGCTACAGTACTGCTTTTTAAGAAGTCTTTATTTATTTAGTGTAAGAGATCCTTGCCCAAATACAAGGACTGATAAATGTAATGACATTAAAGAAATCCAGTTACCTTTCCTGGCTAAAGGAAAGTTAGGTTTGGACACCTAACTTCAAAAGTCCCTTGGTCAGCATTTTCCTAGTCATGAAGTGTTTAAATTCAGATCAATAGGGCCTTCTTTGCCCTTAAGGCCACGTTAGCATTGCATTCAGTTTTCCAAGCAGGCATTCTCCCAATTGCCTCTTTTTATCTGCCAACTTGACATCTAGTAGAGCCAATCTGTAACAAAAATATACTTCAGATGCGCCTGGAAATGGAGTGGGGTATTGCCTACATTTTGAGGAAACTGAGGGTAAAAGAAACTCAAAGAAACCACTTTTGCCTTTGCCCACTCCTCACTTCTTCTTGTGTGTGTGCATATGTGCGTATCCCTTCTGGTAAACCATCTTCTGTGGTAGCTGTGTGGAGAATGTGACGAATACTCTGATCCTATCAGCACGGGATACTGGGACTGAAGGCTGCAACTCAGACTGTTCAATAGAGTGTGATCACCGCTGTCCTCTATGCAGTGATGAACCCCATGGAACTTGGGGAGGACCAAAGAAGTAAATGGGCAGAGCTGTGCTTCTCTTCACATGGGGAAGAGCTACTGGCTGAGCCAAGGCAGCTGCAGGGCCAGGCTGCGTATACAAAGGGGCAGAACAGAGGGTGCTGAGCCTGGGATAGCATGGGGTAGGCCTTAGTGATGGAGGGCAGTTAGCTGGGTTGGGAAGGCAGAGGATTGATGAGGAAGAGACGGAACACTGTATCTCTTGGGTTTGTTACACTCAGTGCTCTCTACGTGCAGGTGTCTCCCAGGCTTAAGGGGGGTGGATAAATTCAGTATGTTACTAAAAGATTAGGCAAAGAGCGTATCAACTAGATAAAGATGTGAACTTCATTAAAAACAGCTACATTAGGAAGGATTGTCTACTTAATTGTTCACGATATGTAAGATGCAACTTAAGGCTTAGCTGGACTCATTCCCAGTGTTCATAAATCTATGTACGAAGAAAGCAGAGCAAGTGAGCGCTAAAAGTTCCTTTGGGTTTTTTTTTTGTTTTGCTTTTTGTTTTAAATTTTGAAACTCACATTTAGTGTGTATATTTTAACATGTTCGTGTGAAACACATCAAAGTAAACACGTGCAGTGTGTTTCTTTCACTGTCATTAATCACTGTAGTGTTTTAAAAAGTAACAAAAAATACACTAATGTTAAACTGTGGTCAAGAATTGAAATATATACAGCTCTAGAAATTTGAAGTTTGCCTTTGCCAGGACAAATGTAGCTGACAACCATGTGTGTTTATGTATCAGCATATGAAGCAAATCTGGCTAGCAAATACGGACTTTTTCCATTAAAAACCCTCAACTTAGATTGAAACTTTTTAACGCACTTTTTCAAGCCACCTGAAGACTCAGCTAAAAATTCAGGGCAGGAAAATGACTGTAAATTCTCTGAACTGCTCTGAGAACTATTATCCTCCAACACTTTATCACAAAACGCACTTGCTTTTTAAGCCCTGCTTATGTCTTTATCTGGGCAATTTCTGTTTGTGACACAACTGAGTAACCAGGAGTGAATGTGAAAGATGAGGGTTATTTGGGGCTTTTTTTTGCCACTGAGGTGTCAGTGAACAGCCTGTGAGAAGTCCACCTGTCCTTTCCAGATGTGTTGGGGGTAGACTTTCAGCCAGAGTGGAGGACAACTGTTTTTGGTTGTACTTGAGGTTCCTACTTCCCTGTCTTCCATAGAAAAGAACTGTGCTGTCTCCCTCTCTGCAAACCTCCTGGATGCTGCTGAAAGGGGAAGGACGATGTGGCACTTCTGTTTCTTCCAACAGCCTCCCTCATGAATAGCTGTGCAGCCCGCCTCTGCTACTCCTCTCTGCTTTCCTTAGCAGCACCATAACGCAAACATCAGCCTGATCCCTGTCAGTCCCTTCTCTGGGGTCTGGATACTGGTTATGTATGTGAAATGCTTTAGTAATTTTCCTTGCGCTGATGAATACCTGCATGAAAGGAATTGGGACAGAACTGGCAGTGTGCAAGCTAAGAAAGATGATGCTGTCATGTTGCTCTTAACTCAGATGTGGGAAGTTGTTTTCATAAATATAAGTTAGACTTTCCCTACAAAGAGAACGTGGATAGAATATAATTAACTGGGGATCCTTATAAATGTTTTTTCAGGCTTGAATCAGCATCCTTGTGGGAGCTGTTTCCTTTCTAATTTTTTTTTTTAAATTTCACAGAGAAATCATACTTTTGTGGCTCTGCTTTTTGTCTTTTTTTTGCCTAAAGACACAGAAAAGGGAAAACTGTCAGAGGCTTAAGCCAGAGGTGCTGTATTCTCTCAGCTTCTTTTTCCTGTGGGGGGAATTAAATGCACTCTTTATTTTTTAAGATTATGCATAACAGGTAAACAAGTGTGCATATTTTTCACAGAAGTAACAACCACTCAAGACAATTCCTACTCCATATTCCTGCATAATCTGACTTCCTGAAAGCTTTAGAGGACCACTGTTTCTTCCCACAAATATTTTACCTTTTGCACTTTTAACATCTTAATGTCCACACTGTGCTTGGCCTAACTTACCAAAGCATTCTCATTGTCTTTGGGACTAATCAGGGCAACATACCAGTTCATCTGACTTAACTGAGGTGTCAAACTTAGAAGCTCTCTTGCCTGAGGCTCTCTCGGGGGAAGTGGTTTTCAAAATCTAAATAGTCCCCAGGTGCATATCTTTCCTGTGGCAGATAGAGAGTGCCAGGAAGTCTGGAATCATAATTTAGGTGCCTTGATCAGGTAGGATGAATTTGGGCTGAGGCATATAACTTTCAGGCAGAAAATACGTGAGTTTTCAAATAGTGTCAATCTAATTAATTGTGAATGTCTTGGAGAAGCATGGCAGAGTGTTAAATACGTCTCAATTTACAAGTTCATAACTTTTTCCTCTCCCCCCACAGAGGCTGCTACTGACCCCCCTAAGACACCTGACAGCGAACCTTTATTTACAAAACTGCGCAATCCGAGCACAGGCAAGTTTTGGAAATGGTTCTGGTTGATTTCCTCCACCACCAAAAGATTCATATTTTGCAAGCTGAAATGATGATAGTGTAAGTCTTACGTGCCAAAGATACTGCTGGTGATGCCAGATAGTTAATGCTGTGCAAACATTTAGGATTTCTTTTATAATTTTAATTGGTTGAACTGTTTATTCATCAGGAATATTGGCAGCACATAAAAGAGGTGTAATTTAAGTTCTGTTTTTAAGTGCATTAGTTTTGGGGAGCTTACAGTGTTGGGTGTTGAGCCTGGGCTTTTTTTTAATCCAAATTTAGGCTTCATAGCATTCATCTTATGCTGTAAAATAAATAAAGTTAGAAGAAGTGATTCAGTTATACTTACAAAGCTTTGTGAGTCTTTTCATTTTTAAATTGAATTTTCTTCTTTCGCTGGTCCAAGTGGTGGTGTCTCTTTTCTCGTTAATACATAATGAGGCACTTTGAATTCAAAATACATTGGAAAGACCAGCAAATGCAGGGATATAATGACACCACCATCCCACAGTTACTTACTTCTAATCAGATTGTTCTTTTTGTCAAGAATTTGTTATTATTATATGAGTAATGTAATAAAAGGAGTATGAGATACTTCAACAGAAACTTACAGTAAGCCTTTGTTAGGGTTAACATATTTTGTTTGAAAAACACGTTTCATCCTGGTTTTTTTTTTTCATGAGCTCATTTGTTTTCTATAGATTTAAGTTGTATATTTTTGTTTTGAAATTCACTGCTCATATTTATATATGTTTGTAACTAAAGTCTTCAGGTACATTTTAATATCACAATATAGTAACTGCTACTTGTTCTTTAAAGAGGAAAATAATTAAAAACAATAAATACAGAGTGTGAAATCACTTACTCATCATGATACCTGTTTTTTGATTGCTCAGATTTACAGTGGGAATATATAGCCACAGATGTTTTCCACCTGCTGTATTATATTGGCTTTCTAATTTGTCATGTTTTTAAAAGCGTAGATATTAATTTGCTTTTCTCTGTGGAAGAAGAGATCTGTTACCTTGGAGAATCAGAGATATTGGGAAAGGTTTCTGGGGAAAACCTAAAGTACAATGATTGCCGGGGTGTGTTCCTTTAGAATTTACAGGAGCTTATTTATAGACCTGCATAAACTTTCAGTTATGTAGCCTATTATACGTATAGGTCTGAAAATGGAAGCACTGAGAACACCCTATTAATGTATTTTCCTTACGTTTGGGTCTAACAGATGAATTGTTGATGCCAGATATTGTACAAATACTCACTGAAGGACTCAGCACACTATAGAATTCATTCTAACTACTTTATTAAATAAAAGTATGCATGGTCCTTTTTATAGACAGGTAGAAAGGACAAAATTTCTATCCTTTACAAAGACTATAAACTAGGGTTCAGCCTGCAGTTCAGAAGTACCACAAGAAACATTTTTCAAAATGCTGAACTAAAAGAAGGGAAATAACCATACCACAAGACTTAAGCAACTAACTGAAGTGGTAAAGTTGTGAGCAAAGCTGCCTAGGTTCTCTCTCCATCCCCTCTCATCTCATCTGTCTAACGACACTGTTGGAAACCTGTGGTGACTGTCCTTTTAACATAAGCAAATAAATTAAGGAGCTGGAGTTAGGCAACAGGAATGGTCCCTTTCCCAAGATTTCATAGTTCACCACTGCATTTGGCTAGTGTGCTCACTGGTAGGAGTCTTAAGTTGTTCAGTGAGCACTGCTGTGAGTAGTTTGATGTCTGGCGCTGATCAAACTACGGTGTAGACCCTTGTTGAGAAGCCCATGGTAATGATTGAATCCTCTGCTCCCCCTTATATCTACTCTTCACTCCTCTCCTCCCCTCCCCAAAAGAAAAATTATCAGAGAACTGAAGCTATATCCAGGTTAAACATCTGGTCAGCCTTTTGGATAAAGGGGGGAAAATGCATTATCAGTCATTTTTGGGAAGAGATGTGTCTGCCCATTTTAGCTGACCTCCCTCCGCATCTAGGGATCTCTGCAGGCTGAGAACAGCAGCGCTGACGTCAGCTTGCAGGGGCTTACACTGAGACTTTTTTGAGCCAGCCAATGATCTGCAAGTCAGTGCAGCTTTGTAATTTATGTGTTTTCAGCAGGACTGCTATGTTATAGTTGCTCTTGTCTCTTGAAGATGGATTGATAACCAAGACAGGACCAGTCCAGCCAACAGACTCAGCTGACCAAATTTCAGGGGTCCCTTCTGTAGTTCTGGCAACTTCCTGTTTTAGATACAGAAAATGCCAATCCTGTTTGCAACATATTCATCACCCTTTCATTATAGCCCAGAACTGACATGAAATGGCAGAGCTGTACTATGGGGTGGCCTAAAATAAAGCTTTCCTTTTCCTTTCTAAACAATCAAGATTCTGATGGGCACTTTGAAGCAACTTCTTTTAGCTTCCTTGTTTACCTTATTTGTCTACCCATACTGAGTCATTGGCAATCCATTTTGATGCACAAAGAAAAAATGATTTCAAATTGTCACTTGAAGGTTTGATACTTTTGTTCCCTTAACTCAGAGTCTGATATCTTGGAGACAAACATGATGGAAGGAGAGCAATTTTCTTGTTTTCTACCTTCCCCCTTCAGTCCAGACAAAAGCTGATTTCTTGAGTGATTTTGATTTGGGTTTGGATCAAAGGCTTTGTGTTGTAAGATGAACTATTCACACATCTTATTTATTGATTCAAATTCAGTTTGGTTTATAGAGCTGGTAAATGAACATCTGTATATAATAGTTTTCTTTGTCTGAGCTTTCTTTGTAGTGAGTTTATGTAGAATGTGTGTATGTTTGTGTGTCTGTATGTATATAAGGCACATTCTTCAGACGTATTGGATATTCTTTTGATTTTTGTGAAAGCTTACAAATACAAACCAGATTTCTTTTCACCAGGGGAAGCAACCCTTTACTTATTCAATAGTGGTGCACAGCAGCTGTTTGAAGTAAAAGCTTTTCATGAAGAATATCGTTCCTGGTTTATAGGTCAGACTGTTCAACAAGGTGAGTAATATAACGTATCCTTCCCCCAACTGTAACTAATGTTCAGACACAGACCTTCCTTCTCTCTTCTAATAAATTTACAGGTGTTTTTCCTAGTTGTTTGAGGCATGCTGCATCATATCCCCACCTTCTGACACACTCATTTGCCATCTGGATTTAACCAGGGCTGGGGGCTTTGTGGTCTCTCTTTAAAAGGCTGCCTTTGGCAGCCTCAATTAGACAGATGTTCATTTGTCTTTGAGGAAGGGGGGGGGGGGGAAGTCATTCAATTGTATTTAAACTGAAGTGCCGTAAAATACTTAGCTTGCCTTGTCAATCAGACCAGCAAGTCCTCAGTGTAAGTAAAATATGTGTTATCCAACAGGAGGGAGAAAGGGCTGGAAGGCCTTAGCTAGCTAAGCAGAGCGGCGTGTTAGAGTATGGAATGTATGGTCTTGCTGTCTTTTAATTACCTCTGTAGTCCCCTCTGTGAGTGCTGAGATCTCAGGATAGTCCTGCTGTCTGAAGGTGCCGTTTCAGTGTTTTGTCTAAAGTGAGCTTGTCTATGCCATCCCAGTCATTCTCTGATCCTAGCTCGCCTTTCTGAAAATGAGAAGGAAACTTATGTAACTGCTTGTGACAGCTTTAACAATCCTTTATCAGTAAGAATGTCATTGGAGTAGTGTTTCTCTGCCAGCATGTCCTTAGACCAAGAAATAAGTATTAATTCAGGAGATAAAGGTGTAGTTGTTTTGTCCTTTTTTAACTAGAAAAAAGACCTTTTATAGTAATAAATAAAAGCAACCCCACCAGACATATGCCTTCTTTAATGGTAATATCCCAAAGCGTGTGTTAACTTTTAAACATCCTCTGCAGGTGCATATAGCAATGCAAGCGGTACGTCTGTGAGCTTTTCCTTGCTCCATCTGGGGGTGAGCCAAAAGACTTCTCCCAATTAGGTCCACATTGTATTCTCCCCCTCCCTTTCTAACCTCTATTTTGGCCCTTGCGAAACAGTTGCCTTAAGGAATCATCGCCTCAGTTTTCTTTAAAAGATACAGGGGGAAAAATTTTTCCTGAATGTTAGGACTGCTGCATCTGTGAAACGGTCAGGAGAAGAACAACACAAAAAAAGCTATGTGTTTGCAGTTAAAGCAAATTATCTTGTTATCTGCAGAGAAGGGCAGATATACACTGCTGTATACAGACTCACTATATACACCTATAGTGAGTCCGAACTCTTTAGAACAAATAAAAATACCTCTGCCTGGAGGTACAGTGGAAAGCATGTAAGTGGAAACTTTGAGAAAGTGGCTAGTGGTTTTTTTCCCTCCAGTTTTATTATCAAAGCTTTCATGTTTGTAAGTAGTCCTGACGTTTGCTTTGCCTCACGCGACACATCATGTTAGTAATACAAATGTTAGATTGGATATCAGCTTTGTCCAAACCACGTTCTTCCCACCCTGTCTTTTGTTAGTTTTAGGGCCATTGCAATAGGATTTCCTTTTCTTTAATTATTTAATCATGTGATTTAAAATTTAAAAAATTACATTTATTTGCTTTTGGTTTGCTAATTAAT
Source organism: Calonectris borealis (assembly GCF_964195595.1). Classification (NCBI taxonomy): domain Eukaryota; kingdom Metazoa; phylum Chordata; class Aves; order Procellariiformes; family Procellariidae; genus Calonectris; species Calonectris borealis. Next base: position 190,566,967 of record NC_134312.1, read on the forward strand.
GTCAACTTGTCATCAATTTTTGGGTCTCATTAGTGAATTTCCTTGATGTTACATTGTTTCCAATTATCTACAATTATACCAAAAGCCTGACTCAGCCATTGTCCTGCAATGAGCTCCAGATGGGCAGAGGTGTCTGTTTCAACGGGAGACCAAGTTCTTCCTTTGTGTGTAACTTTGAATACAACATACTGAGCCATATTTTCTGATCTATTTAAGTTTATTTTGTCCTATTAGGAGATTGCATGCAGATTCTCCCCTTACAGATGAGAGGCAGCTCTAATTTAACTAGCTCTTGAAATTCTTTCTTGCCGTGCCTACCTCTTCTGCACGGTGTTGCCTTGCCCAGCGTTTGAGGTGAAGTATACTGGATATATCTGGTATCCCAAAACAAGTTTCTGTTACACCCAAATCTGCCAATAGAGGGCAGCTTCAATTTTGCTGTTTTTAATATAGTCCAGAAAAAGGCAAAACTAAGAGTGCTTGAAGCCAGCAGACCTGCAGTAGAGCTTGTGCTTTGGTTTGGCAGCGTTGAGAATTGAGTTCTCTCTGTATTTTTAATATAAAATCATAAATACTATTTTCCTGCCCATTTTATTAAATTATTTGGATTCTTGCTGGAAAAAAAAATTCTCCTCTTCTTGCCCATACTCCTGAAAAACATCCTGAAAAAAAAAAGGTCAATATATTGTGCCTCTTGGTACTAAGCTTACTTTTACATATCTGTCACTTAGATGGGCGCCTGCTGTTTGTTACACCAATGGACCCCTTATTTCTGATACTTTACTACCTCATAAAGGCAGACAAGGAGGTAAGCCTGCTTTATTGTTTTCACTGGAATTCTCAGGAAAAAACGTTATTTCTGACTTCATTTTCTGCAGAAGTTATGTTAATTTTACAAAGAGGGGCATTCATAATAATGGAAATTTAATTTGCATTTAAAGCGGAGATAGCCACCCTAGAGGTATTTTTGTTTGCATCAGGTTTTTTGGACAGTAAAGTACATTCCAGGAGTCAGCTTGCAATCTCAACAAACTCTAATCACCTCCATTTTAAGAGAAGCAGAGACTCTCTTTTGTCCTTTTGTGAGAGTCTATCCCAGAACTATTGAATTTAAAATGATGAGATATCATCAGAGTAAAACAAACGAGTGCCCTTTCGGAGGCATCAGTAGATGAGTCATTTTGAGAAAGAAGGGAAGAAGAAGAATTTGGATGCTATGTGGGAGGAAGAAGGAACATTTCTGTGGCAATTTGAACTTGAAAGGAAACATTGCCTTTTTAGAAGCAATATTTGTAGAGACGCTGTATCATAGAACTGCAATGGGGTGATCAAGTATCCAAAAGTTGGATAATTAATAAATGGCTTAATTGATTTATCATGGGTGTGGCAAAACTTCACTTAAATTTCTGAAGTGTATCAAAAGGCATAGGCGAGGTTATTGATTTATTGTTTATAATCTGCCTGTAGAAAAAAAGGCATAAAATAAAATGTAAATGTTGATCCTTGTTTTTTGTTTCATGGAGGCAATAATTTCACTTTAGGCATCCTAAGAGTTTTTGCTCTAAGAGCATTTCCTATAAGGTTGCTTGCTATTTTCTGCTTTAGATTGCAAGTGGAGAATGCAAGAGAACATTTTTTGTGTGGTGAAGAAATAAAGTCCTACTACACATTTGTAATAGTAACCTATTGTTCTGTAATTATTTTAAAATTATTTATGGTAGAGGATGTGCAAACGTATTCTGTATTTCTTTGGTCTGTTCCTGCTTCAGGGTGGCCCATCATTTCACAAGGAATGTTTAGCTCGTTCTCTAGGCACTGTGCTCTGTTTGAATTCAGCATCCCTTTGAAAGCTTTATACCAAACTTAAATTAGGGAAACAGTAAATCTCCTTTGTCTATGTGGTAGAGTATTGAGGTAGCCTGAGTAAAGGACAACTACTGCTGCTGTTTCTGTGCATGGGAACAGTCCTGTACTGCCCTTTGCTTTCGCGGTACATTGTTTTCTAGGTTTTCTGGTTTTCTAGGCCAGGCGTGATGCCACATAAATGCATAGAGCTGTTCTGGGTCCTAAATCAGGGCAAATGCATTCCTGCAATGCCCTGCCTAAGTTAGCGTGTTCTTCAGTAAAGGGAAGTCTTGAGGATTGTGTTGCAGATACCTCGTGCAAGGCCAGCTTGAATGCAGCACAATCACTTCTGGCTTGAAGTAATGAGTATCAAGGTACCCACTGGGTATCTTAGCGTCATCCTTTGCACCATCCTTTGGTTTTGATAGTGTGATGCAGGGTTGCTTAATGTGTCTTCTGAGCAGAGCCATCTCCTATCCAGCAGGCTTTCTTGGCTTAGGCTCTGTGCCCTGCACAATGTAAATGTGACTGTCTTGCTTTGGGACACAAGCAGGTTTGTGCAGGTAAGTTATCTATAGGAAACAGTTTATTGCAGCTTTATTTCTGTGTCTCGTAACCTTCTTTTTACCATCGCTATTGTGCCTTTTCTTTTTCAGGAGAAAAAACTTTAAATCCTTTCTGGTTTTTTGTTTTGTTTTGTTTTGGGTTTTTTGCTTGTTTTTATTGTGATTTAACAATGGATGGTTACTTTTATTAAGCCTCTGACTGTCTAGCAAGAGGATTAATTAATAATGAAAGCAGTATACCCAAGTGGTTTTTTTTCATGCTGACCGGTATAATGACTTCAGCTTTGGCTCCTGAGACCATGCACTCTCTAAGGATGGAGAGCTCACTGAGTCTTTGTACTGATGCGCTAAAGGATCTTTCCAAAGGGAAGGCTGCCAGTTGTGCCAAACCGTGCTGAATGATTATGCATTGTTTGGCAACGGCAAAATTTGTTTGATGGTTCTGTCATGTGTGGGGCTATTTAAGTTGTGCCAAAATTGCTTTATATACATACTCTGGCCAAACTGGAATTGACTTTGCAGAGGTGAAAGGTTAATACTGTGTTCCAGAAGCTGCCCTGCTCCTTTGAGATTTATCTTTATGGCAGGAAAAGCAAAATTTGAATGGAAGTTATGACACTGCGTTTAATCCAACCGGTTTTGGTCTAAAACACTGTTGGCACACACTGATTACTGTGTCTTATGTCATCTTCCAAAAAATCCCACTGTACTTCACATTAGTTTCTCCCCATGTTGTTTTAAATTTGGTCTTTTAAGTGCGGTAATTGAAGAGTTCAGCATTTTGCAGGTATTTACTGGTTTGAAATAAACATTTATAGCTTGCTTTGTAATCAGTTTCTGAATGTGTCATGTGTTACCATTCAAAATATGATCTTCTTTAAATTCTTTATTTTAAAGCTATGGCCATTGCATGCATATATATTTCTATATATGTGTAGTGTGTATATGTGTCTTAACATTATAATAATACTTTTATAATCCCTTTGATGTATTTTCAGCAGCAAGGAAAGTTCCAGCCACTCAGTCAAGTTGTGCTGGACTCAGAGTACCCCAGCTGCCCATTGCTGCTGAAGTGTGCAGATGTTAAACAGTACCTACATCATGTAACAGAAGAAAAAGGTGAAAAAAAGGGCTTGGGGAGAAAAAAAAAGACTGGATTTGTTAGTGTCACTTCATTATAAGATAGATTTAAATATTGTTTTTTGCTTTACCAAACACTCAAGGTGCTGGACTAAGCTTAGGCTCAGAAGTCATCATTGCAATATTGTGAGTAGTAATGTATGGATCTCAGATTATCTGCTGTAACTCTCAAATACTTGTGCAGTCTTGTTGCTAGATGTCATAAATATGATAAACTGATCAGAGCTGCCTTCTTGACATTATTGTATGTGTTGTGAACTTTCTTTGCCTTTTCATGAAAGTTTTACATCTCTCTAAATTCTTCATTTAGTGTACGATGGTCTGGTGTGAAAGAAGTTACCCATTGTCCATTTGGCTTTTTTTCTCCCTTTGTTGCAAAGCATTCAAACAATAAGTAGGAAAAAGCTGGAGAAGAGAGAATATGCTGCTGAGAAAGGAAATCACAAGTTTTCTAGCTTTGCATAATTTAGTGTTGTGGGTTTAAGTTCGAAGACTTCATTTTTTTAAAATAGAAAACTTGATTGGGATGCATAAGTGTATGAGAGAGAAAACCTAAATGGAAAAAAGTAGCAAAGTATCAATTCTGTACATAGTTTTCTCAACCTTTGCCCAGAATTCCCTTTGGTATGGGGGCTTTTATTTTATTTGAGGACAATACATGCTTTCAAGGGAAGAGGAAGGAACATTACATAATTTTCGTAGCTTGGACCTGCAAAAAATGCAAGACCTCGGTTTTTGTATTCAGTCCTTTAAAGAGCATTCTCCTTATGCTTGCTGACTTCCTGATAGTTGAATGGAGATTCACCTACACGCAGATGGAGATACTACAGGAGGAGGTACAGGAGTCTGAGAACATGAAATCTACCACCAAGTGCAAAACAACTAAGCTGTCTGACCCTTATGCATATACAACTCCTCCAAGGAGTTGAGGTACACAGATTAAAAACCAGAAATATTAGGAATTTGCTTTCACGAAGCACTCTGCCCTTGTCATTGATATATATAAGAAGAAATATTTAGGTGATCTACAGATAATTGGGAAATGGCTAAGGAAAGGTGATGGAAGAATGAAAACCCTGCTAAGAACTAAAACACCAGACCTCTTATTGCTGTATAGAACATCAATGTGGAAGGGCTTTGAGTTTTTCCTGAAAGACTTAGATGCACAAGTTAAAGTATTTCCTGTACGATATGGTGCGTATGCAGTAATGTAGGGCAGTTGCTTCCCCCAGAAAATCAATTTGAACTTTAGGGCAGGATACGTTTCCATTGAAAATGATCACTTTAATGAGAGCATTAAATCTGTGCAGCAAGACTGCTGTTACATTCTTGCTGGTACTGGGATAGTTGGAATTACGTGCTGTTGTGATACTCCTGGATTTCCAAAAGAACCTTCAGAAAAATTTAGTTACATTCAGTGTCATTAGGAGCAGGCAACCTTTTTCTCTGGGTGAATTCTTACTTTTGAGAAGGCTTCTTTAAGACAGATGCATCTGAACTGCAAAACCACTTTTGCCTTCCTATGAAGTTATAAATACTGCCTGTAAAACCTATTATTAAGCTTTTAGGTAATTGCTGTGCCCTACAACTTGTTTAACACTGGCTGAGGAGCTAGGGGTGAGAGAAGGGGTACTAAACTTCTGTGCACCCATCTAAGAAGGTGAAAAATCGTGCCAGATCCTCTTGGCTGTCAAACTAAGAAGTTTATATAGAAATGCAGGACAAGGTCAGGATTATTTTTCTGAAGGGGCACTTCCTCCAAACAACAGTGCTGCCTTTGGGCAGTATTTATGTTCCCTTCTTAACAGCAAAATAAAAATTAAAAAAAAAAATATTTGCTATAGTCAAGGTCTTACATTTAACCTCTGTATTCATTCTGAAATTGTATTTGCAGTTGTTATCCATCAGAGCATCCTCTGATAAACTGTATTCTGATAGACAGTAGTGAAGATGCTTTCCTGCTTGTTTTTTTGCATTGCGGTTTTTAGTAAGGTATTATTTACACTTATAAGTTTGTGTCATTTTGCCAGCAAATGATATTAACTGTTAAAGAAGTTATGTTCACTTCCTGTTTTTTGTTTTGAAATGTAAGGTGAAAATTGCTTTTGTCATTAAAGCTGTACACACATGCACACACCAGCTGTACGTGATGTTCTTGGATGTCCCTAGGCATGTACCTGCATGTACCTGCTGCTTCTTTTCTTGTTCAGGTTTGGGTTGGGTTGAAGGTAACAGTGGGGCTTGTTCTTAGGATTTCTTTCTTTTTTTAGAACACCAAGCATATTGTTATGCAACAAACACATTGGCGCTTGCTTGCCTGTCATGCACAGATCACCTTTCTGTTCAATCCACTTCTATGTGTTTCATATTCTCATGTCGTTTATTGCCTGTAAAAAATACCAATATTATGACTAAGGTACTCTTTTCTAGCTCTAAGCTGTTGTCCACTTTGTAGCCTTTCTTGTTTAAGGAGTAGGGCTTTAGGGCAAGAAGTGTCTGTGGTGTTGAGTCTTCTGCAGCTCTGATCTGTTTGGCAGAACCTAACAATGTAATTATTTCACTCTTAATTTAATCTTAAGGCATTTAACATCTGTCTAACAAATTCTTACCCTAGAGCGCTCACAGTTTACACTTACTGAATTAGGAGAAAGTCCACCTTCCCTGGCCTCAGTGTTGAAGGGCACTGAAAATTCGTTTTGCTGGATTAAATTCCCGGTTACCTGCTTTAGTAGTTGGGGAAAGGGTGTGTTACAGCTCGCTAAATCTGGGTGAGGCAGGTTGTTTGCTAATAAATTCGAATATCGGATAGAAAGTACAATAGAGAAGGCTTAAGAAAGGGTTATGAATTCCAGTTCTAGAGTGTTACTCTTTGTTTCATTTTGCAAGGCAAAAACTGCACTGTGATCTTGTCTGATGTGATTAACATGAAGAGCCAAGAAAACTTACCTGATTAGAATAACTAAGTAATATTGCCAAGCTTGTATTCCCAGAAGGTAGGAAAAAAGGGGCCATATGAGTTTGAGAGTTATGGAAAACACTGAGAAAATGGATGTTAAAATGTGCTTTAGGCAGTTTGCTCAACAATACATCAGGGAAACTTCCAAGTCTACATAGCGATTACCCGATCGCTGAACATATTATTTAATTGTAGAACCACTTATATTCCATCTGTATTTCTCAAACCCAGTCTTTCCAGATGTCTCAGACCAGTTTTATAGGCACCAGACACATTAGGGAACAAAAGGCTTTCCAATATATACTCATATTATCAAACATAGTCGCTAACTCTCACCAATATCAAATGTGCATCACATGTTAAATCCACATTCCAATATTGAATCCTTTTGTCAGCAGTTTGTGACTTTCATAACTCACTTTAATTCTTTAGAGGTCTCAAATATTGTCAGTTTCTAGAGTTTAATAGTCAAAACTGTCAAGCACACAAAATATTTTCAAACAAAGTGATCTCTGAAGGGTTCAGTGTAATTATTTTTCACGTTTTAATGAAAATGGCTTCACAGTTCTACGTTGCCTTTCCCTAACTGAGTCACTCTGAATCATGCTGTTGTGGGGGAGTCTGCCTGGGAATCCGGACTAGAATTACTTTTCAGCATGGGTTAGGGGATGGTGGCCAGAGGATGTCCCTTCCTCGAACTTTCTTAGATAAGAGAGGAATCCACGAATCGTACTCACTGTACTTGGACCCAAACCATGTTAGCTCTTTGAGAAGCAGGTTCAAGTATCCAGAGCATCTCCCCCATTTTCTGCTTCTTTTCTTTCAGAGCCATTTAGAAGCTTCTGAGTCGTAAAAGCTGCAGCCAGCAATGTCACAGCTAATTACTTTACCTGCAGCTCATCAACTTCATGAAGCAAAGTGTACATTAGTGTTTTTTTCCTTTTTGCTCTGAAGAATTTTTGCATTTTACTCTTCTACAACTGTTGTGATAGATTTAAACTTTATCTTGTAAACAGCTTTCCTCAACCTCTCCATACCCTGCACCACGCATACACAAAGAGCACATAATAGTTAGCTATTTGTCTGCAATTTGAAAGTGCCAAGATAAACCCCAAAGAAGGAAATGCTGAAGGAATCATAAATAATATGTTGTTGTTTGCAAGGGGAGAAGAAGACTCCATGAACTGAGTGTTGGAATATGAAACTGGATCAGTAAATGACATGAAACAGATGTAGGTATTTATGGGAATGGTATACAGGAGATTAAAACTTACTGAAATACCTGTTAAAGAAAAATATTGAAACACTGGGCTCTAAAATCTCCTGTGAAATCTTATTAGGCATTTCATTCCTTTTCCAAAATGTAGCTTTCTGTGAATTAATACTGAATTTTTATATTGAAATTTCCATGAGCCTTTGTAATTTTCTCTCTCCTTTGCCTCAGCATTGTGAACTCTATCTGCAGATAACTGATCACATGTGAATGGCAAGTGTTCATGATACCCTAGTTATCACAGGAGAAACACTTTCTGAAATTCTTATATCATTGAGTTAATTTATGTTGCTCAGTAAATCGTAAGTGAATCATATACTTCCTCCCACAAGGAGTGTGTTTCACTATTTTAGATTCTGTATTTTCTTTTGACACTATACTAAACTACATAAAAGGGGGATAGAAGTAAAACTTTTGCTTTAGTCACCCTGGGAAGTGAGAGGGGAGAACTGATAGGAAAAGGGCTTATTGAAAGGGTGGCTGGTTTGTCTTCACTAACCAACTCTCTCTCCTGGCTCCTTACTAGGTGCTGGAATTCAATAAGTAAAGATTTAAGATATTATGTTTAAAATAAAAAGGAAAAAAAAAGCAGTCATGGAACCATTTTGTGCTGTGAACTAAGTAGTTAAAATGACCAGTCTGGTGACACAGGGCAGTGGAGGTTTGGCAAACTACAAGGGCTTGAGAAGAGTCTTAGTGAGTTCAGGCAGCCCAAGATTACACATAAATAAATAAAATATGTGCTTTGCTGGATTAGGGCCTAATTAAAGAATTGTCAAGTTGTTCAGACTTGTGCATATCAGCTCAGTCTGTTTATTTTTCCACATTTCCAATATTTTTGACACTTATTGCCCTGATATCAAAAACATGTGCAATCGCAAATTAACTTTCATGCTGTATCTACAACTTAAAAGATTTTAAATATATTGAAAATAAAATCCAAACCAGTCATGGCTTTCTTCCCCGTACTTGTTTTTTTCTCAGAGATTGGCAGTCAGAAATTCCACAAATACAGCCAAGAGAAGACACTGAAGTGGTTAAAGAAAAAGGTATTGTGTTTCTCTTTTGCTTTCAAAATTGCTTTATGTTTAAAATGAAAATGCGTATTAGCTTGTCCATATCTGCATTTGAGCCATGTCGTGTGCCTCAGTTTAAGGTACGTGTCCTGTCCAAGAAGGACTGACATCACAGTAAAGTTGTTGCACTTGGGAATGTGATGAGGTATTAAAGAAACGTTACGTTTCTCTTTCTGACGGGGCTGACATGAAAGGGCTTCATGGAGTGTGGGGAAGCAGAAGAAGAAGCTGAAGTTCAGCTTATTGGTGTGTTCTGTAGGCTTTGCATAAGGTGAGGGGCTTGTCTTTTGCTTCGTCCACTTCACAGATGGGCTAGAGGAGAGCTTTGACTGTTGCAACTTCTAAATTCTGCCATGCTTTAAAGGTGGACAGAAATGCCTTGGGTTTGTGCTACAAATGGGTTTCCTCGTGAAGTTTCCTCAGAATGGTCCTGCTATGGTTGCTGCTATCCTGATCCAATCACGCTGTTCAGGAGGTCTGTACAGTATGCAGAAAATAAACTAGTGTTATAGCTAAGCTTGACGTGGTCTGTGTTTTGGTATAAAGAAGGCAAATCTCATTTTACACACGCACGTGTGCCCCTACTATGATGCCACTTTGTAGAAAAAGATTGTATGTGTCATGTGATACAAGGAAACCTTGTCATTTAGATTAGTCAACACAAGCACAAAATCTGGTCTACTTTCTGCAATGATGAGGCATGAGGATATCTATTTTGCAATGAATACCTGAATATTTACATTTGAACAGGTACCTGTTTGTGTTGTTGAAAATATCTTCTGCCAGTTATCTCTCTGTTAGATCCAGTATAGCAGTGCCCTGTAAAGTCCTTAATCTTTGATTTCCATCAGGACTGCTTTTGCAATCCAGCTGAGCTCAGGCATTCTCTGTTCTCTGAGCAGGTGTATTTCTCACCTGTATAACCATGGCAGTTGCATCTGAGTAGCTCAGCTCATCTTAGGGTGCTGCAAAAATGGTGCTGTGTTGCCAAGGCAACATGTTCAAAGACATGCTAGTTTCTTTGGGTTTTTTGAGCTCATATGCTAGTCATTACAAATGTATATTAAATTTCACCACAGTCCATAACTTGAGCATTTTATATGCTTGAAACAAAATTACAAGAGCTTTGTCACTGCATTAACATGGGCATAACAACACTGATACAGACATTTCATTCTGTGGTTTCCTATAGGTCAATCAAACAGTGAAAGCACTTAAAAGCAACAATATATCTGTAGGTGAAAGGGTACATGCAGCTACATTTATCAGCGGTAAACAGACCACAGATACTAAAGAAGGTAAGAAAACTAAACATTGTAATGAATTCCATTTTTGTGAAATCGCATACGTGGAGATAAAACACATGATTAGAATCTAAAATGTATTGGAATTGGCCTTTGCAGTAAATTTATTCCTTGTACAGAAAATTCCATGTATGTTGTGACCGTGTGCCTTGACTTTTCTGAGTTCTTTGGTATCTTTATTGGATGACATTGTGTCTCTGTATTAGAACAGACTTCCTTTTTATTATTATTTTTATTAGCATGCAAATGCTCTTCATAGAATTCTTCAAAAAGGGAAGGGATCTTAGGAAGTCATAGTCACAGAGTAAAAGCTCCTGGTCCAAACATTACTTTATGTGACAAATATATAGAATACACAAGTGTGTGCTTATTTAGAGCAAAAGCTTTAATAATATGTGTATTAAATTGCCCTGAAATTGACAATCCTGGTACCAAAAAGTCTGGAGTGATCCTGTTCGCTTCTAGTCACCTTTTCCCTGGGGAGGGCAATGTCCTGAATGTTACTGGGATATGAAGTTGTGTAGAGAAACCTGAAAATGGACTCGGAATAAATTCTTTGAATGTTGATGAAAATTAAGAAAAGTTTAGAACAAATGAACAAAAGCAAATTGTTTCTTATTACAAAGACATTCAGAAGTCTACATGCTGTTGAAAAATAAGGAGAAACAAAGCAACTTGCTGACCAAGTGGAAAATGAGTTACCAAGTAATGATATCAAAGGAAACAACATAAATGAGATTTAAGAGGCAACTAGGCAGTTTTATAGAACAGATATTGTTATACATGGTTTTTAAAGAGAGGCAAAGCTGCAAAACTTGCAAGTGACTTTAACTTTACAGTAGCTTTTCATCCTTTCCTCCACCCCCATTTTTTTAAAAAAAGGGAAAATTGTCCTGACAGCAACCATCTTGACTATGCTTAAATACTTTATCTCTGAAATTTGTAATTAAATAGCTCATCTGCAAGGTTTTTTCCACCTTCCTCCTTACTTACGGTAACATGGATATAATAGTCTTTTAAAAAGCCTTTTTTAGATTTAAGAAAGCAGCGTTGAAATAAGGAATATTGGGGGTTAAAAGTAGGTAAGTTTTGGAGGCAGTCCCACTGTATGTAGCAAGGTGAATGACAGGAAGTCAAATGGACCTTACTCAACACTTATTTTTAATAAGACTAATTTTCTTGTCTGATCCTTTCACTGCCATGACAGTGCAATTTATTTCTGTAGAGCATTGCTTTCATAGGGGTATTATGAAATTTCAGTACCTTATAAATATATGGGTATATGTAGTTAGCATCTACAGATGTTGTAGGGCAAAAATCTGGGAGGATGTAATGAGTGCAAATGGGGAAGGAGGGGAGATTTAACATGTGAGACCTGAATATTCCATTCAGAAGACAAAGAAGGGAGGTGCACAAGTATTCCTGATGTTTGACAGGAGGTTAATAACAAAGCAAGGCTAGGGTGAGAACACAGACTCCCTGGAAGGCAAACAGTGGTATTTTAAAATTGGTAAAGAAAGTCAGTGAAGATTGCTTCAAGGCAGAAATGCAAAGTGAATGGATTTTGGATTTAGAACAAAATAATAGTAGTTGACTTGGACTCACCATTCAGTGTCATGCAGAGTGAAATGATGGGAATATTTTTCTTAAGTGATAAATTGGACATATTAAGTGCTGAGGTGAAATTGTCTTGGATTGGAATTATTTCTTATTCTCTCCTGACCCTAAAGTGGGCTTAGGGAGTGACAAATCCTTGATGAATCTAGGCAGTGGAGGAAGGAGAAGTGCAGATAGGAGATGCTAAGAATTTGATGTCAGTATAGTTGCAGTGCATATGCTGGTGTCAGTTTGTTAATGCTTTCTGCTTCAATGCCAGTTTGCATTGGGCTTTTTAGATTTAAAAAAAAAAAAAGGAAACTATCTCTGGCACAGAAGAAATAGTTCTTTACCACCCTGAGGCTAGTTTACCACCTGCTTCTGAACTCTCTTAAGTGTGTAGGCATATACACAGATAGAGCTGGCTTGTTGTAGATGGAATTCAGAGGCGAGATTTTAGTTTAATGTCTGTCTAGCAAATACTTCCTGTGCGTGGGTGCAGTTACTCCCTAGCAGCCCCAACAACAGCAAGTTTAAAAGATCTAGCCCATGATCAGTAAGTGCTTGTGTAGAACGTGACCAGAAAAGATCTGTTTTAGGACTTCATGTTATAAAAGGGTCACTTTTTTTTCCCAGTCTCTCAGAAAAACATTTATAGCAGGAGTGCCCGGCACTGAAAACAGCTTCTAGTAGTTCATATTTCCACAGATAATTATCCCGTCTTGCCAGTGATGTTTAGATAGGCCTTGGCATTTTCCGTAAAGTACTGAAATTAAGTACAAGACTTTGAAATAGACTCATTGTCTCATCTAATTGTTTTCAGTTGAAGCCAGAAAATGTACTTTAGTACTGAAGCCCTTGCCAAATAATTGTAAGATCCAGATGCTTTAAAATTAATGATTGCGTGTTCTGTTGAGTCAGCTTTTTACTTTTGCAGGTTTTTAAAATTTAATTTCTTCGGAAAAATACATGATATCTAGTATTCTCAGAAAGTGAACTGCTTTTGTAAAGTACATACAGCAGATATTAATAACATGTGCTGACAAAGTGAGTGTAGTAAGTCTTTACTTTTTAAATAAACCTACAAGTGTCATATAACATAAACTACTCAACACAGAGAACCATCACAGTGTATTCATTAGAAGTCTCTTACTATTAATTCAACCTTATGATTTATGGTAGCGCATGCAGCATGGCTAAAGCAACGTGACTATATAATGTGAATGTTCTTTTTCTTCTCCTTCCCACTCCCTGCCCTTTTCCTGAAGACTATGTACGGTATGCCCATGGGTTAATATCAGAATATATTCCTGAAGATCTGAGTAAGGAGTTGTTAAAGTACTTAGGGTAAGTATTGTTCCAGCTAGCTGCTAGTTTTATATGGCATGCATTAATGTCCTTTTGGTCATTTCTATTGAATACTGAGATTTGTTCATCAAGGTTGCAGTGAATGACACAATGAGATTATATTTGCCACACTTTAAATGTGATTTTTTCAAATGTAGATTGAAACAGCCTTTCTGTTGTTCCTATGATGCTAAGGACCATGGGCTGGAGAAGAGATGTAATGCATGTCTGATATGTCTGTTATCACAGTTGCATCATGAAACCCTGAGCAATGTATCCCATTTTAAAGCAAGGCAGAGAAGGAAATCTGAAGAGTTAAAGCGATTTGTCCAGAATTGTCAAGCACGAGCAGCAGAGCCAGGAATAGAATCCTCATCCCCAGTCCCCTTTCCTTTTCCCTACTCACTCAGTGGTGCTGGGGGTTGACTTCACATATCTAACCTGTGTTAGTTTATATTTAAATCTGGAAGGTGAGCCAGCATTCTCATCCTGGTGTTCCCTGCCAGCAGCAGACTTTGCTTGGAGCATCACTGGGACCCTGCACCTGCCCCTCAGTTCAGTTCTGTTCAAAGGGTTATGGTGGCCTATGGAAAAATACGCAATTTGCAGCTTGAAGTCTCATAGCTTAACAGTTTCATTGAAGAGATGTTATGTGCTTTTTAATACCATCTTTCTGAAAACCAAGGTTTTCAAAAGTAAGGTGGAGTTCTCCTCTTTTAGTTGCCAGATATAAGAATTTTTAAGAGAGTTCATGTTTCTGTATGGTGCCTGGCTCTGTTTTAGTTATCTAAGTCAGAAATACAGAGTCCATGAGCTGCTTTTTTTGCAAACGCATGCCATGTGTGAGCAGATGATAACCAAAGCGGCCTTTGTGGGGAAGGAATTATAAGCTTTAGATTGTGCAATCCAGCCATCTTAATTTATAACTTAAAATCTCTTGTTCTACAGGCTCCCAGAAGTTAAAAGCCCCGTACCAGAGCCACCATTGAAGGTAGGAGAACATTAAGATATTGACAGATACATTGTGCTGTAAGCTAATTTCTCTGAATTATTACTAAAACTAGACTAGGCCAAGCACTGGGTACAATACAGTAAGTTAGATAGCCTTGTGAAAAGCCAGTCTGAAATAATGCAAGAAATTTACCAGGTACTTCATATTTTTTAATAAGGAATATTTTGGTTGGTTTTCCTATTTAAAAAAGGGGAGGGAAAGAGGAAGACATATTTTATGTTTTTGGTCAGCAGTCTTCTCATACGTGTTTTGCTTATTTAGTTTTATTGAGGTTGATGGGACACTATGACCTCATAGGTTTTCTTTCATATGTAATTTATGAGGACCCTGAAAGGGACCTCCTGGGTCATGGATTCCCAGACAACCATGTTGGATAATCTCTCATGCACTGACCATTCTTCACTGTAAGTCTCATTAGGATTTTTTATTTCCATTACTTCTCTTGGAAGACTGTTCTATAACCTCATTCCTCTGATGCTCAGAAACCTTCCTGTAAATTCCACCTTGAATTTATTCATGGCCAATTTATTCCCCTGCGCTTTTATGCTAACATTATCATTGTTTTTTTTTAATTGAAATGGCTCTTTTCCCTCCCTAACATTAGTTCTCTCAGTGTGTAAAGGGAAAACATATCCTTTCTGTTTTCATTTTGTGAAGCCAAACTTGGTTGTGTAAGATGGGTTCTCCATTCCCTCATCATTGCAGGAACATTGCTTTACACCTATTCCAAGATGAATTCAGTTGTTTCAAAGCAGGTGACCAGAATCGTATATAATTATTCATGATAAAACCTTTACTGGTACAATATGATGGCATTCTTCCCTTCTTGTCTTAATTGGGAATACTTTATCTCATTACATCTTAGAATCCCATTTGCCTCTATTACTGTGTGATGTACCAGATAGCTCACAGTCATGCTGTGAACACTTAAGACACACAGTTGGTTTTTTTTCTCCACTGCAATTTTTAGTTGATCAGCATTCAGATTTACAGGAAGTTCATGCAGTTAGCTGCTGTGTAGATGACCTTGTACTTCTGTACATTTCATCTGTTTTTAATGTTTCCAGTCTTGAAGGTTCTCTGGCTTTTCCTTCATAGTGTTAAAAGCTCTTTAGGTATTCATGATGCTACTCCGTGGTGCACATTCAGCAATTGTTAGCATGCTGTTATGTTTAATTAGCAATTAATGAACATTTTGAGTAGGTACTGTTCGTGGCACTCCACTAGTAATCTTCATCCAATCCAACGACATCCCTTTCTGCATTATTTGCCCCTGTTTCCCTTTTACCCAGTTTCTTACCTACCTTAAAATTCTTACGCAATCTTTGTTTTCTATAATTTCAGTTGCTTAAGTGGCACCATGTCAAGTCCTCTGGCAATCCTTCACATTTTCTGTCATCAGAAAATGTGTTATCTTTGAGAAAAAAAGATAAGTCACTAGGCATTACCTATATTTAGTTTTCATTTACTCTGTATCTTTAATTATTCTTCCGTCTTTCACTTTTTCACCCTCCTCCATTCTGCTGAGGCCTACTATCACTTTTTCCTACTCTTTACATATAGGTGGGTGTTTGGCTATTCTGCAGCAATATGGTCCCTACCTGATAGAACGGTTGCCAGGTTTTGCCTCTGGACTTGTGATTTCTGAGGCAGTATCCCAACAGTGTCAGCATATTGAGTTTTACTTCTATCTTGAATAGAGTGATTTCTATACTCTTTTCTGCCCCTGTGTTTAACCTCTTCATCTTTATTGAAAACAATTTACTGAGGCAAAGGATTTATTTCATTTTGGGGCTACACATAGATTAGCTTTAATATCTATCCAATCCTTACTGTGTAGCAGCTTCACTTTTTCTTTTTTGATTCCCTTTTTCCCTCTGTGGCTAAACAACCTTCTACTATTTGTTTTAATTTCCTTTCCAAAGTCTAACTCAGCTTGACTTTTGGCAGTTCTCACTTTATCCCAGTATTACCTGACCCCTAAAACAAATCTGGTTTTTTTTTGGCAGTCTTTTTTTCCCTGTTCATTGTAGAATTCTGCTTACTCCTAGTATGTTTTTTTTTTGGGTGGGGGGGAGTATGTGTGCTTCTGTGTGAGCATTTGTATAGTTTAGTCTGAGAAGCTCTTTCCTTTAAGATTTTTTACCTTGTTTGAAGTAAAAGATCCAAAATCACTTCTTCCATCTTTTTCTTTTGCAAGTGTCCTCCTCACACATCAAGTCCCTTTGCTTTGGCTTAGAGAAGTAAGGCATATGGTTTGCAAAGTTTGCCCCTCTAAAATCAAGAACGCCACTTCTGATTATCCTTTCCATTTAATTCAAACTGAGGCACCCTATGTCTACTGAAACTAGGTTGCTTACTACACCGACCTTTCCTGCAATGTCCCTGCTACTTACCAAAGCAAAGTCTAAAATAACCTCATTTCTGGCTGGTTCAGTGACTGTTCTGTTAAGCAGTATGTCAGCTAGCACATGCAGGAATAATTGGGCCCTACTGTTATTAATAGCATTTGTTCTCCAATGTATATCCATGGATTTAAGTTATTTCCATGTGGTTGGACAGTTGTTCTGGCTGCACAGTTACTTGGCCCTTTGATTCAGTTAAGAATTATCTTTATGCATTGTAAGAAATATTAAACACACATCAGGAGCCAACTGATATTCATTAGCCATATAAGCATGTTACAACAACTATATTAAACTACATGTGAAGTACATTACATATTATGTACGAATAGCTTTTATACCATTGGGATAGTTCTGAGAATCTATTTTTATAAATAGTTTTATTTCAGCAGTTTGGTTGCAGAGGAAATGAGGCTTAGAACTGTTCACTGAAATCTTGCTGAGGATCTGATTAATTTCCAGAGCACTGACCAGGGTGTGTATGATGCTTTTGTGTTTAAGTCTTTGCAACTTCAAAGATTAAAACACTCCTTTATTTCACAATCTCAGAGGAGCAAGGCAGGCTTGTAGATTGGAACCTGTAGTCCCCTTCAGACCATTTTTATTCACTTGCATTGACATTTCTCTTCATGAGGGCAAGGTGTATTGACAGACATAGTATAGGATTATTGCAAATAAAGAAGGGTCTAACTTATTTCCTATTATGGTAAAATAATCGCATGTTTAGAAATGATGTTAAAATAAATTCTGAAGGGAGGAGAGATTTCGAAGCTTCAGTGGTTAACAGAAAAGCTGCGACAGGTTCTCTCTCTTGTAGTACAAGAGTAAACTGGGTACAGTCTGGACTCTGTGATTTAATGATTAAATCAAAACTACATGTTCTTTGTATTAATTGTAAGCCATTGATCTTGTGTTGTAATCGTCATACTGTCCAGTTTGACGCCTGGGCGTCTGGCTGTTGGCAGATGACAGACATCTACAAAGAATGTGTAGGCTCTGCTACAGCTAAACAGCAAATGTTTTGCTGAAATGCAAACATTTTGTTGTAAGTTTTAAAAACTTGTTTATCAGATTCCAAAAAGAGAAGAATAGTAATTATTCATTAGATTGTCATTTGAAAATGTAATCACAGCACAGTAAACAGCCTCCTAGAGAGGCTGATCCAGATCCCATTGAAATCAAAAGAAAAGGCTGCTGTTGGATCTGGTTCTAAGAGCTGAGAAATCTAAGCTGCAGACCTGGCTTCTGTGCCAAAGAGGGGGGGGGGCGGGTAGAGAGAGAGATCACAAGCACCATAAACAAAATGAATAAAACAGGATCTTAAAATGTATGGTACCATCCAAGTTGCTTGCAAAATCACTCTCTTTGGCACAAAAACTAGGAAGGCCACAGTTTAGATTTCACAGGATATTAAGGACAGGGTTGTAATATCAGATATATAATAATAATAAAAATACAGTGTTGTAAAATACTTCTTTTTTTTTTCACTTTTGGAAACATACCAGGAAGTTTTCACCTTTAAACTAAACACATGCTCACAGTTTATGGAAAGAAATATTCATTCTTACAGCCTGATCATGTGAAGTGCCGAGAACCGTTCACTTCCATTATTTCTGAAGTTAGAAGGCAACCAGCACATGCAGAGTCAAGCTTCTTAATACACTGTTGGATTCAAGCGATGAAGCAGTCAGCAGAACTATGTCAGTGTTTCACTGTTGCCAAACTGTAGAAACTAATTACTTATAAAGGTTGTGCACAAACAGATAATAGACTAGATAATAGACTAGATGATGATCCACTTGTGTTGGCAGATAGCAATAACACTGGAGTTGCTGCACAGTTCCGTGAGACCATGGGGACCAGAGTCTAGGTTCCCTGGCTGTTAGACACGAATTTCCAACAGCTGCTCCGTAAAGGTTCTCTAAATACACTCTGACACCAAAGTCACAATCATGGAAGTTAAAAACGGGATTCAAGTGATTTCTAGAAGTCATTCTTCAGAAGGCTAGGAAGAAGAAAATGCTCCCCATGACACTGAATGATCTCTTCTGAATACTGTAGAGATGGTATATATTCATGTGTAAAGAAGACAATTACAAAGAGAAATCTTCCACTGTTACTGCAGATTCTTCAGTTGATTGCCAGTCTTATTTTGGTGCTATGGTTACGTTATAAAGCCAAAGCTTTAAACTTCCATGTGTGTACATCATAAAAATGGTTGACAGAGCAACTTCCTCACTCTAACATTTCAGAAAAGGAAATTATCAGATGTCCCTGTGGAAGCAGAAGACGACTATACTAAGTTTAACAGCAAGAATCTGAAAACCAAAAAGGTAAGCAAGCCTTGTGTTCATGCATGTTTTGCTAAAGCACAGATTAATATCCAACATGAGCACAGAGTGCCTATTTTTCTCCTCCAAAACACATGAGAAATACAAAATGGCAGATGTCTGTAGTTATATCTCCTTGAGCTTTTCATTCAGGTTTAATTTGACTTTGATAGTCTTGCTGTCCCATTCTGAACTCTTCTATACTGTTACTGTTTGACTGTATTTTATCAGTGAACATTCCAGTGAACCTCACAGACTTTGACATGTGTTAAGGTGCTCAGCTGATGTTTGCAAAGCTCTTTGAGATCTTTAGATGAGAAATCCTATGGCTTAGTGATAGCAACTGTTAAATTATAGTTATTTGAAAAAGAAACAAAGATGGCAGCATTCACTTAAATTCCAAGGGATGCTAAGACAGGCTTTATTTTTACCTAGAAATATTGCTTGTGCGCTTACTTATGTCAACTTAATGAAGTTAAATCAACACAGAGCTTGCTGATTGCCAGCTCCAACGCAAGTTTGGAGGCCAATTCAAATCTGAGTCCAGTGGTGCCTGCCACTGTACTATTCCTAGGAGAGTGAAAGAGATGTGAAAAGAAATAGATTATGTCTGTGTGTGCCAAAGTTGTGAGGCTTGCACTGGCTTATTTCTCTGAACGTTGGAAGAAAATGAATCCTTCTTCAGTCCATTGGGAACCAAAAAGGCCCTCTGTGCTGGTCTTGTGACCTTCAGACTAATGCTGACTACTCTTTATCCCTTTGCAAAGAGAAGCAGCTGGTGACAGATGCATTCCTTCCTCCCCCCAAAACACCCAGAACTTTTTGTATTCAGGGCACATGCTAGTTTTGAAGTAAGAAGAGGATTGCCCCCTAAGTGAAGGTGATAAATAGTTTAAAATACGCATGTTTCCCCTCTCCCCCCATTATGTACCTATAGCTTTTGAACTGATCATAAAGATAGAAATAGGCTGAGGAGAGATAATTCATTTTAACATTAAATATGATTTACTTCTGAAATAACGAAGCACATTGATGAGAGAATCTGGGAAAGAAAAGAGAGCTCTTGGACTCTGTACAGTATACTACTCTTTTTTAAATACTTTGGCAGTGTTTTTGTTTGTATAGTAACACAGACGATCATACTGTTGCTGCATATCTTCATCCTATCCATAACCTTCTAGCTGATCCCAAGTATTGTAATTGTGAAGTCCTGCAGACTGAGCAGTATCATAAAGAAAGGTCAATGCAAAGTTTTCTTAATAGGGAAAACAGCTAGAGATTTAAAACATAACATTTTAAAATGTAAGAAAGAAAAGAGGTCAGCTCTATAAAACGTGGCTCATAAAATGTGTTTTAGGTGTAAAAGTCTGGGAAGTTGTCCCAGCAGCCTTGAAGTGCTTTGCAAATGTTAGTTACCTTCTTCATTCTTAGTTCTTCCATCTCTTTTCCCTTTATTTCACTGCGCATCGAATCTTTGATAATAAATCAGTGTGAATTATTCATCATCTGTAATGCAAGGCTGTAATTCAGCCTGCTGACAGCATAATCATGAGATTGAGTTGGAGGGTACAGTATGCATCTGTTATATTGCATGCATTATTCCTCTTAATATACACTCAGGGATTATCCCAAAGTAAACGTTTAAGTTGGGATACCTCATTCTGCAGAAAGGAAAGATGTTTCACCTCCTTGTCCTTGTAATTGATTCCCTGTCTTTGTCTGAGGTTAAGTAATTCGTGACAAGTATTTTTCTGTTTGAATAATCTCAAATTTGTTTAGTAAGGTTGTTCTCCTACAATTTAAAGCCTGCATAACATTATCTTTACTGCTGTATACTAAAAAACCAATTCAACTTCTTCCTTGACTTCTGTATTTAGGAGTTTGTAGCTTATACTCTCCTCCTATGGAGATGCTGCTTAACTTTTTCTGTTTATCATTTCACTAACAGGCAAACAGCAAGATGTCTGCAGCACAGAAGGCTCTGGCCAAAGTTGATAAGAGTGGAATGAAATCCATTTCTACTTTCTTCAGCTCCAAACCTAGAGCATCAAAATAAAGACTTGCTCTTGAAAGAGTTTTATACAGTGGTTATTTTTATGTTAAGCTAACGATGTCTTCTGGATTTTTTTGTTAGTATAGTATATGCAGTCTGTGTACATGGTGGAGTGTCATGGAGAGATCTGTGAGCTAGTGTGGGACAGAGGTGTTATGCCTCAGTGGGGCAAGGCAGTACCATGCAGATATTCCAGCCTGGGTCAGGAAGACAGCCTAGCTGCATTAGCATGGTCCTGTGAGCTGAGAAGCAAGGATTAGCATGGTACCATACTGTACTGCTGCTTGTTCTAGAGCAAGCTCAGTCAAGACCACCACAGAGTTTTCTCCACTGCACTCCATTCTGGGCTGGAAACATGCCCTCCTTTGATGAGTTTTTAAGGAGAGTTGTTTCGTTCATAAGGAGCATTATTTTTTGAGGCTTTCTGGAGATATTTACCCAGTATAACACCAGAGTAGGATGGCATCGTTAGATTTTTATGTTGACCGAGATCTAAGTGCTGATGTAAGCATTGCTATTGGTGGCAATTTATCGAGGCAAAGATAGTGTCTATATTGGGATTTTGGTTGTTTTGAATATGTTAGAAACAAATTGCAATAAATGTCAATGTGCATGTAATGCAATAAAGTGCTTTGTGTAACGAATTTGTGCTTGTTGTATTTGCTATATGTTTCAAGAGTTAGATTAGGCTTCGGAACATTTCTTAAGGGGTTTTCGTATTTTCCTCTGTATAAATTTTAATCCTTAAAGAATTACAACATCACTTTGGGCTTACATGATAAATCTCTTAACACATAGCAATATAGGGGTATTTTTGTGTTCAGTTCCAAGGTCAATAGGTCCTTACAAAATAATTAGGGAAAGATTTATTTAAAGGCAAAACTGGGGCTTTTAAAGAAGCCTATTTGGAGCTGGATGCGTAATTCAAAAGCTTAAGTATGAGTGTCTTGGATAAGGTTTAGTTTTATGAAGTTTTGCACAAGGTAGGACTGTTACTTAAAACACACTACTCACTCTTGGGTGTGTTCTTTCCTCATTACAGGGTATTCCTATACATTCAGAGGGATAGCTATCTGCTATGTTGCAACTTCCCTGATTCACCGAATTGAAAAAGGGATGGAGTCACTGGGATCATTTGTGTGGGTCTAGCCAGTTCTACACGACACTAACTCATAGTTTCATCCACCAGTTGTTGCACTGAGCAGTTACTGTGGATCAATTACAATGTGTGTTTTAGAAAGACGCTTTTAAAATACGTCATTCGTTGCTACTTCAGCTCAGTAGAGAATCTGCCTGTATCCCTTGATAATGAGGAATTTCAGAGAAGCTAGGAGTTCCTTCATTTTTAATAACTATGCCATTTTTCCACTTCAGACTTACTTGCTGCCATTAACAACCCACGGATTACGGTGGTGTCTGTTAGGTTAAGCCGCTCTGTGGCATTCTCTTCCAACTAGAAATGTATGAGAAGCCTTGCTGTGTGTTGTGTGCAGTTTTGCAATTGTTGTTGGGGTTTGTATGCCTTTCAAACCAGTGTTTTTTTCAAAGTTTTGGGCATAGTTTGTAAATGGGGAAGTGAGTATGGTTGGAATTCCAAATAGAGGTAAATATTTGGAAATCTATGGAATTATTATCTCTGATTACGGAGAGATTTAGTTAACAAATGTGGATGGCCTCCCAATAGCATACAGTTAATGTCCCCGGTTCTAAAAATGTTTGTCTGAAGTGGATTATCTAGAACCAAAATGAAGTTCCTTAGAAAAAAATGCTTTTCAGGCATTCTAAGGAATCAGTACTGTAAGTCTTCCTTATCTCTGAAAATCAGCCCATAGTACTAGTAGCTTGAGAAGTGTGTGATTCAGATGCAGAGACTTTATTGATTTTTCAGTTAGAATCATTATCCCAAGCCATTTGATGCTTTAATAAAATTCCAGTCATGAATGTCAACTTTCCGAAACAATATAAGGAGGTGGGGAGCAGTAGGGGACACAAAAAAACGCAGGAATTGCTACGTGGAGCCATAGAGAAATTCCGGTTATACCACACTGCCTTGTTGTTCAGCTGTCTTTAGCAGAATTTCACCAGTCTTATCAATAGTTTCCTTTTCTGACATTAACTATCAGACGAGTTTAAAAAGTAATAGTAGGTGTCAATATATGTGACAATTTCTATGTGCACCATCTTTAGAATTGCCATCTTGCTTTTTTCCTACCTTACTTGTCTAGGCTGTAAGTGAAGACCAGCCCTGTAGCAGCACGTTATTGGTTTATCCAATGGGTCCTTGCTATGGTTGGAAGGAACTGGCATTTGGTGAGCACGGAATGAGCAATTATGGTCATGAACTGGAAGGGTTAGATTTTGAGGAACATTCAGCCTAGCTCAGCAGTTTATTTGGCAGTCAAAGAAACCCCCCCAACTTCATATTGGTAGGAGAAGGGATGCACCAGTGACGACAACTTTCGAAAACCACCACTCAAAGTACAGGATAATGTCATGAAAAAAAAGAAGAAAAAGAACAGGCACATACTGTCATGTTAATGGACAAGTTCTGTGCAGTAAGCAACAACCTAGGGAGTATTTTGGTAAATGAGAGGAAAGGAATTGTGTATCTATTAATAGAAAGCCAATTCCAAGCACTGGAAGATGTTGATAAGGCAGGCAAGCATGGGATGGACGTTTGAGTGGAAAACCAAGAGTGGGAGAGAGCTACATTAGAAACAGGAACTATGATGTAGGACAGATACACTGGTAGAAGCTCTTCTTCTGGATATTGACATCTACTAGTTTTAGGGGTTTGGCTTTTAAAGTTTTGTGAAATAAATTTTGGAAATGCATCTTTTCATCAACTGAACAGTTCAAGAACCTTTCTTCTAAGAAAAAGTCCCAGTTTCTCTGGTCAGAATTTAGGACAGGAGGAGGGCAATTCTGATAGAGATGGGAGGCCTTTGTGCTGACTTCTGATCTGGGGTACCAATTTTTTTTTCTTTCTCTGT
This sequence comes from Calonectris borealis, assembly GCF_964195595.1. Taxonomy (NCBI): domain Eukaryota; kingdom Metazoa; phylum Chordata; class Aves; order Procellariiformes; family Procellariidae; genus Calonectris; species Calonectris borealis. The sequence continues at coordinate 190,590,863 of NC_134312.1, forward strand.
ACATGACTTTCACATCTGCCGCTGCACTCAAGGACTAAATCTAGAGTTCTTCCTCTGTGCATAGATGCATTGTGCTTTAGTGTGTCACATCTCAACTTCAGCTGTCAGCTATGCTGTAACTTACAACAATGCTAATTTTATTAGTGACTGTGCTTTTGGTTGAGCAGGAATTTGTGCATGACAAAAAAAATAAGCCATTTCCAAAAGCCATTAGAGCTTTTACGTGAAAACAAAAACTTTTCCCTTTAGGAGAGAATGAAATACATTTAGTAACTTTGAAACTTCCTCAATGTGTAGCTGTAAGAAGTTATGAAGAGCATGTGGTGCCAAATACATAAAACAATATTTCCTACCACAACGAGGATTTAAATATAGTTACTATGCCTGGCCAGCAGTAGCAGTAGGTCATTATGAACTGCTGCTTTGCTGTTTCTTCCTTGGTTAGCTTAGTATGAAACAATATGCCAGCACCATTATAGAAATGTGGTCTTACTTTATTTCTTTTTGGCATTGACATGCCATCTCTAAATGTTCATGTAAATATCCGATGAGTTGTGATGCTTTTATAGTTGTTGTTTTGGGATTAAGCAGCTCTTACATTTCCAGTTTTTTAGACTTCACGTTGTAAATGGATTGACATCAGTGGGCATGGAAAACTTCATATGGAAATACCAGCGCTGACTTAGGGATATGTAAGGGTTGGACTTGCACATCATTTTCAGTCTTAAGTAATAAACTTAGTTCTATTTGTAGAAGTGACAATTGGTGATTTGAATATTTTCAGTGGAAAAGGCAGCATAGTTGGCAGAATTTGCATTCAGATCTGAAATATAGAGGAGTTCAGTAATGCTTGTTTTCAGGTGTTCAGTTGCATCTGACGATGTTTTTTGGAGGGAAACTAAATGCATGGATGCTTATTTGAGTAGATTAATGTTTATGACTAGGGTTTTCTCTTTCCTTTTTAGATGCCTGCGCAAAGACGTGCAAAGAAGAAATAAAAGGAGCATAAGGAGACGCGCTAATATTATTTTAACTTGCCATAATCTCAAAGCAGCTTTTAAAGGCTTTTTTTACGCACTTTCTGAAAATAAATGCTTGAAGTTAGACATGCCCTGTTCCAAGAAAAAGCAAATCTCAGCAGATTAACATTGTTAAATATGCGGTGTGTTAAACATACACTGCTTCAAATTTTATAGCTTATACACTATTGGTCTATCGGGCCCTTCCAGGAAAGCACTTACGAGCATGCCTAATGTTAAGCACATGAGCAGTGATCTTAAAGTCAGCAGTGTTGTTCGTGTGGATAAGTGCTTTGCTGGATCAGCGCCTAAAGTCCTGTTAGGTGCTGAGCATCCTGATCCATATCCAGCAAAGCACTTATGTCCATGCTTATCTTGAAGTAGAAGAGCCAGTCTAATATTTGTGCATTAGTGTTCACCATAAAATCTCTCTTGGCACAATGACTCACATGCTTAAAATTAAGCACCTGCCTAAGCATTTTGCAAGGTCAGACCAATAGCATCCTTGAGCAAGTCTTAAATAATTACTTGATTTTGTATGAATTTTCTTTTTTTGTACTTGTTTTTTAACTGAGTATATGATTTTAGTGGCCATAATTACAAGTTTTAGAAGCTGCATAGCAAAATATGTTGTATGTAATTTTCTCCTTTTTTCAAAATCTAGCCAAATTCAGCAAGATGGCCTTTTTGGACTAGAAGTCCAATGTTCAGACTTAGAATCATCCAAAATGAAAAAAAGTTAACTCTATTTTTTTAGGACATTTACATTTTTTGAAATTATTTCACTGAGTTTGATTTAAATGGTTTTGTCCAACCCTGACCTTTTATCCAGAAGGTGTCACCTAGCTCTGGTTGTGCGGACAGTCTGACTCTTGAAGTGCTAAAGCTTGAGGTAGGATTTGTGTTCAGAAGGGCAGATGGAGAAGTTGTATTTTGATTTTACTTCTTTTTTTCTAAGGGATTGAAACCTTAGAAACATGTATAAAATAATATGTACATTTTGTGTTGAGAACTAAACCAAAACCTATGTAATCCTCCAAGTAAAAAAAAAGACCTAATTTTTTTTTTTTTTAATCATGCAAGAGGCACTTTCTGTGGAGTGAACTTCAACCAAAATGTCAACTTGAGTGTACATAAAACATACAGAAAATGGATGTTAATGAGATCCTTAAGTGATCTGTGTGAGATGCAGTCTGATGTTTTCAACTTAAATACCTGTTTATCAAACTACCATTAATATCTAACTCTTTGCTACAAAACTTTTTAAAAGTAATAATTGACAGGATTTTGAACATAATTAATGTGTAGTTCTGTAAATTTTAACTATGACCCCAGTTCACAGCCACCTACAGCAAACGGCCAAAATGTTCTGTAAAACCTGAATATATTTGAAGCATTCTAGGTGAGAAGTAAAAAAATATTTTACTTCCACTCTGGCAAATTCTGCCTAACTTCAAGTCAAAAGAGAGCTCCAAGAAGAGTTTATTAGGACATTGCTGAAAACTAGGTTCCAAGACAAAGAGGCAATAGCTTATTCAACTTTCTTTTCAATTGATTCTGATCAACTCTGTTTCAGGATATGAAAAACCTGAACTATTAACCATTTAGAAATCATGTATGAAAGGAAAGGTAATCTGAATGCTTATTTCAGAAATTTGCACTGAATTCTTTTTGTTACTTTTATGCTTGTCTGGTTAAGCAATGTGCACCATCCCTTTTCAAGGAAAAAATATTTATTTTAACATTTTAACATTCTAGGCAGTACTGCAAGAATATTATATGGGTCCAAGATGAAATTTCTATTTTTCTAGCGTATATTAAAAAAAATGCTTGATGTATGAATAAGATTATATATTTCAGTAAAGTGTCGTTCCATTTTTTGGTAAGATTTTTAATTCATGTACAAGAAAGAAATAAATATCTTTGGAATAATTTGTTGATTATTACCTCATTAATTTTACAGAGAAATACAAAGAAAAATGCAGTGCAATCAGACTACTAGTACTGCTAGCCTCCACAAGCTAGTCAGTAATCCTTAGACTGAGTTGAAGGAAATAATGAATCCTGAGATAGATACAAATCTAAAAGTTCATTAAGACAGATTCAGTGAAGCAATTAGGCTAATCCTTGAAGGCCTTACTGTATAGATGTTCCAGTGAAAACCCATTTCTGTGTACATACAGTTGTTGTCCTAAGTACTCTGGCCATTTTGATTTTCATGAATGTGTGAATCTCTGAGCGATGATGAGATGAGGAGAGTCGAGGCGAAAAGAATGATGTGATATTCGTGTCATTTTTTACATATTTCGTGTTCTTTGCCATCACATAAGTATCATAGAATCATAGAATCATTAAGGTTGGAAAAGACCTCTAAGATCATTAAGTCCAACTGCCAACTCAACACCACCATGCCCACTAAACCATGTCCCTAAGCACCCCATCTACACGTCTTTTAAATACTCCCAGGGATGGTGACTCCACCACTTCCCTGGGCAGCCTTTCCAATGCTTGACCACTCTTCCAGTAAAGAAGATTTTCCTAATGTCCAATCTAAACCTCCCTTGGCGCAACCTGAGGCCATTTCCTCTCGTCCTATTGCTAGTTACTTGGCAGAAGAGACCAACATCCACCTCACTACAACCTCCTTTCAGGTAGTTGTAGAGCGCGATGAGGTCTCCCCTCGCCTCCTCTTCTCCAGACTAAACAACCCCAGTTCCCTCAGCCGCTCCTCACAAGACTTGTTCTCCAGACCCTTCACCAGTTTCGTTGCCCTTCTCTGGACACGCTCCAGCACCTCCATGTCCTTCTTGTAGTGAGGGGCCCAAAACTGAACACAGTATTCGAGGTGCGGCCTCACCAGTGCCGAGTACAGGGGCACGATCACCTCCCTGCTCCTGCTGGCCACACTATTTCTGATACAGGCCAGGATGCCATTGGCCTTCTTGGCCACCTGGGCACGCTGCCGGCTCATGTTCAGCCGGCTGTCAACCAGCACCCCCAGGTCCTTTTCCTCTGGGCAGCTTTCCAGCCACTCTTCCCCAAGCCTGTAGCGTTGCCTGGGGTTGTTGTGACCAAAGTGCAGGACCCAGCACTTGGCCTTGTTGAACCTCATACAGTTGGCCTCAGCTCATCAATCCAGCCCGTCCAGGTCCCTCTGCAGAGCCTTCCTACCCTCCAGCAGAGCAACACTCCCGCCCAGCTTGGTGTCGTCTGCAAACTTACTGAGGGAGCACTCGATCCCCTCATCCAGATCATTGATAAAGAGGTTAAACAAGACTGGCCCCAAAACTGAGCCCTGGGGAACACCGCTCGTGACCGGCCGCCAACTGGATTTAACTCCGTTCACCACAACTCTCTGGGCTCGGCCGTCCAGCCAGGTTTTACCCAGCGAAGAGTGCACCTGTCTAAGCCATGAGCTGCCAGCTTCTCTAGGAGAATGCCGTGGAATACAGTGAATAGTATACATGTAGTATATAGGTGCTCCATCACAGGCTTAGACAAAACTGATAGACAATTCTTTTCCATATTTTTTGTAGCAGGCAGTTAATCAAACACAAGGGAGAAGCTGTTCCTCTGCCAAAACATTATACTGGTATCACCATGATGCTATACTAAGTGCTGACATGAGGCCTCAAGGCTGTTCGGAGAGTTATTGCCATTTCGTTTGTAAAATCCAGAGAACACCGGGCAAAGCAAAGGTGGTGGTTTTTTTTATTTTGGGGGTCAAGTTGGTTTATTGGTACTAATGACGAGCAAGAAAAGCAGTAAGATTTGTACCATCTAATAAACCCATCACTCACCAGCACTTATCCGTAGAAATAGAATTACCAGTGCTAAGGACAAAGCACTAAGGCAGCTTCTATTTAAATACGAAATAGCATTTACACTGCTTAGCTCAATAAAATCAATTCACAAAGTAATGCAAACACTAAAGAAAATGGCACATTGCTTTATGTTTTTAAAGAACTGCCATAGCTCAGGTGTCTAAGCTCAGCTCTCTAGTACCCTCTGTGTGCACAACTGTTATGTCTCTTAGGGTCTGTCACATTGCAAACTGCCCTAATGTTTCAGAAGCTCCCTTTTAAAATGCATTTGATACCCTGAGATAGTTGCAAAGCAGGCAATGTTATTACAGGTAAAACAATGCCCCAGTGAGGCTCATCAATTTTAAAAAAGGGAAGCTAATAGAAAAGTGAAAAGCTGTGCTTTAAAATCTGGCTTCTAATTTGGGGTTCATTGTTGAGTTCACCCTTTGTCTTTTCACTCTGAGGGCCTGATTCTTTTTCAAAAGATCTTTTTCAGAAGATGCTAACTTGGTATAGCCCCACCACCCCTTGACTTCAGGCCAACCACGCAAACTGTTTCAGAACAGGCACCTGCATTCATGATGACAGCCAAAATCAAAGCTTTCTGCAAACCTACGAATGAGTTGAAGCTGGTCCTGGTTGTGAATGGAACCACCAGCCGCTTCCTCTTGAACTCCCTGGGCAGCTGGCATTGCTAGAGGTTCTTCATAAACGGTTCAAACTTGATGAGGTAGGAGTGAAAGTAAAAAATAGCGGATGCACTTTCTGATCTTGTAGTCAGTCCTACATCGGAGAAACTGAGCAGAATGTTACAGAGGTTGGTAGCTAGGGATAACTGAAGCTTTCTTGAAGGAAGTCATTAAGGAGTCATTCCACCTCATTTAACCACCTGAAAGTTAGGTCTCTATGCACCTCTACACAGCTTCTCTGTTATTAATAGAGAGCATCCTGAAAAGGTGACTTTTTGTATTCCAGGAAGAATCGTCCTCTGGAGCTGTGGCTTTTCCTCGTGCGCAGCAAGATGAGCCTAGGCACTGTGTGTGCCTGCACACAAAATTTGTAGATGGCTGTCTTCAGTATGACTTCTAGAATTGTAGTGCCTTCTAGAATTGGAGGCAGTCCTGTAGTTGAGGAATTGAATTTAGCCTCCAGGCTAGACAGGATAGGTCAGGCTCTCAAGATCTCTTTAGCTTTCCATTAAGTATTGTTTCTCACTCTTTTTCTTCTCTCTTCTTATTTTATAAATACATCATAAACTTATTTTTTAACCCATTCTGTCAGGAGGGGAAACCTCCCCTCCACCCTACAGATTATATTCTGCAACATTGCCATACGGTTTTCCCTTGCAGCCCACTAGAACAATCATTGAAATTTCACCCTATTACCTCCCCCCTTCAAATTACTGTTCTATGTTTGAAAGGGCAAAACTTGTTTGCAAAAATTTTGCAGTCCAGCCTCTTGTGCCTAAAACATTCCCATCAGCTCGCAAGGAAGCACTGAGAAATTGGACTAGACTGTCTGCTTTATCTGCAAGCAGTGAAGGTAGGTAAGTTGATCCGGGCCTCTCGCCCCCTTTCCAGACGTACTCTTGTGACTGATTTTAAGGAGTTTCAGCCCCTTAATTTCCAGTTATTGTTTCTCAGCTGTTAACTGCCCCCTGCCCCTTTGGCTGCGATGCTGTGACTTATTGTGTGAGACACATTCAGCCTTTCAGTGTGAATTAAAACAGCAACCAACAGCCAGAGGGTCGTAACTGTTTAATCTGTTAAGGCTCAGCTGAAAGAGTATATCCAAGTGCACTTCAACTCTCTGTCCCTCAGCCTTCAATCTGTAAACTGTGAATTATGTCTCCCTACCTCATCACAGTAAGTTGTGACAGTTACTAACTCACAGGATTACAGTTTAAATAAAAACACTTTTAAAACTGAATCCGGTGAACTCAACCTGAACTTCTTTGAATTCCCATATGCCTACCACAAGCAGGAATACCTCTTTGGAGACCAGAGCTACGCAGAGACACTGTTTTGCTCTGATTTCAGGAAAAGCAATGTGAGATTACCGCTTAGTTTGTGACACCGTGTGAGGCAGACAACCTGCTGCAGAGTAACTGGGCCCTGACCCAGGCTCCCAAATCTTGATGGAGGGAAGTTTTTCTCTAAATCCAGGTCATGAGTTGTTGGCTTAGGCTGAGCTCTGCAGAATAGAAGCTTTATGGAGGACTTAATGCTGCCGTTTGTTCCCACAAAAAAAAGTCCCTGCAGTTTTTGTGCTGCTTTGGTATGATTTTGCCTCTAGTAAGCACAAATTGTAACTTCTGGCCTATCTGGAGTCTGGTTATACCATAAGCCTAGCAAAAAAAACATGTTTGTGGGGTTTTAGCAGGATGGTTGCTCCCATGACAGATTATTTGGGCAACTTGCAAGATCTGCGAAGACAAGGAGAGATTCCCTGCGCACACTCCTCCCAGGCAGGACAGGATTTTAACCTTTGCAAGGCATAACCATGTGCTCTGCTCCAGCTCTAAGTAGATGGAGCAGTGGCGGAACTGGAGTGACTCTGCCCTGTGACGAAAGACTGAAGGAGTTAGGTCTTTTCTCCCTGGAGAAGAGAAGGCTCAGGGAGGACCTCATCACAGTACTTAAAGGGCAGCTTCAGAGGAATGAGGCTCTCTCTTCATGAGGAGACACATGGGGAAGACAAGGGGCAACAGGTATAAGTTGCACTGGGAGAGGTTTTATCTCAACATAAGAGAGAAATTTTTTACAGTAGGAACAATCATTCACTGGAACAACCTCCCCAGGGACGTGTAGGGTCCCCATCGCTGGAGGTTTTCAAGATGTGAGTGGACAGGGTGCTAGATAATCTAGGCTACTTTTTCCCTGAAAGGTTGGACCAGGTGATCTTTCAGGTCCCTTCCAGCCTGGGCTGTTCTATAATTCTATGAACTCTGTAATGGATGTGCTGCCACAGAACTGCAGCGAGTGTGCTATGTCCTTTTTTCCCAGCCAGTTGGTTAGAGAGTGCAGCTTTGGCAGAGGGGAGACCTTCAGGGAGGACTGTCTGCTGTGCTTTTTATTTCCAAGGCAAGTCGTCCCTGTGTGCATATGTCAGGCTCGAAGAGATTGACATTTCCCTTCCAGGCTACTGCTTAGTGACCAGCAGCATGGGCCAAATGCTCTCCTACAGGGATCAGGCGGGGGGGGGGGGGGTGCAGGAAGTTATGAGGGAAAAAAGGCTCAAGATGGGAAATAAAGGAGCAGAGGTAGGAAGGGCAGAGAGGAGATAGCGAGCTTGGGTAGCATAGGGAAGCAAAGAGGTCTGTGGTTCAGCACTTTTCCATCCTCTCATTTTGTCTGGGAGTTGTGCAGTACGTGTTCTTCTTTACTTGTGCCAGTGGTATGTGAAAACCACTAGGTAGCAGGCAACTACTAAAAAGCAGTAACTCATTTGAATGGACATGCTACTCCATGGCAAGAAGAAAACATTACTGGACCTTTTTAAGAGAAAACCACCACAGGAATGAGTTTGCCAGTAGCACTTACAAGGATCAGAGAGATTCTGGGTCCAGATTTTTCCAGGGCCCTTTTCAGCAATTCTTTATAGAGGACTGTTTATTTTTACAGTGTACAAAAAAGTCCTACTTGGCTTTGAAGACCACTGAGAGATGAGGTATCTGTCCCAGAGGACTTGCACAATAACTACAAACAGTGACATTCTCAGATGTCCTCATACTTGTGTCCATGTGTTCTGCTCTATGTGTGTGTGAGTATTTCCAACTCTGCCAAAGTTTAACCACACAAATCCTATTGAGCAGAATGGGAGTTGTGTAGCTAAATTCTGTCCTGGGGTTTGGAAGTACTGAGTTTAAATGAACAGTGCGTATTAACATACTTATGTTTATAGGTTGGCAGAGCCTAAGCCGTTATGCTCACAGTACCTGGTCTCCATGAGTGAAGGGGAAGGGCTTGGGGAGGAACAGATAGCTCCAGTGGGTCAACACCTGGTTGCACACCTGGTATCAACAGGAATTAGGCATTTACGAGCATGAGACCCACTCCGAGGACTGAGGCCTGTTAGGGAGAGATGGGATCCACCTGACAAAGTGGATCAAAAGCATCTTTGCCAATAGTCTGACCAACCTGGTCAGGAGAGCTGAACTAAGAAGGACAGGGGAGGAAGGGGGCAATGATGACCCAGTTAAGTGAATTAGCAGTGTACAAGGGTCAAAAGCAGAGGCTGCAGGGTGTTGGGTAAATGAAAGACTTCAGAAATCATAAAGCAGAGCAAAGGGACACTTGCCTCGAGTATAACTATGCAAATACAGTCAGTCTGGGAAAGAGGCAGGAGGAACTAGAGCTCTGCATGCAGCCACAACACTACACCTCCATTGGAATAACTGAGACATAGCGGGACAGTTCACCCCCGTGGAGAGCTGTGATGGACCGATACAAGCTCTTCAGCAAAGAAGCAGGAAAGATGAGAGGGGCTACCATCTACGTGAAGGAGCAGTTTGGATGTATGAAGCTCCTCTACAGGACCAACCACAAGCTGATTGGCAACTTGTGGGATGGGACCAGAGGAGAAGCCAGTGAGTGTGACATCATGCTGGGAGTGTGTTACAGACCAGGTGTCCTGGTTTCGGCTGGGATAGGGTTAAATTTCTTCCTAGTGCTGTGTTTTGGATTTAGTATGAGGAGAATGTTGATAACACACTGATGTTTTCAGTTGTTGCTAAGTGCCCTCCTAGTCCAAGGACAGCTCCCGTGCCTACTGACTGAGCTAGGTACACAAGATGGGAGGGAACATAATCAGGACAGCCAGCCCAGCTGGCCAATGGGGTATTCCATACCATGTGACGTCATGCTCAGTATATGAAGGGTAGGCGTGATCCAGGAAGTAGCGATCGCTACTTGGTTATCGGTCAGCGTGGGTGGTGAGCAATTGCATTGTGCATCACTCATTTTGTATATTTTATCATTATCATTATTATTTTCCCTTTTTTCCCCTGTTCTATTAAACTGTCTTTATCTCAACCCACGAGTTTTTCTCACTCTTACCCTTCCGATTCTCTCCCCGTCCCGCTGGGGGTGGGGGGAGTGAGCGAGTGGCTGCGTGGTATTTGGCTGCCTGCCAGGTTAAACCACGACACCAGGGTGAGGAAGCACATGAAGTCTTTAAACAGTTTGAGGAAGTCTCTGAATCACAGACCCTGATTCTCAAGGGGGACGTTAACCTGCCTAACATCTTCTGGAAGAGCAACTCAGCTGGACACAAGCAGTCAAGATTTCTGGAGGGTATCAGAGATAATTCCTTGGCACAGCTAACTGGAGGTACCAACCAGGAGTGATGCACAGTTGGATCTGCTATTATCTAACAAGGAAGACCTGCTTGCGGATATAATAATGGCAGCCTTGGCTGTAATGACCATGAAATAGCAGAAGTTTAAGATCCTGATGGGAGTGAGGAAAGAGAGCAGCAGAATACAGACTGTGGACTTCAGGCGAGCAGAATTCAGCTTAGTCAGGTTAATTGGTAGGTGAGATCCCATGGGGGCTGCTCTGGAGGGCAAAAGACCTTATGAAAGCTGGCATGACTTTAAGGACAGCATCCTCCAAGCACAGGAACAGATCATCCCAAAATTCATGAAAACAAGTAAACATACCAGCAGACCAGCTTGCTAAGCAGGTGATTCACGGTAGAGCTCCAGTGCAAAAAGGCAGTGTACAGGAGGTGGAAGCATGGCCAGACTACAGAGGAGAAATTTAGAGACATTTCCCAGGCATGAAGGGATAGTGTCAGGAAAGCTGAAGCACAACTAGAATTGAGGTTTGCAAGGAACATGAAGGACAACATGAAGGGCTTCTACATTAACTGTAAAAAGCTGAACAAGAAATATGTGGGCCTGTTGCTGAATAGGGCAGGTGATATATTGACAGTGGACACCTACAGGGCTGAGATGCTCAATGCCTTCTTTCGCTTCAGTCTTCACCAAAAAAGGTATCCCAGACCTCTGTACACACTGAAAGGGTTCAAGGAGAACAACCAGCAGTGCAGGATTGAGTCAGGGCCTACTTGAGTTAATCCAACATGTACAAGTCCATGGGACTGACAGGCTGCATCCAAGGTTGATCAGAGTTCAGGCTGACACCCTTGCTAGGTTGCTATCATTTTTGAAAGGTTATGGAGACTGAGGGAGCTCTCTGATGACTGGAGAAAGGTGAACGTTGCACCCATCTGCAAAAAAAAGCCAAAAGAGTAGTCTAGGGAACTAAAGGACAGTTGGCCTCAGTGCAGTCCCTGAAAAAAGCATGGAACAAGTCCTTTTGGAGCACATTTCAAGGCACATGAAGGAAAAAAACAGCACAAATTTACGAGAAGGTAAATCACACCTGACCTACTTGATGGGTTTCTAGGATAAAATGACTGGATTTGTGGTTGAAGCAAGAGTGGTGGATGTCATTTGCACTGATTTTAGTAAGGCTTTTGACACACTTTCCCATAGTATTCTTGTACCCAGGTTGGGACATTATGGTCTGGATGAGTGGGCAACCAGATGGGTAAAAGCCTGGCTGGATGGCCAGGCCCAAAAGGTCATAGTTATTGGTCAGACCCTACCTGGAAGCATGTGACTAATGGGGTATCACAGGTCTATCCTGGAATCTGTCCTGTTTAACAGCTTTATCAGCAACCTGGATGAGGTGAGTAGTGTGCTCTCGTCAAGTTTGCACATGACACCAAATTAGTGGGATCAGTCAATATACTGAGGGGTAGGGCTGCCATCCAGAGGGACTGAGACAGTCTGGAGGAACGGGTTGACAGCAACCTTATGAAATTCAACAAGGACAAATGCCGAGTTCTACACCTAGAAAGGAAGGAGCCCTGCAGTGACTCAGACCAGAGACTGCCTGGCCAGGGAGCAGCTCTGGAGAAAGGACCTAAAGGCCTGGGGACAGCGAGCTGCATAGCAGCCAGCAGCATGACTTGGCAGCAATGATGGGCAACAGCCTCCTGGGCTGCATTGACAGGAGCAGAGCCAGTATGTCTAGGAAAGTGGTCATCCCACTCTGATCAGCACTCATTACACCACATCTCAATACTGCGTTCAGTTTTGGACCCCTGGTACAAGAAAGACTTTGATAAACTGGAGGGAGCTCAGGGGAAGCCACTGAGATGGTTGGGGTCTGGAGCACTTGCCCTGTGAGGGAAGGGTGGGAGAGATGGTCTTTTTCAGTCTGGAGAAGAGTCTGGAGAAGGGACCCACCAGCAGTCCCCCAGTGCCTATAGGAAGGTCACAGAAAAGATGGAGCCGAGCTCTTCACAGCAGTACAATATAAGAGAAAACACACCGGAGTGGAAACAAGAGAGATTCTGAATGCAAATAAGGAAAAACTTTTTCCGCATGAGAACAGCCCAGCAGTGTAACAGTAAAGAGGTTGTGCTGTCTCTGTTACTGAAGGTTTCGAGACCTGACTGAATAAAGCACTGAACAACCTGGTCTGATGTCATATCTGACCCTGCTTTGAGCAGGAGGTTGCACAAAGACCTCCTGAGGTTCCTCCCAACCCGAATTATTCTACTGTCCTATGATAATAGAGGACCTAAATGAACTTCCATATAAACCACCATTCTTAGGAGAATAAGAAACACTCAACGATGATTTGCTCATCCAGACCTTGGCAAGGTGTTTGTGCTTCAGTATCCTCCTGATTGAAAGTATGTACTTTATTTTTATCCAGAGTGCATTGGACTTTACCTTCTAGCCACTGGATTTCTTCCTCCTTTGTGAGGTGGAGAACTTAACCACTCTCTGCACCCTGAGTTGTGACCCTTCAGCATTTTTGGGGGAAGCTGAATAGATTGGAGTCTTTCATTATAAGACTGACTTTCCCGTTCTCTTGGTTCCAGTCTGAATTTTTCAAAATCTGGATCCTACTTGGGATTTTGCAATTCGATACCCAAGGATCAAATTCTCCCTTTTGACCACAATGTTGCACATGGTGTGGGTGGTCCATCAGCGGTACGCTGGGCCCACACCAGGCTTTTTTCTCAGATTCATTGCTTCCTGGGATGGCCTGTGCTCTTTACCCCTAGGCATGGCAGCACTGCCATGCATATGGATTGCTTGTGGCCCACTGTCCTGTGACAGTGTCACTAACTTGTTTTTCTCCTTTAACACCCTATCAGCTGCAAATATCCCTAGGAAAGATTTTGTCCATTTTGGCAAGTTGTTGTAAAATGTGTATTTGCAGAGGGCCAAAAAAGGTCATCTCCTTCCACCCCAGCCTTGCCTGACAGAAGCCCAGCTGATGCTGATACTGATGCCCCTTCTGCACTTACAGAGAGCTCTATCATTTGGGCTTGTTTGTGTGTTCATTTTACTCACCTAATCTGTGGGCCATTGATTTTTGTCTCTTGTTGAAGAAGCCATGTGGTGCTAATCTACTGGTGTTACAGCAGCACTTGTTTGTCCAGTGATCTTTAATCTCGTCAAGGAGCGCTTTCAGGTTTCATGTGGTTTATCTTCTGCAAGGGGCTGAGAATGAAATAAATGAGACGGGAGGAAGCAGCAGGAAGGGGGTATCTTAATGAGCAAGTGATGCCTTCCCTGGGGGACCAGGCAAATAATTAAAACCAGAGCCTGGGTCAGGGTCAGTGAGTAGGTAGGAAAAGTGAGCAGGGAGCTGCAGAAGACAGGGACAGAAGGGTTCACGTCCTGAAGCCAATGACATCAACACTGGTTCCCAGCCTGAGAGCTATGGGTGGCAGTAGGCACAGTTTCCCAGTGAGGTTCCTGGGGCTGGGGCGATGGGGTAGGGTCTCCTCATGTTCAGCAGATCTGTCCAGGTGCCAACAAGTGCTTCTGCTCTGCGTCTCTAGGAGCAGCAGACCCTGGACACCTGCACCCAGCTGGACCGAAACCAACAACTGTGGGTTTTATTCCCCTCTCACACTGGTAAAGGGGACCTGACTGACCAGAGGAGGAGCTTAAAAACCCAGACTGGCATCTGTGTGGTCTGGGTTCAGTTCTTGGCTTGCTCCAAAACTCCACTGAGACCTGGAGTGAGATATATATCTTTTTTTGCCTCATGGAGGGGAGGAAGGATAGAAATCTCTGCTTTTCCCCCCTGTCAGTGGTTTTGTGATGCCTTATATTTTTAATGTGAGCTCCTTGAGGTGAGGCCCATTTCCTCAGCCATGTTCATGCAGCTCTTGGCTTACAGGAGTCCTGATCTTCAGTTGTCCCTCTGTAATCTCAGTCGTAAGAATTTTGCCTTAGTGAAGACTACAGGATTTGCCCATCTAAAATATCCATTAAACAAATAAATTCTCCCTGAACGGCGCTAAGTGCTTTTTGATCTTGTCTAAAAATCCATTTAACTCGTTGCTTAGTTTTCGATATACACCGCTGTACTTCTTTACAGCCCTTGCTGTAAACCATGCATGTTTACTGGTGAATATTTGATTGAAACATTTTTAAAAGACTTTATTTTTTAAGGTATTCTCTTCCTTGGGCCCCAGATTCCTGTTGATTTCAACTGGGCACGAGTACAGCCCTTTGCCTGCGTTCACTGGCTGCCGGCTTTGGACTGCTGTTGGTCTATTACACCCGGGGGAGTAGTATGAAGCTAATGACCGAGGGCAGAGGAGAGTTACACAAAAGACTGCTGAATAAAGCCTGAAACAAACCAAAAATAACCGGGGGAGGCGAGGAGGAGGGAAGGCAGGTTGTGCTGCACGAGGCTCTAGACCGGCGCTGTGTGCTGCATTGCAACGACAGAGCCAGGGGGGCCAAGCAGAAGGTCCCCGTCCCTATTTCATGTGCGGCACCAACCTGCGGCACACGGTTCTTGCCAGGCGAAGGATCCCCCAGCTCCTGGCCTCAAGGACACCACCTGGCCCGCTCGGCTAGAGGACTGATGTTTAATAAACTGGGAACCAGCATGGCTCTTCACTCCTACAGCACTTGTCCTGCTGGCTACTTAAACCAATTCCTAAATAAACAGTGCAAATAGTAAACACGCAGAATCATCCCGGTTTAACTGGGCTGGAGATGAAGATAGGGTTCAAAGCATTTATTTGTGTTTTAAAAGACTCTCAAAACCTCATTTTCAAGGATGAGTTAAGTAGCCTCATTGTCGTGTCGTTATTGCATTTTGAAGTTAAACAGCCCTGTGATCTATGAACTCGAATCACACAGTTAATTACCCCACGTTCCCCCTCCTTGCTCCCCTCCCCCGCCCCACTTTGCTCTTGAAATACATTATATTTCTTTGACAGTCCGCCGAGAACAATGTCTGCTTTTGTGACAGCGACATTGCCAGTGGTGTAAAAATCTATGCGTCTGTCAGGTTTCCCCATGTGAAACATAATTGCTTAATTTCCATTTGAAAGTACATCCCTGACATTAGAACAACGTAGACACACCAAGGATAACAATGATTTCCTGACACCTACAATGGGGCATAATGCGGTAATAAATATGTGTGCAAAATGAATGCTCCGCACACAGAGGGAGCAGGTCTGAATTTACAGCTGCAGATGAAGTGTTCCTCAGGAAAAAAAAAAAATAATAAAAAGAAAGAAACCAACAGATTAGCATCAGTGTGAGTCTATGTCAACCAGATGGCTTGCTATGGAAAAAGAGCTTCCCTGCTTTATTCCAGTAACCCTGGCTAGCAGGCTGAATGTCTGAGATGAGAAGAGAAAAATGATCTCATTCAGTTAGTTTTTTTTTTTTCCTTCTTGCAAACATACAGCTTGAGCTGAAGCAGAGTAAAAGCTCTGAAAAGAACACAGAAGTTGTTCCCTAACGGTGGCGTGTGAGGGACCAGGAGAGCTCACGGACATGAGTTCAAGCATGCAGAAAGCATCGCGGAGAGCACTGCCAGCTGGGAAGAGGAGAGCCCTCGGGGGCTGCCGCTGGTTCTAGCAAGGGATCTATACTGCACCTTGAAATGATGATGTGCTTTTTCCTCTGACCTCTCCCTCCCTTGTGTGGCCCCTAAAATGTTTGGAGAAGAGCTCATCTCCCCAGGCCCTAGTTCCTAGCATCCTTAGGTGCTAATGTGATGCCAGTTATGGCCAGGTATGTCAGTCCTAACCTGCCAATGGACTTGGCAATGGAGGACACAGGCAGTTCATGTGGAGGTAGCTACACCAGGCTACTGCCTGGTCCAGGTCATCTCACCTCATTTTAGGCATTTAACTGAACACTTTGTTAGGAGCAGTTTCCTCCCGAGTCACTGGAGACAGAAACGTGTCTTCATTTGAGTGCTCTCTCCACAGATTGTGGGAAAAAATCCTAGTGTAATAAGACGCTCAACTTGGCCTGAAGTTAAATGGGATGAGTCCAGTTTCAGATGCCTACCTTCAGGGCGATGACGGCTCTCCTTTACTGGAGCAGGTCAGGACATCCTCACCAGCAGACTATCTGAGCCGCACGTCACTTCTCCCTGGAGACACTGCAGTTTGACAGCTACGTAAAGGACCTGTAACTGGCAGTTTGAAGAAGGCCAAGTGTACTTATCTTTACAGACTTTTGAGACCCAATACTAGATTTATAGCAATCGCTTGCTGCTAAAGTATCGTTTCAAGAAAACTCTTGTACAATGGTTCCTAGGTCAGGCATCATTTTTGGACAACGTGCTTCACACAGCAGGCAATTTGGCTTGGAGTTTCTGGATTCCACTGAGAACTAAGTGCATTTTAGCGACACTGTGATGAGAGTCAGCCTACAGAGAGGTTGTAAAAGTAATCAGGGTGATTTGACCTCTCTTATCTGCAACAAACAATGAGATGTGACCGTGCACCAAGAAACAGGAGATGAGAGTCCTCCTTCTCATAGGAGAAGTGTGACACTGTTTGTCAAGACCTGTTTCAAGGCTAGGGCACAATTCACAGGGCAAGAGCTGAATAATTATTTTTCGTTTTTCTTTGTTTAAATTCTGTGCCCAATGGAAATTTCTCACAGTAAGAAGGGAGGAGGATGTTTAACTTTGATTGGGTCTATGGTAGAATTAATGTGCGTGGAATATCCAGTCCTTGATTCTTTTCTTGTCTTTGGCAGTGAATGAATGTCTGTCATTGCGAATGTCTACAAAATTACTATTTTAATGACCTGTTTGCTTCAATTAAGGCCTGGCTATTATCTTTCCAAGAGGCAGAGGGTTGGGGAGGGGAAAACGGAGCAGGAGAAAAAAGCTGATCACTAGGACGTGTGAGCAGAACATTTAAGGGGCCAGCTGAAACCGAGAGTGGATTTGGAAAGGCTGTGTGATGAATCTGTGACATTGCAATATTTCAATCATCACATTTCAGATTCTGGTTCATGCATCATTTGCTATGAAAGTTTTGAGATTTTAATCAGTGTTTCAAGAGTAAATTGATACAGCCTAATCATTTAGAATCTCTGGCACAAGACCAAAGTGTATTATGTTAAGTGTATGTTATGTATTATAAAAGCTGCTTGCTGAAAATTAATTGAGTATTCCCGTGCTAGATAATGTTTCTCCATTCCCCAGAGCCCATCCCTTTGCGTGCGAGTGTTTTCCCAAGTGCAATGCAGATGCCAGAGAAAAGGTGAATATATAACATATGTAAAAGACTGGCTCAGTTAGACGCAGCACAATATCAAGCCTGCTAACCTCCCTGGCTAGATTGTGGGGCTGTTTATTTATCTGCATGATGTGTAGGAGAAAAACTGCCGGGTACAAAATGAAAAAAAAAGTATTTTCCATAGAAGCAAAATATAAGAAAGCCTGTGCCGTGACTCTAATTCATGTTAAAAATTGGAAATGTGTTTGCATTTCTCCTGATGACTTATGTGGACTTGGCAGAACAAGCAACCCAAGTAAATGACACGGTTAGCAGCCAGTGAGTCTAGGTAACGAATGTGCCATCATACTGTGTATTCAAAGGCTCAGTAAATTCACATGTTATGCTTGTCCTTTATTTTGTACCTGTGGCAATGCTGATAAAAGGAATGCGTTCAGAGATGAGGGGTTGGGGACACCTCTAATTTGCCAAAAGCCAACATTGGGTGGCCACCAGCATTATTTATGCTCAGTGCTGACATTTCTGATACAAACGATTTCCATCTGGAGGGGTTGGTTTCTCAGGGGGACCTGAGAGCCTTTTGCAAAGAGGGATTGTTTTTGGAGCTTCCCCTAACTACCTAGTACACAGGCAATCGGTTCAAATACTTTTGACCTGAGTTCAAATACCCCTGCTGCCTGATTCACGGCTCTGCGCAGGGGATCCCCAGCTGAATCTCCCCACATCAGGATGTTCTCCCCAGCATCCTGGTTGAAGCTGTCCTGACTCATTTGTGGTTTTCGGTCATTCGCAATGTCAGGCGCAAGAAGATGGGTGTTCACTGCTCGCAGCTGGAGCTCACTTCCTTCAGCTCCAGCCTCAAGTCCTCCTCATCACACATTTACTTCCTCTTGCCCACACAGTTTCCGTTTTTAGAAATTGGTACAACATCAACACTCACAGCATGTGTCCATCCTCTCATAAGATGTCAATGCAAGTCCATTAGTCTGAACTGGGTATACCAAAGGTTTGATGCCCATTTGTACACATCCCCGGCAAAAGCCCCCACTCACTATTGCTTAAGACCTTCAGCCACAAAGTGAGGAGAAAGGCAGTGTTTCTTTCAATGGCTTTGGCTATAGGACACCTAGCCTCCCCATCTTACTGTCTTTCTTTGCCTCTTGGCTTATTTTAAAGCCCCAAGGCAACGGAAGGAGAGTATTTGTTTGGGGTCACTTCAAATGCTTCAGTCAGCCAGAATTAATTGTTTCATTCTGCTGAATATTGGGATTTTTTTCCTTTCTGTTTCAGTTCAATGCATAATCTCCTCCCCAAATGGAAAATCAATAATTCTCAGTGGCCTTAATCAAAGCACGCTCATTACCAGGCCTTTTAAGATCAGACGTGGTCCCTAAGATGGAGGAGGGAGATATCTGGAAGGAGGTAGTCCTGCTCTCCTGAGGAGAGAACATCCCAAGGCACTCAAGTGGCTCCTTTCTGCTCAGAAGGTTTGTAGTCTTGCCTCTATGAAGGGCCTGGTTTGATTAAGACCATGACAGAAGGGTCAAGAGTACATTTGCTGGGTGCACACATACCGTATCTCATTTACTGAGCAGGGAAATCCCACATCTGGCTTCCCCCTCAGGGCCTTGTCATTCTGCAGTCATACCTCTGCAGTTCCACTCCGTAGTACTCTCTGACCTCTCTTTCGAAGGACAGCTAGCTGGCCTCATCTGAGCAGCTTACTCATCACCCGGTGGCCACAAAACAGCTGAGGGGTGTCCTGTTAGTAGGTCCCCTGCTCCCAAAGGAGTCCTCCTGCAGCCTAAGGCTGCAGCCTTTGCCCTGTCGCCTGACCAGCTGACGGACTGTCTTTGATCGCTGGAGAAGGTACCTGGGTGTCCTATGGGAGAGGTTTCATGCTCACGGTCACAGATGATTTAACATTGCAAGGAAATGCAGCTTAGTTGCCCACTCGTATAATTAGCAGAAATAATCCAAGCATTTAATCACTAATTCTCTGTTCATAGTGGCACCTTCTGGTAGGACAGTGAACAGGACATAGAAATGGTTCTTCCCTTGAAAGTTCTTCCCTTTATGAAGAAGCGAATGATTTGGTGACTATGAAATCCTCATCTTCCCCCCCTTGTTCATTTGGACACAGACAACATTCCTCTAAAGATAGGAGGCCAAGCTCTTTTTTTGTAGATCAGAGAAGAGCTTGAAGAACTTCCTTGGAATATCCTTCAAAGGTATTGTAGTCTTAACACTGGATGCCAGAAGACACGAATGCTTCTGCTTCGTTTAACACATATGTGAAATGGCACAACCAGGCATAAAACCTAACAAAGAGATGAAAGTTCTGGTCTGCTAGAGCTGAACATCTCCTTCCTAAATGAGTCCATTGCTTCCTTCCTGTTGCTGGCTGCTTATTCACCATACGGCTGTGGCCATCCAACCACACCTGGTCCCATTTGCTGTTCCTCTCCAGAGGGAGCCTGTGAGGTGTGATAACACTGAGTAGCCATGAAGAATCCAAACAAATGAGCAAACAGTCTGCGCTGGGCCAGACAGTGCCTTCCAAACTCCTTCTTCCCCTGTCCCATTGAGCTGATCCATAACATGGGAATTGCTATGATCCACTACAATGCTGTTGACAGGTCTCTTGTTTCTCCAGCCCCATCAGAGCCTGTAAACCACACCCCACACCCTCCTCCGCAATTGCCCTATTCCTCTCTTAGCTCATGTCTGCATCTCCCAGAAGCACAAAGGGATGAGATGGCATCGGGACTTTCCCTCTGTCCTCTATTTTCCCCTTCACCTGGACCAGGTAAATGCCTTGTTGCTGAATGTCCAGCCTAGTGCAGGCCATCACATCCGTGAGGGTACATCTGTGTGACCTGTTGTGGGCTGGGGCACCTGGCTCTGCACACCACTGCTGGGGCACACAGCTCTGGAAGTTGTGTGAATGTGGTTAACACAGACAGCTAAAACAGGCCATGATAATAACCACAACTCAGCACTGCCTTCACTCGGTTTCCAGTCAGGGAGGGTAGAAGTGCACTCATGGAGCTGGGATAGCCTGAGCTAATGCTTGCCGGTTCTGCAAGAGCCATGAGCACTTTCGTGCTCTTATATCTCCCAGGGACAGGCCTGGGAGTGCTTGTGGGACCTTTTCTGTGGATGACCGAACAGAAAGGAAAGGATTGTGGAGGATGAGAGCCCCAGCTTTCTCTTGTTCATGTCCTGACCTTTGCCAAGTCATTCTGTCTTTCTGTGTCTGCTTCTGCTTGAGTGAAATCAAATGGTGCTTATGCAGCTCGGTGAGGCATCTGGTGCTCCTACAATGAGGGGGCTAAATTGTGTCAAGGCGTAACCATGCTACCATGAGCTGTTTATGGGGTCAGACTTTGGGAATGCCTGCAGCAGAAAAGAAGAAAGCACAGGCAAAATATTCAGGCAGGTCTGTGCAAACATCAAGGAGGGACAGAACCCATCACCATGAGAATCAAGCAGGTGTCAGGGCCAGAAATCACAGCTTTACTCAATTCTGAAAATTTATGCTTTCCAACTTTTTTCTTCCCTGTTTGCAGACCCTTGAAAGTTTTTCTAAGGGAAGGACACATCACTGTTTAGTGAATTTAAGTCCGCTAACAAGAGGCATTTCTGGTCTCTATAGGTCACAGAGACCCCAGGTTGAAAATATCTGCTATAGCTGTAAGTAATAACTCTTAGGTACTTGCTGTTCCAGACCTTAGAGGACGACACAATCTCGGTTTCTTAGCCAAAGTATTACAGGGGCCGCCTACTACCGGATCTCTGGCTCCCCGTGCTTAACTTTGTGCTGCGCTTCACTTGTGAATGAAATCAAGCATAGGGAGCCAAAGTCCTTGGTCAGTGTTACCTCTGAATCTTCTGTATAGCGCAGAGGATTTGAGTTATGGCTCCAGATCCAGCTTGTAGATACCTTCCCTCTTCCTGTATGTTTTTTATTAAAATAGTCTCTCAGCGAACGTCGTATTAGTAAACCAAAGTTTGGGAGCTCTTTCCTCTTTTAAAGGGCAGTCACTGTGTCACGACATTATATCTCATCATCACCTTTATATTAGCAGCCAAAAAGAAAGGCTCTAGACTGTATTTGATTTTTAAAAAGTAAGTAAGTAATAAAACTTCTTCTTTTTTCATTTTGGGACTCGATAGCAAAAGCACCGAACACTTCTGTTTACCTTTTTTATTACACAGTATTGGCATTCGTAAAGTCTGGACTGAAAACTCATCATCTTTTTTCATTAAAGTGCTCAATATCAGGCTTTCTGCTATTTATTGTTCCTTATTTTCCATGTATTACGACAAAACACTAATCCTAGGATGTCCGTTGCCATTGCTAAAGCGCTGCGTCCTTGTCTGATTGGAAAGCCATTCTTCATTGTTCCCTTTTGTACACTCTCCATTAAGCCAACTGGCTTCAGCTGCTGGCAGATAACAACTGAGAACAAAAAGAGGTGTTAAAAAAAAGTGCCAGGAAAATCTCCAAGCAGTCCTCAGTGTGAACAGATCTAGCTTGTTAGCCACCCCAGGAGAAAACTCTGGCGAAGTTGAGAAGCCCCTTTCTTAGATGCCTGTGCTGTCCCATGAGACTCACTTGTTCTCCTGGCAGGGTTGGTGATTTGCGTCCATCTCTGTCTGACAAAGCTGCTGCTTCGCTTCTGACTTCTTTTGTCATCTGCCATATCACGAGTTCTACAGGTCGTATAGCAAAAGCAGCAAAACCAAAAGCCTCAGAGCAAAAGTGTGCTAGAAACTTGCTGATGGGAGACAGAGGAAGACAGGCGGGGTGGAGCATAACCAGGCACAGCAAATGCACATGAGATGGCTTGAAGCAACATATCAGACCAAAGGAGTGGAGTGCAAAGTCCTGGGAACAATCCCTTTCTGCTTTGCGACTGTTACCCAGCAGATGAGAGGTGAGGATGATGGGCTGAGGGAGCAACACTGTAGAAGCACAGGGTGTCTGCATTCTTATATCCATTTTTCTTCCTTGGAGCTGTACTGACTCATCGACCTTCATTTCCCCAAGAATCCAATAGCAGTTTTACAATGTCCCTAGGGGATTCCAGACTCCCCCAAAACACGCTTGAAAACTCAGTGATGAAGGTGACTGCTGATTTTGAAGAGAGGCTGCTGCAGAGCAAATGGCTATTGGAGAGGCAGATGATTTGGCATCAGCAGGATTGGTTGCCAAAACAGCTTGGGAGGTGATGGCTTGTTCTACGCAAAGTAAATGACCCTCATAGTAACTCATCATCAACCCATAAAAGTGTGAACTCTGCTGTGACCGGACCAGATTAGTACTGTATTTCATGGCAGCAGTGTTCAGAGTGAATAAGGCCAAATCAGGTTATAAAACTCCTTCAACTTGTGTTAAAGGGTCCCACATAGTGCAAAATTTGAAATCTGGCTTTTAGCGTGGTTTGCTGTGGTGGGAACCTAGTAGTGACGCCCTTTAGCTATGGTTGGGTTTAGCACTAAGATAAATCCCTGCTGCCAAATCCTGTTGCTGTTGTGCAGGTCCACCAGGCTGGAGCACAACTTTCCACTGGCATTGGCCATCACGAGTCTTTGCCCTAGGAACAGCCAGGGACCAGGTGCAAACCCAGGTCAGCAAACAAAGCCACAGCTTCCACCAGATACAAGCAGAGGTAAATTGTTAGGGATGTGGGGACTCCAGTAGCAAAGCCAAAGGGATAGATTTCAAAGGGACTTTGTTGCCTCGCTCCCAGGGCAATCAGGAAGAGTGGAGCACATAAATGCTGTGGAAAGTCCCTCGGGGCGCTATTTGCCATAGGAACCAGATGAGGTATGATCTGACTTTACTTGGGTCATCTGGATGATCCTTAGCCCACCTCCCCTTCTGTGAAATAAAGTGTCAGGACCATTTTAATACAAGCCTTTGACGTACTCACTGCCGGCAGTGCCACTTGTGGTGAGCAGCTGCTTGTCATCAGTGTACTCCGTAACAGTGGCCACCTCGCTACCCAGGCTTCCTACAGCATCTGTCTCCAGAAGAAGTTAGAGGAGGAAGAAAGCAGAGGTGACAACACCTACTGCCCTGAGGAGCCTGGAAACCAAGGACTCAAAAGAGGAGTGGGAGGGAAAGAAGGCTCTTAAGGGCCAGGCTTTCTTACATTTTATTTTCCTTTAACAAATGCAGGCTTGCTTGGATCCTCACACCTACAGAAGGGTATGTGTAGTTGCCAAGCTGCATTTGTGTGCGCAGCTATCACAGAGCTATGGAGTAATGGGTCCAAAAAGGGATTAGACAAATTCAGAGAGGGTAAGTCTGTGTTGGCTGTTAAACTTGGTGGTCTGGACACAACCCCAGGCCTTTAAGTTGCTGGTTGCTGGAAGCCAGGAGAGGATGCCAAGCGGAGCCTCAGTCTCTGCATTTCCCATTCTTAAAGATATTCCCTAAGGATTTTCGACTGGCCCCTGCTGGGATGCTGAGCTAGACGGACGTTTGATCTGACCATGTTCCTCCGCCTTCCTGTTGCTATTCCCATATGTAATTTGGGCACAAAAGTGGGAAATGAGCTTAGCTGTGCTCCTCAATTCCAGCACCACCCTCAGCATGCCCAGCGCATGAAGGCTCTCCACTCCTAGCGTGTGCTGGCTAAAGGCTGGCGGCTACATGCATCGAGGAGGAATTCATAAATCTGTTACTGTTTTCACACTCCTGAGGTTCAAAACTTTGTCTTTGCCAGAAACAATAGCCTTTTCGTCTCGCTAGATGGGAAGTGGGATCCTGCTGACTCGCTTTCTGCCACAGATGCTCCCGCTCTGTCAGTATTTCTCTCTTTCTCTATGGTGAGGTCCCATCCCTGCGTGGAGTGATATATGAGCCAACGAACAGCCAAAGCATTTGCATCTGGACCGAGGTTCATGGGCCACTTCATGGTACATTGCTGACATTTGTTTTCTTTGTTTACTGCAGGGTAGGAGCAAACACCCCATCCATGGGCATTTCAAAGACAAGCAACGAAGCACATGTTGCAGTGAAATCCCCTCCTCTCAGGGGCAGAGGCGCGTTAGTAACAGCTTTTGTCTGGCTCCTGCTGGCAGAAGGTAGGGTGGTGCATGGCCCCAGGAGACACACCTTTCCGTGCAAGCAGAGGCTGCTGCATGTGAAGGCGGGGGGCAGCCCATATTCCATGTCCTGGGGTAATTTTGTTCAGAAACGGGGCTCAAAACCAGCCATTTGAGTCATGTTTCTAAACATAAACCATCCCTCAAATTTCCCTTTCCTACATCCCAGAGAGAGCTTCTATTTGTGCTTCTGACCCTTTGCAATGCTCTCCCCCTGCTCCCTTGTCCTTCTGCATGTCTGTCTCCTGGTCTGCCCAGACCGTTCCAAGACATGTTCCCCTATTCCTGCCTCTGGGTGCTTGTTGGCTTGACACCCCCCCAAAATATTAAAGTAACTGAGACAAAGGAAACTTTAGCTCTTATGACTTTTGATATCCTATTCATGTAGGTTTTGTGTTTTGTCCTCCAGTTCCAAGTGCTTGGTCGCTATCTTTTTTGGGTCGGGAGAGTGTTTCCCTGTTTTGCATGTATGGTTTCCCAAGCACGGGGAGGCATAGATCTAATTCTGTGTCTACTGCTTAAATTTTCCTCTCCACCTACTTTCAAAAGACATCCTGCTATCTCATTTTCATATCATCCAGCGTTCTTACTGACAGCCAACAGGGAAGGGGAAAAGAAGGTATAACTGGGCACTGTGATATAAATTGAATTTCTTGAAGGATTTTCTTTGGGCTTCAAATGAAGAATGGCTGAATTACTTGACACTTCAAAATAAATTGAGCTCGCTACCTTTTCCCAGAATTCAGAGCAACATTGTTTTATCTGCTTTACATAGGGCCAGCAGGCCCCCTGTATGTGCCTTTCTGCTCAGCCTGGTTGCAGTGAGGCTTTGATTTCATTCTCAGTTGCATGCAGATTCTTCCTCAAAAAGCATGTGGCCCTTTTCCCTTTTCACTTCCTCTTCAGTTTCCCTTCTTTCATCTATTTTGAAGTTTTGATTTGGCAGAGCTCTGCACACAAGAAAATGTGGAAGTTAGGACAAGGAGGCCTATGGCAACATGGGGACCAAGAATTATCAAAAGGAAATTAAAAACTGAAACGACAGTGCAGCATCATTAGTGCTGGGTACATCTTGATGGCCAGAACAATGGTACCCAAAGCAATAGCTTATTGTTCTAGGTGAGTTTGTGCTGTAATTGGTTCTGGGTGTCAACAGCTCCCTGTGTACTATGTCCTTTTATACAGCATTATATAAAAGCACCTAATAGTGTCAGCCCCAATCCTCCAAGCAGTCAATAGACCACAGATTGCTACTTCTGATAAGGATCTACCTGGACTGGAAGAGATATCAAAAGCTCATTTATTTTGAGAAAGGAGACAATTTTTAAAAAGCTGGATGGAGGGTGGGTTCTCTAGGTATTAAATAGCTGTACAAATGAATTAAAACAGAACCCCCCCCAAAAAACAAGTTCATAATGTAGAGCACAGGGGTAGACAGCTAAACCACATGTAGCTGTCCTGCCTCCCTCCCTGTACATGGGATAGCACTCTGACCAAGCATGTCGTGTTGCAGGACTGGGGCTCAGCAACGCCTTCTGTAATGGTAAATTTCATTTAAGCATGCAAATTTCACACACAACACAAAACAAGAAAACAGGAAAAATGAGCCTGTGAAAAGAAGAGTGTGAGGGTCCGTGCTTGTGGCATCTGATCTGATTTGCTCAGTTTTACCAGGAAATCTTTTTCATGAGTGCCAGTTCTGCAACCATTCGGCCTCTGCTCCTTTCTGGCTCAAGCAACATGACCAGAAATAAAAAATCCTGCAACTGGAACTTAACAATTCCACTGCGAGGCATGAATCAGAAAGGAATCCAGAGTTCTCTCCTACAGCTCCATTAGCTCTGCAGTGCTAATAAAAATTATTTGTTGCTAGCAATTTTTTTGAGCAGAAAAGAGCTTTGCAAGACTTCTCAGAAAGGGATCTGCTCTAGGCATTTAAGACTTCGTTTGCACACTTATTTTGCTGTTTGTTATTGCACTTTACAATAGTTTTTGATGGTGTGAAATATGTGAAGGTGTTATATGTAGAGCACAGCAAGCAGCATTTTGTGACTCTATATTTAATGAGTATTTCTGTCTGTTCTCGTGGGAGCATGTGTCGGTAAGGCACAATGCAAGTCAAAAAGACTCTACGGTGCTCAACTCTTAAAGTGCATTACAAGACCATTTTTTCCTGCTTTATATAACAACATGTAAATGTCTTGATCTCACAAACTGGGAATTGTTTTTCCTGCAGATAAAAACAGAGTAGTTCTGGGTTGCATGATATGAAGTGATGCCCAAAGTGACTAGGAGGTAAGATAGCCAGCAGAGAACCTCGGTTGTACACAGGGAGCAGAGCAGACTAGCCTCAATCCACTGTGTCACCACTACGACCGGCAACTGCTGAACAGATTTTAGACTACTGAGGCAAAAGTCCCATTAAAACCAACAGAAATTTTACCTGAGTATGGAATGCAGAGTAGGACTCTTTATTTGTTCACTAGGGGAGGAAGTAATGCCACAGTAAGAAAGCTGTTCTTGTAAGTTATTTATTGCTGAGTTTGGGGTTGGTTAGGATTTGTGCCAGGTACTAAATCACTGCAGGTCATGGAAATTTTATTTTTAAGCATTGCTCTTTTGGATGCCCCAAAAATTGCTTTAGCTGTGAATTATTCTGAAAGACCATGACCAATAAAAATGTGTGAACCATAAATCAGAGCCAACACATCCCTGCTGGAGAACCTGAGTATAAAATAGGAAGCCAGAATCAGGATTACTAGGAAATAGGTTCCTTTTTCTTTTGCAGGTACAGGTAAGTGTAAATACTGAGCCTAAGTTTTGAAAGGGGCTGCCTCAATTATTTTGCAAAATCTATAGGTACCTGCAAAAAAATAATGTTTATGTGCCCAAGCAACTTCTCTGCATCCTGTATATATTTTACTTTCTTCTCCCCTCTATTCTGTGCTCTCACTTTATTGCGTGTCCACAGAAAGCCTGGTTCCAGCTTATCTGTCCCACATCCAGCACTGTTGCAATGCAACCCATCTCACAGAGTTCCTTCTGAGATGCACTAGAGAGGACAAGATTGAGATGCTCTTGGACTCCCTAGATCCTCTGCAGCTCAACTTTCTTCAGGTAAAAGCCTGAATAGAAAGAGAAGGAGAGCTTGCCAGCAAAAAAGTCCAAACACGAAAGGCAGTGGATGTTATACCCTTTCCAAGTTATTACTTCACTCAGTACACCCTGTTGCTCTGAGAGGCCTTGAGCCCATGGAAACCTGTCCAGGCAGGGAAGCACGCTACTGCTGAGAGGTCTGGATCTGACTGCCAACAATTGGCTCTTGTGTGAGTAAAGCTAGGATTTTTACAAGGTGCGGGTTAGGAGAATCTTGCTCCTCCATTTAAGCACCTGGATTTTAGGTTATGGATGGAAATATTAAGTAATGTGAAAATAATTCTGTTCACATGATGTGTGTCTGTGGGTGGCAGTGTTCACACCTCCACTTACAGCTTCCCTTGATGTCTCTCTCAGACATGCTGGATTGTCTTCCTGAAGCACCTACCTTTTTCCACTGACTCACACGTTGAACTGACTGATCCTAGGGACACCCCCCCAGATGAAATCTCCAAAGTAGCCTGTTGTAGATAATACCAAAACGTCCCTTATTGTATGACTGCACTAGCCAGAAGTGATGGGAAAGAAAATACTCAGATTGGTTTGTTCCATTTGGCACTTCTTTTTCCCTACCTAAAAGCTGCTGAGCTGAGGTGGATGCTCCTGGGAAGACTGTGACTCTCCACCTGTGAAGCTATGTTGACAGTGTCTCCAAACAAGTGGTACTTTGGCATTTTCTCATCAACAGCCCCAGCCAGCGCTGGTACAGAGTGGATCCCAACTCTGATCAGTTGGTGTGAATCAAAAAGGACATGTGATACCTCATACCAGCTTCTCATTGTCATTACCTAGGATATTTATCAGTCCTTCTTGAACAACCATGCCATGCACAACCTTGAACAGGCTCTTCCCCACCTCCCATTCTAGGGACTAAATAACTTACTCCTCTGCAGGAACCCCTGCACTTGCTTGCAGAAGCAAGGATATAGCCTTGGGCTGATGACAGGGAGTGCATTGTTTGTAAGGAGGAGAAGAGGATGATGATGTGTAGCAGTTTAGCTACTTTCCTATCTTGTGACTCTCACACTGGTGATAGCAATTGGCGGAAGAGAAGAAGGGATTACAGCCCCATTGTCCGTATGGCAAACATCATTTTGGACACCTCTCCATTGGACTGTTCTCTCCTCCTCAATACCCAGCACATTAAAGTTACTGTTCTGTGCATACACAATTAATATTATGCTTTTGTAGCTGGCCAATAAAGAGTTGTAAAATTCCATATTTTCAAGAAACAATTTAACACATGCCCTTGTATAAGCAGCTCTTACAAGCAAGAAGCAAGTGCAAAATAAATCATTACGTCAGTTATTTTGTGTCTGTGCGCAAGTTACTAAATCACTTTCTAGTTATTCCTAAACACAAACACCAGTAAAGATAGAGTTTGTTTCTGAGTACTCATTTCTCTAAATTGTCCGTGAATGAACTCCTTGGCTATTGTTAAATGCATGTTTTGGTGCATTTTTGGATTCTGGACTGCAAAGTTCTTCCTGCTGCAAAATTAAAGCCCCACAGCCTGAATTCATCATAGCATTTAACATGAGTATTAACCTGACGTGCAAGTATGTTGACCTTCACTGGAACTTGAGGTCTTGCTTAAATATCTACCGATATATAACATCTATTTCAAAGCAAGAATTCAGTCATCCCTACCTGAATGGGCTCCTCAGTCATGGGGTTCATGATCTCTTGGGGGGCAAATCCCATATCAAATGCAGGATTGGCTACTCTTAGTGCATGGCTAGTGCTGGGGGCTGTGATACCTCCAACCACCAGGTATTCATCTTCTATTGTTTCACCCCGACAGCAGGAAATTCTACAGTCATAAAATGCCCAGTCCCTGCAACTCACTGAATTCAATGGAAAAGCTCCCATAGATGTGAAATGGACTCAAATAATGGCCCAAGCTTATGAGGTGCTAAGTGCTTCCATTTCCTTGGAAAGCATGGATGTTCATCCATTGAAAGGATAAATAGTGACCCTTATCATGGATAAGCAAATAATTTTTTTATAATTTCAAAGATAGCGCAGTGACAAATTTTTAGTTTGGGTTTTCTTACATGGACCAGTGAAAGGGAAATTGAAAAGATCTCTAAATTCTTATGTCAAAGCATAGAAAAGAGCGAGAGAGTGTCACTGTACAAGAACTGCTGGTTGAAGTTCTGAAGGAGCAATGTCCACCCCAAATTTTCAGCCAGTTTCACTTCCTATGATCACCGCAGGTTCTGTTTGGTTAGACAGAAGAAAGCTTATCATAAAACCAAAAAAAACCCCAAACAACAAAAAAAAAACACCAAAAAAAAACCCACCAAAGAAAACAGTAATAGAAACACTTACTTTATAAACTCTATGGACATTGCCTAATCAATCAAACTTGGAATACATTGAATTCAGTATGTATGTTCACCATTTGGATGGGCTCATAAGCAGAGCAGATATTTCTGAATGTCACAACATCACTGAAGAGCACTGTGCAGAAATCAAACTCTCCTGAGGAAGAAGTCGGCTCTTAGATGCACATTTCTTCATAAAGGCTTCTATTCTTTTTTGACTAAGTCAGTAATAGACTTTGACAACAGATTTCTGTAACTTGCCAAAATCCTGTTAATTGGTTTAATAGCTGAAGAAAAGCTCCCCATAAGCATAGGAAAGATTCCCATGTTTCGCTGTTTGGTGGCGGAATTACACTGATGTGTGCTGTGGGCACCTCACTTCAAAGTTTCTTTTGACTTCCAAGCCTGAGTATGCTGATATCCTCAGCCATGTTGGGCAGAATTTGGGTCCTTTCTATTTTGCATCTGTTTACAAAGTTGTTTCTTCAAACAGGATTTTTCTGCAGTGCAAGTGCCCAGAGCCACAGAGCAGACATGCTAAACAGCAGGATGGGACCAAAGGGAACTCATATCCTGTGGTGTGGAGGTGTGCCATGGAGCCATGGACTGACAAGTTGGGGAGCTGCTAACAAGATACCTCAGCTCCTTTCCCACTCAGTGATTTTTCCTGCCTATGGAAAGCAGTGAGCTGGGGTGGGCAGCCAAGGGAAATGGTGCATTGTGGAGTTGGGAAGGGTGAGGATATAGATCTGCATCCAGGAATTTAGGAGCGCTCTTGTGCCTCCCAGTTTAGCCATCATCAAAGAATCTCTCTGAACACCTATTTTCAGTGAAGAATTAAAGGCGTAAATTTGTAGAAGTAACACCAAATTCATGGTCACCATTTTGTGCAGTCAAGTTTTGAAGCTCAGAGTTCTAATACAAAGAAACACATGCAAAGTGGGCAGCAAATTATGTGTACTAAGTAAAGACACCTCTGACTGGAGCAGCTAAAAAGCTTTTACTTAGCAAGTGTTGGATGGGACTTTGCTGAGTGGGTATATTCCAGATTGAAAACAAAGCAATACACATGCCACAAATGCCCTCCTTTTCTGCTGTGAACTACTTCTACTTCTTCTTCTTCGTAACAGGGTTCTCTTTTGAAAAGCTTTGTATCAGTGGTACTCAGGAATGAATTTATGATGCAACTCTCATAGCTGGAGTTCGCAGGCAAGGCCTGTTCTTCATGTGCAGCCATCTGTTCTCCATCATCATAGCTGTAAGGGTCCCTGATGATGGTTGTATGCTCTGGGTGTTGTAATGCATCACG
Source organism: Calonectris borealis (assembly GCF_964195595.1). Lineage (NCBI taxonomy): Eukaryota > Metazoa > Chordata > Aves > Procellariiformes > Procellariidae > Calonectris > Calonectris borealis. The sequence continues at coordinate 190,622,160 of NC_134312.1, forward strand.
TAGAGAAAAAGGATACCTTGGGACTGCTCTGGTAAATACACTGTTACAAAGGGAGCTGCAAAGTTTAAGACCAGATATACTAGAAAAACCATAAGCAGAGGAAAAGAAAGGAACCTGCAGTACCTGCATCCATCTTTTTCCCTTCCTTAAGCTAATTCCTTAAGCTGATGTGTTTCAGCAGCATGACATACAGCAAGTTCTCTGTCTTTCCTGCCTCCAAATCCTTGGAAAAGATTCTGAGCTCTTCCTTTTTCCTCTCCAGCTGGTTTGAAAACTCTGTCTCCGCCAAGTGCCACTTGTTCATCAGGATAAGGTTCCTTGTGACGTCATGAGGTGCAGTGTCAGGGAGTTGCATCTTCAGCTCCTCTAGTTACACCAAG